>NC_090660.1:74043170-74648747 GCF_013368605.1 Nyctibius grandis
GGTACCAGACAGTTTCGCTGGGTTTTAGGGGTGGTGTTTTTCTTTCTTCTTTTCTTTTCAAGAAGGTTAAAACTCACAAATCCTGAATACTTTGTTAGCTTGCACATTTTTATCCCAGTGACATGGAAACAATGATAGCTAAACATATCACAATTTATACTCCTCTTCTGTACTCCTCAGGCATTCTCCAAACCTAGTTTTAACAAAACAATCTATTTTGTCCTTACCTTATATAGAGTTGCTAAGTAATGGTTTGTTTTAATTAGGAAAGGTTGGTTAACGCCTGGGTGATCCAAATCATGTGTGGCAGCTGCTATTAAACTAAGCAAAACATCCCATGGAGTTAAAGATTTGGAAAGCTGTAAGACAACAACAAATGTAATTCTGTTAGCAATGCAAGTATGTCCTTAGAAAAAGTGCCTGGGTGTCGCATTTTTGTTTTTCTTTTTTTAGTAATTAACAGCCAATAGAAAATCAGAGAAAATTTTAATAATGTAAAACTAACACCCCGCTGACTTGTCACAGTATTTTGCCCCCAAAAGCTGCAAAATTTCAACAATGGTTTAAGCATTATTCTTTCAGAATGGGAAGGTTCAGTCTTAAAAAATAATGCTGACACACAAAATGCTACTTTCTGGCTGATAACGAAGTACTATTTCTAACCAGATCCTGTAAAAGCAGCGAATTCTTAAAATTAGCTCTCCATCTCATTTACCAAGTCTGTCTGTATGTGTCAATTCTGCTTTAAATAGAGTATATTTAAAAAAAAAAAAAACCAACCAAACAAACATAAAAACCTTTCATCACAAAAGGAAGAAACTAATGCTCTGGACAACTTTAGAACTCTTCAGAATGGATTTCTACTCTTACGCAAAATTATATTTCAAAGTCTACGAGGAAAAGAACCAAAGGAGGAAAATCTGCCAAAACCAAATATTTTCAAGAAGTATGTGCATGTCGATTAACTCGGCATGAAATTGCATGGACTTATTCTCACTGCTCATTGCTGTTACTACTTCTGGTTGGGAGGTTTCTGAGTCAAACTCAGTAATAAAGTCTAGCTTGCACTAAAACAGAGAGGACAGTTCTTCCCGCACAGAAGTGAAATGCAGCAAACACCCTGCGAGGCGAGAAGTTTATGTTCCCTGTTGCATTTGCCATCTATCACGCTTCACGTGTTTATAATGTACTTTGGTGCAACAGAACCAGTAGCTGTACATGTTACTAAAAATAAAAAGTCTATACTTGTATCTGAAGCATTACAAAACTTCCATCACGAGTATTAAAAATTGTTCAGAGCTTCCAAACTGCATGCCATAAAAAAAAGCTCATCATTTCTCAGCTCCGACTTGTCTCACTGCACCAACAATTGATCTGAGAGCAGCACTGAAGACGCTGAGTGGGAGGAGTGGGCAAAGAGCCTCTGAAAAACATCCATGGGGCCAGAACTTACTTGTTTTTACCTCAGAAGCAGAATAAAGATCTATGCCATTCAAGAGAATAACAGATTGGAGATAATCTGCATCAAGGTAGGTAACTTGTCTCACCTGGCTAGAGTGCACTAGTTTTCAATTTAATACAGAAGGACAGGATTTAGCCCTGAAATTGTCTAAGACATCACTTAGAGCAGACTGCCAGCAGTCCAAGGAATAAAAAAACAAACACTCAACTAGCTCAGCTCCTTAAGGTCTGTCACACTGCCCTTTCTTAGAAAGAAAGGCCAAAGAGAACTCCTGATGTCTTGCTTTAAGGTGCCTCTAGCAGAAGCATACTGCTCATTAACACCAAAGATGAGCAAATCAAAGGTAACAGTAGCTTCTGGAGAAAAAACCCAACCAAATAAAAAACCCAAATCACAAACACACAGGTTTATTATTGCCAGCTCCAACTCAGGCTGCAATTCTATGTATAGGTCTTGGGGTGCAAGGCTATGTTAAACAGCTGCAATCTTCATTAATTCCCTACTCTGGTTCAACATGAAGTCACACAAAAGACAATGCCAGCTCAGAAGAGAGGAAAAAAGAAAAGCATGTTGCTAAGTGTGAACCCAAAGCCTCAGCAACATGGAGAGTAATTCCCTGCCTTTTTGTGTTCAAAAGTGGTTTTTCTTGGGGTTTTGGGTGGGTTTGTTTTTAATAAAAAGTGTGTGTATGTGCATATACATATATGTATATATGTGCACATAATCCATTTATACACGCACACACGTATTTCTGTATGTACACGTGACGTAAAAGTGAGAACGTTCCCTTACCTTGGGCTCTTTTAAGTAACAATGCATGGCCTGAGTCACATCAGCAGCGTGAACTGCATTATGATAAGGGTTTTGACTGTGATAATCTTCTTGAACCATAACTGCAGGAAAATAACAAATATCCAAATTTAAATAAAAAAGCAATTTTTTCAAGTACCATTTTATATGTCCTTGTTAGGCCCAGAAATATGCAATATCACAAGTTACATACACATAAAAGCATCAAAGTCAACAAATCATCAGTTGAACCAAGACCCAGGTATAAAAGATTTTTATGTGAAGAAACAGTATTTGCTAAAGGAAATCAACTACATGTAAAGTCATCTCAGAGCAAAAATTAAACAACTTGAAACCAATATATAATCTCAGATACTTTGACTTTGAGAACTTCCTAGGAAAGGCTCCCTTTGATAATCTAGCCTGCCTAAATGTTGAGGCAACCTGGAATACAAAATGAAGATGATACTATTTACCAAAGCATCAGGATGACTTCATATCATGCCTTGAAAACAGACAGGATCAGAGGAATTAGGCACTGCTTTCCTGTCACATGAAGTGCTTTTCTTTCCCCTTCAGGAAGAGTGGTCATGGGAAGCCACCTCTACATAGTTTAGGCATCTTCTCGTACTTGCACTCAGGCAAATTTAAGCCTATATGCAATTTAGAAAAGAATCTTATTTAGATGATGGTCTGACTAACCCCTCCTAGACTTAGTATTTTTTATTTAACTTCCTCCTTGCTTCCGTCCATCTTCCTGGCTGTCTTGAAACATCACAGGTAGAACACCTTAAAGGACATCCACATTAGCTTGAGTACGTAGAGTGAAAGAACTATAATGTTAAAAAGGATGGAGAGGGAGAAGATCTGAAGTGCAGCAATTAAAGTATACTCTAAAGTTCTGCCTGATGTGACACATCAGCTCTTTCAAGCAAACCTCAAAAGAACATTTTCCTGGCTGACTACAGTCTGCCAGTCCCATTCAGGCAAACATGCCCACAACCTCTTTTCCGACTCAGTTTACAAGCCAGTACCCTCCATGTAATTGTGACGGTACTGTTAGAGCATTACTGCCATGGTATTTGGGAAGAGCTGTGGCTCATGAAAAGTCAAAATACTGTAACCACTGCGTAATCTCAATATTACTCAATGCATAGCTGACACCTCATATGGAAAATCATGAAAATAAGCCTTTTTGGGCTCTATTAACAGCCAAACTCCCTTTCACTTATTCCTCACATCCAGCGCATGAATGAGGATGTCCTTGGCTTAATCCTCAATTTTTTGTGGCTTCATAGGCTGGACCAGCTATCTGAAGTCTACAATTCTCTTAAGTTATTTATTTCAATAAAGCAGACCTAGGATAATATTTTGATCACTGTTTGCCAGAACTAGAATGGCACAACAACCCTGTGTTTCCAGGAATGTAGTACTTTGTATTTTCTCTCCCTCTGTTCGGGTCTGGAGTAAGAACTTGAAAACACACAGAAGTAAGAGACAGATCTCCAAGTAACCTTTGGAAATCACAGAAAGACTCTGTATGTGTATAAAACAAACATATATACACACACACATATGTATGTGATATATATATATATAGATAGATAGATACACAAAAATAAAATGTTGAGATCCTAACTGAGGACTAAAATCAGATTTCTCTCCTTAAAAAGATTCCAGTAAGTTCTCAAATCAAGTGAATTTTGTGTGGCACTATGGACCACTTGAGCTGTCCTAGTCTTCTGGAATTTGATCTTCAGATCACTTTGGAGTAGGGTATAAGAGGCAGCAAAACAAAAGAATGAATTGGGTTCATGCTAAGAAGCTGTATTTGGAAGAAAGGTTCCTTGACTGGACAGATGGGCTAGGACAGTGCTAAGACATGTTTTCCTACTGCTGTGAAGTCGAAAGCATTAACAAAAATGGAAAGGTGATGAATTTCAAAGCTAGAATAAAATTTTCCCATCTTCCAAGTCTAATCTCATTTTAGTGATTTACAGCTTTGAGTGGTCATATGTAGTTACGACTGTTATCTTTTGATAACCATTTAACTAATCCAGTCATTCCTAACTGGTCTTTCATTTCAAGTACTGTCTTTTGCTAAATCTCAACTAACCAGGAAATAAACAATATAAGACAGAGAAAACACACTCAGTTACAGCTTGAGTAGCATAAAACCAGATTTCTGTAATCATTTTCTTCACATTCCAATATATCAGTCCTCAAGGTCAGCTGATTCACCTTTCTGAAACTGGAAAGAATTGAGTCCACTTTAAAACAGCATGAAATGCAAGACAGAACTGAATTTATTTAAAGCTGAAAGAGTGCTAAATGATGAAAACAAAACCATTGCCTTATTTGGAAGGGGAGAAAAGCCTTCCAAATGTGATTTCTCCTCTGTTAAATGACAAGCTTTGTAACAACAAAAGTGTTTTCTCTGAAACTGTGAAAGCCTGCTAAAAGGGACCAGAAACTTTTCTCCTGCTCAGTTAAAAAAAAAGCATCCCACTCCACAAAATTAAATATAAGGTACTGTCACAGAAGAACCAAAGGAAGTCTCACACCAGCATCTGTGTCTATGGTATGGGGATGCAGAAAGACAACTCTTTCAGCTGTCAAGTAAAAGTACCACTTGGTTTGCATATTCTACATCATATTCACAATTCTTTCAATTGAAGCGTTCCAGTGCCGCAGGCCCAAACGCTTGAATAAAATTGTCTTGCGCTCTGTCTATGGAGAAAGTATGCCCACAGCACAGTGCTTATTTGTAGGAAAGTTTGAGCAAGCAAGAGAGAGCATCAAATTGGCTATCTCTTAGCACCATTAAATATGTCCAAGCTGGCATATTCAATACTGTTCAGAAACCATATAATGAACTTTGGAAATCAAGATTAAAAGAGAACTGAGAATCAAAACAAAGAAAGGCGCTGTCTAGCCTTTCCCAATAAAAATGTCACACAATACGTTCCTGATTATTTAGATTTAATAAATACAATACAGCATTTGCTATAAAACTACTAAATTTGTTAACTTGCTTGAATTTAACATGGAGATTTCTATACCCTCAGAAACTCTGAGAGAATGTCTCAGTCAATATAATTTAAATCATTGCACAACCTGGGCTGCATCAGTACTCTTCAAACCTTATTGCTAAACTATAACCAGCACTTCAGTTAAGGTATAAAAATGCGGATAAACAGCAACAGTCATCGTAATAAAAAGCTGTATTTACCCAAAAATCTACGAAGTTTCATCGTATCTAACTGGAAGTGTTCAATTAGTCCATGAAGATTAAACAGATGAAAGGTTAAGCTGACTAGACTGTTTCCTAAAAATAAGATGAAAATACTAATTCATTGGAAGCCATGAAATCAGTGACTCTTTCATAAGAAATGTATTGTTTCAAACAAGTTCGTCACAAAAATTATACAAGCAAATTTCTCTACACCAATTTATGTTAAATATTTAAGTCTCACTGCATGACAAGATTCCATTAGCTATCTCCTCTAGTAATCACCAGTGTTTTTGCATAATTATAATGCATTCACCAATTGTCCACTGTCAACTGACAGGAAGAAAATGTTACTGAACATTAAAAAAGCAACAGGTTTCAATGTGCAAACCCATTACAACGGTATTCAACTTCGTTGTATGATGCATCATGATATTTATAAACAGATATACAGCTTAAAACCAAATACAAAAATAAATAGGCATAGAAAAAAGCTAACAAACACTATCGATTAGCATACATTGTACATACGTTATCTCTCATTTTCATCATGTATTTTGCTAAACTACTCCTTATTTCACCCAGAATTCAAAGTTTTACGTTTCTCTAGGAAATGTATACTATTACAAGCTGACAATATACTTTGCCTACTCATAGCTGTATTATTAAATCACTTGCAGTGGTAAAACAAGTAAAACTGTAAGAGACAGCAAAATAGCCTGGAAATGTTTGCTTGAAATAGCTTGCCTGTTATTTACTCTGCAAACAATATGGAGTGGCAGATAACTCAGTTTTGGTACACTGACTCTGACAACCTTCATTTAGCAAGAATCAAAGAACCTAGCACAGATAGAAATCGAGGTACAAAAGGACAAAAATTTCTGCTAAATCTAGCTTGTTACTAGGCTTCATGTACTCGCATGTGCATATCACTTCCTCACAATAAGATAGCAAATGTTGTTTGAAGAATTATGTGAGTAATTTGTTTCTTACAGGCTCGTCCAGGGCAGCTCATCAAGCAGAGTTTTGTATACAGCATTCTCCCCTCACAAACTTTCAAGAATAAAACTGCCTGTTCAGAATGTCCTCCTAAAATGACTAAATTAGGATGCAAAAAGGATGGTATGGGAAGGCCTCCACAACAGAAGCTGCACTGGTAGTATCTAAAATGCGTTTGAAAAAAAGCATATTTATAAGGTAGAGAAGGCCTCAGATAAAAAGGATGATTTCAGATTACTCCCACCTGGTAAACTGATCTGAAATAAGGTATGCTTACAAACAGGTTAACTTGCACACATAGCTTTTTCTCACTCAGATATCTAGTCTGAAATTTATCACTATCTATATAAACATTCTATTTGTAAAAATCCTCACTGTTTTCATTTTTTATATCTATTTTCTGTATTAAATCAACTGTGAGGATACTATTTTAACACTAGATTAATCCAAGCATCCCGTCATCAAAACAGGAGACAATTATTTTTTGGCAACACATTTCCCTTCATGAACTTCATTTCTCTTTCTTTCTGCCAACTTTAAACACTCTTGACTGCATCTCTGCTACCAACTCCATTCAACAGATGTAAAACCTGCAAGAGCTGCCCCTCCATTCGCTTCCCACACTGGCACAAATGTCACCTTGGTGCTCAACTCGCTCATCTCCTTCTTCCATTCCATTCAAAACTCAGCTTTCATCACTGTGGATTATAATACAAAACTTCACTCTATCCACTGCAGCAGCCCTCCCTCCTCCTTTCCAGCACATTTACAGATCTCTTTTCCGTCTGTCCATAACTTAACCTGTACTTTATTTCATTTTTTTTTTTAAATCAACTATTTCTTTCATTCCCACTGCTATTTTTAGTGAGTGCACAAAACTAGCCATAATCTTTTCTTCCCTTTTTTATTTTGTGCAAACTACATGTACAACAGCTTCTGTCTGCTCAACTCCTAATTCTCTAGGTATTCTGCTAGATACCATAATTATAATGCATTTATACCACCTTGCCTTCTTATGGTAAAGTAACAGAACTATTTTACCTAACATTAAATTTATCAGAAAAATACTTGTTCACTGTAACTGATCTTTTGTTACAACCATATAAACTAGCGGCATTCCATAATTTTTTAAAAAAATACTAAATTAGCAAAAGTATTTGTTAATTTATACCAAATTACTACCTATAATAAAAGAGAGAACAGCAACTTACAAAGTACAAGAAGGGTCTCTTCTACAAATCCATGATTGTTATCAGCACTGACAGCGATGGCATTTTAACAGTGGCCAGGCAAACTAGTGTTTAGATTAAAGACTATTAAATCAAAAAGTACTACTTGATGAAATTTGTGCTTGTAGCGAACAAGCAATCACATACCACAACGTAAGAGCAATAGTTACATTATTCCAAGAGACAAAACACAAATGAAATAGCAAAAGTAAACTCACCATTTGTCAGTCTATCAAAAAGAAAAATATCAAAATTCCAATTTCCAACCTTCTCCAGCATACACTGAAAGAAAACACAAAAGCTGTCACTTTTTTCTCCATATATGCTGATCTTCCCATAACCCAGAGTATTTAAGATTTCAGAGACTGAAGCAAGTCTTAGGATTTCTACACACAAAAAATAGTATTAAAATAATAATTAAATTTGTCTGATAACTGGAAAACTTTAAAATACATGTTGCAAATAGAAAAACTGAAATACAAGAAGTGTCTTGACAGTACTGGATTGAGATTTTCCCTTCATCCTTTCATCAATTTCTTAAAAGAAATAAAATTTAAAACAGTAAGGTTAAAAACAGAAACAGTATGACAGAATAACTGTGTTCAGACTTCTTCCACTTTTAATTTTTGCAATGAGCTAGTAGTTAATCTCTGTGTAGTCCTTCACCTCATTTTCTCTCTTCCCCTTGTTGTTTATACATGAGAAACAATATCTAGATGCTTTACTAGACATATGAGCCAAACTTTTAATTCCTTTAAGAAACTGGCTTTTGACTTTACACTTCACTGAATTAGCACTTCTTCACAGCTGCTCCACATGAACTCTTCTTCCAGCAATCCAGATGAAGAAGAACAGCAAACAGCACTCGAGGCCTCACCAGAGTTCAGCAGTCACAAGTCCTTGCTTCCCCTACCTCTATCAGAAATACCTGCCCAGCACATTTTACAGCAGATACTTGCCTTCTCCTATTCTCATTAGATTGCTAGAGCTGTTTCGTGATCCAATTACTATGTTCTAGGTTTTCTCCACCAGCCACTAAAACTCAGCTACCAGAAGAAACAAACAGCATTAACAAGATCTTTCTGCTGTTTAATTAAATGTACATTTTTTAAGTCCATCCTCCAGGTTATCGACTTCTTCCTACACTGCAGCCTGATTATACGCCATATGGATACACTGCATCATAAGCGTACTCCTTTTCTGCGTCAAGGTTACGAACAAGCAGCTTTACACACAATCATTAAGATGACACAGCCTTTGGGAGCTTGAATAACTTGTAAACTTTGCCTGCTCATTCCCTCTCAGCTCTATCCATCCTCTGTCCCCAATTCACAAGCCCTTCATCCAACTAACTATTCTAGTACTGCCCACCTTCCCAGCATGCTTTAGCATGGATATATTATAGCTAATACACTTTTCTTTTCTAGAAGAATTGCCTACCAAAGAAAAGGTCAGTTTGGCATAATAATCTTCTGATAAATCCATTTACGCATTTTATTGAGTTTTCAGTAGTAGTTAGTCACTCTTCCAGCTATTCAGTAATGAGGTTAGACTAAAAAGGAAAGGGGGGGAAAAAGGGGATAATAGTTGTCCAAATTGCTCCATTACATTTCTTAAATACAGTTACATTTTTTCCTTCACTTTTTTTCAGTTATTACAGTGCATCCTCCATTCACTAGAGTTATTAAACTGCTAGCTATATAAGCTCTAAAAATCATCCCAGTAAACTTGCATGAGGTGAAGGAGTTTGGTAGAAATCAGGTAATTTTGGCTGGACTTTATTAAGATATAGACATATATATACACACACACAAACACACACACACATAAAAATACATGCTTAAAATTTGTATTTGGCTGCACTATCTCTTAACATAAGATCCAGTTATACACTAGCGAACATTTTTTAAAACATACTTTAAAAAAAAAAGAAAAAAAAATCAAGCAACCAACCTTTGCTTGTCCATTATAATCATCATCTAAAATGTTTGAAGAATTTGGAACAGTGATACCACGGAAAAAACGGGAAGATCTCAGGTATCGCTGGAAACTAAGCAACCTTCTCACATTTCTCGCAGAAACAGACACCTCGATTTCAGAATTTGCTACAAAAAACAAGAAAATAAATACTCTCTCTAATAAACCTTTACAAAAAGACTCTTCAGGGAAGTTTGGTACAACAAATGCACTGCATTTTTTTTTTTTTAAATTGGTGTATCAAATGTTTCAGCCACAGAGATTTTTATTAATAGGAAGTATAGAGCCATGGCTTAGAAAATAAAGTTTTCTATGTAAGAACCCTGTGAAGAAAAACAAGTATTTAAAACACAGCTGGAACTTATCTTTTTAAGGAACTCTGTTATTGAAAGGACAGAAATATTATGGAAATGGTATAAAAACACACACGATATTCCAAACAAGTTCTTTTTTGAAAACTGCTCTCATGTATACACACGCAATCTGTGTCCCTAGCAAATCACTTAAGATATGTACACCAGCAAGAGAGTATCAGTGATTGTGTGCTGATACAGGAGTTACAAGGAGGTTTTAAGCACATACAAATAACTTTTTACACAGATTTTAAAGCTCAGAAATTCTCTTAACTTTACTGGCAAAGTTTTAAACACACCCAAGTGATTTTGGTCCTTATGCTCAGAACCTCTCCTCTGCCAAACAAGTACCACATTTACTTTCACAGCATATGTAATTCCCTTTTCCGGTACAGTGACAACACTACAGAAAATCGTTTTACCCTGTTTTCAGAGATTAATCCAAATATTTTGCTTTATTCTTATGAGGTTAACTGGTTTATTCAAGTGACTGATGCTAGTTTATGTTCAATTCCACTCAATATGCTTGAAGTGTTTTAGAAACCTGAAGATCAAACTACGCATAGCTACAGTTTCTTTGCAACACGCCAGATACTTTCATTCTGAAATATGTAAGGCCAAACTTGGCCTTCACTTTCTTTTCAGCAGTACCCCCAACAGCAGTTTTATATAACCAACAGACAGTCAGTAATCTTGATATGCCCTCAATCTGCCCAAAATGACTTTTTTTTTTTTTTTTAAAAAAAAAAAAGGGGGGGCAGGGAAGGTATTAAGTAAGGAAGTCAGTGCAAACATGCTCTTTTCCAAAAATCAAGATCCTCAAAACCAACATGAGCCCAACTTTGTAGCACATACATCTTGCCCTTCCAAGAACAAGGCATATTAGAAATTGGTGAAGTAAGCAGTTACAATTTTTGTTCTTAAAGTCAGTCTAAAATACTGTACAGGGGAAGTTGTGGCCTTATTAACAACCTCAATTAAAAACCCCAGTGATTTCTACTGAAAGCAGTTTAATTCTACATAAATCTTTATCCATATAAATTCTTCTCCCTGCAGAAGTTCCAATGTACTTTCTGTTCTACGTTACCTCATTAATATATTAATTTCCAATCTACACTAATAAAATGCCTTCAGAACAGAACTGACGATTGCACGAACATACAATTATCTAACTAAACGCAGCAGCGTTTCACATCAACGGCCTGCGCTAGCAGAGACTGACTTGACAAAACTGGAATATTCTTTCAGACATGCCTGAAACACTTCAAGATACTGAAGTTCCCATCAGTTTCAAAGGGCTAACACAGAGAACTGCACGTGAAATATCTTTCTTGAAGTCATCATACTCAAGGCCAAGGGCACATCCTCTGAAGACACTGGTACTTATATATCCCAGTTATGCAAGCAGGTATACTACATATGATAAAGGCTGCTTATAAAGCAACATTCACATGTACAGCAGGCAAATAAATAGAGTCTGTCATACTGCATTACCCTACCAATATTTCTAATCATGTTTGTTAACAGGGGCTTACAGTCTGGGCACTGCCAGCCTGCAGAACAGAGAAGCAGGGAGCAATACAGCCGCTCCTGTTAACGGAGCATGGGGTTTTGGGCAAGAAGTTTTTCCCCCTCAATCTTGATCCAGTCCCTTAAAATCAGATTTCAGAACAGAAATCATTAAGTTTGAAATAAAATAATATAAAATGGGTATATTTATGTCATAAAAGGATCTAAAATGTCCACAAAGTCACATACAAAATCCAGGAGCTTCACTAAATCTCAGTAAAATGATATATTTCAAGTAGGAGAAATCAGCACTCCTCTTGAAGTACAGATAGTTTTCTTGATCATAAGTAATCTTTTACAGATCTATAGTTAACAAAAACCTACTTTTGTTGTCATGCCACAAGTAAGTCTCACTGTCATAGATGCCACCTGTTAATTTTTAGCAGAACAGTATGATGTAATAGAAGTAAAAGAACAACTTTTGCCAGCAAAGCACACAACAGAACACAGAAATGCAACAATTTGGCAGTATAGGTCTGCATTCAACCTATGTTTGTGTTCATAAGTCATTTGGGGGGGGTTGCACATGTTTTTGCTTAAGTATTTTTTCTGATGACAATGTGGGTACAGAGGCAAATGAATTAGCCGTCTGTGAAGCTGAACAGTCATTACTCTTTATTTTGCAATATGCTATTGAGACATTAATCTTAAAAATATTTTTAAACTATCTACATTATCATCACTTTGTATAGTTCATAAGCCACTACTCCTACACATTAATTCTACTTTTTCTCCTCCTTATTTTAAAAAAAGTAAAGAAGAAAAAAAAGAAAGAGAAAAGAACACTTCTCCAGCTGATGTAATTCAAACAAACAACAACAAAGCCTGCTTCATTCCAGCTTTCCCAGCAGCGATGCTGCTATTACAGAATCACAGAAGAGCTGAGCTAGGAAAGGACATCTGGAGGGCAACTGGTCAAACTCTTCTGCTCAAGCAGAGCCACCTACACCACACTGCCCAGGACCATGTCCAGGCAGCTTTTGAATACCTCCAAGGATGGAGACTCTACAATCTCCCTGGGCAACCTGTGTCAGTGCTCGGTCACCCTCACAGTGAAAAAATGTTTCCTGATGTTCAGAGGGAACCTCCTGTGTTTCAGTGTGTGCCCATTGTCTCTAGTCCTGTCACTGGGCACCACTGAAAAGAGTCTGGCTCTGTCCTCTTTGCACCCTCCCTTCAGGTATGCCAGCTCTTCTCCAGGCTGAACAGTCCCAGCTCTCGCAGCCTTTCCTCATCAGCCCCTTCATCATCTTCCTGACCCTTCATTGGACTCTCTCCAGCATGTCCATCTCTCATGTACTGGGGAGCCCAGACCTGGACACAGCACTCCAGGTGTGGCCTCACCAGTGCTGAGCAGAGGGGCAGGATCACCTCCCTTGAACTGCTGGCAATGCTTCTCCTAATACAGTCCAGGATACCATTAGGCTTCTCAATAGCCTTCTTTGCAGCAAGGGCACACTGCCAGCTTTCCAGCTGGGCGGCCCCCCAGCCTGTGCTGGTGCCTGGGGTTGTTCCTCCCCAAGGGCAGGGCTTTGCACTTCCCTTTGAACTACTATTTATTCCACATGTATAGCCCAGGTTAGGTAATAACAGCTTGACCAAATGTCCTATCATCTAGACGTGCAATGATCAGAATAACTTCCAAATGAGAAAAGAGATTTTGAGCCCTGCCAGCCCTCTGCAGTACCAGAACACCTAATTCAGGGGGACCACACCAACCCAAAAAGTAAATTGCTCTCTCTTTAACAGCTAAGCATTTGCTATGGGACAATTCAGAATAGGTGAGTCAGATGTGGAGGTTTGACAGATAATTAATTTAAAAGCAAGGCTGAAAAAGAAAATAGCTAGCTTTCAAGGAAGCAGAGGGGAAGAAAGAAGAAAAAAAAAAAAAAGATAGGTTCTTCAGCTTCAGGAACACTGATAGCATCTGTGTTTGCAGTTTCCTTTTCCTCACAGATAAATTATTATGAAGGATGCAAAAATCAACCGCTTTGTGGTTCTGGCAGACAAGCAAAGACAAGTTCATGGGAAGGACTGGTAAACTGAACGATACAGTTGTGCAATGGAAACTTGGTATTTCCCTCCCGGCACAAGCTGAAAACCCATTACCTTTATATGCGTGATTAATAAGAGAATGTCAGCCTACCCTCTTTTATCATGAGTCACGAAACGAGATGCTAATTTCAGAGACCCTACCAAAACAAGGTTCAATAACGTATTTGTAATGGAAAGACAAGGGTAAGGAGTGAAGAGTGCATTATGTTTGCTCAAGTAAAAGCATGCTGCAAAAACATCCCTCCTCACAGTCCAAACATCCTTCATTTCACTTGGAGCTTTAGTGTGCTAAATGCCTTTCTAATATCCTACAGTGACCATTCACTCTTAAGAGATAAGTACAGTTTAAGGACAAATTAGAATAAGAAAATAAATAAACATGTAAGACATTTACAGTCTTGAGAACTGAAATGGAATGAATGCGAAGTCAGGATGTTGGGCATGTTAAGAAGGAAGCTACCAGCATTCAGAAGTGCCTTCGATGCAAGGAACCAGAAGACTGAAACTGCAGGTCTTTGTCATAGGAGAGCTGCTGTTGAATAGGCACATTGTTCTTCCCTTCTTAACTCTTCATGCCCTACTTAAAGTTAGAATATCACCCAAAGTATTTCTTACTTCCAAGTTATTTTTTTATTAAAATGATTATATTCTTGTTTCTAAGCAACTTAAGTGAGATGCTGGTATAATAAAAAATGCCTTTCTCTAAAATAAAGAAAAAAGGAATAAGTCTTTTTACGAACATCAGTTATTTTGCTAATGTTATGCATATATAGCAAGAAAATAATGCCAGTTGTCTTTATGCAACAGACTTCATCTGTATTCCAAGACACTTATTTTAATCTTTCTTCCCACTCCCAATCTTTTAAGTGCATTGTACTTCATGAAAACCTAAAAAAAAAATTTTATCACATTTCACAGGGCTATTATTTATTTTTCTCATGCTGAAAAAAAAATACAAAATAAATAGAGAAAATACAAGTGACAACCACTTACAAAATCATAATATACCAATATATTTATTCTCTGAATTTTTGCATCTTTCATACAGTAAGGACAGACAACAAAAGGAAGAATGACAACTTAATTATGGTTTGGTTTAATTTTTTATTAATAGAAACCTTAAATCCTAGCAAAATGTTTCACTTTTCTTTTAATGCAAAGATAAAGACTCACAGTCTCTGATAGGGTCCTGGTCAAAACAAGGCTATCCAGCATAGGAACTATACCTCCATTTCTTCCCTGCTACAGCCCAAGAGGTAAATAGGAAATTATCCATGATAAAAGTCATTAAATGTTGCTATTACCAACAGAAAGAGCTTAAATGAGGATCTCTGGTATCACTGCCACTAACAGAAAAAGGAATTTTTTAAAAAAAAGATCTTTGAGAAGATGGATCTTTCCTATGTTTGAACATGAAACGTGAAGTTTGAGGTGCACAGGTCCACCAGAGGACGTTTTTTTCCTAAAAAAATTCAAGGAAATCTCTTCTTTCCATGGAACTAATCTCTCAATTTTTCCATATTAAACCCAACTACATATTTATTTTTACATAGCAGATACTATCACCAAACGACATAATATATGAAAGTTTCCACTACCTGTAAATATATACATTTGAAAGAAATATTCTATTTCACTTGCCAATTATAACCATATTTCTAAGGCCTTCCAGGTTACAAATAATTTTCTATTTATGAATAATTTGAAAGTATTATCTAGCATTTCATACCACTAGAGGGACCCATAAGCATTCTAATGTCACATCTACTCCCATCAAACCATTAAGAAATGTATTATGTTAGATCCATGCACATTTAAAAAATACATTTTAAGTCCTGTTATTTAGCTATTCTTGAAGTTTTCCACTCATTATTTCATTTTAAAGTACTTTTAAAACATTCAGTACTAAAGTCACAAAGAAAACTATGATTTCATTTGGAAGATATAATTTCAGCAAGGATTTTGAAGTTACATATGAATACTACTGGTGTCTAAATTACCTTATGATACCTCCCGTCTTCCTTAGAATCACTCTGAAGCCCTGCTTAGCATCATCACTGTAAGGCACTATACCCCCTCTTCAGCTTAAAGAAAAAATAAGCCAGACGGTTTTGTTTTTAATGTATCATATATATGTATTTATATACACATTCATACTACTTCTTCCAAATAATAATGATCACCAGATAATATGCTATGAGTCAAGGATTAGTTAAACATGGCTTTTGCAAATGTCTCCTGACTGAGTGGAATCAGAAAAATTTGTTAAGTTTCAATACACACTAGTAGTACCACACAACTCTAATAGTAGTTTTCAACAGATCCTCCCTGATGGAGGGCAACTGCTAGGCATCACCACCACCAAAGATGACTCCTTTCCTGAAGAATCTTACAGAACGAAATAATGCCTTAGCAAAGTATAGAGCTACAGAACATTAGAATAATTTAGGTTGGAAGGGACAGAAGACTTCTGGAAGTCCTTTGGTCAAATTCTCAGCTCAAAGCAAAAGTAATTTGAGAGAAATTATTCAAAGTGCAGGGATTAGACTACTGCAGTATGAATTAAATGCCAATTCTCCAATGGCACTGTAAGCCATTACACAGCAGTAAAAGCATAAAGAAAACGTTGAAAAGGTATCTAAAGGATTCTACTCATATAACTCTCTTGAATTTTGGTTCCTCTTAATATTTCTGTAAACACATCAGGAAGGATACAAAATTAAGTAAATTGAACAATGCCATTCCTGTGCTGTACTGCATAACATTTTGCAATTATCTTCGGACTAGGAAACAGTATATCGATAGATGCTCTTGAAGAACAAGTACAAGACACATAATGGTTCAACTCTTTTCCCAAAAGAAGGATAATATATTCCAGACCATCACCAAATCCTTTTCTTTATGTCCTCCAAGAAAACACCATTTTTTTGTGTTCTAGAAATCTTCAGTTCTATGGCAATGGAATGACAGAACCATCAAGTAACCCTTTTTGGCTATTTTTCACCCCCAGAAATGAAAGAAGAATTCAAAAGTAACATATCGTGGTTGACAGAAAAAGACTATCCTTTAAGAGTCTGTATGACTGTCAATACAAAAGTCAAACTGGGAACAAAGATGAAACCAAAAGAATTCTCACATACTTTATGCCAAATTGTCCAGCATAAAAAAAAAAAAAAGCCTTTCAAAATAAGCTACTTGGAAAAGGAATACATTGGAGAGGGTCAAAAGAAAAGAAGTAGAATGTGGCTGTGTCTTCTTCTAAGGTCAAACTTCTCTCAGCAATAAAACACTAACTGAGCTATACCAGTGCAAGACTCCAGAGCACAGATGCTGTTTTACAGAAACTTGAAAAGAAGAAATTGTAGGTGAAATAACAATCTAGGATAACAGAAAGAAAAAAAAAAAATCTGTCCTCTATTCTCAACTGGAAGTTTTTACCCTGAAATCTTCCTTAGTCAAGCTCACTTCAAGCTCACTTTTCACTTCAAGTTTATCTTCGCTGTTTTCTTTTGGCCAAAACTGTATTTAGGACATTTTCTGTGACCTCCCCTTGTGTGACTGCATTCTCCACACTAAACCAAAGTAAAGGTTTCTCTCACATTGAGGAAGACAATTTATTTGAATAATCTGGATTGTGAATAATTAGATGACAATTTCAGAATGCATCCTTCACAGAAAGGCAGCTTTTAGAGAAATATCTTGAGTACAAGCTTTTCACTACTCAGTGCTGGTATTTTCACAGGGAAACAAATACTTCATTCAACTTATGACCACACAGAAGTCTTCTTGAATGACTATTCATTGTGAAACTCACCATTCTTCACAGTAGACTGTTGAACAAGACAGACAATTACTCTTAACCAGATTCAGCTAGGTAATTCCTATGTTTTCTTGAAATAAAAAAGGGCATTCAACCTCATCTGGACTACACTCATTTTATCTCAACCTCTAGATGGTATTGTCAAAAGCATGATAAGGTGCTGTTACACAAACATTTCCCAAATTGTTTAAGGCAATCAATCCCTATTTTAACTCCTCTCTCTTCTTTGACTTCTGGCCTCTCACCCAAGGGAAGTCTAAATTAACTGTCCAAGGTAAACCTTTTCCAATGATTTGTGAGTGAAAAACTGGAAAGTTCAAAACAACATTGCAAACAGTAGATACTCACACCTTTGCCAGATCTCAAAGTAGCATATAAAATATTCCGTGAACTGCAATTTCCAAGTAAACAGTCTGAAAGTTGTATACTGAATATAAACTCTAGAATTTCTTTATGTTTGCACTCTTAAGAAAGAGAATTAGATTTATCCATCACCCATAAAAGTCACCTAAACTCTTCCTTTCTTTCCTTTCCCCACTAAAAAAGGCTCCATACACAACTAAGGAGAAGAAATATCTAAGTCTTAATGAAGTCTTAAGTTCCCATCACATCATTTTCACCCCTACGTGAAGTACTGTACTGTATGCAAGCATCAATTTGATTCAAAATTCAGTAATTCCTAAACTCTTAAAGAACATACTGATTAACTCAAAAAAGCCTTTCTTCTAAGATATTTTAATTCACAGATGTGACATATTTGGTTATCCATAAAACACAAAATAAAGCCCCACATGTTGGCAACATTACCATCTCCCCATGGAAGTGTGATCAGACTAGAATGGCAGGAGAGAATTCTAAAAACCTTTGGACAAGATCTTATCTATTCTGGTGCAGACACAACAGGAAAAGCAAGAAGAAAAAAATGTTTCCTCTCCACAAACCTGAAGTATTTGGTTTTTATCTGGGTCTTCCAGACTATATCCTACAACCCTTTCCTAAAAAGGAAGTCTGAAAGCATTAATTCAAGTTGTATCTGCGTAAGACACTTCCCAATATTTTTGTTGTTACCTTAATTATTCACTTCAGCTTCGCTGTATTCATTTTGGCTTCACTTCCTCACTATAACATACTGTACACATCACTGAGCACATTCGCTGATTTTTTTTCAGGTGAAACAGTGAGTGACTGGGGCACATTACATATTCTATTGTTTGTGCATCCTAGAAAATCCTCACAAACATAATCAAAGTTTCTTACGTATATGTGTGTATATATATACACACACACACAGAGACACATGCATATAAAAAAACAATAGATATTAATGACAACCTCTCAACAGCAAGAAAACAAAACCTAAAATTTTATTGCTGACTTGCTATTTCTGGAAAAGGGAATATTTTTATACTGTCATTTACCAATTCTTCTACCAAAGATTTTGTTTTGCATTAGCTTTTATCAACATGTTCTTTCAGCGTTGCAGACTGAATTACTATCTATGATGTCTTAAGTAATGTAAAAAAAAATGTAAAAAGTAATCACCTTAACTGTAGTCTATTTGTAAACTAGCAGAGAGCAAGAGTGGTTATAACCACTGCAATCACTTTTTCAATAACATCCCTGAAAACCAAACAGTAGATGCTGGGTTGTCAGACATTAAATTGCCAAACTCCCTCCTTGTTACCTGAGTGAAA
Source organism: Nyctibius grandis (assembly GCF_013368605.1). NCBI lineage: Eukaryota > Metazoa > Chordata > Aves > Nyctibiiformes > Nyctibiidae > Nyctibius > Nyctibius grandis. The sequence goes on from NC_090660.1 coordinate 74,062,350, forward strand.
AGTAGATCCAGTGCTCTATATTCAACTCAATACAATATTACATTGTATGCAATTGACTGTGCAACTGTGAAATACATACATCCACTGAAGAACACCAGACCATTACATTTAAGGTAAAAATTTACTTCTGAGGAAGGAAGTTATGTGGCTGCTCTCTCCTCTCCAGAAATGGTGCCTTTTAGCTGCTAACTTGAGTTTACACATGTGGTCCCACACAGACATAATCAACAGATCACAGTAACAGAAAAACTACTAATTGATGTCCTGATGTTTACCAACCGACATGAAGAACACAATCCCAACTTTCCCCATCCATCAGGAAGCAGTCTTGTTGAAACAAAAATCTGTTTATTGAGCTATTCTTCCTGACTAGTTCCTGTGATTAGCTATAAAAACGTGACTTCTGGAATAACAGATAATATAGAAGGAAAACTACCACCCAAACTCAGTTTGATGATCAGTCAAATCCTACATTTAATAATCCTCAGATATTACTCCCATATTACCATCTCTAACAACAATAATAAAGACATTTTTCCAACAACCATTTTAAAATCAAATTTCCTAGAAAAAGTTACCATTGAGAATAATTCCAGACAATTTAGTAACTTGAATATTCATGTGCCAATTACAGAACTCTGGGATGAAGATGCAGACACTGAGCTTATAATCCTTAAGAAGAAACAGAAGTGGTCTTAAGAACTAAATGCTAACAAACTTTACATTGGTAACACTAGTTGAAGTTGCGTAAAAATAATGTTATGAAACATATGTGATTATTTAAAAAAAACAAACAAACAACAAAAACCCAGTAGCTTCCTGAAAATAGAGTGATGCATTTAAAATTCAGCAGTCTTCAAACCTACCAATAAAATATTGGGTTAAGAGCCTATTAATAAAATATTGGAAAAAGAGAACTGGTCAGCAGATTATTAGCTGGACTTCCTGAAAGACATTCGACTTCTTCACAAAATATCATTGACAAAAAAAGAAAATAATGCTAACAACATTAAGTTAGCTAAGCAAAATACAAAACGGCAATAATGTGTCAACACTGTGAATGATAGCCAGTATAAGTCATCTGCAAAACAGGTAAGCAATGATCATTGCAAAATATTTAGAACCATGGAGAAAAGTTAGTGGATAGTAGGAGAAAGTTACAGTGAAACTTTACAAACACCATGAAGGAAGCATATCCATGCGTTACTGATGTTCAGTATGCAGCTATGGTAGGAGGAAAAAAAAAAAGTCAACATTCAGATGGTTTAGTCTGGTTCAGCTGCAGAAGAGACCAGTTTCCGTCCAGTTTTTGCCCCAAGCAAAGAAGGGCCGGCTGGCTTGGCTGGCTCCGCTCACATATGTCTATTGCTCATATGGGTGAACATTTTTCAGCAATGTAGCTCTAAGTGGCAAAATCCTTCTGGAGTTACTGGGGGAGGGTAGGGAGAATATCCTAACAATGAGGTCAAATCAGATTTCCACAACTTCTCTCCACCTGCCGTCTGATAGTATGATACCAAAACTCTTTTGCTTAAAACAGTTAAGGAAACATTGATCAGGACTCAATTAGCATTGCAGAGAAAAAGAAAACATTTTACTAATTAAAAAAACAAAAACCCCAAAATATCTCTGCAAATTAATAGATAATCTAGTGATATGGTGAGAGATGGGGCTGAATTCCATACTGACTTTGAAAGAAACTCCACAAAGTAGCAGGAGTCTTAAGTCAAAGAGCAGCACTGCAACAGGCACTGCAACAGCGATAGGACAAGAGGGCACAGCCTCAAGCTTTGCCAGGGGAGGTTCAGGTTGGACATCAGGAAGAATTTCTTTACAGAAAGGGTTATTAGACATTGGAATGGGCTGCCCAGGGAGGTGGTGGAGTCACCATCTCTGGATGTGTTTAAGAAAAGACTGGACATGGCACTTAGTGCCATGGTCTAGTTGACAGGGTGGTGTAGGGGCAGCTGTTGGATTCGATGATCCCTGAGGTCTCTTCCAACCTGGTTGATTCTGTGATTCTGTGAATCCTGAAGTGCAAAAAAAATCTGACCATAATATGGCAACTATGAAAACTGCCACAGCAGCTGACTTGAAAGGGGAGTTACAGCCAAAGAATTTTTTGGGCCTCCTAGCAACATTCTTTGCTGTCATCAGACACCACAGTTGATATTGCTAAAAGTTGGTGCCTGTGCCTGAACAAGTAGGGGCAAGAAGAAAGGGTGTGAAAATCCTTTTCCTGATTAGTCATGATCTGCCTGATGCACAATCATTAGGATGGAAAGAAACAGCATGATGAGTACCATAGAAAATACAGTTAATTTGACAACAGCAATAATATTATACACAACTGCCTTTTAACAGGTAGTTCTTTTAATACTTCTATTAGTATTTTCCCCATATCAGCATGAAATGCCACACATATATATACACACAAAAAGACATGGTTATGTAATTCATAAATCGCATGCTGTTTCTACAGAGAATTTTTATTATACTCAATAGAATTATCAGGACTTGAGACAGAATTCTTATCCTCTTTATTGAAAACAATCAATATAGCATACTCTTCAAACTTTGTTTTCTCACCTATTTTATAATACTAACTTTTGAATGAAACTAAGAGTTTAAGAGTTTTAAATTTAAGCAGTGATCTACTTTTAAAAAGAGTAACTTTAGTTAAGATCAGAATATTAATTAGAACAGTTTCTGCCACTCATTTTTATTAATAAGGTAATTACAACCACCACACTTGTTACAATGAAATAGTTTTTCTAAATCTCTCCATTTCATTCAGAATACTTGGAATTGTGCTGATACAATGTTGGTATAAGTACTTTATGACACTTAATGCATTAATATTATTGGCATAATTTAATTAAGACTTAAATCCCCTTCAACTTCTGCTGCATATTGGTTTGGTGGTTATTGAAGTTATAACAATATAGATGTAGAGAAGAAAGTGAAATTATCTGAAAATATTCTTCTTGTAACACTTCTGAGAAAAAAAATGTTTCCTAAAACACATAATCGAAAAAATTTAGTCTGCTGTTTTGTAATAACACTTTAATCTTTATTTAATATTTGTCTATGTCCAAAAAGTTTAAGTCCTAGCTACATATTTGAGTAAATGTAATGTTAATGGATTATGATGAGGTCAAGAATATTGACATCTATGGTAATTCTCTTCAAACATCATCCTAGACCAGGCCCTTCTGCTGCTTTACAAAAGCAGGAAAGTATTCTTCTCAACTGATTGTGTCTGCCAAGTAAGAACTTGGCATACACACCAGTAGCTGTATATAAGATAGTTTTCATTTCCATAGGGATTCAGGTCTAAATTCAATGAGTTTAAACTATATTTTTAAAAACAATAATTTAGCAGTGAAGATTTTCCTCTTCCATTTTTGGTAATGAAGTAGTATGAAAGATTTTCCTACAAAGTATAAAAAATGGTCTTGCTGTATAAGCTGCTAACTTTATTTTTAGAGGCTCAGCAGTTAAAATTAATGGAAGCCTTTGTTTATTTGTCATTTATCTGCTTTTAAATACTTACAGTGAAAAATACGGAAATCAATGTATGGATGAGAACCTCTTCTCTCTGTTTCAAATCCTGCCCGACTTCTTACTCGCACATCTCCTAGAAACAGGGTCAAGAGTGAAATAAAAGTGTGGAAGAGTGGCAGAGATAAAATGCAAATGAACATAGCCTGGAGGGGTAAAGATTCATGTACTTAATGGAGGAGGATTATTCAAACAATAGGCCTATTTCAATGCTTTTTGTTTTAAAGGTGAAATTCAAAACAAAGTTTGAAGACTTGTTCAACATGCAATCGCATGCTTTCTTGTCAAAAATCTCTCCTGCCTAAGCATACGTTGCCAGAAGCATGTGATAAGCATTCAGATGAAATTAGGAACAGCTTGCTACACTGGTATGGTAAAAATGCACCTTAATATGACAGGAAACAAGAACATTAAAGGCTGAACTGTTCCTCAGTAACACACATAAAACAATAACATTTTGTATAGTACAAAAAAGATTCAGCTTCTAGAAATGGTAGCTTTTAGCAAATAAGCTAGTTACAATATGGTTTTATATTACATAATAGAATATTTTCCCACTAGCATTTACTTACTTGTGCTCAGCTGTTTGAATATTACACAAGAGCCTATCAAAATACCAAAACTCAGTATTAAAATTTTATCAAACTATTTTGCACTGCAATTAGCTTCAACCTGGATCTTTTAGCATGCTAGTTGATTTCTACTTATGCATTTTACCAACTGAAAGCTGATCAGTATTCTTTTATTAGGTATTTGTATGCATTAATATAAGTAGTTTACGTGGATTAAAAGCTTTCATTTAAAATCCTTTAGCAATTACAAATTTGGGGAAACCTTTGGGGATCAAATGCAACAGTGTTTCCCTCCTCAAATCCGAACAAAAAAGTGAAATTTAAGATGTGAAAATGCTCTGGTTTCTAATTATGAAAATTCAAGTGTAGTATTCTCTCCTCAAACACAGTTTTGATTCATATGAAAATCGCTAAGTATTTAACACAAGGAACTAAGACTGATTTTATAAGAACAAAATAAAAATATAGCTATTTAATGTCCAGCAACTGATAATATTCTAACATCTTAAGAGTGTTTTTCCTTTTTCTTCTCCAACCTGCTAATTTGTAATGCTGAATCAGGCAACTTGTCAGAAAATAGCTAAAGATACTGACTAAAACTTCAGTAATATACTTTTAATACCTAAGAGGTATCTTTCTAAAGATACGTATCTATAAACACTGACATATCTGTAGTGACACACTTCACATGAATGTTATCTTGTGAGGCACGCTGGAAGGACCACAAAAAGATAAGTAGATCCAGGGCTCCCCAAATGATGACTGTAGAGTTTACATATCAGTAAAAACGTACCAAATACACGTGGTTTTCAGTTATTACTTCTTTTGGTTTTTTTGAAACTGAAAACTTTAACAGAGTTGCAAGGGAAAGTAACCCAATTACTACCTGCAAATATTATTTTTCAGACCACTGACAATATACTACTTATAAAAATTTAAAGCATTCATCTGAGCAGAGTGCAAGAGGCTTGTCTTGTTTGAGGCAATACAGAGGCAGCAAATTGTAGAACTCTTCTGTTAGACACAAGCAACTGGCGAGTTTTATTTACAAGATAAATTAATAAAAAGGAAAAAGGGAGGAAATTTTGGAGAACAGGAGGTGAATGCATTAGTAGCTGTGTATGAAAATATCAGTTTACACAGAGAAAAATGCAACTTTCATTACCTTTCACTCATATTTATCTGGGAAATCAGTCATAGCTACAGCTGTGTGAATGAGTTCACCAGCTGAATTAAAAGTTTTTTTAGTTGAGCTAATTGTTTACAGAAAAGGTGATACAACTTTTGTGAATTATATTTAGTTTTCACGGCAGTCTTAACTTTCAAAATTTACCAACCATAATGTGAATTAGCAAATAGTTGCAGTCAGTGTACAACTAGGTTTTGCTGAACTATTTACTTGTTCAAAGTGTCAAGAACAGGAAAAGTTCACAAAAAAAATACCTGAAGACTAACATGGTATTCTGCAAATAACAAAACAAGCAGGTTCATCTGATAAATGATATCCAAAAAATTTCCCTCTGCTTTGTTGTTTTTTACTAGTACCTCGTCTAATAGCATAGATAGAATAGCAGTATCCCTGTTACCCTTGAAATGCCTGCAATGCTGTGGATTTCGAGTAGGAAAACAAGAAAAACTATTTACAAGTGAAATGCAGAAGTGCAACTAACTACATTGCTTTTAACAGGAATTATTTAAACATATATTTACAGGAATAGTTAACCAAAAGAAGAAATTATATACTAAAAATGAACACAGCAAGCTATTAAAAAGGCAACTGTAATAAAATGAAGGTAAAATGAGCAGATTTACTTGCATACATATGAAATGAGAAATTCTCAGCAAGGAAAGCAAAATATTTTCATTAAATAGTTGTTAAACAAAATTCTCTCTCCTTTATCGTGGTGGAAGCAGAGGGTATTTTGTTCAGAATCAAGATCTCAACAATGGATGACTTTTTTTAGAATACATTTGGATTTATTCTGGAAAGAGATGTCACTTCTACAGGACTGGAATTTATCACAGTAAACAAACTAGGAACTTGGACAAAACGAAGGCAGAAGAGCTGCCTCTATTATCATTCTACAGAACTATGGCCTTTTTCAAGATTTCAGTCAAAAAAAGTGTTTGGAAAAATTGGTGCGAGTGGAATTTGAAGATACCATGCATCCATCTGAAGTTTCTATGTGTATAGAAGCATAAAAAGGAATAGCATCCAACTGGCTGCACATTAGCACATTATGAAATGATGTGCTATTAGCACAGTGAGACTAATACTGGACCATCATTATGCATTCACCATTCAGTTAATCTGACCTGCAAAGATCAATGGATCCCAAATGCACCCACTTCATTGTTATTGCACACAACATAACATATTCACATTGATTTGCTTGGGAAATCCTGCACAAGTTTTCTGTAACCCTATGACTTGGAAGTGATACTGAATGTAATTTTAAGGAAGAAACATGTTTACCATCATAGGTAACTCCAAAAAAAGGCACAAGACATTTCAGATTTATGATTACTTTCATCAGACAAAAGGACACTGTTACATAACTCCTTCAAACAACAACAGGAGTCCAACCTCAGAGCCAATCATTATTATGGTAGCTGAAAGATAATTAAAATTCAACATCTAAAACAAATTAACTTATGAAAAGTTTTCATTTATTTAGATCTTTTAAAAAAATATCGAAGTGGTTACAAAATCTTTTGAAACCATCAGATCACACCGCTTGCTTACAGGTAAAAATTTCCTTGAGGAGGCAGAAGTGTTAGCAAGCTGACAGTTTTTATCTTAAGTGTCTCTTCTTCAGCCACTCTGAAGAGACTCCTCTGTTTCCTTAGGGGAACACATTCAAGTCCAGTATCTTAATGACAGTGGACTTCCAGGAACAGTCTTTTCCCCTCTTAGAGAGTTTCTGAGAATCCAAAGAATCAAGAGAAAGATTTTAAAAAACAAGTAGCCTTCCTTTCAAAATTTGATTTTGTGCACAAACATGACAAAGCTGGGTGAGTATTTAACTAGAATTTTTTCCAGAATAGTTCTACGTGACCAGGATTGCTTGCATTTGTAAAACAAAGGCCATACAAACAGAAACTCAGTTGAAGGCTGAATAAATAGCAGAAGAAGGAATGTAAGAGGGAGGTTTGCGGCTACAACTGAAAACGAATCAGGGCTGTAACAAAACTTACCTTGAGACAGATAATTTAGTTCCTACCCCTCTCTCAGATTCCTGCTCACACCACAGGGACAGCTCTGATACTTACGAGGCAGCTGAAATGCCATAGCTGACATCCCTGCATGTTAGGGTTACATAGCACATACTTTGTGCTACCCTAATACTTCGGCGTAGCACAGTAACAATGCAGCAGCTGCTTGGGGAGCTGAGGCCTTCTGGAGCAGGGGTAGAAAATCTCAGAGATCACGGAGGACAGCTGGGAGCAGAAATTACGACAGTCACCTCAAGGTAAGCCACCCAAGTCAAAGCCATGAAGTTGTGAAGAGCTGGATTTCCAGAAAGAATTACTAACTTCACAGATTAAAGTTCCTATTAAATTTGTTGGAGAAACAGATGACAGGTCAGCCAAATATGCCGGAATGAAAGCAAAAGGAATACAACATAACAACCGCTACTGGAGAAGAGCATGCACCTGCACTACACCGTAGCTTGCCTCCACTGTTTCCTATTGGAAGTGATCAGGACCTCTAAAGGAGGGTAAAATGCTCCAGTTTTAGTTGAGGTGCATGCTCACCAACCAAGCAGTCAGTGCCCCACTCCTTCCACCCCATGCACAGTAGCAAAACTTTCAGGCAATATAAAAGAACAAGAAAAAGAGACCAGAAAAGCAAAGAAGGGGAAAATCAAGAAAGTATCAAGATTACACAGAGGCACTTACAAGAAATTTTGAGAATTCCTCATAGCTGCTGAGAGAAGTAGCTGACTGAGGTGACGCAGATATATTAGCCCTTCCAAGGTCTTAAAAGAAAAATTCTACAATGCTGCATCTGTATCTATATTTTAAAATAGTAAATAAGCCACTTGGGAGTGACTTAGGGTATATTTTGGGAATGGGGTATGACAGATGAGTCATTAGAGTCAATGCTGCTTGTTTATATCGACATTGACGAAGACAGTTAATAGTCGTTTATTTTGTGTGCCCCTAAAATTCGATCTTCTAAATTGAACCTGGAAACACTGCCATACCACAGGCATTTCTATTTACTTGGTGCAAATGAACTTCTATTGGATTCCCATTGGAACAGCCTGAAATTGTTAAAGGAAGTAACTCTATGGCCAGCACAACTAAACAGAGGCAGAAGGAGGTGTCCTAGATACCCTTAAGCTTTATATTTTTGGTCTGCTAAAGTAAACACCTTATCAAGGTACAGTTTATTAGTAGATATAGTCTGTTTGGAATAATAACCAAGTAAAAGGCAAAACCTCTTATGACTGTGCCTAACTTCCCATTAAGTTACAGCTGAAGATTCCTTACAGTTTACCCTGCTAAAGTATACTAAGATAAATAACAACAAAAAAAAACCCACAAAAAAACCCCCACCTTTACGATACTGTACAGGAAATGCAATAATTCCACTAGAATTTTTTTCAAGAAATGTGAATATATTCATTCTTGAATCTACTCTGATACGAATGTTTCTATGTACCGATGCGTCCAACTGTTCAGCTTTCAGGCTGGTGTTTTTTACAGTCCATTTATGAATACAACAGTAAAATCTGTAAGTAGTTGCTAACTTGTACAGTATAGCATACATTACACCCGGGAAAACAAAGAGATCGCTAACAAGTGAGAAAGTAATACAAATTTAACATACTGATTCAAACATCCAATGAGCAATTTTTTGTTTGTTTGTTGGTACCCTCCTCCCCCAGAAAAAGTTGAAAGAGGTCAATCCTTTAAAAGACTGCCTCTGAATAGCTAGCATTATTGAACAGCAATCAATGCCAGCAAGAGTTATGCTATTCATAACAAGCACGAATCACATAGTCTAATAAATTAATTCCAGTCAGAGAACAAATGAAAATTCAATTTACTTAACATTACGTTCTGAACATATTCCAGTTCTGCCTCTGAGAACAGTCAAAGAAAGATTTCAAAACAAATGAGATTTTTCCGTCAGTTCAGGTGTACATACCAAGAACCACAGGAAGTCACGATTTACTTTCCTCTAGATTTACTTGAGCATTATCACAAAACTTTCTGCAGAAATGATGGGCCTAACTACTTCATGGCACAGTTAAACTTCCAAAGAAGCAAAATAAATCAGATTATTCTCCCCAGAAATTAAGAACTACTTTCTTACAAGCCGAGTTTCTACCACTAGCAAATTAATTTTAAAAAAAAAGATAAAAACACAGACATATACTTACAGTACCTTTAATTCAAGCATATCAGTGCATCTTTAAAATAAATTAATACATATTTCCCCTGTTGAGGAATTAAAAGTACTCAGTTTGTAGGATTTTGAAGCAGAAAACAAAATTGTATTTTCTACTTGCAGCACAAAATAAATTTAGTTAAAAAAAAGTATCACAGAATCAAGGAAACAAAACTACCTCAGGCCTGAATTTACTTGCTTATTCTTATGACTAGAGTAGAAAAATCACATTTTGAAGAATTCTAGTGTTCATCCTGCAAAAAGGATGATTAAAAATGAAAAAGTTACTTTAACTTTTGAAAATGAAATAAACCTATTTCCAACAACAACAAAAAAATCCCCAGCAGCTTTTTCAATAAACAATTAGAAACCAGCATCTTCTATTCTCTTCCTCTTAACAAATCTCCAAAATAATCACATTCTTTTATCAAAAATCCTTCAGTAGACAGTCAGTGCTGTAGTATTAACACCTTCACAAACTTAAAAAAATCAAAATAACTGAAAAAAAAAATGCAAAGATGCTAAGTCAAAACTGGATTTATATGTACATACGCACATGTATGCCTACATATGTGGGTTATGACTATAAATTCATATAGAACATGTACACACGCATATAACTTACAACTTTAAATGCACAGAGGACACAGTTACGAATTTCTGGGGACTTAAATACATACAATATACAATTAAATTGAAAAGACTAAGGGCATAAAAAGACATGTTCTGGCTAATCTACTTGGACCTAGTTAAGAATTTATAATCACTAGCTGTTGATGTTCATTGAGCTGTGCGAGATGTCATGCAAGCATTCATCGTCCATTTCAACACAAAATCATAGCTCAAGATGGCTTAAATTAAGTGGCATAATTTTGCCGTGAAACATACTTAGAGTATGTACACAGTCCCCATGCCATCTGCACCACCAGCAGCCTCCAGAAGAGGTGCGGGAAGTACTGAATCCAGCAGTCAGACCTGCAAGAGCTTTGCATCTTTCTTCTCTCAATGACTGACCTCAACTCCTTCTTCTGCGCACTCACTGTCAAAGAGGGTCTTTCCTGGACGCTTGCCCCTCCAGATACCGTTCTTTCATTTTAATTTGGCTTTACCTTTTATCTAGTTGCTACTGGCCCTGTTATACATCCTTTCCCTTCTCAAGTCATCTTCTAGGACTAGTACGAGAAGTATTGTTTAAAGTCATATCATTATTTTAAAAACACCTTGAGCATTTCATAGCTTCAGTACTGAAGTTTTTAGAAGTGTGTGGTAACTGATACACAAATGTTCTCTAAGTTACAGCTTTAACCAGAAGGATACCACGCAGAGGTGATAAATTCCATCACAGAAATAAAGATGAATCATAAGTCACTTGGAAAACTAAACTTCTACCAAACACGTTACGTTAATTATAAGCACTTTTTCTTTTTTTAATATAGGAGTAAAACATCTGACACAATAGTTAACACAGAAAAAAAAAAAGAAACACGGCAAAAAAACCCCCAGGAAACCCAAGTCAACACAAAAGAATCCAAACTCTCCTGAAGAATCTAACCAGATTATTAACCAGGAGAAAGGGAATGCTAAGTTTAAGAATTCAACACTCAAATATAAAAAATAATTATTTTAAATCAATCATAAACATTAGAACTTTGCAATATAGAACTGGTATGCTTACCTAGCATACGAATGTACAACGCAGTCTGATCAGAGCTGTCATAGGAAATTGCTCCACGTCTCTGCAAAAAAGTATTTTATACAAGTTAGAATTGAATCATTTTTAAATTGAAATGAAAATAAAGTATCAATTGCCCATTTCCAATTTAATTCTCAAAATTAATTTTGGAAGTTTGAACATGCATCTTTCAAATATATATACTGCTTTTGTTTTACGAAGGGGACAAAGGAAGGACAGGAATTGGTAGTGAAGAGATAATGAAAAATAGGACCAGAGTGTGGAAAAAATATCCCCCCTAAATTTCTTCCCAAATGCTCCTCAATCATTCCTCACAACAAACAAGATACAGAACAGGGTTAAGCAGACACAAAAAAACGTGCTCCTCCTAGCCTTCTAGAATATAATACTTCAAACAATTACTTGCAGTTCCTGATTTGTTTATTTACTTTTACCTATGGGGTATCTCTATCTTTCAAAGCTAAAAGTAGTTTTAAAAGACATAACAGAACTCAAGTGACACCATTACTGCAGTCCTAGGAATTACACAGAATCACAGAATGTTAGGGATTGGAAGGGACCTCGAAAGATCATCTAGTCCAATCCCCCTGCCGGAGCAGGATTACCTAGATCTTGTCACACAGGAACGTGTCCAGGCGGGTTTTGAATGTCTCCAGAGAAGGAGACTCCACAACCTCTCTGGGCAGCCTGTTCCAGTGTTCGGTCACCCTCACCGTAAAGAAGTTTTTCCTCATATTTAAGTGGAACCTCCTGTGTTCCAGCTTGCACCCATTGCCCCTTGTCCTGTCAGTGGATGTCACTGAGAAGAGCCTGGCTCCATCCTCATGACACTTGCCCTTTCCATATTTATAAACCTTAATGAGGTCACCCCTCAGTCTCCTCTTCTCCAAGCTAAAGAGACCCAGCTCCCTCAGCCTCTCCTCATAAGGGAGATGTTCCACTCCCTTAATCATCTTTGTGGCTCTGCGCTGGACTCTCTCTAGCAGTTCCCTGTCCTTCTTGAACTGAGGGGCCCAGAACTGGACACAATATTCCAGATGCGGCCTCACCAGGGCAGAGCAGAGGGGGAGGAGAACCTCTCTTGACCTGCTAACCACACCCCTTCTAATGCACCTCAGGATGCCATTGGCCTTCTTGGCCACAAGGGCACATTGCTGGCTCATGGTCATCCTGCTGTCCACTAGGACGCCCAGGTCCCTTTCCCCTACGCTGCTCTCCAACAGGTCTGCCCCCAACTTGTACTCATACATGGGGTTGCCCAGATGCAGGACTCTACACTTGCCCTTGTTATATTTCATTAAATTTCTCCCCGCCCAACACTCCAGCCTGTCCAGGTCTCTCTGAATGGCTGCGCAGCCTTCCGGTGTGTCAGCCACTCCTCCCAGTTTGGTGTCATCAGCGAACTTGCTGACAGTGCACTCTATTCCCTCATCCAAGTCATTAATGAATATATTGAATAGAACTGGTCCCAGTACCGACCCTTGAGGGACTCCGCTAGACACAGGCCTCCAACTGGACTCTGCCCCATTGACCACCACTCTCCTTCAGCCAGTTCACAATCCACCTCACTACCCGATCATCCAGACCACACTTCCTCAGTTTAGCTGCGAGGATGCTGTGGGAGACCGTGTCAAACGCTTTACTGAAATCGAGATAGACCACATCCACAGCTTTACCATCATCTGTCTACCAGGTTATATCCTCATAAAAGGCTATCAAGTTGGTTAAGCATGACTTCCCCTTGGGGAAGCCATGTTGAGTGCCCCTAATGATCCTCCTATCCTTGATATGCCTAGAGACAGCACCAAGGACAAGTTGTTCCATCACCTTTCCGGGGATGGAGGTGAGGCTGACCGGTCTATAGTTACCCGGGTCCTCCTTCTTGCCCTTTTTGAAGACTGGAGTGACACTCGCTTTCCTCCAGTCCTCAGGCACCTCTCCTGTTGCCCACGACTTAGCAAAGATGATGGAGAGTGGCCTAGCAATGACTTCCGTCAGCTCCCTCAGCACCCGCGGATGCATCCCATCAGGGCCCATGGATTTATGGACGTCCAGATTGCTTAACTGGTCCCTGACCCAGCCCTCATCTACCAAGACAGATTCCTCCTCTATCCCGACTTCCTCTGGGGCCTCAGGGGTCCGGGGCTCCTCAGGACAGCCTCCAGCAGTATAGACAGAGGCAAAGAAGGCATTCAGTAACTCCGCCTTCTTTTTATCCTCTGTCTCCAGGGCCCCCACCTCATTCCTCAGTGGGCCTACATTGCCTCTAGTGTTGGTTTTACCTGCAATGTAGTTGAAGAAGCCCTTTCTGTTGTCCTTGACCTCTCTTGCAAGGTTTAATTCCAAGGAGGCCTTAGCTTTCCTAGTTGCCTCCCTACATCCTCTGACTGTATTCCTCTCAAGTGGCCAGCCCCTCCTTCCATGATCTGTACACCCTCTTCTTCCACTTGAGTTTGCCCAGCAGTTCCCTGTTTAACCATGCAGGTCTCCTGCTACCCTTCCTTGACTTCCTACCTGCTGGGATGCTCTGATCTTGAGCTTGGAAGAAGCAGTCCTTGAATGCTAACCAACTATCTTGGGCCCCCTTACCTTCTAATACCCTGTCCAATCGGATTTCCCCTAGCACTTGCTTGAAAAGGCCAAAGTTAGCCCCACTGAAGTCCAGGGTTGCGATTCTGCTAGCTATTCTGTTCCTGCCACATGAGATCCTTACCTCTACCATCTCATGGTCACTACAACCAAGGCTGCCCTCAACCTTCACCGCTTCAACCAGACCCTCCTTGTTAGCGAGAATGAGATCCAGCAACGCTCCTCTCCTAGTTGGCTCATCCACCATTTGCATCAGAAAGTTATCGCCAATGCACTGGAGGAACCTCCTGGACTGAGGATGGCTGGCTGAGTAGGCCTCCCAGCAAATATCAGGGTAGTTGAAATCCCCCACAACAACCAGGCCCTGTAATTGCGAGACTGCTCTCAGTTGCCTGTAGAAGGCCTCATCACCCTCCTCATCCTGATCCGGTGGCCTGTAATAGACACCCACAACAGTAGCACCCCTGCCAGCCTGCCCCTTAATTCACACCCACAAACTCTCAACTCGCTCCTGATCCGCCCCTGGACAGAACTCAATACATTCTAGCTGCTCACTCACATAAAGAGCAACTCCACCACCTCTCCTTAGTGGCCTGTCTTTCCCGAACAAGACATAGCCATCCATGACCACATTCCAGTCATGCGAGGCGTCCCACCAAGTCTCTGTAATTGCCACTAGATCATAGCCCCCCGACCGAACATGGATTTCTAACTCCTCCTGTTTATTCCCCATGCTGCGTGCATTGGTGTACAGGCATTTCAGGGAGCGAGCTGAATTCAATGTATATTCTGCAAGGGCAGGACTCGGCTGCCACATGCTACTTTCATTCCACCTAGTATTCTCTGTAGGCAAATCAAGGTACCACTGAAGCAGGATGTAATACATAAAGGTATTTTAAAGAAAATAAGCAAGTGATATTTCACGTTTGATGATAAATGTCTAAAAGAGTCATCAAGCTATCTGTGCACGACATTGAGATACTCCCATATAGGCTGTATTTCTTACCTACACAAAATACATATGTTCCATACATATTCAGCTAATGCAGTAAGAGTTATAATCCAGCAAGTCTCCCGTAAGTGTGGTGAACTGGTCCTCTAATAGCTAAAAACTGGGAGAATGTTCTCATCGTTACACAACACTGGCATCATGTAGTCTTCAAAGCTTGGCATGACCTAGCACCCAGCCTCACACCTTGCCTTTACTGTACTTTCACCGTCTTCTGCCACTTCCTAGGGCCTTCATTAATATTATTTCTTAACCCTAGGATCAGAGGATCACCTTCACAAACAGACTTCAGTTTTGCCCGTTCACAACATTTGTTCTTTAAGGAAATAAGATTTTGTGTGTGTGCGTTAAACTCCTATGACCTTTCCTTGCCCACCACACTTATTTACACTGAGGACAGTGAAGTCCTCAGTGCCAAAAAGTGTTATCATACCCCTTTGAGAACTTCAGATAAAGGCCAACCTGAAGGTGAACACAGTCTCCCATTTTTTCCTCTGTGTAGCAGGAACAACACTACACCAGGTACACACAACAGCCTGAAAATGTGCAAGTTCAAAAGATGGGAAACCAAACCATGTTTGGCAACAGGACAGAAAAATAGATGTTGGCTGTTGAAAAGAATTCTAAAAGAAAGAAAGAGATCAAGAAACAAATTACTTGGAAGGGGAAAAGGGCAAAATTGCTTATATGCATCTATCTACAGAACTAATTGCACACAAAGACTAGAGATTAATAACCTCCCTCTGCATGATCGGTACAACTCATGTGCTGAGACTCCAAATCCAGAAGTTACACTTAATTGTTTTAATATTTTTCATGTTAAAACAACAAAGAAAACCTTGCACTTGAAGTCAGAGAAGTTTTTCCAAAGGTACGCTTAATATTTAATTACAGAAATGACCAAAGACCTAGCTCCAAATGGGGTCCAATTATAGTAGCTGTTGTAAAGATTACAAGGAAGAGCTCCCTGTACAGCGCTTTTATGTTGTCTTAGCTTTTGTTCTGTGTTTCCTTGGAAGAGCATAAACCATGCAAATAATCCTTCCCTCGAAATATGTTTGTACAGCATTTCTCACAGCAATGTGCCTGTCCTAATGGGAAAGGCAGCAACACAACTCATCAGCCAGAAAACAATGCTGATTTCCCACTAAACATTTTCAAATTTCTTCATATAACCTACCTTTGAATTTCAGCAAATCTCAGCTGAATATATTTTCAGTAGCCTGGAACATTTCATATCACTGACTAGGCACAATCAGTGATGTAATTTAGTGCTAACCTGCAATTTGCACCTATCACAGATTTCTGGACATGTCCATTATAGTTCTGTAATCTAATACAGGAGAAAGCTAAGCACACATGCAGCTAGAAGAACCATGCCCAACTGGAGCATTAGTCTCCGAGAAGGAAAACAATATGTAAAAATTTACAGAAAAATAAATCCGTTTGATATGTTGATTCTAAAATACTACTTGCTCTCTAAAAATCTAATATGTTATTTGCTAGATAAAATAATACACGTATGTATGATATCAAACACAAAGCACATATTTAAAAACATAAACCAGTTACTTATACAAACAAGCAATTTTTTTCTGAAAGGACTCTGAAAGATCTCATAGGAATCTTTGAACAATCAAACCCTTTTAAAATTACCTTTCAAAGTTTGGATTCCTAAGGAAAAAGAGAGAGTTTACTGTGTAAACCTTACCAATAATACTTCGAAAGTACTAGGACAATTTCAGCTAATTTACTAAAAGTGTAGAGGTCCTAAAGATACTTCATTCATTGAAATTCGTTAAATAAAACAGTTAAGAGGAAGACATTTATTAGCAAGTTCCACCAAGGGACAGATGGGTGGGTGATGAGTGCTCAGACCTCGTACCTTTAGACCAGACAAGTAAGTTCGGAGCACTGTGGTGGGCAGTCAGAGACAGAGGAGGGAGCTAATGGTACAGAGGTTTTTAGCAACTTGTGATAGGTAGGTAAATTAAATAATATTACGCTCATCCAGCCATAGATTGCTTTGTGTCAGCTTACGCTCCGAATAGGTAACAGACTATGTACCACAGGCTGAGGTATATTGTCCCACTCCAAATAATACTGTCAGTGTATTTGTCATACTATCCCCTACACTACTTTAGAAAAACGCAAGGAAACAAAATCAAAAAAAAGTCAAGTCATTTAATCTACTCTGCCTGTGGTTCTTTAAGATACTCTGCCCCGATTCCACTTTTTAAATCCAGGAAACAGAAAGACTAGTTTTAATGCATCAGCTTCTACCGAGTTGCATTACTGTCATGTGAACTGACATGCACGTGAATTGTCATGTGCAGCAAATTTGTAAGCAGAAAGGCAAATGCATCTTGAAGAACTAAAGTTTCTGTAAAGCTACAACTTCACCTTACTTACACTGCAACTTCATCTCACTTACACAACTGATATTACTGTAGCATACACTGTATCAGCCTACAGAAACCTTGGCTAAAAACTTCATGGGCAGAGGTTGACTTCTGGCACTTCAAAATATCACATTATTGTTAATATTTTTTACTCATTTAGCACAAAATTTTATTTCTAGATCTCTGCCACCTCTTTGGTCTATCTGAAGCTTTGTACCTGTTAATAACCATAAAGCATATTGAACTCCTTGACTCTCTGTACAAATCTCAAACAAATAAGCATCATTCCAACAGGCAGACAGAATTACTAGTCCTCAGACTGAAGACAATCCTAATGTGTTTAGGCAGGTTCCCTTTTCAAGCACAAGGACAACTTGGTCCGGTGGGAATATCTGCTGGACTCCCAGTGATTCAACAAATTCCTCAAATGATTAGGTGAGGTTCTTGACCACTCCGCTCCTTTCCAGACATGAGCACAGCCATCTGAACTGGGTGGGCTGTTCTGCTTCAGCAGTGAAGACACATGTCAAAAAGATGACTGGGAAGCTGAAGGATTGTTTATACTGGACTTCCACTTTGAAAACCTCACCTTAAATTTCAGTTTCATATTAGAGTGTCATTTATTCTTCCAAAGGGCAAACCAGTAAGAAAAGCTTTCATTTCTCCTCTCTCTTTTCACATCTTTATGGAAAGTGAATGGAAGAAGTTCAAACTGAAGTGGAAGATCCATTAATCCTTTAAGAACAACAGTAATACAAGGACTTCACAAAAACAGGCAAATGGTCTATCTACCAAAAGATAAATTTAAGTCAGATCTTTCTGAAAATCTTTTCACAAGAGTATAGGAAGTTATTAAAGGCCATGCAACAGGAATGACATGCCAAAACAGCACATAGATATATCTTGAAAGGGAAACTGCTGCAGTGATTCTAGAGAGTACAGCGTATGCATGTAACACTTGGAAACAGAGCACCTGCTGCTGTTTGTGCCAAACAAAAACGTTGCCATTGATGTATCAGCCAGTTCAGAGCAGAGCACCAGCATTACTGCGGGGCACTTCATTTAGGTGAACGCCAGCTAGCCAGCTTTCAGACCGTCAAGTGAAACAAGTGCTGGTCTCATTCTGTTAACAGCAAAGAAACTGATGGAGCTGTTAGCCTTCAAAATTCAGTACCCCCCATCAAAAAGAACCATCTCTGCTTTTTGACGGAGTGCACAACCCTCATTTTGCAACTCAGATGTTTGTTCAGAAACTGGGAAAGAAAAGCCAGGGGACAGCAACGCAGCCAGTGAGGTATTTTTACCTTCTCGGCTTTTCTGCCCAAGTTATTTGCCCAACAATCAGAGGGTTGTTTGCAGAAAGAGAAATTGAGAACAGGTTTGGAGAAGTTGTTCTATCACAGCAACTGCAATTTGCTGGTTATGCTGCCTCAAATACACACACTTTGAAACAATTTCAGATTCTAAGACAGTTTATCAGCTACAAGTCCCTAGAATGACAAAGCAGTTAGACCAGATTTCTCCAACTATTATCAGATTTCAAAAGTGAGACTCATTTATCATAATTCTTAGAATTATTTCAGTAATTAAAAGTTCCATACTAACGTAAGATCCACAGTTTTCCCCAAGATATCACCAAGATTTTACTCGCTAAAGCCCTGGAAAATGTTCTTTTAAAGCACTTAAGTAACTGTCATTGAACTCAAACAAGCCACTGCAAAACAGTCCTACTACTGTTTTCTAAATATTTCACTGGAGTTCAAAGGAGTATTTTGGAAGTTTATCAAACCAGTGATAAGAAAATGTATTTACTTTCAGGAAGGCAATACTAATCAGAAATAAGAATAAGACAGACACACCCCTTTCAAATATCTGAAAGTGGCAATTTTACTATTTTCTGCCATATAAAGCTATTTCCTTTGATCGTCTCCCAAGAGGGATGGCAATCATTTATAAACTTAGCTATTGGTTGAATGACAGTTATCAATGTTATTGATAACTACATCTAACAAGCATCTGTAAGGTTTTTTTTTCCCCTCATACACCTTAAGTGTATATCATGTGGCATCATAAGATTTACCCAAAGTTTTATCAACATAAAAACTTAAAGATTTAACAAAAATATACAAAACGAAACCTTGAAAATTGATCAGAAAAGAAGGCATAGTCAAAAAAAGCGTAAGTGATTGACTTAAGTGAGGACAGAAACACACAGGGGTATTGCCTTTAGAAACAAAATCAGAATGGCAGGACTAAAAACCAACAGCAAAATAGGATAATTGGATGAACACACAAAAAAATTCTTTAAAAGAAACAATTATTAGCACATTTAAAAACACAACCATAAATAGCAGAGGTTTTTATGCTTAACTGCATTACGTCAGCTACCTGGAATTCTTATTTTTCCCCCCTTAACAGAATCTTTGACCAAAATGAATTACAGACATAATCCTTAAGCAGGCTTTTTATGTCAAGTTTCAGAAAACCAGTAATTCAATAGTACACCAGTAAAATGCAGATGACGTACCAGGCTAGCACACTGGCTGTAAAACTTCGGCATTTAGAATCTGCTTTTAGTCACAAGTGAATATCCATTAGGGTACTCTTGTCTTTTTCTTGATGTGACAAAAGTTACCCCAAGTGCTAGCAACTAAGCCTGACCATTTTTGCTTTTAGTAAATTTAGACCTGTTCTATCGGCAATGACTGAAGAGTACCGGCACAGATACCTGGCAAAGTTTGTTTTCACAAAAAAAACCTCAAATTCATGTTTGTTCAGATTCTCCTGTTAATTGTACAAAAATGTTTAAATTGTGTATTAATTTTAAAAAATCTATCTATATGGAAATGCATGAACTCTGATTTTATTTTTTTTTTTAGTTTCCCTCATTCTCTCCAATGATTCTGGCCCTCCTTCAAAATCCTGAACTTAAATTTATTCCTCCTTTTGGAATTAATTCCAGGTTAGGCAGCAAGCTATGCTGAGAAGAGTCTGGTCTCATCTCCAGGCTCCAATCCCACCTACATTTACTACCACAATATACATTATGGGGACACTTACGTCCTTTAGAATGAGAAAGTAGGAACTCCTGATTTGGTCTAACATTAGGAGACATTTTTCAAAGCACAAGCATCTCAAATGGAAAGGCTACAAAGCAAGCGAAGTAGTCAGTATTTCACCTAAGCAAACAGAACTGGTATTTCCACTCCCATAACCCTGAAATCAACAATACAAAAAGGATATCCTGTCCAGGAAGCCAAACATGCTAATTTGTATTATTCTCACTATGTTTAAAATTGGTTTTCCTCATTTTTCACAAAGCCTTTAAAGCGCTACGAAATTGAAGATCTGTTGGGAAAAGAGGCAAGCAAACCCCTGCCATTCAGAAGCCATTTCAGATCCCTCTTCCCCCGTCTCCTAACTGGCACTGCTACAAACACACTCTTCCCACTTCAAGGCAGGCAAAAGTCGAGAGTAACAAAATCATGCACGAACACTTAAGAAACACAATCCTAAATGACGAATGATGTGTTTCCAAAACAGATTAGATTTAAAAAAGAAAAAAAATAAGTACTCGTGAAGTTCTTAATGACTTATTTTCTCTCGGGCTACTTATAAACCTGGTTAGTCAAAACAGAATAATAAACCAGCCTACCTTAGAAGTAATCCATTTGATAAGGATCAGAGCTAAACACCAGATCAATGCGATTCCCATTGGATCACCCCGAAGACCCAAAGCATAATCTCCTCCCTAATCCCCGCCAGTGCTGGAAGCCGTGCGAGGTTTCGGTACAGAGCAGCAGGGCGCAGGGGCAGGGCGCAGGCAGGGGCTCCCGCACCGCCGACAGCTGCCGTCACCTGACAGCCCAGCCACTTGCCCCGCACGTCTCACTGCCAACTCCCTACTCAGCAAGAAAGTTTTACGACCAGAGGACACAGCAAATAGTAAGAACTTACTAAATCCTACAGAAACACGAAAGGAAATGAAAACACACGATTACGTGCTTTTACACCACATACTTTAATACAGCAAAGCTTGCTAGACTACGGGATCAAACTCCACTCCTCAAAGCACCTGAGCTAATTCAGGATACTGCCGTGCCTTTCAATGCTATGAAGAGCCTGTTTCCAGCAGATTTCACCATAGCCGGTATTCACAAGTTCCTTTCATCTCTGCAACCCAGAGAACTGCTATGAACTGAACTTCAAAACGTACTTCAAGGTTGCTTTTATAGCAGCTTACTATAAATAATGTTAATGAGAGAAAGTTAATGCATCGAATACATGCAATCATTGAAACTAATCATGGTTCTCTAATCTCTTCTTTTGTCCACTAAATTCCAAGCCATCCTTCATACTACCTTTCTAGCCACACATACGCTTGCCTCAACTGGCAAATTGCTTCGGTTTATCAATCCAGGGATTGAACTTGTCTACAACCCCCCCACCCCAGCACTTTCCAGGGTTAGAAAGCAGACTAACTTCCTCTCAGAGCATTGATGATGCAGCCAAGCAGTCCTATATACTTAGTGCAGCTTTGAGATTCATTTTTATTTTTGTCATTTTAAGCTAACAAAAATTTTTCATTTCGGAAATACAAAGAAATCTCAAATAGTTGGGGAAAAAAAAGCAGCTACAGAAGGAAAAAAGGAACACAGTATGGAATACTGAGTTTAAAAGGATGCAGCTGAATAATTGAAAGGAAAATGATACGAAGATTCTGCTCTCCCTATAATTATTTTTTATTATAAGAAAATCATATTGTAAACTCCAATATGTGCACAAAATACGAAAAGTTAGCACCAATTTGCTAAAGGAGTAACTTCAGCACTAAGAAATGAGTTTCCTCCTGTCCACAGGCAATGGGGACACATACCACAGTGGACGTTTACTGAATGAAAGAGAAGAATCAGTAACTGAGATAGGGCTCTTTGTTATTAGGCATCATATTATAAAATATTTGTGCTGGCTTTTAAGCTATAATCATGATCTCTGCACCAGCTGTAAGTTACTACAGCACCATTACATTCCAAATGGGTATCTTCTGCTCTCTCCTTTCCCCATGCCCCTGAAAACCAGTCAGATCAAAACCATAGGCAAGAACATTCAGAATGGACCTTTTGGTACCTCACTTAATGAATACAGCACTTGTCTAAAGGTCTGTCAAGTTCCACCCAAAACAGAAACTCTCACGAAGGTAGATTTAAAAACATGACCATCTCTAAACACTTGACAAGGTTAAGACACCTTGACAAGTAGTCATCACCAGTCTGATGTTGCTTAAAAAACGCCCACAATAAATGGCATTAGGCTATATCTGCATGAGCAATTTTGCACAACTGGAGCAGATCAAAACACAGCTGCTGCTGAGGTCTTAACACCTATAACATATGAAGCCCAGGAGGGTTTTTTTGCAAACCACATTTACTCAAACTTCCTGAACCGGACTCTAGCACAGGAGGTTCAAAACTGCCAAAAGTGACCGATAAACTGGTCAAACCTCTATGACCCTATCAAGGATCAGAATACATTTGGTGCATGCAAGGAGTGGAATGGCT
Source organism: Nyctibius grandis (assembly GCF_013368605.1). Taxonomy (NCBI): domain Eukaryota; kingdom Metazoa; phylum Chordata; class Aves; order Nyctibiiformes; family Nyctibiidae; genus Nyctibius; species Nyctibius grandis. The sequence continues at coordinate 74,085,141 of NC_090660.1, forward strand.
TAATTTCTTTTGAAAGGAGCCTAGGTAGCACATACCAAAACCACTCTGGAAAACAAACAAATGGGCACGATAAACAGGGACAATGAGCTGATTGGCTTCAAGACTGAACTGTCCTCCAAATAAAACTCCAACACACATACAGCCTTATACTCTTTGAAAGGTCAAGCATTTCTCTCTGTAACCACTATTTTCAATCCCTGATCAGTTGTCTCCGTTTTCCTGTCTCAAAACACATGAAGATTGAGTGTGTGCATGGTCTTATCCCAGGTTCACAGAGCAAGCCTTTCTTCCATCCATATTGGAAGCACAACATTATCTTGGAAAACACAGTGATACAAAGTAAATACCCTTTCCTCTTTTGTCTTCCAGTAGTAAGTGGTTTAATGAATTAGCCTTCTCTTAATGAAAGTTTTTCTTAAAACTATTGTCTTACACATAAGTTTAATACCAGAACACAGAAACAACAATATTTGCTCATCTGTTAAGCACCACTACAGCACTATTTGTTTTAACTATGGCTTGGAAATGGAAAGATTGCTTCAGAAATAGGATTCTGAATTTGGGGACAAAGGAAGACCAAGAAGTGCACTGGTTTTTAAGAGAAGTATAAGAAATCAAGAAAGAAGCTAAAGTGTTTCTTCTGGGGAAAGTACTGCTTTGAATAACCCCATTAACAATTCTAAGGTGAAGATTAAATAAATGTATATGACAGAAATTATTCAAGGTCATTAGCAAGTAAGGTAAAATCTCAAGTACAAGACTACATAAAAATAAGATAGTACTAAATTCCCCCTGTGATAATATACTACCTAAGTTCTGTGAGTGCAGTCAGTGACCCTCGGGCTGTGGACATCACCATGAGCCTCAGCTTTATCTTGAAATGAAGGAGCACACTGGAAAGAACAGCTATCATGTATTGCATTTTTTGTCTTTTAAAAATTATGGAAGTTCCTAAGGCTGTTTCGTTTTCTTCCATCTCTTTTTCTTCCCTGCTTTTTAGCAGATTCTTTTTCCGTTTTTCTAAAATTCATTTTCTCAATGCGTGCAGAGATACCATATTTGATAAGGCAAGATTTCCAGTCCTTAACACTCAAATATAGCATACAAGTCATTATCTAGTTCATCTGTCCTTACCATCAGCTCAAATGTACAAGTGCAATTGCTGTCTCATAGTTTCCAAACAAAGATAAATATCACAATGACTTCAATGTAAACTTAATGATATATGGCATTGTAGATGCATCTAAGCAGCCAAAAGCGTGTTTTGCTACTATTTTTGCATTTGCTGAGTAAACCTTTCTGTGTAATTCCTTGTGAGACAAGAATTCATCATCCATACAGCAGAAAGCACCTGGGGTCTTGCAACAGTTGTTACAAATATTCCTCTAAGGAATTTGGTGAAGATACCAGTTTGCTCTCACTGTGAAACTGGCATAACATGGGACCAGCTTCCTACCAATCCAAAGTAGCTCCCCATTAAAATGCCACGGTGATCTGCAAGGCTCCAGTTATTTCCATATATGCTCCCAGAGATCTGCAAGGCTCCACATGGAAACCCGTTATTTCCTATTAGTGTACTCTGTTCTTTGAAGTACCAAGTACAGGATCCCAATTTTACTTGTATATTTCTAAACACCCATCTGTTCCAATCCTTTTCTTTTTTTAAAATAAATTTCAGCAGTCCTAAAGAATGACTCAGTGTTGCCTTACAAACCTCAGTAACTACTACATCTACAGAAGTGTCTTTAAATGCTCCTCCCTCAAAAAACATTTCAATAACACCTACAAGAAATCCAGAGTTGAAGTAACAGCACCGTGTTTCACAGACATTATTGGGTCTCATATGCTGCTCCTGTTTACATGCAGCAGGGCTTCACAGATCACCACCACAACATGAGTTTTTATGCAGAAGCTTGAGGCCTGTTGCTAATTACTCCTACTTTCCAGAATGACCTGATTTCATATGTGTGCACTTAACACACCTGGCCCAGAAATGAGATCTCCATGGAGTCTCCTTTTCCGTTCAAACACCCCCTTCCAGAACTGGCACAGAACAGTGGCTTGTGGCACACTGACTTCTAGGATACACTCCTGACCAGCATATTACTTGTAACAGACCAGTGAGCAAACTTAACTATTTATATTAACAGCATGTAAAGACAGCAGAGGAATAAGCCTATCATTTACCAATTCATCAGCACATAATAAAAAAAAAAGGCAAAACAGAGCTCTAAACTCATTTCCATCTTTTCTTCACTTTTCTCCCCATCTCATTATCTATCACATGTGATCTCTCTCTCCAGCAGACTTCACTAACAAAGAATAATTAAATGGTAATCTATGAGAAGTATTCTTGTAACAAATGTGGGTAGCTATTGCTGCAGCCCAACCCAACCACTAAACACTGCACTCAAGGAAAAAATAAGAGGAGAATATACCATTATTTTTATGGATGCTTAGAACAGACCTTTTAGTATTTCACAACATATACACAGTGACCAAGTTTTACAAATGCTACTTCTGTTTATGTCTTAAAAGTATTATCTAAGTATTTTACTTTCAATTCAGCTTATTTAAAAGATTTGCCATGTTAGCCTATGTTGCAACTAGTACAAGATTCCAACTTTTCTAGCTGCTTATTAATAAAGTTACATATCAGCTAATAAACAATAAGCAAACATTAAAAATCAAAGAAAGTTGGCAAAATTCACCTTCATTACCATATGCAAATCATCATTACTACCTAACTCATTGCAACTAAACTCAAAAGGCTGGCTGATCTTAACCCAAGGGCTTAGAACTCCAGAATAAGAACTTCCAAAGCCAAGGATGACTACAGATCCAGAAGGCAGAATTTGGCAATTTCCTTAAAGACCACTTTTCATTTTTAGAAATCTTTCATTTCAGTCTTCAATAAGATAGAAAAAGAAAGAACCTGCCCCTTAGAAAAGAAAGGATCCAATCTCAGTGAACAAAAGGAAGCCATCAACCCTACATTTCTATACCACCACTCATTCATCAGCTGCTCTAATGTAGCAATAGAAAACTATCAGGATCATCTTTCCAAAGATGCATTTCCAAAAGGGGTAAGAGGTATTCTATATTTTATAAACAAATCACATAAATCTTTGCCAAAGCAAGCATGTTATTAAATGTTGCATTTTTCTGATGGCTGTTTTTAACCTTTCACCTTATTTGCTCAACATCATGCTTATGCAGGTTAATAGAAATTGCCGTGTAACACTGAAATAGTGATCTGGCAAAAATGCACATCTCTTAGTTGAGGGGTGGATGAGAATGCATTTTTAATTTCCTTGCATAGATTAAATATCTGTAAACAGCTTGCTTCTTTCTAAAATGCTTCTTTTGCAGTACGAATTAGAATACTCTTAGTGCCTCTGTCATATCATGAACTTCAGTTAGATCTTCTGGTGATTTGTTTTACCTCACAGTAAATTTCAGAGTCTCTACAAAGAACATACCATTATACATTTCAAGGACATAAATTGGATCATTTGTCACTGTGCCAGTTTGTACCATATAACCCTTGTTCTTATGAAAATATATCTAGTCAAAGGTAAGTATTCTTTCTCACTTTTTCAGACACCCATTCTTCTGAGGATGCTTACTTACAATTGCATTTTAGGGCTCTGTTTAAACCCACAGAACTTAAGATTTCTGCTTCTCTCCAGAGAAGAGATATTGGCAAGAAGCTATACTCCACTTTTACCAAATCCTCTTTAAAGAAACAAAAAAGGTATTACAAAGTGACTAAGATGACAGTCTACACACACGTATTTGTCATCTGTTATTTAGGAAATATTCATTTTTCAACTATGTCAGATGTAGTGAGGCTTATTACCTTGGACAGAGAACTGTTTCAGCATGGTCGTACAGATGCTCAACCAGGACCGACTGGTCTATATCAGCTTGTATCTGTCCACCTCTGTTTGCAGATACTGTCATCTCCTCATTCACAGAAGGTCTGTGGCACAGCAAGAAACTGGATGGGTTTTAGAGTTAAATACGAATGCCTTCATCCATGACTTTGAAGAGTTAAAAAATGGTACCATTGTTAAAAGACAAAGTACCATCAGGGCCTCAGGCTGCAATCCATTCATAAAGACAGACTGTTCTGAAGGTGAGATGCAAGAAGTTGAGTTTTAGCTGCTCTGAGTTACCATGTTTCAGTATTAAACACACCTTTAACAAAGACTGAATGGTACATTGGAAGCAAATAAAAGAGTAATTTCAATTCCCACATACTTCACATATTGCAAGTAACCTGGCTATGTAAGCAAAACCAGATGAACAGTAGTATGTGACAAGAAAAGCTACCAATGTTTTAGACTTTGTAATAAAACATTTATGTTCTCTTTCTAAAGCACATCCTTTGAACAGTGAAAGACTATCTTACTGTCTGTCTTATATTTATCTGGAAACCTAAATAAAAAACAATCTCACAGAAGGACAAGGTCACAAAAATGGCAACACACCACAACACCGCAAAAGGAAATTACAGAAATTTAAGTCACAGTAGTTGGATCTTATACTGCTTCATAAATTATCTACAGAAGACACAAAGGACACAAGAAGTTCGTCCTCTGAATTCAAAAGGCTTAAGCTTTTCTCCTTGGAGAGAAGCTTCTCCAATAACTTTTATTCTTATATGAACACTACTAGCTCACCTCTGCAACTTCACAGCTCCTAGAAGCGTGTGTGTGGAAAGAGGGAGCACAGGAGTCAGGCGGGGCCTCCCCAGACAGCACCTGTATGTATGAATTTCCACAGATGTGTCTGTCTAGCTCATGAACCCGAAGAAGAGAGCAATGCAGTGCAGTGAATGAAGGCTAAAAGGCATTGGGGCAGGATACAACGTGAGCTGCTCCTTTCAGACATGAAAGCAATCAGAAATGAACGGGTTGAATAAAAAAAAAAAAAAAAAAAAACAAACTAAAAGCTTCTATTTGGCTGCCAAGAGATGGGTAATCTCCCATAACTATGAGGGCTCATCTCCCTCTAAGTCTCAGAAACATTTGCCTGCCTGGTTCTTCACTAGCAAGTTTTCACTACTACACCACTACTAAAAGACACTTTGAACCCCCTCATACCCACTTCATTTTGTAGGAAGCATTTGAAAAGTAGTTTACACAAAATTAAAATATTGACATCTATTGAGACTTCCCAGGCAACACAGCTTCCATTTATTATAAGCAGATATTTAAGCAATGATTTTAGATATCATTTTCAAATTTTATTTAAAGAAAAAAAAAAAAAAAAAGAGTTCCCACAAAACACATTTCAGCATTTCCCTGGGCACACGGGCATATGCTAAAGCTCAAAAAATATACTAAACATTGAAAAGGCAGTAATAAAATCATCTTTGTTTCTGGTTCCTTGCTAGCCATCACACAAAAATATTATGTTGTCAAAAAAGATTAAATTTCAAGGGGAAAGCTGGACGTTTCACATTAACAAATTAAGTAGAGATGGCAACAGAACATCTGAAATAAATGAAGCCTAGCTTTTATTTTCCTGTCCTGTGATCATTTCCATTAAAATAACTGAAGGACTATACAGGGCAAACACTGAAACTGGTTACACCATCTGCTGTCAAATTCACAAATCAATATAGCATTTTATTCATAATATGATGGCATTACAAATGAAAATAATAATTAACTTAAATAGTCATCACAGAGTTTATAAAGATTAAAGAGATTCAAAGAAAGATCATATTGGCCGTGCCCAGGCATTTCACAAAAAAAGCAAAGCACAAAACTAAGCAGTAACACATAGTATCTGAAATACAAAAAAAGGTTAAGAGAAGTTACATTGGCCAACTACATTCAACTTCTTTCACCTCAAAAATCTAACGTTTCAAGCTTGCAAAAAAAAAAACAAACCCCAAACCCAAAACCAATAATCATTAGCTAAGTTACAGTTTCTGCTACATTCTTTCCAGAGAAAATTCACCTGGAGACTCGTCTGCACTAAGCACTTATTTCAGAACTTGCTTATGCACCATACCACAAAATGCTTGTAGTCTTCCATGCATTTTCGCAAGAACTAATTAAACCTACGCTCATTAAGGTTAAGCTGACCAATTTCAACTGAACTGGTTAAGCAGACCAATTTCAGCTGAACTACTTGAACTTGGAAAGGCTCTAATGAGACAGTAAGCTGAAAACCCTTGCCTTCCAAATGCCACAGTTCAACACCTGCCATTGCAACACCTTCCCTCACTTTCCAGGCTGCAATGTATTATTGCCAGCTCCACACCTTTAATTTCATTGAGCTACTGATACAACCCTGTCTTACATACTTCCAAATTCTCCTTCTCCGACCTGCAGCAGATGCAAATTTCTTACAGCGAATGCTTTAAAAACTTGCTAATAAAGTTTAATAAAGATATTTTCATGCAGAACTGTTATTTTATAGACATTTACACATTTGTAAAACACATAGTTATTGCCTTCCATTAATATTCTGTTAACGTGTAGGTGCCAGCAATCCATGCATCCAAAGACTTTTCATCAAAAATCTAATCTATTTATTTCAGCGTCTCACCCACTATAGATAAAGCTGACCCAGTAACAGAGAGAGCTTTTCAGTAGTGTTGTTCTTTATGTCTGCAGGTGTTAAACTGAAAGAGACTACTGTGTTTGAGGCTGAAATATTCTGTAAAGGTTCAGCCTTCTGTTAGAGATGTCAGAAGAAGTTGGGTTTTTTTCATACAAAGAAAGAGGGTTTGTTTGTTTGTTTTTTTAAAAAAAATACATCAGTACTAATAAAGAGGTAGCTGACAAAGGAACAGAAGAATTACAAGCTCAAAACTAATATTAAAAAAATTCCCAGGCAAAGAATTCCATATGCCTTCAATCCTCTATTAGGGGGAGGCATAGAAGGAGGTATGGAAACAGGCATATATAAAGTGTTCTATTAATAGATTAATACATTTTTGATACACTACACAGCTGATGCACTGACAGAGAAAAAAGGTGGAAAGCTAGTAGAAAAAAAAAGTTTAGGGATTTCTTCAACTACAACTAATATCCTTCTACAGCCTTCTCAAAAACACAGTATCCTTGGTACAGACTTATTATTCAACCCAAGAGTGCATTTTATCACATTTACAACATTCCAAGACCTCCTACAATTAAAAACCATTTTTGTAATTTTTCTTTCAGGGATTTCACAGCAGCATACCTCTGAATTTAATATCCCATTTTTGAAAGTAACAAGATGCTGCTTTCATTGTCAAGCTTTAACACTAAACAGGAATTGAATTTAAGAATCTAGCATAAAAAAATTATTTCAATAGGATTTAAAAGATTTACATTTGTAAAATTAAGCTTCATTTCCATTTTACTTAGTTGTCCCGCAGGGATGCTGAAAAAAAGCCATACAATTATTATATTGTTTCTTCAAGAAGCAAGAATTGTAGCAGTACCAACAAGAATGTTTATCTCTGAAGCTCCTTGCCACCCACTGGACACCTGTCAGTCTTGGCACTGGCCTTTATGTGCCCATGTAAAGAAGATTTTGCATGGCATAGCCCTCTCTTGACCAAATTAGGCTAACCTCATCTGCATTGACATCAGTGCCTATAATTTTGGAATCTCATCGACAGAAATAGCTTTATCACAGGGCCCAGCATACAAATTAAGCATCTGTATAGGGCATGCTGAACTTGTAGAAGTGATGAAAAGCTGTAGTGGAAAAATCTTAGCATACGCTTTGAAGCTATATCTAATTAAGGCAACAGGCAGCTACTTTGGGTGAATTTATTGTTTGAAGTCTTGGTTTTAGTCCGCTTGCAGTATTCTCTGTTTGCACACAAACTAGTGTTAAAACCTTTCATTTTAACTGAGAACCCTCAACAGCAGTTCAGCTGAGTATATTTGAAAGCTTTTAGTATTTCAGGTATATAGAAATCACACAAATTTTTATTATCAGATCCCAGTTTTATCTTCAAATTCTGTGTCACTAATCATCCCGTTGTCCGTTAGAAGCCATTTCAGCTTGCTATAGGATTATCTCCAGTACTAAATTTGTGCTGTCTGTGCGTGACAAACTAAGAATACCAAGACACAATTAATTTCATTAATGTTGTATGACTTACGCAGTAAGGGGCAAGTCTAGTATATTGGATCATAATTTCCCTATGAATGCAGTGATCTAATTTTATCGAGGGACTTTTGGAAAGAAGCAGAATGGCAAAACAATTAAGCTACATAAGCAACCTCCAAAATATATTTGGAAAATGAGGGAAGAGAAAGAGAGGAGTACTTGCACGACTGTAGCATAACTCCAGGTTCCTCGTCAGTCTGTCAGAGTTGGTAGTTTACAGATCATAAGGCGTACAAGCACTGCTCGCCCCATTCTCTGGGGGAAAGGAGGATCTGCTGTCAGTTACTTCTCCAAATATGATGGAAGACAGACACGAGCCTCAATATAATTAAAGCCTTTCTCACCTTATGAAGGAGTTAAGATTTATGGAAATGTAGATGAGCACATAGAACTAAAGATCAGAACTAAAGAATAATAGAAAACACTAAAAACATTCTTTGCTTTAAAATAGTTACTGAATATGGATGTCATTGCTCCTGAAGGAACAGTACTGGAAGCGCTGAGCCTACCCTCAAAGACTTAGTTAGAAAAAATAGAAAGAAATGCAACCCAGCCTGCAGTTCAAGATCCCTGTTTCTCGGCCGGGAGGGGGGAGGGTGACATGGGGAGCCAACCTGTGACATATGCAGCAGAGCCTTGCTTCCCATGCTGTAAATCGGCCTGCCTCCACCACAATTAACCCAACTTTTTCTTTACTGCTTCCTACGCAAAATTACAAGTTGTCCTCATGCCTCTAACCAAAATTTTCCGTGTGCGTTCAAACAATTCTTTCTCATCCTACTGTCCCCTCTTTTGCATCATATCCCACCAAATAACAGTGTAGGAGAACAGGAAAAGAAAGGTAGCACATACTGCAGCTGACCCATCAGGCTGGTCAAAGTCCTAACGCATACCATGCCTCTGGAAGTCATGGGTGAAAAGCCTAACTCTTGGTCTTTCATTTACTTTCCAAACTGTGAAGAGCAAAACCTTTTCAAATCCTGAAAATAACAGATCAATTTTCAAAACTGAACTTTTATTCTGCTTTGAGAAATACGAGTATTTCTATCAAGTAATTTCTATTTCTTTCTAGAAAGTTTCAGGCATGTCCTTCTAGACAAGTGATACAGACATTTTGAAAAATATTCTGCATGGAAAGGTATTCATGGCAATAAATCATTAGATAACATAGGCAGCTGTTTATAATTCATACTTATAATGTCCTTAATTTTAACCTCACCCCCAAAAATATAAAAAGAAGAAAAAAGAATACTGGTGCACCTTAACTGAATTCTCTTACTGCATATACTTTTTGGTTTTTAGTAGACCAAGAGTAAGATTCCAGGCTGGTTTTCCATAGACCTTCCAAGTCAATTTATGCACATAGGTTGTTGCTCCCATAATTAAGTCATAATTCTTTACTTAGAAAAGTGAAAGGTCTGAAATGGCATCAGGCTTCACATATTGCCAAGTGCTCAAACTCCAAAGGCAGAATTAATTTTCTCAGTGGCTTCTCTAAAGCAGTCAAAAATATCAGAGCACTTCATGAGTATTCACCTTCAAAACCCAAGCCCAGCAATGAGAGATCAGAGCTCAAACATCAGTCCTTCTGGGCACCCAATTTAAGACGGCTAGAACTGTAATCTTCCATTTTTTTTAATCACATACAGCCCTCGTGTAAGCATAGCTCCCTGGCCTGAGCTTTTTCCTCTGTTGGGAGCGGGTGGAGGGGAAGAAGAGGGCAGGAAAAGCAAATCAGGCTGCAAGATCTCACATCAAGCACTTAACAAATGAGAAGCATGCAATCATGATGTAGGAAAAGCTTGATTTACATGTCTGCACTAATAAGCAATTACAAGATGGAAGCATAAGAAATATCTTTTTCTCCAGAGTAGCATTTAACTGCCTTGTAAGTACACACAATCCTCCATTCTTCTTAGACAGAAAACCACAAGGAATGGTTATAACACTTCTCACAACACAAGCAAGCACATTTTGTGCAATAAAGGAGGCAGAGATTTCCTGGGAAGTATTAACAAAATTAAAACCTCACAATGCATCGATGTAAGGATGTCACTATGGATGGCACAGGCAATGCAAATGCATTTTCTCCAAATGCTGTATTTCTTTTTAGAATTACATCCATGAGGGAAAAAAACTGTTATGTCATAGTTTTTTTTTTTTAATTGAAAGAAAACAAGAAACAAAACAAAAACAAAATCACAAAACAAAAACCAACAAACCCACAGCCACACTATGAAATTCTATCGGGTCAGAACACACTTCATCTACATAACTTCCCAAAAAAGTTGCAAACTCTAGATTCATCTCAGAGGCCACTTCTGCTGTTTTAAGATATAAACTGAATACATAACTCATCACATTTGAACAACAGAAATCTAATTAAAAATCTATTTTAAAAATTTAACAAATTGAAAAATCTATCCCGAGCAATATATGTTTATATAGATACAGAAATACACTCAGCATATAAGCTGTATTTGGAAACAAATGGAACAAATTTAAAGCAATCATTCTTAACCAGCAAGTACCAACTTTTTACAGAAAGCAGTACAATGCAAAAAAAAAAAAAGTAGTTATGTACACTGATTCATTTTTATCCTTCTTGACGTGAGCAGCTACTTACACTTTTCCCGGAAAAACTGAACTTTCTACACTGGATTGGCTTCTTCTATTATCTACAAACTCAAAAGTTCAATAAAAATCTTTAAAACGCCTGGGTATAGAACTTGTCCAAAGTTGCTTCCTCTAGGCAGGTTAGTTCAACACGCAATGCTTACTAGAGTTGTAAGTGGTATAGTAATTGGGGATAGGTGTGGACAGGGCATTAGCCACAGAGCAATCTGTCTTTAGTGATGAGACTAAGTTTTCAAGTGCACACACAGTTCATGCCAAAATGCCTTTGACCCTGAAAATTTAACATTATAGGAAGCTTTGAACAGGTTAGCCACAAGAGCACAGCAGAGTGCTCAAGAGTCTCCTAAGAACCTTTGCAATAATTACAATGAGACTAAACATTGCTATAATTAAGTTTCCTTGTTTAATAAAAATAATTCCTTAGTGTTTTAAAATCCACATGTATAGGGCAGTTTATCTGAAAAACTGACGTCTATCATCATCAGGTTACAGCTTGTGTTTACTAGTACAAGACTACTATTGTAAGTACTTCAAGATCACCTTGAATTGAGAGATTGCTGTGCTGTTACATTATGTATGCATGGGGTACAACACCCAGGGCTGGCGTTGACTTGCACCTCAACGCATTGACATTATTAGATCTTCTTTTTATTCCCTAATTCTGCAAAACAGGTTTCAATACAACAACACTCAACATTTGAGCAGTAGGAAGAAGTAGGACTAATAAGCTGAACTCCTTTCCTGGCTCCAGCCTCCCACATACCGTGGACATACGATATACGAGGCTCACCGCCCTTCAGCTGCACACCTTTCAGCCTTCCACCAAGGCATGGCTTGCCCTAAGGCAACATATATTATTCCACTTCTTCCTGATTCCAGACATGTTGTGAAGGAGTGGGATAAGCTCATACAAATGCAGGGCTCCTGAAGAGAGGCACTGAAGTAAAAAAATTTTTTTGCAAGTAAGTATCTATTGTTCTATGTTGGAACAGACCACTGAAAGAGAGCTTTGAAATCGGAATCGTAACTTCTTCAAGGCTTAGAAAGGCAAGTCTATTATTGCATTAGAGAAAAATATGGTTATGTTTAAAAAACAGCATACATCTGTGAAACACTCCAGATAAATTTCAGTTTGCATCAAAACAGTACGTTTTCATCTTAATACAATAGCACTTTCCTTTTTTGTAACAAAAACAAGAAAATAAACACATCTAGAAGCTAAAAAATTTCTTTAAATGTGAAGTTATAAAGGTCACAAAAATATCCCCCACAAAACCAGCTGAAGGGATAATAAGCAATTTCCACTTGCACGATGAGATTAGCTGAATATTCTCACGATATTTTCATGGAAATCATTCCATATAAAATGGAATGCCACATGCAAAATTAAGCAAGTAGCTTATCAGCCCCCAACCCCCTCCTCCCTATAAATTACATCACGAACCCCTCAAAAGAGGAATTTAACTTTTATTCTCTAACCAAATATCACAACACACTTATTTTACTTTAATTTTTCCTGGATATTTGGTACCATAAAATATACTCTGACAAACTCACCTGATGGATTACTTTGCTATTTTTTTTCCCCTAACATCTATGGTTAACTTCTGTGCAACAGTTTGAGATTCTTCCTTTAAAACTGAAAGGGTGGTGATCTCTGTAACTGCCAGTATTTTTGTTATTTCAAACATACAAAAGGGTGAAATGTAAGAAACCAAATGAACAACTGAACTGAAAGCCCCCCTGCTGCACTTCAGATGAGAATAAAAATAGGTGAGAAAGCTCAGCATCAGAATTGCTTATCATTTCTGTTTGCTCTTAAGACAGAAAAAATGGGAGCGGGTCTAAACAAATTTTTGAGACAGAAATATAATTTTCAAGGAACCATATTTGGTGTTTTTTTCCCCCATGTTACATTATCTGATAGAGGTTTGTTTACTCAGTTTCAGCTTCCATGGGTTTCACTTCCTACCTTTTTCTTGCACTAGCAAAAGTACAACCAACCTACAAATTTCTGAAGAATATACATGAATGTTCCTCAAGCCCAAAGAAGACAACCTATCCAACAGTGCTACTTAGTTGCTCTTACCTTTTAGCTTTCGAGCTGGAGTGAAACCTTTTTAAGGTGGTCTGCAAACTGCTCAGGAAACCTGACAGTAAGATAGTTCATGAACCAAGAGTTTAGAATAATGGGAGGCCTGGGAAACCCACCTCAGGCTTGTAACAAGGCATAAGAGCTTCTCCTGAAATACGATGAGCAAACATTTTGGAAAGTCAGAAGAGTAACCCAACTGCAATTCTTTGCAGGAGCTGACAGAAAAGGAGTGACTGAATTCATGAATCTATAAATGTATACAGCATGTGTACCCTAAGAAAGGAGAAGACAACATCCATGGGCTTTTGTTTAACTGTTGCTCATGACAATTAACTAACTGCAGGTAGGACCTGAGCCTCACCACCACCACCAACAGATTAATCCAGAAGAAACTTGGGCTTCGCTTCACAGCTCACATAAACAGGGAACCAGAAGAGAAGCCAGGCATATTCTTGTCCCCCTCAACAAGCAGCAAGTAGACTATTTTTCCCCCCCTGCCTGACAGTTTCCATTTTGGTAAGCATATGCAATAGCACATCTATGAACTGCATCAGTTTGGACAAAGTTCTTAAAAAGTAACCTATCCAATTTCCCTACATTTATCAATCTGGACTGCCAGATATCTGGAAATCCTTCAGAGAGGAACTTGGTATCACGCACAGCAGATCAGCACGTTCTGGGCAGAGATCATTTGATATGATAAAGTCTAGAACAGACTCCGTGAGCTTATGAATATGGAACAGCTTACACGTATGCACTAAATCTGTGCATGTCAAAGCCTGCTACATGTGTGCAGAAGGCTCCTCAGATTCCTAACCACTTTCTCCAATAGAGGATACTAGGTGACTCACTGCCTTGATGTGTACATGCATCATTTCAGTGTAGGGAAGAGACTTTTTTTCCTTTTCTTTTTAAACTGCAGGTGATGTCCAACTCCATCAGACCAAATCAACATCATAGCAGTGGCATCCCTTGAAATTAAAATAGTCCTGCTAATAATCACTTGCCATACCTGATATTAATCCACATTCCTGAAAAAAATTATTTTTTGGTGGAGGGGGAGACCATGGGGAGGGAGGTAATCTGGCTTTCTAGAATAACATTTTTTGTACCTATGGTCAAAACTGTCAGGCAAGCTACCAAAAAGTATCCGGTACTGAAAGCATCGAAGCATCATCAGATCAGGAGAGAAAATAAATGAATAATTAGAAACAATGCATGATGTCAAGTATTACACAGATTCATATCTGAGGTTTTCCAAATACCTAAGAATTGTAATACACCTAAATGGCATATCAATTCTGTAATGATTATCAATGAAGTAACAAGTCCATTATATCTGTTGATATAAAAAGCTGATTCACTACCAACAAAGACAGTTTAATCTTTAACAAAATTGATAAAACTACCTGCAGTATCTTGATTCAGGTTCCTTCTAAATCTACAGAATCCTCCTCACGTATGCCATCAATTTTTTTTCCTTGCACTCCTGTCTAGGTTTCTGCAAAATGGCAACAGCCCACAACTTAGTCCGTATGTCACAACGAAGGTCTCTAAGATATCAAGGATGCCACATTGTGGATCTGTGTGATGATTACTTTACATTAGGTTTTTATTGTGCTGGTAAAAGAACAGTCTGTCTGTTGATAGAACCAAAATCATTAATCCACACAAAAAGTTTCTTGTAACAGTACAAATGAAAGGTAGTCAGGTACTAACTGGCAAGGCTCTTTCCGTCCCCCAGCCATCCCTGAAAGAGCAGATCCCCAAACTGTCAGAAATCCTCTATGAAGAGACTGCTTTCAGGAATAGCACCAACCCATGCCAAAATACTATCAGAATAATATACTTGGTTATAATATAATGGCTAAGATAAAAATCTATTTTAGAAAGCATAAAACACATGAAAATGTAATAATCACCCACCATCTTTATGATGCAACATTTATCAATGTTTGTAATTTCAAGACACTAAAATAAGACTTTCACTTCCCCTTTTTCCACCAACAGAAAAACACTAAACAAAGTTAATTGTTACAGAAACACTAACCATTTGATCTGAAATCTTAGGAGTTACTGAAAACATGCAATCTTTAAACGAAAGCCGAAAAAAAGAAGGGCTGAATAAAAAAATAAGAGAGCATTCTCTTAACGCCCTCCACTAATAAGAATAAAAGCCTGGGAATAAAAAATGTACGTATTCCAATAGCTGTAATTATGATGCTTCACCTATTGTACTTGAATGAAAGCAACAGGATACAAAAATAAATTTTTATTTGCCATGACACACAAAGCATTTTTTAAATCAAGTCATTTAAATCAAGACTATCTGCAAATTACAATGAATGTATCATACTTGTATAACAGTTAACTTTTAAGGAAAGAATTTAACCAGCTTATGTGAACTTGGAAACTCTGTGAGACAGTAAAGAATAGTCAAGTTGCAACTGGAGTTGTTTACATTTGTCAGCACAGATAGAGCTTCCGGAGCGCTGCTCTCTACGCTTTCAATGCACAGCCGTCCCTATATTCCAGGCAACACCAAGGCAGCTAGTATTGCCCATAAAATCAGTTACTTTGCTTTTCCAAACAAAAAAAAAAACAACGCAGACCCACCAAAAAAACAGCCTAGAAGTTCACTTCAGAGGAAAACGACATTTATTTTTCATTTAATCTGCATACCCTGACACCAGTTTGCATAAAGAGATCCAATACTGAAGACATTCTGTAGGTCTCATCTTCCAGAAGGGAACTTAATCACCAGCTTCTTCAGCTTCTGTTCCTCCTGCTCAGTATCTTACAACCGCACTTTCCTTGCCCATATGTGAGGTACCGCAAATTCTTAAGTAACTGACATCATTTCCAAAGACAAATCACCTAGATGGCCGGACAAAGCTGATTAAGAAGATACAGTACAGCCATACCAGCTTCATTTGAATGCGTGGGAAGAACTGACGTTGGTGCCAACACATTTATGTAATGTGGTCCCTGCAGATGTTCAACTGCTTTGAGTTGTCAGCTGGCTTTGGAGATACACATCACAAAGCAGACTGGCAATTCAAAGAAGAACCCTCCAGGTGGTGTTGTGTGGATTTTAACATGGTGAAACATCTTGAGAAACATGCTGGTATACCTACCTTATGGAACAGAAAGTTTTAAAAACCTCAATGACACATTCCACCATGGGCTAATTAGAATTAATCTGTGCCCCATGGCCCCACGAGCTGCTCTTAGAATATGGAAAACTCCTTAATCATCTTCAAGACAGCACCCTTTTGCCATAACTTGGCCTACGATTGCAGGACAATTTAAAGTAGCAGACCTGAAAATTCGTAATTCCAAAGCTTGTCCATCCACACATAACATTTTTAAATGCCTTTATTTCTTGTTGAAGACTGTGCCTGTGCACCTGACAGAGAGAACGAATGAATGATCTAGTCTGTCCCTTGACCACTGGCAACAGAAACAGCACAGGGCTGCACTTGGGCCACCGTTTGTACCCTTACAAGGAATCAAAGGACAAGACCAAAGCATGCACAGTTCTTAAATACCACTATATAGGAACTCTTAACTCAAACATTTGAAAAATCTACACAAGAACATCCCTCCCACTCGAGTTTTTGTTCCTTTTAAATTACAGGCTGTGCTATGCATTTTACCTATCTTTCCTGCTAGTTTTACACATTCAAATAGCTTTTTTTCTCCTTCACACTACTGTTGAAATATTTTACCTCTGTGTATTTAACATCAAAAAGCACAGCTCACACTCCTCCTAAACACTACATATTTGCTTGATGACAGAAAATGAATTCCAGTTAAAGTTGTGAGGTTAAAAAAAAGCATTCTTCCTAGATGAGACAGTAGGAGAGAAAATGGAGCGCATAAAAGTTTGCGTGAGTATGAAGGACCGGTTATTGGAGTTTTCACATAGTATGATGAAGAGTCAGCATTACCAAGCACAGCCCTTATGGGTCTGTCCACTAGTTAGCTTCAAACACTGCTTGAGAACTATAAAAGCAAGCAGTTTCACAGCTCTTCAGGCTCCCTATAGCAGAACACCTACTAAAAACAGTCAAACAGAAACATTTGATACTTAATACTTGAAATGTACTCATGAAGGTGAACATTCCTTTAGCAGGAATTTTAATGTCCATGGAATAAGAAGAAAATATTTTATTTTAAAGCCAACCAGAGACTCCTTCTCCCAGCTAAAGAGGCAGAAATCATCACGTTGCTCTCCGCCGCAAAAAACATGCCCAGTAATCAGAATATCCCATGGCTGCTGTTGGAGGCATAAATAAGTGTTGGAAATCTAGCATCAAAAAACTATTAGGAAAGACATGTCCTGATCGCAGAGTAATTTTTCACAAATAAGCATAAATACATTAATTTAATTTAGTGGAAAAGCAATATAGTATTACAAGAGTGACACTGCAACTAAAGGTGGAAGCAACACCAAAGAGTCTAGCACTAATGCCTACTACAGTATCTGCAACAGTAATTCTATACTACTGTTCCTGGGCCCCAGCTTGCATCATCAGATCCCAGAATATTTATGTATATTTATGTCTTCATTCTCATCCCTTTTCTGTCTCAAAGAGCAGTGTGAAGAATTACAGACTGACCAGACCCTTTTTGCCTAAGCATGAGTCCCTCTGCCCCTCAAAAGTACAGGAGCAGAACTACCATATTCTATGGTAGACAGAAGAGCCTACAGAAGAGCCTGTAAGACTTGGAAAGGGAGTTTAGGAAGGAGGAGAGATTTCAAAAACAGCTAAGTGAAGGGATACACTTCTGTGTATCTGCATAGCTGAGATGGTAACAGAGATGCTGGGGGAGACGGATGCTTCAACAGCACCTTTCAACCAGACCACACAGGACATGAGAGGTCACTGCTGTTAGGGCAGAGATGACAAAGTCCCTTTTATCTCACCTACAGTCCTTGTACAATTCCTCAGCCCTAGAGCAGAAGTTTAACAGTATTTCAGTTCCTGATTTTATTGCAACATTATTTTTCGTAACAGTACTGAGAAAGATTTAAAATGCAGACAACCCTTGCACATTTCAGCCAAGTAAGTGTAACCAGCTAGCACACACGCATCTAGTTCAGAACTGCAAACTGAAAAAAAAAAAAAAATGTATGTGGCTAGGGTGAAACTCACATAATTAGACCTGCATACTGCAAAACTAAAGAACATAATCACTTCACTAAACATCCATTTTAACTACACAAACATTTCACCTGTCTTCAGAACTGCAAATCTGCTCTCTTTGTTGAACCCAGGCATTACATTGTGAATGTGCCAATGAATTTTCAGTAATATGTTTCTTTTTCCTGAACTAGAAAACGTAAGCACATGGACTGCTAAAACAGTAAAAACCTGCAGGATGCCTGGGATTGAATATAAAAAAAGAAGGTATTAAAAAAGGTACTGGAATGATAGGATGTTAATTCCTTTGCCTGCATGTAAGGTTTTTTGCCAGATCAGTTTGTTCATGGAATGAAACCTGACTCTGAATTATTTCAGTTCATTATGGGGCGAATTAACCCACATTACTAGATGCCTTGTTAGTCCTCTCGTGTTTTTACCAAACTCTTTCCAATTGCTAGATTGTGGAGTAAGGGAAAAAGCATATTTCACAGTCCCTCTTTATAAACTATTTCATGCCTCTATTCTCTACTGGTTGACTTGGGTGTTCAGAAGACTCACAGCAGTCAAAGGAAGAGGAGGGTTTCAGAAAAAACTGCAGAAACTAGAAACTGTAACCATACTTTCTATCTGAACGCTCAGTAGAATCAGCAGGCTCATTTCCAAAACCAGGATTCTCTCTCCTTCCCTGTGTCCTTCCTTTTTCAAGTTAAGTCACTTCAACTCTAACCAACAACTACCTCTCTTCCTCAATTACTAAGCACTTTAACCACCATGCTCCAAAAGACACCATCACTCCATAGTTAGAGCACAAGTTCTTACGCCTAGTATTGTATCCTGCACCCACCCAAAGTCAGCCCGCAATCCAGAGGCAGGGCTGCCGACGCTGTTGGTGAATTGCGTGCTAGGCACGCCTCAAATGCAGCCACTTTAACCCAGCTGCATGCAGGCAGCAGTCCTGGATCTGCTGCAATTACCAGGCAAAGCAGTAGCACAGGGGGCCCAAACTGGGAGCACAGATAATTATATCATCTATGGGACAATACCACTGACCAGATGGACGTGAAGCAGTTTGCATCCTTGTGAGGCCCCAAGAGAAGTTTAAAAGACTGCTGCAACAAAAGAGTAAGAGCTGTCTCACTTCTCTGGCAGTGCTGGAGGCCACTATATAGTTTCAACAAGGATGAGAAAATTGATACAGAGACACTGAAGATGTGATTGAGAAGCAAGCTCAATGTTGGAAACCGTAACTCAGCAACTACTGCCTCACTGGAGGCCTCCCTGTATTGTGTAGGCGCTACCATACTCTCTGCAGCACGATCTTTTTTTCATCCCCTGCAGAGAATGAGTGACACAGCCCATAGCCAGCAAAGAATATCACTTCATGAGAAGCAGGGATGAAAGCATACACCACTGCATGGTAACACACACAAACCCAGGTGTCCATGGAAGCCCTAGAAGTCCACATCTTTCTCCTCCTGATCAGAGCTGCTTCCTTCTTTTTCCCAAAGCAACGAAATCCATGGAATTCATAAAAAGCAGAGATCTGCTTAAAACTTTATTACATATTACTATCATAAATAATCCATATTTTTGCAATAGATCCATGTGCTTTATTTACCAAACTCATTTTCATTGGCACTTTTGGAGTACAGTGAAGTATTGGGCCCCATAAAGACACCTGAAACTTGCACACAGGGTTTGAGAGGACATATCTAGGCCTGGGCCACCACGTAGGAATGTAAAGAAAGCAATGTCACAAACCAGGCAGCAGAGGTGAGAAAATAGAACAGATGAAACAGATGGGGATCAATGTGTGCATTGAACAAAACTATACTGCTTTCAAAACACACAATGCAGAGGTAACATTCTGCCATCAAGCACTTCACGCAAATTACCTTCTCCCAAGGGGAACAAACCCCAGAAGACACTGGTAGCACAACTCTCACACACTGCCTTTAGCCAGTCCTCATTCTTTGCTCTCACAAATATTACAAAGGAAACTTCAGGTAAGACCTTTACATGGTGTCTTCTACAGCAAACATGAAGAGCTACTAAGAAAGGATGCCCGTGCACATCACTTTTTCCATCCTCAAGTTTTACTTCATCTGCAGAACAATCATCTGCTACTGATCAATTCTCCTCTCACGAATGCCAGCATGCAGGAAATGGAAGCCAATACATTTCTTGCCACAGTTTTCTCTCTATCATGATCCAGCAAATGTATCAGCAGTACGGCCTGTCTTACCTCCTGTACGTTGACGGTTCCCAGGAATGTTCTCATGGTGCTGCACTGGGCAGACCAGCATTGGCAACTCCCTCAAGGCACTTCTTCTAGGACAGGGGTTGGGTTCCACACAGGCCCCTAATGAACCCATCCACAAATACTTCCACAGAACTGGATGCACTTCAGGCTAGGATTCAAAATAATTCTGCCAATCAACATAATCAGCATACTGTGTGCTCTACTAAATTCAGCAGAAACGGATGGCTGAACAACTGTGCACACATGTACTCAGTCAATCCAAATTTGTTTGACTTGGCAACTCAGTAACATAGAGAACAGCTATTATGGTACGACCGTCCTTGGCCTAAGACATGCTTCAGGGCAAGCTCCACAAAGTTTGAAGGAAATACCTAACAACTAGGGATCTGGAGAAAGGGAAAAGAAAAAAAAAAAAAAAGACTAAAAAGAACAATCCCAACAGTTACCTGACATCATCCTGAAGCACTCACAACAGTGTAAAACTATGTGTCTTTATCCGTTGTTCATTCTGACCAAGTGCCTCTAAAACCTTGCTGTAAATGATAAAGGTTAGCGATCTAATAAGTGTAAGCTTCTTGCTTAGAAAGATTAAGTGAAAGCAACAAATCTTCCAGAAATTGATATATTTAGGATATTATTTTGTCCTGTGACTTGCTGGACACTGGACAACATTGTAGCAAATGGTACAAAGCATACTGTTTTTTTCCTCTTTCTGAATCTATGCAGCACCCACTATACCATTATTCAGTTACCACATTTTCATATATATATTTATTTTCATATATATAGATATATATACACACATACATATATATACAGACACCCCCACATACACACAAGCAAGCCTTTTAAGTATTCTAAGCAATTCTCCAAAGACAAAAGACAGGACTGATCTTCATGTTTTAACACATTTCATTTATAAACTGTAACAACCATAGCTACTTCAGTAAAAAATGCAAAAAGGAAAGACACTTTCAGTTTCATATGAAAATAACCTTCCATTTGTACATTATTTCTAAATGTACTATTCATACATATGAGAAAAACAAACCCAAAACTTCATATTTTGAAGAAGTCTACTAACCCAAATTTCCAAACAATGTTTTACAGTTTAAAAAAAAAAAAAGGAAGAAATATAGATTCTTTTGACTTAATGTACTTTATCAAGCATTTGTTCAATGGTTAACAACAGTCCTTTTAAAATATTCTTTTTACCAAGTCAAACCTGTATTTTTTAGATATTGGATAGAAGTGTGGACTCATCTAATAAAGATGACATTACAGATTTTGAAGTTACATGAATGCTAATGTATAAAAGATGGGGTGCAAAATGCTTTTTCAAGAATACTAAATAGCAGAATACAGTGCATTAGTTAATCTGAACAACACCAGGGAATTATTCAGCCCTCTCTTGTTTGGGAAGAAAGTGAAACAATTCCACACAGTTGTCAGCTGTTCTGGACATTCCTCCAGCTGCAGTGGAAACAACTTGAGTCAGTGTTGCCACACATTGTGCTGCCTCTGACTGCACGTGCCTGCTCTTTCCCTTGCACCGACACTCCTCAGATCCTGCAAGAAAGCCAGGGAGAGCCAAATAAGCAGAAAATTACTGCTACAAAAAGGAACGGGCTTTCTGTTGCTGTAGCTCAGTAAACTAGCTTTCTGTGAGGTCAGAGGAGTGCCAATGTCTGCACAAGAGGAGGAGTAAAGATACGCAGCTAAAAGCAGTTATTGCGCAAGCAATACTGCTTACATTTAACACCAAAAGCGCCTTGGAACAATGACTGCAGACATTAAATAGAACTCTTCTCTGAAAAAGAAGAATTTCTGTTTAAAATAATATTAAGAATAAAAACTATGTCCCCAGTAACAACAATCATCAGCCACCATGCCTCTCCAAACACTGAATGCAGCATCAGAGTGTCAAACAAGGCAGAATTAAAGAAATTGCCCTCCTATTTTCATGACATACTAAATACAAAATCCATCGTACTTAACAGTCTTAATTTGAGGAGTGTCAGAAACAAAACCCTTCTGTAATGTGTATTATTACATGAAGAAATGAGCTTAAGAGGTATTCTTTAGCTTATCGATCTTTGCCTCCTCCCACCCTAACCAGACCCTGTGCCACATTCAGCATAGAAGAAAAACTTGACCTCCTGGCTCCCAAATTGGTTTCCATACAATCAGATTTGTTAGTATATAGCCTCTTTCCTATGCTCTCATAGTAATACAGCAGTATTACGGATAAAGAAAAAAGTCTTAAACTTCATTAGTCATAATAGTCTTTCCTACTTAGTCAACCAATCATGAATAATAACTTCTCATCTAATCCTCTCAAATCATCTTTCCTAAAAAGCTTGTGAAAACGGATTAGCCTTGTAGTGCACAGCAGATTACTTCACTTACAGTCTACTGTATCAAAAGGTGATAGGCGAAGAATTTTAACCAAGGGCCTTTTATTAAGACACAAAACATCCCTTCGGGCCTCAACTTAAGCTGGAGAGCACTGGCAAAAATAATGCCATAATATCACATGAAAAAGAAAAACACCAAGGTAACTATAGCTTCAACCATTCAACACTCCCAAGGAGGAGAAAGGCTTCATCTCCCTAGATGAGCCTAAAACTCAATACAGATCACAGAGTACAAGCCCAACACATTCCCTGCAAGCAAAACTTAAAGAATTTAGTACCTGCAATTTGCTCTGCTGGTCTTCATTTATGGTAGGTTGCAAAATTCTCACAATAAACTGAAGTGAGAAAGATATGAGCACGGTGACTATATTCAGAAGAGAGCCAGTACCCTTTTCAAAAGAACGAAAAAAATTGGGGTGGACAACAATTTTTTTTTAAGTTTTTGGGACATTACGGGATTCTCAAGGTAAAAAATTCAAGTTCACTTTTTTTCTTTTTTTTAAATTCAGGTAGTAAAGTTCTACCATTTCCTCTGTCAATTTGTGGGCTAAATACTAGACGTTTTATCTGGACAAAGATGTAGTCAGTTTATTTTGTCCAAATGAAAGCAAGCTAGGAAAAGCTGATTAAATAAATTAAGTCCAGTGAAAAGTGCAGAAATTCCTATTATTACCATGCTGAAGGAAACTTCACAACAGAAGAAATGACAGAACAAAACTCCATGAAGTTACTCTCTAGATCTCTCACAATAGGCAAGAACATCAAAGAAAACTCCTTCCCTTTACTTCCATACACAGACATTTTGTCGAGTACTCTCACACTATGTTTAAAGCTGTGCTGGTTTTGGCTGGGATAGAGTTAATTTTCTTCACAGTAGCTGGTATGGGGCTGTGTTCTGGATTTGTGCTGAAAACAGTGTCGATAACACAGAGATGTTTTCATTATTGCTGAGCAGTGCTGACACAGAGTCAAGGCCTTTTCTGCTTCTCACACCACCCCACCAGCAAGTAGGCTGGGGGTGCACAAGAAGCTGGGAGGGGACACAGCTGGGACAGCTGACCCCAGCTGACCAAAGGGCTATTCCATACCATATGGTGTCATGCTCAGCATATTGAGCTGGGGGAAGAAGGAGGAAGAGGGGACGTTTGGAGTGATGGCGTTTATCTTCCCAAGTAACCGTTACGTGTGATGGAGCCCTGCTTTCCTGGAGACGGCTGAACACCTGCCTGCCCGTGGGAAGTGGTGAATGAATTCCTTCTTTTGCTTTGCTTGTGCATGTGGCTTTTGCTTTACCTATTAAGCTGTCTTTATCTCAACCCTCTAGTTTTCTCACTTTTACTCTTCTGATTCTCTCCCCCATCCCACCGGGGACGGGAGTGAGCAAGCGGTTGTGTGGCACTTAGTTGCTGGCTGGGGTTAAGCCATGACAGCAGCTGTAAAACCAACTGGGGATTTTTCTTTGCCCAATACCAGAAAGAGCTCAATTATTGCAGTTGCTGAAATCTAAAGTCTAAAATTCCACAAGTAACAATCAAGTAAATTTAAGTACTCCGGACTTTTTGAAAACTAGCTATAGGCCTTTACCATTCCAAAAGAGAAGCTGAGGCAGGGCGCTACTGACAAGACACCCCCCGCACCACCACCACCACACAGACACATTTCAGGAGATTAGCGTTGCACAGGAACTTTACTGAAAAGTTTAAAAAAACGGAAGTGCAAATTCATGCCTGACTAAATGTGAAATCTCCTCAGCACGCCATCAACTGCAACATCAATATACGGAGTGTATTAGCTACAAACATAAACCAAGAAATAACACAGACCAGCGTCACTGTGTCATGACAGCCATGGTCCCTCCAGTACTGGACTATACTATTAAAAAAGAGTATTTTCTCTAAGAGCGTTAACTTTTTCTGATCTAGACATATAATCGAGTCCCTCAGGAAATCACTTGCTTGTCAGCATCCCAACACCACACATACCTCAATTTCTAAGACAAGTAAGAACCACCACATCAGACAGAGACTGCGCACAAAGATGCTAAACCTCTCCTGCACCAAGGCTGATCCGCCTACTGAAGTCTGAACCTTCCTGTTATAACCTTTTCCCTCACAGCCTTGGAACAGATTCCTCTATATTTTCCTTTGTCTTTTTTTTCCCCTCGGGATAGAATTGACCCCTTGCCCTAAAGTGGGCAACTGATTGTATTTTGCATGTATTAAATATCCAATTTTACTAGTCAGAGTAGCCTCCAGCTATCTCTGCTATGGGAAAAAAAAGAAAACAACAACTAACCACTGGTAGAGGAAACAGCCTCTTTTTCTCTCCACATATCTTGTCTGGCAGCAAGGCGTGGGAGAAATTAGCTTCTGCTAATACAGAGCTATCTTCATTATTCTCATTGCAGCATACTCTTTCTGATGCTCAGGCAGGCAGAGGAGGAGGGCCTGCTGCAAATTTTGGCTCCTTCATGCTTTCAGCTAGGAGCTGAGAAAAGAATTTGCCCTCTACCTTGTGATGAAAAGCTGACTCCAGGAATCTCTTTAATTATAATTATTGTGGGAGTGTGGTCAGGAAGATAATAAATCAGATTGCCGTATCACAGGTGTACAAAGTAGGGGGGGAGTGGGAGGAAAACAGGAGTTAGATTGTTTTAACAGAAATAAAAATTCTCAGGGTATGGAAGGGAGGAGGGCAGGGAAGGTGAGATAACAGCCACAAATTTATTTTCGACCAGAAAGAAAACAAAATATTTGGCTACAAATTCCTTACAATACATCTAGGACTCAAATATACAAATAAACAATTCCCCAAATAACCCTTAAATCCAGTTTTCCAGAACTGCATTTTTATAATAAAATATTTTCTCTTTGGCAGGCTGCCTTGCTGGATTGCATGGGGTGCTTATTTACACTGCAGTTACTTGTTAATGACATAATCAGAACAAACTGAGGAAAACTTCACATCTAATGAAACACAAACTCTTCCAAGTTTTCCAATGAGGGCTTCTGTGTATAACACTGAAGTGGAATTTGAGAGGTCTATGTTCCATTCCTGGTCCCAGACACATGCTTCCTGTAAGACCCTACATGCATGTGCGTGCACACATGAAACACTTGTATTTGCTTATACAAAATAATTTTCTCAAGTAGAATTGAACCTTTCATTTAGCTGTGAATGCACACAAAGGACTACTTGCACTAAATGCATTATTTAGCATGACTTCCGAGACTAAGATTAAACCCTTCAAGATTTTAACATGTCCGTCCTCAGTCCTTCATTTACAAGGAAAGGACATTCTAACTAACAGAATACACTACATTCCTTTAATCATATCATGAGATACATGAATTTACATCTCAGACACCCAACTGTACAAATTCACAAATGGAAAGTATTGATGTGTGTTAACGAAGATTTACACAGTAAAGGACAACCAAGTTACTTGGCTTTCACACTGCGGGGTTGGGGGTGGAAGTCTAATTTGAGCTGCCAAATTACTATTTCCATGTAGATCCAGTGAATTTTTAAGAAAGGCAAATACAACAGGTTTAGTTCAATCCAAAAGGTATTTCTCATATGTGAGCCATAACCTGGCAGGACCTGCAAATAGTCATGAATCTGAGATCCTCTATGCTAGAAAATGACCAAGTATATTCAGAAACCTACAATTTTAGCAGAAAACAAGTGGAAACTTGTAGATACTGAGTGATGAGGGAAACACAAGAAAACAATAAGCCAATGGTCACTGAAATGGCAGAGAATTGTTCTAACAAATCACCATTCTAACTATTACCAGGGTTTTTTTCCCCGACAGGCTCTGCAGAAAATAAAAGAACTGAAGAAATAAGGATTCAAACTGCAGATGTCCTCAACATTATTTTCCACATGCCAAAACAGAAGAACAACAGAAATGTCAGAAAATTACATGATTTTTATGATAGTTTATTTTACCTCATAATTGAGCATATTACCATATTGACTCAGAATTAACCCAATTTGGATACTGTTTCACTCAAGCAACCTAAAAAACCAGACTGGCTTAGCCAATACAGGGGTTTTTTTTTAAGAAAAGCTGCTGAAACAGACACCCCATACAAAATACTTCTAATTCCAACAACCTGTATTTCCATTACATTACTGTATTATTAGTTAATATAGAATATTGAATATTCATATACTAATGCTGACTTCTTGTTAAATTGTTTTATGGTTAAAATTCAATATTTCACAACTTAAGGGGCACATAGCAATCTCTCTTTTCAAACAACTTCTCTTTAAAGATAGCATCAGAAAATTGAGGTTCATACAAAGCACAAGACATACTATTACACAATCTGGACAAAGAAGAATTGACTTCTGGTGATTTAAGACAATCTAATTAATGGGGACTTTAAACTATTATTCTGCTTAGATCTTACATAGGCAATTACAGGCCATGAAATAAGCTGCTATGACCTTTTGCAGAATGAAAGCACCAATGTTGCTTTACACTACAACATATGAAAAAGTTAATTGGTTATAAAACTCAGAGAGCATTTTAAAAATGAACTGCTACATAAAATTACTGTAGTGCATGAAATTCCCAATGAGAACCTGTCCGTGCTGTGCGTAGAGTCAGAGTCAGTCTCTGCCTCTCATATGAATAGATGCAATCTCAGCAACCAGACGCAATAAATACAAGATGAAGGGAATGGCAAGCATAGCAGCAACACACAGAACTAATTCCAGAGGCTAGGAATCACATCATGAAAATTATTTCATTATTTTAAGTTGCTAATTATTCATACAGCAGAGATATGGGAAACGGCAGGAGAAAGCTAATAAAAGAAGAAGCAACCGAGAAACACTGATGGAAAGGATTAGAAAGGTATAAAAGAAAAGTTATAAAAAGCAGCGGATGAGGAAACAAAGGGGTTTAGGGTAAGGTTCCACATTCAATAGCAGGGCTAACCTAAGGCATTCCTTCCACCTCTCAACCCCTCGTTACTCCTGGTATAGGATTGTGGCGTACTGCTTCCTCCTTACTAACAGGCACAATCATTTGTGAAACTGTACTACGAATCAGCCATGGCTGAAAAATAACTTGATTTAAAAAAAAAAAAAAAAAAAAGAAGTTGACACAACTAAGATGAAAATGCAGAAGAAATGAGCAGCTGCAAGGGAAAAATAGGTCATGGCAACACCTTCCCCAGCAAAAAGGTACAACCGTGGGATTAAAGACCAATGCCTATGTTCAGACCATAAAAACACACCTCTCGGATATGTCTTGTAACTTGTAAAGCCAAATGCAGAGCGAAACATGTCTGCATCACATCAGGTGACAAATCTGAAAAGAGGAGTTACACTGCAAAAGGTGGCCAAACCACTTGGTTGATGTTGGGGAACACATTTTTCAGAGGAAGCACGTACCTTCACTGAAGAATCCACCAGCGTAGTACACTTCCAGCTGCTCTTACTGACTTTCTTCCCCCCTGCTTCCTCTTTAAGTCAAATCTAGGATTCCATGTGCATTACCTGCAGTCTACTGTTCAGGTGCATATAACATGGAGAGTCACAAAGCCTGATGCTATATTGCTTAAATGCATGAAATGGAGATGCAGTAAAGAGGGATCTCTTTACTGATGAACTAGATCATCAAATACCAGGTAGCAGTACATGGTACTACCTGGTACACAGTAACACTTGGTACTTCAGGCAGAGACTTAGTGCCTACATTTCTGAGATTCAAATGGAGTCTTCTATTATTTGCTCCATTCCCTCTTCATGCAATGTCATCCTTAAGAGATAACTTCCTTTACCATCATCAATTTCAAACATTTAAGGACAGAAAGGCCAAAACTAGATCTTTACTTCTATTCAGACTCTGCTACTAGATACCACTGATGCCATTTTTGGAGGCACTGAAGATAGCGCAAAACCAGTTACAAGGTCGGATAGAAATGAGCCAACAATAGCAGGTTAGGCAATTTTCTTACTCATATGAGATATGTTTATGTCAATTCAACTTTTGGGGAGAGGTGGGGGGGAATGTAACGCAGGACAGGTAATCTCAAAGTGCTTGCAGCTACGTTTGTAAAATGGTTTTCATTATAAACCCTTATTCAATAAAAAATCAGACTAAAAATTTTCACACTAAATAAGTACAGACAGTTTTAGAAACTCTTTTTTACTACCATTAACAACACAAGTTAAAAACCAGATGAGGCAAAGAATCCAAAATCATCCTCTGAAAGCTCAGCTTTAATGTAAAAAAAACTCATCGTTTTGTAACACTTGGAATGAACACCCTAAATGTATGATCCAAGGTACCACTTCCACTTTATCTCACAGTGCACCTAAATTCAATCTCATCAGTGTGAAATGTCCTAGTCATTTCAAGAGTTACCCACTCAAGTGCCCTTAAAAACAGCTTTTAACACTAGCATTTAAAATTATTTCATGTTCAAAGACAACCATTAACTCAAACAATTGTATAAACCCATACAATAGCAGCTTTTCACTTTACTGGACTTGAACAAAAGAATATCACAAATAACCTCCAGGTAACAGATGTCACTTTTACTGTTTTTGCTATTAATACTTTGAGGTTAAAGAAAAGAAGACAACGGGGAAATAATTAACAAAAGAAAACTGCAAGGAGGAAAGGAATAAGCTTTTTCTCTACATTTACTGGGGCTAGCAGCAGGTGTAAATCGCCACAAAGAAGATCCAAATTCAGTATTATGAAAGAACTCTCTTATGACAAGAACAGTTAAGCACTATTAACAACAGCTAAGTTGCCTAGTGAGATTGCGTTATTTCTATTATCTGAGGCTTTTACGGGTTTCAAAAGCCTAGTGGTACCATCCTTTCCTTTAAATCAGTCCTGACAAACTTCACTAAGTCTATTTTATTCAGAGATTGCTGGCAGCTACCCTACTAATATCTGCTTGTATTAGTGAACTGAATCAGCAAACACTTGACAAGCATCAGAGATGGCATAAAGGAAGTAGCAATAATACATGCCCAATGTCACGACTTTAACCTTCAGCAATGAGTTATGTCAGCTCACCGCATCTCATAAGACTGTATCTTAAAAAACAGATTAAGTAAACAGATTACACAAACATCTGCTAATAATACCGTAAGTACAATTTATCCTTCCTGGGGCTGAGAGGAGTAGACCAGAATTCTTGAGGTCATTTCCAGCACCACTTTATTTAAGCTTTGCAAAAGCAACACAGAGTCCATTTTGAACCCATTTAGTGAAGCTTTAACAAAATATTAAAAGAGATAAATATTTGCCTGCTTAGCATTATCACAATTAAATACTGTCTAATTTAGCATGCATTTGTCTCACCTGTGCTTCCCATCTAAAATACCTCCTTGCTGAAAGGATAAGCCTAAAACGTCTCACGCCTAAATCATTTCACTTTTAATCTATAAGTGTGAATTCAATTTTCAAGACCTTACCTTTTTTAAGAAAATCTGACAAATGCGTATTAACGTAAAATGCTGGCTGTACAGACCGGCTTCTTGAGTTTGCTAATACCCATCTCCAGTTTTACTCCTATTGCTCAAAGCTAGCCCAAGCAGAAGACTGAAAACGACAGACTGGTAAGGGTTCAGATCTCTTTGAACAGCAATGGAACTGCAATACTAGGAGTCTTATAGGAGACTTGCAAGGTGAAATTAAGTTCAGAAGTTACATAGAATCATTAATCTCACTGGTGATGCTGCTTAGTCCATCATTTACACCAGCCTGTGATTGCAGGTCTGGTAGACATTCCCATGCTGTTATGTGCAGGAGACTTCAGGGAAAGGAAAAAAAAAGGTAAAGACAGCAAAACATAGCTGTACTCTGATCAGCTGGCCAATATCAGCAAAGATTTCCTCACTTAAATATCCCAATTTCCTTTTATTAATGCATAAGCTTATTTCTCTGGTTTACTCAAAGGAAGCACTACTTGGTCAAGCATACATATAGTTTCCATCTTTTTACACATTATTCAAGCACCTCTCCCTGTGACTCACTCCAATATACCTGTAGCATATTGGTCAGAAAACAAGGAATCCATTGAGAAGCTTGAAAGTTGGAAAAAAAAATACTTAAATGTCAATACCATACTTAATTTGATAAGCTTGTATACACTTCATGCATCACCTGCTCTGAAGACCACACAGAAAAGGAATAAATACAACATATCACCTTGACCATTTTGCTTATTCCTTTTCCCAGCAGACCATGAATACTTCAAACAAGAGAGACTCTTCTCGTATTTGCACAGGACAAAACGTGCTAAATTAGGTTGGATTTTCAAGAAGACTTATAGGTATGGAAAATTCACCATCACCAAGTACAACTGGGACCAAGCGGTACAAATGGAAAACATCCTAACCCAGCTGCTACGTGGAAAACTAATTTGTCATAAAAACAAAGTTTTTGTCAGTTGTTAGATTCCTACTCAGGGAAGGGAGGGTTGTCAACATATGTTCATCTTCATTTGCTTACTAATAATTATTTCCATATTTTGTTGATTCTTCTTCCCAAACATACACACGCCTAATGCTCAGATACACGCAGAGCTTCACTGCTACCAAACCAGGGACAAAGCCAAGAGACTGGTAGCTCTATATTTTCTATATATGCACATATGAAGCAGAACAAGTCATGAAAAAGCAGAATAACTTAATAGGATACCCCAAAAATGTAAACAACAAAAAATGACCATTACACATATAAAGAATGAAGACAACATCTTCTGTAAGGACCACATGCTTCAGAGCACCGAAACAGTCCTATCATCTAGAGATGACAGGAAACCCCTAGAAACCAAAACCGGCTGCTTCCCACTAAAACACATGCTTTCTACCATAATTCCAAATTTTCTTCAGAGCCTTCTGCCAGAATATAATTTTATCACTGTTTGCTGGGAAACCATACTTACACATATTCAGAAATTTAGGGCGGTGTTCACAAGAAAAACCTCCTTTTTGTCCTGACAGTTATAATGACCCTTTTTGTAGTATTTCCAACACAATCGGATGAAACAAAATACAGTATAGTTCATCTTGTGATCGATGTAATGTAGACAGGGAACAATACCGTGGAAAGGAAAAAGCCAAGGACCTTTGTCTCTTGCTAGACAGACTGCCAAGTCTTAAGAGTTGGAGGGAGAAATAGCTTAGCATCCCAAATAAAACACTGCAGTGCATGTTCATTATTTCAGTAAAGTCACTGCCGCTTTTGGCAACCCCATAGGAAACTTAGACCCTTTAAAAAAAGCCCAAGCTAAAAAGCTAGGAAATAACCCTAGTTTAAAAATTAGAAAAGAAACAAGTAATTCACTGGCTTTGGAAATAAACCCCAAGGAGTTCATCGCTCGCATTACAGCCAATGCTAAAAAGATAACCTCGAAAACAACTAGCCATAAACCTGTAAAATGTTCTATTTTCTCTTCTCCGCCACCGGTATTTGGCAGCGGTCGGGGAAGGGGCGACCGGCGGCTCGGCCGGGGCAAGCAGGCCGCTCGCCCCTGCCGCCGCCCCCCAGGCGCCCGCGAGGGCAGCTCCGCCGCCAGCCCACCCGCGCTGCCCCTCTCCGGCACCACCAGCTCCCGCTCACACCACAAGCAGGGCCTGGCGCCCGGCAGCGGCACGGCGGGAGCTGGCCGGGGCGCCCGCCCGGGCAGGGAACCGGTGCGACGCCGAGCCGGCGCAGACCCCGCTGCCGCCGCAGCGGAGAGGCGGGAGCGGGCGGGCCCGGTGGCGGTGCCTACCTGCGAGAGCTGCCGGGGGTTGGGGCAGCCGAAGAGCGCGGAGCTGGAGCTGAAGCTGATGGCCCCTCTGCGGCTGAGGACGTGCTGCGGCACCGGCCTGTCCAGCGGCAGCACCGGCAGCTGGTAACATACTTCCATTGAAGAAGCCTCCGTGAGCCGAGCCCCCGCAGGGCAGCGGCCTCGCCCGCCGCCGCACCTGCCCGCGCAGGGCTCGCCGCAGCGGGGCAGCGGGGGGAAGCCCGCGGCGAAACCCCGCGGGGGCCCGGCGCCTCCTCACCGCCCCCTCACCCCCCGGGGGGCCGGGCTGGGCCGCGCCGGGCCCCGGGCCTTTGTCCTCCGCCGCCAAAGCCTGGCGGGAACGCCGCCGAGAGCGAGGAGGAGGCGACGGAGCGGGACGCCCCTGTCAGCGCCCGAGGCGGCGAGTCCCAGCCCGGAGCCCGCGACCGCCGCCGCTCCCTCGGCCTCGCTGCCGCCGGCGGGAGCCGCTGTCAGCCGCGCTACCCGGCGCCGCGCATGGAGGCGAGG
Source organism: Nyctibius grandis (assembly GCF_013368605.1). Taxonomy (NCBI): domain Eukaryota; kingdom Metazoa; phylum Chordata; class Aves; order Nyctibiiformes; family Nyctibiidae; genus Nyctibius; species Nyctibius grandis. Next base: position 74,118,125 of record NC_090660.1, read on the forward strand.
CCGGCCTGCGGAGGCCGCTTTGAGTGAGACACACGCCGCGCTCGCCCCTATTGTCCGGCACGGCCGGGAGGAGAACGAGGAGAAGGAGGCGGCGCCGCCGCACGGCCCCGCTCCGCCGGGGGGAAAGGGCTGGGCCCTGGGAGAGGGGACCCGGGGAGGAGGGAGGAGGGAGGGGGGAGGAGGAGGGAGGAAGCCTTCGTCCCACCCGCCCCCACTCGGAACAGCCCCGAGCGCGCTGGCCCAAGAGGAGGTACAAGCCCAACGGACTCTGCGTGGGTCGCGCGACTGGCGACACGCAGAGCGTCATCACGTAACTACCCACTCTCCCCTTCCTCCCGCCCGTGCGCAGCAGGGTGGCTCGGCGGCGCCAGCGGGCCCCGCGCGCCGCGGCAGGCGCATGCGCCCTCGTGTTCGCGCCTTCGGTGGCGGCCGCAGCCGGGACCGGCGGCGAGGCCGGGGCTGAGGCGGGGACGGTTGGGCGGGCGGGCTCCGCCACGCCCCGCCCCGCCCCGTGGCCGGCAGCGCTGCCCGGGCAGGGGCGGGAAGCAGCACCTCCCTCCCCCTTTCCTGCCGCTCGGCGGGCTGAGCACGTGCCGTGCCTGGCGCTGCTCGGGCGAGGCCTGAGGGGGCCGGGCCCGCGGGGCGCCGAGGGTCGGAGCCCCCGGGCGGGGAAGGCGGTAGTGGCCGGGAGGGGGTGTGTGACTTGATGCTCCCCGGCTGTGTGCTGAGGGCTGGGGGGAGCCTCGCTGAGGGGGCAGCGGTGTCCCCAGGGTGGGATCTGGCTTCTCTGGCTGCTTCCGAGGCAAAATGAGCGCCAGTCGGTACGGCCTGGCCTTAACGCCCCACTTGCGCGGTTCCCCAAAAATCAAACACGGAAAGACAGTTTTGTTTAAAATGTATTATCTATCAAAAGCAGTACGCAGAGGAGTTTGTATTTGCATTTGAATCCTCGCAGTTCATTTTCTAGAATGTTCAGGGCTGTTTCTTTGCAAGGTGAAGAGAGAAAACAATGTAATTTGTGCTAAGGTAAAAAGTGAGATTCCTGGCAAACCACGCAATTCGGGGAATTGGACTTTAAGGAAGAAATAGAATAATTCATGAGGTGATCTGGTCCATGGCTATGTGCATCACATTAGCTGGGACATTAGGACTAAACTTTGGTTCGTTTTTTAGGACTAAGCCTCCCTTTGTCTGTTGCTGAAGCTGCTTTTTTCCATCCTTTCATCTCTTTTGTTTCTTCATCATAAAAAAAAGTCTAAATATAGCATGATAGGTAAGGGAACGTTTCTATTCTTTGAATAATATATGAAGTGCCTGTACCCACTTAAAAATCAGATTTTGCAAAATGATTCATATGATTTTATTCTGCATAATACATTGTTCTTCTGAGTGCTTGCTTACTGGCAGAAAGGTTTAGATTTCACATGATAATGATTATTTACAGGCGATAGTATGCCTTTGGAGGAACCCATTTGGAAAGAATAGGTGGTTTGTGTGGAGGATTTTCATCGTTTGAACTAGCTGTAGAAATAAGTTTTATGGATGCGGACTGATGGCCATTTTATGCTGAGCTATGAAGTTAAGAAATGCACCTCGTTCTTTTTTGCAGAACTGCAATCCCACATTGTCTCATGGATAGCCACATGGATGTATGGACACATGAGAGAGGACACTGGATCATCTGCCTCATCATAAAAGCTTTCTTTAGCTGTTTTTCTCCCATTTCATGAAATAAAAATGTCACAAGCATTCCCAGTGTGATTTTATAATATATGCATGTAATAATTAAAAATATATAAGCACATAATAATTCACCGTAAAATAACATACGCAGCCTTTTCTTTCCAGTGATTAAGGTATGTCAGGTTTTCTTCCGCATTCTTTGACAGTTTACTCATATTTGGCCTGCTTACATTAAATCAATGGTGCATTTAAGTTACTGATAGAACTCCACCAGCTTCACTGGAGTCAGGATTTCCCTCCCCCATTCATTTTTCAAAATTACTTCTGGTTCTTTCCTACTAGTAACAAATTAGTTTTCTGTACTCAGGTAAGATGGATTTTTACTCTAGTTAATCTAAAATTCAATTTATGAACAATATATCATGTTTTGTAGAGAAAAAAAAACAATTCTTACTTTCATGGAATATACTTAAATATACTGAATATATTTCAATCCCACAAGGTCAAACTATAAATGAAGATTATTGATAATGTGTCTTCCTATCAGCTCTACATTCCATATGACTAGTTGAAACTAGTTCTTTAAGGTCATATTAGCGCTCAGTCTGAGCCAGTATATCCTTAAATAACATAATCAGCATTTTCTTTTCCTGTGCTAATAATCAAATTATCTCTGATCTCTAATTAATGTTACATAAACACCTTTAAGGAATCTGAAATACATTCTTACAAAGTAAGCATAAATTTTCTGGGCAGTGACTGATTCCATAAGTGTTCTGCTTCCAGGACACAAATCAGTATTTTTAATAAATACAGAAGTAATATTAGCTAGGTGATGATTCCTTGTACGAGTTTATGAGGAAGAATCCCACCTCAGGATGTTAGACAAAGCCTTAGAATTACAGCATAAGTCACATATTTTCAGCCTAAATACGTTTGTTACAAAAAGAATACATGTTCTATGCCTTATACCCTGCCTGTTCTGCTGTCTTGTCTTGCTACAAGTTAAGATCTTGTAGCACAGGAAGGAGGTTTTTATTTATTTTTGTTATAGAGGTGTAGCAACACGAAAGTGTTAATTCCCAGCATTTTGTTTGAATTGTTTTCCTTGTGAACCATGGAGTCCTTTGAGCACCATGGTGCCGCACTTCTTAAATGCATCATATGGCATCATGAGGTGCCGTAGTTCGCCTACATAAGCCCTGTGTGTTGTGGCTTCTTTATCATGGTAGATACAGCCTTTAATAGAGCCTACATATCAGAATTTATTAAATTTAGGGAGCGTTAATAAAGTTTCAATGATTCTTTACGTATTTACAGTTAATGCCTTTTACACATCATTATGATTTGCAGGGTGCTATCAAGCAAGGAAGAAGCGTTACCAATGACCAGTTTTATCACAAAGAGGGGTACTCATGTACACATGAGTAGATGGAAGATCACAAAATCTGAGTTAGTTTGGTTTCCTGGTTACTATGAAAAGAGGATGAAATCACACAGGTACACCAGCAAGACATTCTGCTGGGCTAACTGCGTAGCATGGAGTGCCACTCTGGGGCGCAGCCGGCTAACACTGGCAGAACTGAACAGTCTGAACAGAAGAGAATGCTTTTCCCCCATTCTTGTACAAAACAGAAAATAAGGATCCTCAAAGGCATAACATGCTTGTACTTTGAGAACACCCCAAGAACAGAGCAAATATTTGTACAGGTACATGATCAAGACAAGCACAAGAGAGTTTTTAGCTTTTCTTCTTACCTGAAGAAGTTACATGGTATAAAAGGCAGGGTTTTATTTCTATAGACAGGAAAATATCTTTTCATTTGTTACATCCTCAGTAACTGCATTTTTACACATTTTTTCAGTATGTGCCGTTTCTTTGGGACATACCCAGATATCTTTTTTTCTACCCAGAGTTACTGTCTGAGTGAATATTTCCATAGGACTTGCAGACTTCTGGCAGCCCGGTTGAAACTCCTGTCCCCATGTGGTGAGTCCCTTCCCTCTGCCTTGCCCTGGGTCTGCGTGGGGCTTGTTTGAATTTTTGTGGCAATATGACATCCTTGACTCCTGTTTGGTTTGCCATCCCCTGCACCCCCAGATCATTTCCTGCAGAACTTTCAGCCATCCTCTCAGTGGGATATCCCTGAGTGGGATAATTTGCACTTGCCTTTACCTGAGTGCATTGTGATTTCCTCACCCCATTTTTTTTTGGTTGCTTAAGATTGAATACTAGTCCTGTCCTTCAATATACTTGCAGTCTTTCCTGGCTCTCTGTCATCTGCAGATTTAATAAGCACGCTCTCGAAAGCAGTCAGGTCAACAGTGAAAATCTATGAATGAGGGAGTCTAAGATCTGGAAGAGACATGAAGAATGGTATTTAGTATATGCTGTCAACCCTTGCTAACTCCTCTGGGAATGGTTTCCAATCATTTTTTCACCCATATTGCACTAGCTTTATCTACTCTGTGGCCCAAGTTCATCTTCCCTAACTTTAGAGGCTTAACCTAGAGAGTAGTTGCCTAAGGCTAATTTCATAGTCAATGCTTATGCTGGATGGAGAACAGCTGAGTCAGAAGGGGAAGAGGGTTATGGCCCAGAAGTTGGCAGGGCTGATCAAGAGGTCTTTAAACTAGGTTTGATGGGGGAGGGGGATAAGACCAGGGCAGCCACAAATGAACCTAGGGGCGACAGGCCTGCATCGGGGGCAAGACCGTTAGCCCAGCTGAAGTGCATTTACACCAATGCACACAGTATGGGCAACAAACAGGAGGAGCTAGAAGCCACTGTACAGCAGGAAGGTTATGATGTGGTTGCCATCACAGAAACATGGTGGGATGACTCTCGTGACTGGAGTGCTGCTATGGATGGCTATAAGCTCTTTAAGAGGGACAGGCAAACCAGGAGAGGCGGTTGTGTAGTGTTGTATGTTAGGGAGTGCTTGGACTGTGTCGAAATTGAGGAAGATGAGGATGACAAGGTTGAATGTCTATGGGTGAAGATCAGGGGGAAGGTCGGCAGGGCAGATATTATGATGGGAGTCTGTTATAGACCACCCAACCAGGATGAGCAGGCGGACGAGGTGTTTTACAAGCGGCTGTCAGAAGCCGCCCAGTCGCCGGCCCTTGTACTCGTGGGCGACTTCAACTTGCCGGATGTCTGCTGGAAATACAACATGGCAGAGAGGAAGTAATCTAGGAGATTCCTCGAATGTGTGGAGGACAACTTCCTCATGCAAGTGGTAAATGAGCCCACTGGAGGAGGGGCCCTGCTTGACCTGTTGTTTGTGAACAGGGAGGGACTAGTGGGGGATGTGAGGGTCGGTGGCCATCTTGGGAATAGTGACCATGAAACGTTAGAGTTTTCGATAGTGGGGGAAGTGAGGAGGGGCAAGAGCAGAACTTCTGCCTTAGATTTCCGGCGGGCAGACTTTAGCCTGTTTAAGAGGTTGGTGGACAGAGTCCCTTGGGAGTCGGTCCTGAAGGGCAAAGGAGTCCAGGAAGGCTGGACATGCTTCAAAAGGGAATTGCTAAATATTCAGGAGCAGGCTGTCCCGGTGTGTAGGAAGACAAGCCGTCAGGAAAAAAGACCAGCCTGGTTAAACAGGGAACTTAGGCTAGAACTTAAGGAAAAAAAGAGAGCCTACTTGCTCTGGAAGAAGGGTTGGGTAAATTGGGAGGTCTATAGGGATGTTGCCAGGTTATGTAGGGAGAAGATTAGAAGGGCCAAAGCTCAATTAGAGCTTGATTTGGCTGCTACAGTCAAAGATAACAAAAAAAGTTTCTACAAATACATCAACAGCAAAAGGAGGGTCAAGGAGAGCCTCCAGCACTTGCTGAATGAGGAGGGTAGTGTAGTGTCAGGGGATGAGGTTAGTGCGGGGGCGAGGGCGGCATCGGGCTGTAACCGTGCAGTTTTCGTACTCTTGACCCCCCTGGAGCAGCAGCCCCGAGCTGCTTCCCCCCCACCCCGGACCCGGAGGTTCCCGGCAACGAATCAGGAGAGGAGGGGGCGTAGCCGGAGGCACCGCGGGCAATTTAAACGCACCACCCCCTGTTGATTGGGGGTGGTGATTGATTGGGTGATAAAAAGCCTCCTGGAGGTCAGGGACTAGTCCCTGCCCAGAGGGGAGGGGGAGAGTCAGCAGTGACTGTGTGAGTCAGCAGTGACTGGGTGTGTCCTAGGGCAGGAGAGGCCGCAGCAGTTTGCAGCTCATTGGGGACGGCGCTGACTCCCTCCCAGTGCACAAGGCGAGGAAGGTGCCGAGGAGCTGTGAACCAGGGGTGTCACCAACAGGTATTTCCCAGTGAAAGAACAATGGTATCTACCCGGCAGAAGAAGACCAAAATGGATGTGGGAACTCAGACAGAGCTCCCACGGAAGGAGGCAATGGTGCAAGTTGCCGGCTGCAGGGAATGCTACAGCGTCTCAGTGGTGTCAGGGGGCTGTGTGCGCTGTGAGCAGGTAGATGATCTGCTCGGCTGAGCGGCACAGCTGCAAAGCCAGGTTGAAAGGCTTCAAGCCGAAGTAGAAAGGCTTAGGAGCATTCGGGAGGCTGAAATGGAGATAGACTGGTGGAGCCAGGCTTTGCCCTCCCTGCAACAAAAATGGGAGCACCTGCCGGAGAGCTCCCAGGATCGAGGGACACCTGTACTCTGCCCCTCTCAGGTGGAAAACAATAACTTAGAGGAGAACAATAACCTAGAGGAGAGGAGTGAGTGGAGGCAAGTCTATGGCCGTGGCAAAAGGCGAGTGCCCTCCTTGCCTACTTTGCCTCCACAGGTGCCTCTGAGCAATAGATATGAAGCCCTAGTGGAATACAGCCGGTCCAATGGGGATGTGGTGGAGAGGCAACCTATATCAGAGGTCCCACCACAGTCAGAAAAACCTGACAGGCGTATAGCTACCTCCTCCACAAGGAAGAAGAGAAGAGTTTTAGTGGTTGGAGACTCCTTCCTAAAGGGATCTGAGGGCCCAATATGCAGAGCTGACCCCCATCACAGGGAGGTCTGCAGCCTGCCTGGAGCCCGAATCAGGGATATCACCAGGAAACTCCCCAACCTGGTGAAGGCCACAGACTACTACCCCCTGCTGATCTTCCAGACAGGTGGGGAAGAAGCTGCATCCCGTAGTCTGAGGGGGATGAAGAAAGACTACAAGGCCCTAGGACGGTTGGTGAAAGAGTCTGGGGCACAAGTTGTTTTCTCCTCCCTCCTTCCATTTTCAGGTGATGACGTGGGATGGAATAGTAGGATTCTCTCTAAAAATGCCTGGCTACGAGACTGGTGCTACAGGCAGGGCTTTGGGTTCTTTGATAATGGCTGGTTTTATAAGACACCAGGCGTGACGGTAATACATGGGAAAGGTTTATGTCGTAGGGGCAAAAGGGTTCTGGGACAGGAATTAGCAGGGCTCATTCAGAGAGCTTTAAACTAGATTCGAAGGGGGATGGGGTAGTAGCTGGGCTTGCACCACTGGGGCAACGCTCTAGTGTTGAGGTAGACCAGGAGGCCTCCCATCCCCCTGGGGTGAAATCGGTGTGCTCAGCTCGCTCCCTGAAATGCCTGTACACCAATGCACGCAGCATGGGGAATAAACAGGAGGAGTTGGAAATCCATGTTCGGTCAGGCGGCTATGATTTAGTGGCAATCACAGAGACTTGGTGGGACGCCTCGCATGACTGGAATGTGGTCATGGATGGCTATGTCCTGTTCAGGAAAGACAGGCCGCTAAGGAGAGGTGGTGGAGTTGCTCTTTATGTGAGTGAGCAGCTAGAATGTATTGAGTTCTGTCCAGGGGCGGATCAGGAGCGAGTTGAGAGTTTGTGGGTGCAAATTAAGGGGCAGGCTGGCAGGGGTGCTACTGTTGTGGGTGTCTATTACAGGCCACCGGATCAGGATGAGGAGGGTGATGAGGCCTTCTACAGGCAGCTGAGAGCAGTCTCGCAATTACAGGGCCTGGTTGTTGTGGGGGATTTCAACTACCCTGATATTTGCTGGGAGGCCTACTCAGCCAGCCCTCCTCAGTCCAGGAGGTTCCTCCAGTGCATTGATGATAACTTTCTGATGCAAATGGTGGATGAGCCAACTAGGAGAGGAGCACTTCTGGATCTTATCCTTACTAACAAGGAAGGTCTGGTTGAAGCGGTGAAGGTTGAGGGCAGCCTTGGTTGTAGTGACCATGAGATGGTAGAGTTCAGGATCTCATGTGGCAGGAACAGAATAGCTAGCAGAATTACAACCCTGGACTTCAGGAGGGCCAACTTTGGCCTTTTCAAGCAATTGCTAGGGGAAATCCCATGGGACAGGGTACTAGAAGGTAAGGGGACCCAAGATAGTTGGTTAGCATTCAAGGACTGCTTCTTCCGAGCTCAAGATCAGAGCATCCCAACAGGTAGGAAGTCAAGGAAGGGTAGCAGGAGACCTGCATGGTTAAACAGGGAACTGCTGGGCAAACTCAAGTGGAAGAAGAGGGTGTACAGATCATGGAAGGAGGGGCTGGCCACTTGGGAGGAATATAAGTCTGTTGTCAGAGGATGTAGGGAGGCAACTAGGAAAGCTAAGGCCTCCTTGGAATTAAACCTTGCAAGAGAGGTCAAGGACAACAGAAAGGGCTTCTTCAACTACATTGCAGGTAAAGCCAACACTAGAGGCAATGTAGGCCCACTGATGAATGAGGTGGGGGCCCTGGAGACAGAGGATAAAAAGAAGGCGGAGTTACTGAATGCCTTCTTTGCCTCTGTCTATACTGTTGGAGGCTGTCCTGAGGAGCCCCGGACCCCTGAGGCCCCAGAAGAAGTCAGGATAGAGGAAGAATCTGTCTTGGTAGATGAGGGCTGGGTCAGGGACCAATTAAGCAATCTGGACGTCCATAAATCCATGGGCCCTGATGGGATGCACCCGCGGGTGCTGAGGGAGCTGGCGGAAGTCATTGCTAGGCCACTCTCCATCATCTTTGCTAAGTCGTGGGCAACGGGAGAGGTGCCTGAGGACTGGAGGAAAGCGAATGTCACTCCAGTCTTCAAAAAGGGCAAGAAGGAGGAACCGGGTAACTATAGACCGGTCAGCCTCAGCTCCGTCCCCGGAAAGGTGATGGAACAACTTGTTCTTGATGCTGTCTCTAGGCACATCAAGGATAGGGGGATCATTAGGGGCACTCAACATGGCTTCACCAAGGGGAAGTCATGCTTAACCAACTTGATAGCCTTTTATGAGGATATAACCTGGTAGACAGATGATGGTAAAGCTGTGGATGTGGTCTATCTCGATTTCAGTAAAGCGTTTGACACGGTCTCCCACAGCATCCTTGCAGCTAAACTGAGGAAGTGTGGTCTGGATGATCGGGTAGTGAGGTGGATTGTGAACTGGCTGAAGGAAAGAAGCCAGAGAGTGGTGGTCAATGGGACTGAGTCTAGTTGGAGGCCTGTGTCTAGCGGAGTCCCTCAAGGGTTGGTACTGGGACCAGTACTATTCAATATATTCATTAATGACTTGGATGAGGGAATAGAGTGCACTGTCAGCAAGTTCGCTGATGACACAAAACTGGTAGGAGTGGCTGACACAATGGAAGGCTGCGCAGCCATTCAGAGAGACCTGGACAGGCTGGAGAGTTGGGCAGGGAGAAATTTAATGAAATATAACAAAGGCAAGTGTAGAGTCCTGCATCTGGGCAAGAACAACCCCATGTATGAGTACAAGTTGGGGGCAGACCTGTTGGAGACCAGTGTAGGGGAAAGGGATCTGGGGGTCCTAGTGGACAACAGGATGACCATGAGCCAACAATGTGCCCTTGTGGCCAAGAAGGCCAATGGCATCCTGAGGTGTATTAGAAGGGGTGTGGTTAGCAGGTCAAGAGAGGTTCTCCTCCCCCTCTACTCTGCCCTGGTGAGGCCGCATCTGGAATATTGTGTCCAGTTCTGGGCCCCTCAGTTCAAGAAGGACAGGGAACTGCTAGAGAGAGTCCAGCGCAGAGCCACGAAGATGATTAAGGGAGTGGAACATCTCCCTTATGACGAGAGGCTGAGGGAGCTGGGTCTCTTTAGCTTAGAGAAGAGGAGACTGAGGGGTGACCTCATTAAGGTTTATAAATATGTAAAGGGCAAGTGTCATGAGGATGGAGCCAGGGTCTTCTCAGTGACATCCCTTGACAGGACAAGGGGCAATGGGTGCAAGCTGGAACACAGGAGGTTCCACATAAATATGAGGAAAAACTTCTTTACGGTGAGGGTGACTGAACACTGGAACAGGCTGCCCAGAGAGGTTGTGGAGTCTCCTTCTCTGGAGACATTCAAAACCCGCCTGGACGCGTTCCTGTGTGATACGGTCTAGGCAATCCTGCTCCGGCAGGGGGATTGGACTAGATGATCTTTCAAGGTCCCTTCCAATCCCTAACATTCTGTGATTCTGTGATGAGGAAAAGGCAGAGGTGCTCAATGCCTTCTTTGCCTCGGTCTTTAATGTCAAGACTGGTTGTCCTCAGGAGACTCGGCCCCCAGAGCCTGAAGTTAGGGACGGGGGGCTGTGTGAACCCCCTGTAATCCAGGAGAAGTTGGTTAGTGACCTGCTGTGCCAATTGGACACCCACAAGGCTATGGGCCCGGATGGGATTCACTCCAGAGTAATGAAGGAACTGGCAAATGAACTTGCCAAACCACTCTCGATTATCTACCAGCAGTCCTAGTTAACTGGAGAAGTTCCAGCTGACTGGAAATTAGCAAATGTAATGCCCATCTACAAGAAGGGCTGGAAGGATGATCCAGGGAACTATAGGCCTGTCAGCCTGGCGTCAGTGCCAGGCAAGGTGATGGAACAGATCATCCTGAGTGCCATTACACGGCACATGCAGGACAATCGGGGCATCGGGGCCAGCCAACATGGATTCGTGAAAGGCAGGTCCTGCTTGATCAACTTGATCTCCTTCTATGACAAAGTGACCCACTTAGTAGATGAGGGCAGGGCTGTGGATGTAGTCTATCTAGACTTCAGTAAGGCATTCAACACTGTCTCCCACAGCATCCTCATAGACAAAATAGCTGCCCAGGGCTTGGATGGGTGGACTCTTCAATGGGTTAAAAACTGGCTGGATGGCCAAGCCCAGAGAGTGGTGGTGAATGGGGCAAAGTCCAACTGGAGGCCAGTCACTAGCGGTGTTCCCCAGGGCTCAGTTCTGGGGCCGGTGCTGTTCAATACCTTTATAGATGATCTAGACGTAGGGATTGAGTGCACCCTCAGCAAATTTGCAGATGACACCAAGCTGGGTGGCAGTGTCGATCTCGTGGAGGGTAGGAAGGCCCTACAGAGGGATCTGGACAGGTTACATACATGGGCTGAGACCAACGGCATGAGGTTCAACAAGAACAAGTGCCGGATCTTACACTTTGCCCACAACAACCCCATGCAGCACTACAGGCTGGGGGAAGAGTGGTTAGAAAGCGGCCTGGTGGAAAGAGACCTGGGGGTGCTGATCAACAGCCGGCTAAACATGAGCCAGCAGTGTGCCCAGGTGGCCAAGAAGGCCAATGGCATCCTGGCCTCTATTAGGAATAGTGTAGCCAGCCGGTCTAGGGAAGTGATCGTCCCTCTGTACTCGGCACTGGTGAGGCCGCACCTTGAATACTGTGTCCAGTTCTGGGCCCCGCACTTCAGGAAAGATGTTGAGGTGTTAGAGCGAGTCCAGAGGAGGGCGACCAAGCTGGTGAAGGGTCTGGAGGGTCTGACCTACGAGGAACGGCTGAGGGAGCTGGGGTTGTTTAGCCTGGAGAAGGGGAGGCTCAGAGGTGACCTTATTGCAGTCTACAACTACCTGAAGGGAGGTTGTAGTGAAGTGGGAGTTGGCCTCTTCTCCCAGGCAACTAGTGATAGGACAAGAGGACATAGCCTCAAGCTTCGCCAGGGGAGGTTCAGGTTGGACATTAGGAAGAGCTTCTTTTCAGAAAGGGTTATTAGACATTGGAATGGGCTGCCCAGGGAGGTGGTGGAGTCACCATCTCTGGATGTGTTTAAGAAAAGACTGGACATGGCACTTAGTACCATGGTCTAGTTGACAGGGTGGTGTCAGGGCAACGGTTGGACTCGATGATCCCAGAGGTCTCTTCCAACCTGATTGATTCTGTGATTCTGTAATAACTAAGGGAAAGACCGCAGGCCATTCAAGTTACTCTTTGAAGTTGCCTTTCTCTTCACTGAATAGAAGGAACACAGCGCAGCCTTTCTCCTAATTTAGATGCTTCGGCTTGTGTCTGTGAAGTCGATCACATGAAGTGGGATAGGTGATTTTGTTTACGGTAGTGTCAGGGTGGACCGTGTAGAAGTGCAGTGTCAGCGAAGATGAGGTATGTCACGTGTACCATGTTCCTGTTAGCCACAGGTTTTGTCACTCTGCTGAAGAGGCAGATTAAGTCGGTTTGACTTGCTTGGGCAGACTGCTTGTTTGCTTTTGCTTCAATTTCTGATATTTTGAATAGTATATTGAAAATATTTAGAATATTTTCAATATTTGTAATAACTTCAATTTCACTAAACTGACATTGACTAATGGATAAGTACCAATTCTGCACTAAAACCAGCAAGCTGGAGCAGAAAGTTAAAAAGAGTGATCCCAGAGCATTTCAGTTTTTCTTTGCTTCCAAGCCTAAGAATCCCCCTCTGTGCTTAATTTAAGACTGGAGTTTTACTGACAACTTATAGCCTCCAGAAACTGGGACTGACTCTGGAAACAGACCAACAGAAGTCAGTTCTGAACACAGCTGCAGACTGTCAAAAGTTTAATATCGGTTCAAAGACAGCTTTTTGTAACTCCAATGAAGATATCATTGGGAATAATAGCATGAAAAGGTGATTCTTTTCACACTCTGATTCTTTCTTAAATGCATTTCTAGAAAACTTGCTAGAGTGCACACAGCTTAAATGGTGTCAGCCATTGAAGTTCTGGTTTTCTCAGTGGTTATGGTTGTCTGGACAAAAATCCTCATACTACAGCAGTGTTAAAATGACTAAGGGCGTTGGTGTCAGCATAAGCCTGTGGAGAAAGCTTCTCTTTGTGTCATTTTTACATGCATGATAACAGCTGACGCACAGAATATTTTTAATATCAGAGTGGGAGGATATGAGAACCCCAGGTGCAGTTTCAGAGGTGCAGCTTACAAGTTTAATGGTGTTATTAGAAGCTGAAAATTCACAGCTTTTTCTGTTGGTAATGGAAGCAGGTTTGGACCCCTGTGAACAGACGTAATGAATGCATTGCACATTCGCCAGCTGAATCATTCCTCAACGTACCATTCAGTGTACAGTCCCTGCAAAGCTGTAGAGCATCAATCACCCATTCTGTCTTTAGAAAATGTAGTGGTTTATTTTTATTTGGTTTTGTAACTTTTTTTTATGTTCTATATGTTGCCCCAATACCTCATTAAAATTGCACATCCTTTCTAAATTTCTTTACATGAAGGTGTAATTTTCAGCACGGTCTTAACAAGGTGTTTTTAATGCAATTTTGACTTGTATTTTCAAAAGAATTAAGTAAGCAGTCGCATAATTGGAGACTGAGAGTTACGTTTGGATTTGGAAGTTGTATTTAGATACAAAAGATTTCTGGTGTCCCATCTGATTCTTTACTGGCCTATTGGTATATGGTAAAGGTGTCTTGTACGATTAAAACTGAGAATATCAAATACTGCTAGAAGTGAAATAATGAGCTAAAGTTCCTGCTTACCAACAAGGCTGAAGCAACAGTGTCTTACTAATCTCACTGTGTTGTGTTGTCAAAAACTAATGGAAAGCGGTTTGTTATTTAAAGCTCAAAAATGAGGCCTTTCTTAATAACACTGGAATTTTTCGGACAAAGAACACTTTAATTTGTTTCTGGTTATATTAAAGATGAGCACACTCCCTTGTAGCAGAAACTTGTTTGCATGAGAATGTAGAGTAGTTGTTTTCTTTCTATATGCTAAAATGATTGGAAAATTTCTAGCAACAAAAAGGACATGTTAACAACAGTCTCGCTTTGGTGGATGAAGCAAATCAGAAATAGGAACAGGAGTAACTTGCAGCATTTGCACATCTGATAATTTGGATGACTACATCTAGGAACCTAGCAGTCTTTCTCTTACACCTATCTTCCTCTTGCACTTTGGCTTTTTTACTGTTCAATTTTATTTTTATTGAAGTGTCATTTTGTGCAATTATTCCCTCACAAAAAGAATTAAGTTGAAAGAAATACCAACTACGATTAGAATTAACAATTACATTCAGAGGATCACATTAGTAGTAAAAATGTATAGTAATTAGTATTCAAATTAGATTAGTCCATTATATTCCAAGTAGTTATTTTTTCTGCGTTTTCAAAAGATGCTCAAATATACTACTTCAGTTTCTCTATTAAATTTGAGCTTGCATGAAAAATTAATCAGGTGTTTCATATTTTTGTGCTTGCTTTTTAGCTAATTGGTGGGACTGCCCTTCTATCAAAACCTATGGCAGTAGAAGGTAATCACATTCAGATGAATAGAAGTGAGAGGATTAAATATTTGCAGCAAGTCATGGTTTTCTACTGTGTAGGATCCTGACATTTCTTTGTGAAGGAAAGAATGTGTCAGGGTTAGCATTAGCATGACTTCTGCTTGAAAGTCTGGAAAAACATCTGTCATTCTGCCAGTCTTCCCATTAACTACCTGAGCAAATGCAGCAAGAAGATTTCATTACTTTCAAGAGACTACCTCTGGCTTTATTTAGGTTTATTCTTTGCTAGACCTTTTGTTCTTAACAATAGCAAAAAGGTAGCTAGAATCCTGTCTGATTTACAACTCACTAAAATTCTATGTGCTTAATCCAATTAAAACTGAAAGGAATGTTGCCAATATGTCAACAAAAACGCAACAAAGTGATGGGAGGGTTAGTTTACAGAAATTCCTGAATTCCTTTGTCTTGACCAAATGAAAGAAAATTGTTCTTGTAAGACAAGTGTATACTAAAAGGATTAACTCTGATAAACTGACTTTTATGTTCAGATAAAAGCCAGTCTGAGTACTAGGAGAGCATTTTTCAATCAATTTTGTAAAAGCAGCTTTGCATTTAATTAGAGACAAGTCTCTTGTTTAAAAGCTGAGGAGGGGTTTAGTGCACTAAAACGCAGAGGCTGGGCCTCTTAACGGTGTGGAGTGCACTGGAAATGTGGCTTTGAAAGACATCGGTGCTAAGCTAGATGCTGCTATGCAGAGCGGCCATGCCACTCCATCTCACTCCTCCTGGCTGTGTGCTCCTACCAGTACTGATGCTCAGCTCTAGTGTAAGCCAAGAGAGTTTAGGGAGTTAAGCTGGTAGAAAACAAACCTTAGGCCCCCCTCAAAAAGTGGGACCAGCCAAACAGCACAGCTGGTACAAGGTGCAGATATGTAACTGGTAATGGGAGTGCCCCTTTTGGAGTCAGCCCACAGTTAGACCACATTGTCCGTATCATAAAAACTCACCTACGTGGTGTAAATCAGGATTATGTAAGGGATTACTCAGATACTATATAATTCAAAAAGCAGTTCATTAGTTTTAAAATCTCACATAAAGATATTCTTTGGAATATATGTATAACATATATTGAAAAATGTAACAGATATGTGGAATCTATAACATATATAGAATATATAACATATCTGTGGAATATATATGTAACATGTTTATTGTACAAGACAGGCATAGCAGAATTTGCGGCAAAAATATGGGTTAATTGGCATAAAGTATTAGTGGTACAAAGCATATACTTAATTTTATGCATGTTCTTACATGCTTTGATGAGTTGGGATTATGGAGAACACCCTCTATTCATGTGTCAGAACATCAGTTAAATCTACATAAATCAATACCATGTCAGCACTTTTCTAGATTAAATTACACGACTAGAAGTATGTAGAGTACTTTTTTCAATGATAGGCCTAAGAAAATAAGCAACTTTTATAATGTTTAATGTCACCTTGGACTCTAAATATTTGTTAATGTAATTCTTTACTAAGCAATTTCATTCTAAAATGTAAAAAATATGAATAAATATACTAGTTTGCAAATTGTTCAAAACCTGCAAGGCAGCATGTTTTATAGAATACCTCATATACCAGGGAGAACCATGACATCTGCTCAGGTTACCTAAAACAAGGGAAAACCAGGACATCTGCTCAGTTGTATGCAGGAAGTTTTACTTATACGCTCAATTACACAAAATATGTAGGAAAAACATATTCTGCAGTACCTTTGTCTAAAATTTGTCTAAAAAGACAAAAATTTGTAATTAGTCTAAAAAGACAAAGACAGTGTAAAGCTTCTAAAGAAAGATCCTGATAGAGCACTGCAGAGCCCAAAGATTTGAGAACTAATTGGCCCAAACAGCTTAATTTGGTGAAGGATGGGTTATATTGCTGTTGATCTTGAAGTGGATGATCTGTGGGCAAGCTGCACATCATTGCATCTCTAGCCAAGATAATCAATTCCCAGATAATGGGAGAGTTGACTTTAATTTGTTAGAAGTCAGAACTAATACTAATACACTGCAAGTCAACACCATTTGCATTACAAGTGACTGGTTTATTGCAAGATATGGAAAAAAACGTACAGCGTGAAGCTATGCTCCCAAACAACATATGAATTCAAAGCATAATTGCTTTGTAATTCAATTTTCAGATATATTTTTGTTTTCTTGTCACTTTATCATGTCTATATGCATGAATGTCCATTTGCAGAAACAATTGATGAAACAGATCTTTCTAAATACTTCTTGGAAAAAAATGAACAAATGTTCAACATGCAAACTTATTTATAGTTGCCACTTACCAAATGTAGGAACATTGTTTTGTATGTAATTTGTAACAATGCATTAATTTAAATTGCATGTGACTTCTAAATACTATGCAAATAGGAAAAGGGAGAATTGGTGAAATCTGTTATGGCAAATTGTCATTTTGAGTTGTTGAATTCATCATTACCAAAAGTTGATGATGAAAGATTACCAAGTCAGGTGCCTAGCAATGTGAACGAAATTGCAATGTGAACGAACAGTAGCAGCATATAGTGACTGTTACCAAGTAATACATAACAGGGATTCTGTTCAGCTCGGATATGACATACGTACCACAGCAAATCATTTCATTTCCCTTTTCTGTGGCATAGACTCCGTGCACACACTAGAAGTCTTTATAATACTGCCACATGCCAGCCAGAGGGTGCTGGTGGCCAATTTCTACTTGCCGTAAGGAGAAAGATTTTGCCCAGCTCCTCAGAAAAACCTTCACATCTCCGGGTTTGTGATTTTGGAATAGAATAAACATGTAACAGTGCAAATTTGGAGAGTTAGCTGTTATTTGATATTCTAGTTCCCATTTGTACAAAGCTTCATGCATGAGCTGACACAGGGTTGACCTTGGCTGGGGACCAGTGGTGCAGCAGGGCAGCAGTAGTTCCCAGGGACTGCACATGCCTTCTTAAGGTACCAAGCTTAGGTACTCTGGTGCTAGGATACCATGGTTTGGGAATCCCTGTCTAATACTTGTAAATTGTTATGAAATAATATTTTGAAATAACATGTA
The DNA here is from genome assembly GCF_013368605.1 of Nyctibius grandis. NCBI lineage: Eukaryota > Metazoa > Chordata > Aves > Nyctibiiformes > Nyctibiidae > Nyctibius > Nyctibius grandis. The sequence continues at coordinate 74,135,365 of NC_090660.1, forward strand.
AAAGTTTGAAGAGCTGCTTTTTAAGGAAAGCAAGAAGATAAAGTATCTCACTTCCCCTGAAGTGAATCATTCTCCCCCTGACTTTTGAAAAAAAAAAAACCTGTAGAATTTAATGTGAATAAAACCCATAAGTTTCCCCGGTCACATAGAGTAATTTATGGAAAATTTTACGAAGAAGAGCTGCAAATGATTGGGTGCTCATTTTCTGACAATCTCAATTGGGAGTTCTGTCACTGATTTATAAAGGGCTGGAATCTCACCTTCTGAATCAAAAGGACATTAAAAATTATTTTGTAGCTTTTATAGCAGCCATAAAATTCTTTATTAAATTCTGTATGATTTCCATTAAGTCCATAGGACTCTTCGATATAATAAAAGCCTTGTAATCAATTTGCCTGAACTAAGAAATGTGAGTTATGCTAAGGCCTGTGAATATTTACCCCCGAAGATTGTTTTCTGGTAAAGCATAATTCTTCATTTATTGATAGCAATTACCGCTGAACTTTATGGCCTGAACTTTCTATTGCAATCAATAGATAAATCACAAAGTTGAAAAGTGCATAATGTTCTTTAGCAGGGAGTAAATGCCAGCGCTCTATACCTTTACGATTATATTGACCTTATTATGGACAAATCAGCTGACTTGGAAATAAGCAACTACTAAGCAGCGGCTGTAATTTTCATACTGGTTTCTTGCTCCGAAGGACAGCCTGCGCTCTGTTACCAGTCACAGCTGCCTAATTGAAGTTTGATCACACAGCTGGATCACGCACCAGTGACCACTCTGTGGCTTTGGCAGCTCGTTGATGTTACACTAACTTTTTGTTTCTCAATCATAAGCAAATTAAAGCAGGCAGCTGCAAAATCATCAATAGGTTAAATTCATTAGCTGTTCTCTGTATGAAATAAACAGGAAAATGAAGCTCTCCTTGGTTTTAATTAGTTCTTATAAAAGTTGGCAGGGAAACAAAGACATTTGTACACTCCTTTATTTTTATAAGAGACTTGCCCGAAAGAAAAACCTCAGACATGTAATTTCCTTTTTTTTTCCCAACCCCCTCCCTGCTTAATGCTCACAGTCAGAGGCTAGCCCAGCACCCTCCCTCTAAGGGCAGAAAGAAAGGTGGTTTGGCAAGGGATTACGCTATGTCTCTTCTGTGCGGATCGGGGCATGTTCTGGAGTGCCTACACAAGCTGTTTCCACAGTGATAGGCCACATTCTGTATTTACAGTCTCCCATCCAGGTAATTCATCTGCAGGAGAAGCCATAGCCGAGTGCTGTGGTTCCACAATCATTACCGCTGGCTCTGGGCCATGCCACATCACCCAGCAGTACAAATTTGATCTGGATCAGGTGTGGGCACATGATTACATTTTTGTCAAATTAGCAGAGCGCTTCGTGAGGATTTTATGCTGCCTGCCTGCTTTTATCCTGGTTGCAGAGGAAAACGCGGTGCCTGAACCACAGAGGGTGAGGGCTGCGTGGGCAACCAATGCCAGTTGTAGCAGTCATCCCGCCGGGGCAAAGTTAACCTGTCAAAGTTTTGTTTGAACAAATTGAATTGGCAGAGAGTGTTTCAGCAGGAACAGCACATTGCGTCATGCATCCATGGCACTGTAAAGCCGGCAGCAGAAGCCTCCAAAATATTTAATATGGTCTCAAACATTGGCCTATCCTATAGCCACAGACAAGTCCGGTGGAGTCTTAATTCTTCTAATTCATGCTATTTTCCACAGAATTTACTTGTGCCTAGCACTTGTATGGTATTCTGACCCCTGTAAATTCTTTAAGGTGCGGTTTTGTGGTGAGCTGAAGACAATGTAAAACTTTACTGCTGCTGAAAAGGTGTTATGTCACCACTTCCATTGCATCAGCTCTAGTAATGATGCCAGTCATGGAGTAAGTCAGACTAGCAAGTTGGTTTAACTGAAAACTAAGAAAAAAAAAAAAAAGAAAAAAAATCAGTGAAAGTTAGAACCACTCTTTTGCTGGCAGCCCTCAGATTGACTTGAGCCAACTCTAAGCCCACGGGTTCAGACTTTGAGTTTCAGCTGAGTATTTTCTAGCTGGAAGGTCTTGTCATAATAAGGGAGAAAAAAACCCCTAGGAACAGTTGCAATAAATGGTTAGCAATGAAGCTACTAATTTACTCTAACATTAGTCTGCTGAATTATTTGGAAATATTTCCAGTGGCTTTTTCTACACCTACTATGTGGAGAATACCATTCATGTTTATGTTTTTGCATCTTTACTTTATTGGTGAAATATTTATGCTAATTAAATACATTTTTAGGAATTTTTACTTTCTCTCAGTAAATGACATTCAGAGAAAAAATGTATCTGAGACTTCTGTCTTCTCATCTACTAATCTGTAATTCCTCTACCCCTGGGATAGCATATTGCTTTAATTCTTTGATTTTAACTCAACCACTGGCTAGACATTCCTATCTGGATCTAGATAGCCAGATAAGTTGAGATCATTACTCATCAGCACTTTAGAAAGAGTTTACCTTTCTCAGCCATCAATTAAGTGAGCATTTCTAAGACAGGGTAATAAATCCTGTGTGAGGATTAATGAAGCTTTAAACAGAAATGGCTTCTGACTGCCATCTCCCCTGCTACATCCCGTCCCTCCTGAGAACTGTGTGAGTAAGCAACCAGTTTGTAGAAATTTGGGAGAAAATAGTTAGGGGGTTGGTGCAGGATGGAACTGAGGACTATGCTGGAGATTTCAGGAAAGAGCTTGCTTAGACAAAGACTGCAGGAGGTGTCAAAGGGTGGTTTAAGGAAACTGTGTGAAGGAGGAACAAGTGTAGAGAACTGGTAGGTGCTGGAGAAAGGTTGTACCTGATGGAGCGGACTGAAAGCAGCTGTTGATTCCCAGGAGCGGCTACTGAGAAGATGTGGTACTGCCATTTCTTTATCTGTTCCTGGTACAATGAGCTTAAAAATAGTTCAAAGCACTTATTTATACTGTGCAAGCTAATCTTACTGATTCTTAGCTGTACCTGATTAGGCTGTGCTAAAATTAATAACCCTGCTACCAAAACTCTGGGTTTGCTAGCTTACAATAAGCAGTGGTAGAATAATGCCTTAAAGTGCTACAGCTGTTTGCAAAATAAATTAAGGCGCTGCCTTAAATAAGGAATTAGAGGGCTCTCTTACTTCACTTTTACTTGAAGTCCTAGATAACTCACCTCTGAGTTGTCAAAGCTGTACAAACTAGGGACTTCCTATCCTTTGCTTTTCAGATGAAATTTAAATTAAAGCCAGAGAGATTATTATGATTTACATCTTAGTTATGGCTACCTCCGTGACCCACTTTAAATTAGGGAGGATAGACGAAACTTTCTCCTAAACCACAGGTGAAAATAAAATTCCCAGTGTTCCATTGAGTATCTTGTTGAAAAAGTTAAGTATATTACTATTACTTAAAACTTCATTTTTAAGCCTCTAATTTAATTTCTAGGGAAAAAAATGTTTATATCATGTCACTTACGTAGTCCACCAAGCCTTTGAACTGAATTTACTGGAATGAGCTAGGAAGCTACCATTCTGGATTGCTTCTCTGTGTCAAACTGACCACATAAAGGCATGAGCAATTTAGATATGCAACTGACTGTTCATTTAAGGTTCAAACTTCTTGAGTTTGATACTTTTTTCCAATACTGCGGTTGTTGAAAGATATTAAAAACCCAACATATATTTAAATCAAGATTTCTATGTGAGTAGTAACAGAAGGTCACAATATGTTCAGAGAATTCAAATATATGAATGTTCTCTTATGAATACTTACTTCTTGTATAGATGGAGTTGCAGATGGGTTACCAGATGGGATACCTTCCTTCCAATATAGTTATATGTATTTAAAAATGGATGCAATGCAATCATATTATTTAAATCAATTCTGTTATTACTTTTGAAGCCATAATGACAGCAACTATTCTGTAACAGAGAAATGTGGCAAGAGGAATGTAATTTCTTGCTGTAGAATTGTTGGTCTTGTCTGAGATCTAAAAAGGCTCCCTCCAAAGAAAGGACCTTAAACCAATTCTCTCTTCTTTAGGAGATTGAATATCTAACAAGTAGCATGCAATACAGTTCAGGCAGGACACTAGATGTCCAGGAGCATGTGAAGCAGAACTGGCTAAAAAGAAATGACAAGAAGAACATTTTGGGACATAGCTGCCTCAGAAGTGCTCTTCCCTTCTTAACAAAAATCAGTTCTTGTGCCTGTGCCAGAGGCCCAGCACATCTTGGCAGAAGCATCCTTTTCCACTTGCTTAGTCTTTTGCCCATTGATTAGCTTGCTCAGCTGGGTGTTATTAATGTTGACATCACCACAGCACAATATTTGAAAATAAAACAAAAGACAGGTCCTGCCCAAAGAGTGAAAAAACAGTACACACTGCCACTCTATACACCCTTTTTCAGTGTACGTGTTCTCTCATCAGCCTACTGTACTTTAATCATATTCTCATGCTGTACCTGTTTTGGGTCTTTATTTTTCAGATTGTCATTCATTCTCCTGTGAAAAGTCATCAACTAGCAAGAGCTCTTGTTTCAGTCTCCTCCCCTGCCTTCTTTCTCTTGTCAATTCTGATCAGTCACCAGTATAAATTCCAACATCCTTGCTGGTGTTCTTACCACCTCTTTGGCAGAACAAGGCACAGAAATTAGTGATAATAGTAATCACACTAGGGAAGTTTTGGGGAAAGGAAGCAGGGCCACTTAGAGGCAGTTCCCCAGGACCACGTCCAGGAGGCTTTTGAAGATCTCCAAGGATGGAGACTCTACAACCTCTCTGGGAAATTTGTGCCAGTGCTCCGTCACCCTCACAGTGAAAAAGTTTTTCCTGATGTTCAGAGGGAACCTCCTGTGTTTTAGTGTGTGCCCGTTGCCTCTGGTCCTGTCACTGGGCACCACTGAAAAGAGCCTGACTCCATCCTCTTTGCACCCTCCCTTCAGGTATTTATAGACATTGGTGAGATCCCACTGAGCCTTCTCATCTCCAGGCTGAACAGCCCCAGCTCTCTCAGCCTTTCCTCACAGGGTAGTTGCTCTAGTCCCTTCATCATCTTCGTGGCCTTTCACTGACTCCAGTATGCCCATGTCTCTTTTCTACTGGGGTCGCTGATCTGGACACAGCACTCCAGGCATGGCCTTGCCAGTGCTGAGTAGAGGGGAAGGATCACCTCCCTTAACCTGCTGTCTTTACTAAAGCACATCAGCAAGATAATTCATTTCGCCCCCCAAATTCCTCTGATTAAAATCAGAGATTTTCTTTCTTTGTCACTATTGGAAGAGTCAGAAGCTGCAGATTGTCCGTGAAGGTCAGGAGTGCTCTGTCTGACCACTTGTATCTTGTACATGCTTTGCTGTTATCAATATTAACACTGCCAGATCCAACAAGCTAAGAAAACAATTCGGCTTTTAAAAATTGTCTTTTCTTGCCTTGGAAGCTAAAAATTCACACCACTGTTGAGCAATGATGCCAGTCCTTTCATGTATGTATGTGTACCTACCAGTCTTCCAGCTCCAGGCTCTTAGTTCCTGAACTTGCTATGAGCCAGGAAAAGGAGGGAGCGGTGGGAGGAAGGACCGGAGTGACTCAGAGTTCTTCAACCCTTAGCTCTGGTTGTGTGTAACTGTAGGCTTCTGAAGCAACCCTGGACAGCCTGCTCTGTCTGGGCCATGTTTCAAATTTTTTATAGGCTGATATGCAACTTTACATTTCCAGACATGTTCTGATTTGTCTGTTCTGAAATGCATGAAACATAAAAATGAAATGTAAAGTGTAAGTAAGACTTTTTAGATATAAGATCCTTTGGGACTAGGACTGTATTTTAGTTTTGCATTGCCTGCTGCAGTGGAGTTGTGGTGCACTATTAGGTGTTACAATACAAAAAATAAAAATTAATGAGAAGAGTGAATAGGCATTAAATAATATATTTTATTCTTCCAAATTAAATAGCTTATCTGACAAAAGAGTTATGACAATTCGTTAAAGTTTGAGCCTTTTAAAGATTAATTAGAGTGTGCTTAGGATATAGAACCGCCAAAGGAAAAAAATAGATTTGCAGAGATTGTGTTAATTTCCTTCAAACAAAACAATTTTGTTTGAAATACAGGTTACAGAGCAGCGTTAGCTCAGCACACCAGAGGGAGCTGTACCCACACGCAACTGCGGGTCTGGGTACGTGACAAGAGCGCACAACACTGATGGTTTTCTTGATACTAGGATGTATATAAGTACAGAGGATTTGGGTAACCTCAAAGTGATTTTATTTTCTTCCTTTTATATTTTTCCCCCTTAATTTATTCTTACCACTAAATAGCATACTTTTGTTTATTTGTTTTGCAAGATTTATAAAGCCATTTCAGAGTTTGAGATCACGCAAGCTGATTGAATAATCTGGTTTATTGTGTTCATACAACATAGCAGAATTAGCTGTACCTACTCTGTTGTTGTCCTGGAAAAAATGTTTTGACTATGCTATTTTGACTCCTCATAACTGTGAAAAACACTCATTTTTTAGGTTGAAATGTGCCTTGCCTTATCCCCATCCAAAGCTGAAATTTGAGGGAATGTTTGAAATTGAAGAATATACCTAAGAACAAGAGGAATGTTAAAATCACATGCTTCACATTAAAAAGCAACCACTTAACAATGTTTTTTGATCAGCTGTCACGCTGTTGCTTCCTTTTCCATAAATAGTGGTTTTATACGATTGTAATTAATTACGCTTGTTTTTTAAAAAATTATTGATGTATAGTTCCAGTCTTGCAGTAGAATCCAAGCACAAACACACTAACTTTTGCCAAAGCAGACTTTACTGGGTTTTGGGGCTCCATGAATCCAGTTGCAGGACTTTAGTCTACATAAAATTGTACTGGGTGTCTGTGGCAAGATTTAGGTAGTGGGGGGCTGCAGGGGATTCCCTGCAGCGGGGGAGGTCAGGGACTGCCTCATGCTGGATACAGCCAGCTCCACAACAGACCTACCACAGGAGACAGCTGAGCCCATCAGCCAAGCTGGTGGCACCTCTGGGAAAATATATTTAAGAGCGAGCAAAATGCTGCATGGCAGTGAGGGGAAAGAAAGGTGAGAAACAGCCCTGTGAACACCAAGGTCAGAGAAAAAGAATGAGGAGGTACTCCAGGCACTGGAGAAAAGATCCCCTGCAGCCCGTGGAGATGACCATGGTGGAGTAGCTGTTTCCCTGCAGCCCATGGAGAGGACCACACCAGAGCAGATATCCACACTGCTGCCCATGGAGGACTCCACACCAGAGAAGGTGGATGTTTATTGAAGGAACTGTGGTCCATGGAGAGGAGCCCACGCAGGAGCAGGTTCTCCTGACAGGATCAATGGCCCATGGAGGACTCACACTGGAGCATTTTGTGAAGGACTGCAGCCTGTGGGAAGGATCCATGCTGGAGCAGGGGAGAAGTGTGAGGAGGAAGGGGCAGTGGAGAGGAGCTGTTATGAACCCACCACAACCCCCCATTCCCCATCCACCCTGCACCGTTCAGGGGTAGGGGTTAGAGGAGTCGAGAACAAGGGAGTGAAGTTGAGCCTGGAGACAGGGTGGTGAGGGGAAGGCATTATTTTAATATTTGTCTTTGTTTCTCACCATCCAAATCTATGTTAATTGGCAATAAATTAAATTAATTTTCCCCAAGGTAAGCCTGTTTTGCCCATGATGGTAATTGGTAAGGAATCGCTCTGTTTTATCTTGATCCATGAGCTTTTCATCTTATTTTCTCCTCCTGTCCTGTTGAGGAGGAGGAGTAAGAGAATGGCTGGGCAGGGGTCTGGCAGCCACCGAAGCTCAACCCACCACAAAAACGTATCATTTGGAATTGGGCGATCTGGGAAATGAACTTTTTGAGTTCAAAGGATGAACTATTTGTTTCCAAGGATGGCATCTCAAGAGCAATTGTTTTTTTAAGTCTCTGGCATTTAGTCTTCTCTATTGCAAATGGAAAGGAATGGCTCTTCAGACTTTTTCATGATATAAGTTAGAGAAGCTCCATCAGAGTAAGAGAAGACAGCCTACATCTTCTGGTTTGATATAAAAATTTACAAGAATTCAAGAGGAGTCCTAAAGGGTCTTATTCAGTTAATCTTCTGGAAGAGACTAGTAAATCTAAGCCATGGCTGGTCTCAAAGAAGTGAACTTTAGAGCAAGACTACTGTATCTTTAAACAAGTTTAATAAATTTGCATGGGAAAAAAGACAAACTCAGGACACCATCAAGAGTAAAGCACAGAAGAACAACTAACTAAATACACAGTTGTCCCATATTTTTTGGTGTCATTAACTCCCAGATATATCAGCCTTTAGGCTCATGAATGTTTTATTTGTTCTTTCACAGGTCTTCCTGAGAGATAACCAATTGGATACTGGGCAAACAAACAAAAAGAGTAATCAGACTCCGCTGACCTGTTTAACCTTGATTGTGAAGGATGAAAAGCAGCAGCTGCTTTCCATGGAACAAGGCTTCTGGTGGCACTTGCTTCTTTCCTTTTGGATTATATTGGTGTAAAGACATCAAGATATTGAACCGATAATGTTGTGAGTTTATACATGCCAGACTCTGTTCCATCACTTTTTGAAGCAGGTATGTTATTTGAATTGCCTTGCCTTATTTTTTCAGCGCAAATCCAAATGAATTATGGGTATGGTAGAAGAAAGACATATTATTACAAGATCTGTGTAAGATAGTTCGTCCTGGGTAGTATAAAATTTGCACAGAAAAAGCTGAAGTTAACTGGGGTCCCATGCTCTTAGAAGATGTGGAATTGTTATCAGAATTTGGATTGTCTTTTAATATATTTTATTGTCATTCAAGCAAGTAAACAATATTTTCTTGTCTCTGTTCCACGGGAACAAAAATACATAGCTTGAAAATAGGATTCTAGTGTAATTTGAGCCATGAGAATGGACCTAATACTAAAATTGTAACTGTTATATCTTCCTCAATGAAGAGAGCATAACTTTTTTCTAGAAAAGTGTCATCTCATTGTGCTTTTAGTATTTTATACGACTGCTTTAAATAAGTAAGAAATAACTTCGAGTACCTAGACCTTCAAGGTGATTAATCACTAAAAGACTGAATAGGGTAGTGAGTTTAAATTTCCATAGCTGACTGGTTTATTAGAATTATTTTATGAGAAAGTACAAATTACATTACTTTTTAGTTCTTCAGAATAAAATCCGCCATAACTTTAATTTTGTTTTGTTCTTCAGGGTTGCCATTTAGCTTATTGGCATTATGTAATGGAATTTTTAAATAATGCTGTGTATCTGTGACTTCACATGGTTGCCCACCATTATCTTGTGCATTAACAGCTTGATGTGCCTTGCATGATTCCAGTGTGATCAGGACAGATCCCAGGATTATATTAAATATGCTCTGGACATGCCATTATTAACAAGTAGCATTGTAACTACTGCAGGTGGTAAAGTAATATCTCTAAGCTCATATATAATTTCATTCTTAATTGCTAATTTAAAAACAAAATTTAATCCATTTAGTTGATGGTTTGTGTACGACACTTAAAAGTAGAGAGGAATTTTTTTCAGCTTAATTTTGTGTTATCTTATTAGAAAAAGAAATCATCAAAGTAAATATGAATAAATTTAGGTCTCCCAGTGAATCAGATACTATGTGCCAGAATTATTCAGTTTTTTATATACCTGTGTGTACTTACATGGTATTTAGTTTTCTTTTTGATATTGAACAAAGTTGAAGAGCTTAAAAGTGTTACATGGCTGGTGCTGAACCAAAACGTGGCCTAGTAAATAATATATGAATAATGACAAGATAGTGTTTCTAGCTCAGCAATGAGAAGGGTGAAATAGCAGAGTGGGTAGTCTTACCTAACAAAACAGGCTCTCAGAAATTTTTCTAATGGCTGGGGTTACAGCTCACTTTTAGGGTTTTTCTGTGACTACTTCTCAACATTTGGAGAAGGGTGCAACGTACAAAGAAATAAAGAGTTTGTGGTGAGAGTTTTGTCGAGGCAAGTCTGCCATCAAAGAGCTGCAGCTTTCTCTTGTGAATGATAGGTATCTGTACCTGGTGTTTCAAATTATGGTTTATATGAGTTTCTTCATGCCATTGCCTAGCATTAGCTAGGTCTAGTTTAAAAATGTTTGGTTCTTCAAATCCAGAGGGATGAACTATGAACTGTAAGGAGGTAGTAGAGCGACTCAGTGGAGAATCACTTCTTTGTCTGCTTTGCCTCTGTGATGAAAGAAGGAATGGGCGATAAATCTGAAGTGGACTAAATCTGTCAGCCTGTGCTTAGCCTTTACTTGCACTATACTGTAAGGGCACCTTGTTAAATTTATCATAAGCTCATGAATTCAGCCCAAAGTCTTATCTCTGATACTGATTGATGTCAGTATTTCCCATGCATAAGTTTGCAATAAATGGTTACTTTTATAATACTGATGTCAATTCTTGGTATCTAGTCTCATTGCCTAGGTCACATGCCTCAGGCACATGAATTGGGAATGCTGTCATCCTGAGCACCCTTTAGAGGTAACAGAGAGAAAGTTCTTGGTCAACTGTCCTCTGGGTATGTATGTCTGGCTGTTGACAATATAAGGAGTCTAGTTTGGCTAAGCTTCAAACTTAATCACTCAGCTTAGGCACCTAAAATTGGTTAGTCTGAATCTGAGTCCTTGTGTTGAGAAAGCAAAAATTCACTGCTGTGTTGCATTAGGTTATACTCAGAGGTACAAAGCTCTTACTCCACTGCAAGAAGCCAATAGCCTTAACAAATAGTAGAATTATTCTTCTAAGACTTAGAAAAGATAGATGTAAACAAACACAAATAAAACTAGGTGGAACTACTATGTGCAGGCATTAATGCTGTAAGAAATTTAGTCATTTATTTCAGTGAGAGCAATATCAAGCTTTTAATATGAGCAGTGATACCTAACACAAGAGCTTCTGGTTTTTAGTTTTGCTTTTCCATTTTCTCAAATAATTTTAAAATATCTTAAGGGATGGAGGATAACGTAGAGGAGGTTTTATTCTAGTTTCACTTTCATGTATTTTTAACCTTTTGCTACCTGATTAAAATCTATTAAAATGAACAATAAGAAATATTATCCATATATACTTGCAGTCTCTGCTATTTTAAATTGTTTTCTTCATTAGCAGCTTTGGTAATGCAATGCTAACATGGCTGAACAAAGGCAACGTACTTTGTCAACATCAGGGGAGGCGTTATATGAAATCCTGGCCCTAGAGAAGGGGGCAACACATGATGAGATTAAGAAGTCCTACAGGTATGTGAAATGGACTTTGCCACATGTCTAAAAATGCTTGTGTGTCTAGCATGATTATGATGGTAAAACCTTTTGAGGTACCTGCACTGTAGACTTTCATTGTTACCATTTTTTTTTGCACTGTGAGCCTGAAAAGAATCAGGGGTGATGCCATGTGAATCTGTTTATTTCATCCCACAAGCAATCTGTGTGCTTCATCTAAAATGTTTTAATCTAGCTGAATGAGAGGTCAGACTGATAGGATAAAATAACACAGGCTATGCTTGTGAAGTGCAGTTTTTGAATACTGTGTGCAGTTCTTGTGTTACCAGCTTTTCCTGAAGTATGTTGAAAAGTAAAGCCAATGCAGAAAAGTGCTGTAATAATGATTCAAGAACTAGAGTAAGAGACATAAGGAGTTTGATCAGTTTACCTTGTCATAAAGAAGACGACCGATAGATTATTTGATTATAGTGTGTGGTATTTTTGAAAGGGAAAAATGCTAGGTGTGAGAGGGTTCTTCACTTTATGAAGGCAGACATAACCAAAACCAGTGCTTGGAATCTAAAAGCAATTTGAGCTGAAAAAGAGGTACGTGATTTTAACAGTGCGCATAACCAACCACTGAAACATACTGGCACGGGAAATGGTAGGCTCTCTATTGGAAAAGAGGAGAAGGATTTAAGATAAGTTTTACTCAAACAGAAGTTATCAAAATCGTGAAAAGTATTTTGTTGAAATGCAACAAGACCTAGAAGTAAGACTAGAAGATTTTATGGGTCATTTTGCTCTTAAATCTGTTCTGCTGCTATTAAAAAGAGAAAGAACTTTAAATGTCATGAGTGAAATAGATGTTCTTGACATCAAAATACACCAGACGTGTACTGCAGATTTAATAAATATAGTAAAACTTTTATTACGGCATCATTCTGGGTGTTGTTGTTTGCACTGTATTACCAGTCAAACTTCACCACAGCTTGCTTTTCCTATCAAATGCAAGAATATATTTGAACTGAAAAAGAGGTTCTGAAATAGATCTACTTGCATCGTTGTTTAGTTTGAATTTTGTTGTGACAAATCGCATATCTCCCACTTTCTGTTCCTAAAGGCATATATTCAATGGAGGTGGGAGAAGTAGTGAATGTTCAAACTCTTCACACAATGGAAGTAAAACTATTAACATCTCATGATTTTGTTGTCTTGCATCACTATACCACTGAGGGATAAACTTACTACAGTATCAAATTCGCTCATGACTTGCACCTTCTGTGTCCCTGTGGTATAGCCTGGCTGCAGAAACCATCTTCTGTATCAAACCTCATGTTTTCCTGTTGCTTTTACATTTAAATTTATGGAAAGGAGGCCTTCTTTAATCCCCAAAGGAGAGAGTTGTCATGGAAGAATGTAGAATGGAATTAACTATATTTAATGCTGAACATGAAGAAGGATGATTTACACAGTGATATATGGTAAAACTGACAGTGGTGCTTTACCCATCTTTATTAGTAATTATAGCAAAAAAAAAAAAAGGCTGCTTATGACTAAAGTGGAAATGTCAGAGGGATTCACTTTTAATGGAGTAGCTGTAAATATTTGCAAGATAAAATGATGAGTCAGTCTCATAGATTTGCTTTAATTATCTTTTAATTTATGCTAATCCAAAAATCTGCTGCTGAACTGGTGTTCTTTGGTACAAGGTATAAAACCAGCAATACCAGATTCTGAGTTTCCTGCCATTATTAATTAAGTCAGTATTAATCATACTACCACAGCCCAGGGCAAAATTTACTTTTTAATAAACATGACAGAGGTACCTTTCTGTGCTTTTATTTGGAGTTTGGCACGCTCTAATTTATCAAGGAGTAAAGCTAACAGGCTTCTAATCAGCAGAATTTGAAAGGAGATCTCTTTATGTCCAATATCCTACAAAAAAAAATCTTTAGAGACTTTTTTTGGCATAATTACTTAAACTCGACTTTGAGATCTGCTTTCCAGTCTGACAATGAAGAGACTGGAATGTGCAGAGAGACACCGCATTTCTTATGTTATCCTCAAAAGTTTGAAAAGATCCAGTTTGATAGACTATTTACAAAAAAATAACTACATAGACAACTCTGTGAGAGAGTACACATTGGTGGTTTACAATTTTATTAGAAAATGTGTGCAGTACTCTGAATGCCATTTAATGACTACGGAAAAAAGAAGGATAATTCCTTAACTCTGCTTATGCCAATGCCCTCTGCTACTACTGATACAGCCCTCGATGCTCTCCTCCTCTGGGCACATGATGAGCTTGGGCCCCAGGCAAAGGGCCCTGTGTCCAGGCAAGAGGAATGAAAAGCATTGGAGAATGCGGGCATCGATCCCGCTGCCTCTCACATGCTAAGCAAGCGCTCTACCGCTTGAGCTAATTCCCCAGTTCACAGCCTCTGCCTCAACTCCGCTCCCCTCCCAGGCACCCAGCCCTGACCCAGGCTGCCCTGCACCCGAAGCCTGGGCCTCCCACTGGCATCACTCTCACACCCACTCACCCACTCACTTTCCTGATGGAGGTGCCCCTCTGACAAAACCAGAACTCAGGGTCAAGTCACTTGGGAGCCTGAGTGCATCCCCACCACCATGTGCATTTGGCTGTCCCAGCTCAGAAACAACTTGGAGCATGTGCAAGTGGTAGCCTTGCATGAAAATGCTACAAGAAGCCTCAGCAGGGACCTGGCCTCCTTTGCACAGGAGATAGATACTTTGAAGCTGAGCCTCTTGCCCTTGGTACCTTCCTGAGAACCACTGGATCTGGGTTGCAGCTCTGCCTGTGCCTGCACACATTCCCCATCGATGCTGAGCCTGGCCATGACCTTTGGACTCAAGTAGCCAACCTGAACTGCCACCTGCTTAAGCAGGACCATGGAGCTGCCTGTCCACCGCACAACTGCAACTGAAGCTTATGCAGCCTTCCCACTTGATCCTGAGCAGCCCTTTTGGCCTCAGCCACCCCGTTCTGACCGAACAAGTGCCTCCTCCTCAGTGTGAACTTTGCTGCTGAAAAGACAAAGGTGCTGCAGGGTCTGGGCCAGAGCCAAAAGGGCACTCCTTCAAGCTGGAGTTGAACCAGCTGTGTGAGCCGACACAGGCAGGATGCAGGAACAGCCACAAGACCATGGATAAAATGCAAAGAGCAAATTTATTCCCGTTACCTCTCAAACCGGGGGATGTCCAAAGCAGCACCCAGGGCAGAGGCACGCAAGCGGGGACACAGGCACTGCAGAGCTCGGTTCCTACTAGAGAGCGAGCGAGAGATTCTGGGCCTGCTGCTTTCGCCTGTATATTAGGGGTTCCTTGCAGGCAGTAGTTTTCCACTGTGCTTTGATCTTTCTCACAGCAGGTCAGGAATCTCAGGCATGAACAATGAGGTGCCCCTGAGTCTTATGACAGGCCTATGTTATCTGAATGCAGATGTTCTACTTGTCCAGCACACAAGACTAAACAACGGTTACTAGTATGATATATGTGTTTTTCGACACCCCAGGTGCAAGTCACTTGAGCGTGTTTACAATCTTCCTCGCCAATCTTCCGTTATATTCCCACATTCCACCCCCTCGCTCAAGAGACCGCTTCTCCTGGGGAGTACAAAGCTGGACGTGTACATTTGGGCTTGAGGGGTATAGAACAGAGTAATATACAGAAGCATGCAATAAATACATATAGGAAAATGAATAAACATATATATCTATAGAATAATACTGTAAATCAAGTGTCCCAGTCATCCTGTCAGGGAATGAAACCACTCAGCCAGCCAGGCACCATCAGTAGATTGTTCCATTGGATGCTATAAGTCCTGGAGATGTTGAATGTTGTCCTCTGTGCTGGCTGGTTTATCAGTGATGTTGAGGCTGCATTTATGGTGTTGGAGGAGGAAGTAGTCCATTGTCAATCAATGTTGTAATGTTCATTGCCATACAGTCGTTACCTACTCAGAAAAAATAGCAAATGAAAAACATCAATATCACAATCGCTTACCATAATATAGTTGTATAATACAGCTACTGGCATGCTAATGAAACACATTGTTAAAAGATCTGCAGCTGTTGATCTTCCCTTAATATAAAAAGCAGATGAGTTAGTTACACCAAATCTAAGTATTTACATTTTGGCCTTGCAGAAATGCATCCAGGGCATGTGCTTTTTTCAGATTGAACTTCAGTTTGATGTTGGGTTTGTGACACCAATAACACCATTCCAATGCTATCTCCACTAGATAAGGTACAGGTATTCGTCGACGATACCTGAAATACAAGAACTCGAGAATCCAATATCAACAAAAGATGTAAAATAAGAGGAGAAATGCATGCCAATCTATTCCCAAAAATTGTATGGTAGTACAAGGGCCCTGTATTTTCTTTGAATTAATTGCCCAGCCTTGGTCCTTTAAATGCACTTTCAGTGATTCAGCAGCTGCTATCATTTGGTGGCAGATGGAGGGATGGTGTTTGTATCCCTGAGGCAAAAACTTGGAAAGTATATTGGTTTTGTTGCCAGGTAAAGGCAAACTGGTCTTGGGTTTCTGAAGCAATGGCTAGCGAAAAGAAAGCATTAGCAAGGTCTATCACCACTCTCCAGGGTTGTGAACTTTTGCTGATTTTCTTTTTTATAAGAGTAACCGTGTCTGGTACAGTAACTACATGGGGTGGGGGAGTGGGGGACTTCATTCAATTCTATGTAATATACAGTCATTCTCCAAGTGCCAGCTGGTTTGGGTAATTTCCTCCTCCCCCCCCTGGAATACGATACTGTTTTTACTGTTATCACCTTGGCAGGCACAGGCAGCACAACAGGATCCCACTTCGGGAATGCACACAAGACAGTTATAGATCGAATAGCAAATCCTGCTTGTGAAGTTCCAAAGCAGAAGCAACCACTTAAAGTTTCAACTGTTCGTCCTGTCAACATATCAATACTCAAGAAATATTCTTTAATTGGGACAATTAACACGGTCGCAGTAAATGGTGTAGCATTTTCTATTGTTAAGGTCAACTTAGCTTGGAGGGCGGGGGTCAGATTTCCCCCCAGTCCACAGATCTGTGATGTGGCGTCTTTATTATTAACAATACTATGCAATACAGTAACTTCAGCTCCAGTATTCACCAGAGCTAATACATGTAACCCCCACCCCGCCCCAAGACTGCCACTTTATAGTTCATTTGCCAAGTAGTGTCGTGCATTGCGGTGGCAGGAGGGGCGGAGGGTGGGCGCGGAGTTGGTGGTGGGGCTGGGGGTGGTCGGCTTTTTCGCGTAAATGCTAACTTTTGCCATCTGTGAAACATTTCTGATGTTGTGATCCCATCTATTTCTGACCGTGGGATGCCGGCTTGTACAAAATCATTCCACATTTACCGCACCAAATTAATACCTTCTTCCAATGTGCACCAGCTTACAAGGGATGACACTAATTCAACAGGTTCTGCATATGCTGTTAAAACTGCTTCACACAACCACTGATACAGCGTAGGTGCAATAATGGCTCACCCATCAGGGCCCCTGACACCTTGCAACTGAGCATATCCCCGCTGTACCTGATCGTCATGGGCTACAGGGCTTAATAAATCTTTTTCACCTGCTAATAAATGAATAGATGAAGCCTCACTGTCCCAAGCTCGCAAAATCCATGCCAGTATGCCTTCCCCACTCTTCTGCTGATAGATATCTAAAAATTCCCTTAATTCTTTCGGAGTGTAAGTACGTGTGACCTGCACTTCCCCGTCCACTTGTTCCTGCTGCCACCTTATTTGTATGAGGGGTCGTGCTTCCACCACCTCCCTGCCTTTTAAGTCTGGATCAAATTCAAACTCAATCTCAGAGTCCGAGGATTCACTCTCAATATTTCCATCCCGTTCCTCAGGATCCCATGACCGTTTTGCAGTGAGAGCATCAACTTGGGAAATCGAAACCTTACTTTTTCCATATTTATCCCTTCGTTTATTAGCAATAAGCGCTACCAACCGCTCTACATTATCTTGCAACTCATAG
The DNA here is from genome assembly GCF_013368605.1 of Nyctibius grandis. NCBI lineage: Eukaryota > Metazoa > Chordata > Aves > Nyctibiiformes > Nyctibiidae > Nyctibius > Nyctibius grandis. Next base: position 74,152,677 of record NC_090660.1, read on the forward strand.
CACCGCTCTGCTTGAATAGTAATTACTTCACGTGCAATCACCTTTGCATCCTGTAAAGTCCCAACTTCCTTCTCTAATTCTCTCACTCTACTCCGTAATGCAACATTTTCACAGTGAAAAGCTCTAAGACCAGTAGCTAACAACCATCCCAATCTCCCCGCTAATTTGCGAGAAGAATCTGATGCCGTTTTCCATGGCAACCCGCGCATAGCCATGTCAATTGCCTGGGGGGATAATCACCACCCCGTCATCTATTTCAGGCCATGCTTCTGGCGGAGCCTGTGTAGCCAGGAAAGTGGCCACAGGGGCCCAGTCCTCAGTATTGGGCCATCCTGGAATGCAGGGAGTCACCGTCACGGCCTACCCAGTCCCTGACTTCTTTTTCAGCCATGGCATGACTGTTCCTGGATCCTGACGACTATGCCAAAATGTGTGAGCCGACACAGGCAGGATGCAGGAACAGCCACAAGACCACGGATAAAATGCAAAGAGCAAATTTATTCCCGTTACCTCTCAAACCGGGGGATGTCCAAAGCAGCACCCAGGGCAGAGGCACGCAAGCGGGGACACAGGCACTGCAGAGCTCGGTTCCTACTAGAGAGCAAGCGAGAGATTCTGGGCCTGCTGCTTTCACCTGTATATTAGGGGTTCCTTGCAGGCAGTAGTTTTCCACTGTGCTTTGATCTTTCTCACAGCAGGTCAGGAATCTCAGGCATGAACAATGAGGTGCCCCTGAGTCTTATGACAGGCCTATGTTATCTGAATGCAGATGTTCTACTTGTCCAGCACACAAGACTAAACAACGGTTACTAGTATGATATACGTGTTTTTCGACACCCCAGGTGCAAGTCACTTGAGCGTGTTTACAATCCTCCTCGCCAATCTTCCTTTATATTCCCACACCAGCGACCTAAGGATGGCCATGCAAGGGAGCCTACAGTCCTCCGCTATACCAGCTGAGCTATCGAAGGAATCATGGGACACCTCACGCCTGCACCACATACTCATCGAACCATTCAGCTCTCACACCACTCCCGCATATCGGATGAGTCTCTTCAGCAGGAAAAAAGAAAGATTTGCCTTAGACCTACATTGCTCAGAAACTCTAAGGCCCACAGCTCCTGACCAGGAAAGACCCAGCCATGGTGGCTCGCTCTAAGAGAGAGTCAAGGATCAGAAGGCACCATTGTCAGAGTGAGGCAAGGACAATGGCATGCCAGGAAGTCACTGCAGAGGTCAGAGTGATGATCATGTCCCGTGAGCGTCAGGCAGATCCAGACTGACAAGCCAGGGATGAGGTCAAGAAAGAATATCTCTCTGTACGTCAGGATCTGCATCAAGGGCCAGTGCAGCTGGACATCTCCATGGCTGTGGCCATGGCTGAGCTATAGGTGAAGACTCCTAATGTATAGCTCAGAAAGAGAGAGAAGGCCCAGAGATGAACACAAATCGACCTTCTGTTCCCATGGATAGAGGTGGATGCCCCGCGTGAGGCTGGTCAGGGCCATTCAGGCCTATGACGGGCCAGACGAGACATAAGGGTAGCCATGCAAGGGATCCTGCAGTCCTCCGCTCCACCAGCAGAGCTATTGATGGACTGTCAGGGCCCTCTCCCATCTCTGCCTCCATGACAGAGCTGTCAAGAGGAATCAGCTTGGATGAGATCTCAGCACATGTCTGTTCCAGCATCCTTCTCCAAGCACCTCCAGATCAGGGATCACAGCAGCTTGCTCAAGGCTTCAGCCAGTCAGCTCATGCCAACCTCCAAGTATGGAGACTGCACAGCCCCCTGGGCACCCTTCTTTTCCTGCCTGGATGCCCTGTGGGGAGAAAAAATTGAACCCTTCCTGCTTCAGTTGTGGGCCTTTTGTTTCTGATTCCTCCACCAATCACCACAGTAAAATGCCTATACCTATAGAATCAATAACCTCCTGATAAGCCTTCTGATAAACGGCTGCTTATCTCCTCCAAAGTCCTCTCTTCTCCGGCAGTTAGACAAGCCCACATTCACTGGCCTCTTCTCAAAGGGCAAGTGCGCCTGCTCCCAGCAGTCCTGTGGCCTTGTTCTGAGGTCGCTGCACTTGGCCAATGTGTGTGTTCTACACAGAGGCTCAAAGTTCTCTTCTACAAAGAGGACCACATTCTTCTATATGTCAGATACCAAGCAAAGATGGAGAACAACTTCCCTCGATCCAGAGATTCTGCTGCCTGTGGTGCAGCCCTGGATGCTGTCCCTTTCTGTGCAGACCAGGTGAACCATGAAATCCCCACAGACCCAGAAGACACCAGTCCCAGGCAAAGGGCCCTGTGATCAGGCAAGGGGAATGAAAAGCATTGGAGAATGCGGGCATTGATCCCGCTGCCTCTCACATGCTAAGCGAGCGCTCTACCACTTGAGCTAATTCCCCAGCCCACAGCCTCTGCCTCAACTCCGCTCCCCTCCCAGGCACCCAGCCCTGACACAGGCTGCCCTGCACCCAAAGCCTCGGCCTCCTTCTTACACCCACACACACTCACCCACTCACTTTCCTGCTGGAGGTGACCCCTGACAACCCCAGTGCTCAGGACCACCGTCCCCTGCCCTGGGATCACCTGAAACTGCTTGTCTGGTCAACTTCCCCACATCAGGCAGGAGTTCAAGGCTGGGCAGCCCTTGGAGGGGAGCCACCTGGGCAGGGTGAAAAGGCAGAGGTGCCCCAAGGTCTGGGCCAGAGCCAAAAGGGCACTCCTTCGAGCCGGAGTTGAACCAGCGACCTAAGGATAGCCGTGCAAGGGAGCCTACAGTCCTCCGCTCTACCAGCTGAGCTATCGAAGGAACCATGGGGCCCTGCCCCTTACCTCGCCCATCACACAATCATCCAACACGCCTCCATGCAAAGCGTAGAATGATGCCTCTACTCCAACATCCTGCTTCAAACAGCCTCAGCTCCAACATCACACCACCTTGCTCAACCCTTTAGCCTCTCAAACCAGGCAAACCCCCAAACAGAAAAACTCCACAAGCTCCTTGGACGTCATCTTCTACAGCTGGACACTCGTCAGGGCCAAAACAAGCCATATCCCACTGCAACTTCCCTTGATCCATTTTCACTGTGCTGGTTTTTGCCCTCTGATCAAGCACCAAACAAAAGGACAGCATTTCCTCTACTCAGTAACATCCTCCCACGTGCTGGAAGGTTATGCGTAAGCCCTCTGAACTTCTCTTTCTCCAGCCTGAACATGCCCAGTGTCCTCAGCCCATCCTCAAAGAGAAATCCCTCCATTCCCTGAGGTTCTTGGAGGCCCTCCACTGGTGTTGCTCCATTTCATCTATGTCTTTCCTGTACAGGGGAGCTCAAAGCTGGACACAGTACTTGAGATGACGTTTGACATCTGTCAAGCAAAAAGAGGGAGAAAATAAGGTCCCCTGTTAAATTGCCTGTGCTGGACTTTTTACACCCCGGGATGTTTTCCTACTTTTTGCTTTCTGGGTGCACTGTGAGCTCCCACAGCCCGCACAGGACATGGACCGCAGGCAAAGGGCCCTGTCTCCAGGCAAGGGGAATGAAAAGCATTGGAGAATGCGGGCATCGATCCCGCTGCCTCTCACATGCTAAGCGAGCGCTCTACCGCTTGAGCTAATTCCCCAGCTCACAGCCTCTGCCTCAACTCTGCTCCCCTCCCAGGCACCCAGCCCTGACCCAGGCTGCCCTGCACCCAAAGCCTGGGCCTCCCACTGGCATCACTCTCACACCCACTCACCCACTCACTTTCCTGATGGAGGTGCCCCTCTGACAAAACCAGAACTCAGGGTCAAGTCACTTGGGAGCCTGAGTGCATCCCCACCACCATGTGCATTTGGCTGTCCCAGCTCAGAAACAACTTGGAGCATGTACAAGTGGTGGCCTTGCATGAAAATGCTACAAGAAGCCTCAGCAGGGACCTGGCCTCCTTTGCACAGGAGATAGATACTTTGAAGCTGAGCCTCTTGCCCTTGGTACCTTCCTGAGAACCACTGGATCTGGGTTGCAGCTCTGCCTGTGCCTGCACACATTCCCCATCGATGCTGAGCCTGGCCATGACCTTTGGACTCAAGTAGCCAACCTGAACTGCCACCTGCTTAAGCAGGACCTGGAGCTGCCTGTCCACCGCACAACTGCAACTGAAGCTTATGCAGCCTTCCCACTTGATCCTGAGCAGCCCTTTTGGCCTCAGCCACCCCGTTCTGACCGAACAAGTGCCTCCTCCTCAGTGTGAACTTTGCTGCTGAAAAGACAAAGGTGCTGCAGGGTCTGGGTCAGAGCCAAAAGGGCACTCCTTCAAGCCAGAGTTGAACCAGCAACCTAAGGATGGCCGTGCAAGGGAGCCTATAGTCCTCTGCTCCACCAGCTGAGCTATTAAAGGAATCAAGGGACCCTGACACCTCACACCTGCATCACATACTCATCCCAACCATTCATCTCTCACACTACACCCACATGCCCGCATGAGTGTCTTCAGCAGGAAGAATGAAAGATTTGCCTTAGACCCACATTGTCCACAAGCTCTCAGGTCCACAGCTCCTGACCAGGAAAGACCCAGCCGTGGTGGCTCGCTCTAAGTGAGCGTCCAGAACAGACGGCACTATTATCACGATGAGGAAGGGATATCTGCATGCCAGGAAGTCACTGAATATGTCAGAGTAACAATCACACGCAATGAGCGCCAGGCAGGTCCAGGCTGACAATGAGGTCAAGATAGAATGTCTGTCTGCACATCAGCATCTGCATCAAGGGCCAGTGTGGCTGGACATTTCCAGGCTATAGGAGCTATAGGCCAAGATTCCTAATGTATAGCTCAGGAATAGCGTGAAGGCCCAGAGCTGAACAAAAATTGAGCTCCTGGTCCCATGGGTGGAGGTGGATGCCCCATGTGAGGCTGGTCAAGGCCATTCAGGCCTATCAGGGGCCAGACGAGACATAAGGGTAGCCATGCAAGGGATCCTGCAGTCCTCCGCTCCACCAGCAGAGCTATTGATGGACTGTCAGGGCCCTCTCCCATCTCTGCCTCCATGACAGAGCTGTCAAGAGGAATCAGCTTGGATGTGTCCTCAGCACATGTCTATTCCAGCATCCTTCTCCAAGCACCTCCAGATCAGGGATCACAGCAGCTTGCCCAAGGCTTCAGCCAGTCAGCTCATGCCAACCTCCAAGTATGGAGACTGCACAGCCCCCTGGGCACCCTTCTTCTCCTGCCTGGATGTCCTGACGCGAGAAAAAGTTGAACCCGTCCTGCTTCAGTTGTGGGCCTTTGTTTCTTATTCCACCACCAATCACCACAATAAAAGGTCTATATGTATAGAATCAATATTCACTGATGACTCAAAACTGGGAGGAGTGGCTGACACACCGGAAGGCTGTGCTGCCATTCAGAGAGACCTAGTCAGGCTGGAGAGTTGGGCGGGGAGAAATTTAGTGAAATATAACAAGGGCAAGTGTAGAGTCCTGCATCTGGGCAAGAACAACCCCGTGTATGAGTATAAGTTGGGGACAGACCTATTGGAGAGCAGCGTAGGGGAAAGGGACCTGGGGGTCCTAGTGGACAGCAGGATGACCATGAGCCAGCAATGTGCCCTTGTGGCCAAGAAGGCCAATGGCATCCTGAGGTGCATTAGAAGGGGTGTGGTTAGTAGGTCAAGAGAGGTTCTCCTCCCCCTCTACTCTGCCCTGGTGAGGCCGCATCTGGAATATTGTGTCCAGTTCTGGGCCCCTCAGTTCAAGAAGGACAGGGAACTGCTAGAGAGAGTCCAGCACAGAGCCACGAAGATGATTAAGGGGGTGGAACATCTCCCTTATGACGAGAGGCTGAGGGAGCTGGGTCTCTTTAGCTTGGAGAAGAGGAGACTGAGGGGTGACCTCATTAATGTTTATAAATATGTAAAGGGCAAGTGTCATGAGGATGGAGCCAGGCTCTTCTCAGTGACATCCACTGACAGGACAAGGGGCAATGGGTGCAAGCTGGAACACAGGAGGTTCCACATAAATATGAGGAAAAACTTCTTTACAGTGAGGGTGACTGAACACTGGAACAGGCTGCCCAGAGAGGTTGTGGAGTCTCCTTCTCTGGAGACATTCAAAACCCGCCTGGACGCGTTCCTGTGTGATATGATCTAGGTAATCCTGCTCCGGCAGGGGGATTGGACTAGATGATCTTTCGAGGTCTCTTCCAATCCCTAACATTCTGTGATTCTGTGATTCTGTAATAACCTCCTGATAAGCGTTCTGATAAACGGCTGCTTATCTCCTCCAAAGCCCTCTCTTCTCCAGCAGATGGACAAGCCACCCACATTCACTGGCCTCCCCTCAAAGGGCAAGTGTGCCTGCTCCCAGCCATCCTCCTGGTGGCCTTGTTCTGAGGTCGCCACACTTGGCCAACGTCTCTCTTCTACAAAGAGGCCCAAATTTGGGCACATTTTTCTAGATGCCATCAATTAATCAGACGCCAAGCAAAGATGGAGAACACCTTCCCTCGATCCAGAGCCTCTGCTGCCTGTGGTGCAGCCCTGGATGCTGTCCCTTTCTGTGCAGACCAGGTGAACCATGCAATCCCCACAGACCCAGAGGACACCAGTCCCAGGCAAAGGGCCCTGTGTCCAGGCAAGGGGAATGAAAAGCATTGGAGAATGCGGGCATCGATCCCGCTGCCTCTCACATGCTAAGCGAGCGCTCTACCACTTGAGCTAATTCCCCAGCCCACAGCCTCTGCCTCAACTCCGCTCCCCTCCCAGGCACCCAGCCCTGACACAGGCTGCCCTGCACCCAAAGCCTCGGCCTCCTGTCGGCCTCGCTCTTAAACCCACTCACCCACTCACTTTCCTGCTGGAGGTGACCCCTGACAACCCCAGTGCTCAGGACCACCGTCCCCTGCCCTGGGTTCATCTGAAACTGCCTTGTCGGGTTGTCTACCCCACATCAGGCAAGAGTTCAAGGCTGGGCAGCCCTTGGAGGGGAGCCACCTGGGCAGGGCGAAAAGGCAGAGGTGTCTCAAGGTCTGGGCCAGAGCCAAAAGGGCACTCCTTCGAGCCGGAGTTGAACCAGCAACCTAAGGATGGCCGTGCAAGGGAGCCTACAGTCCTCCGCTCTACCAGCTGAGCTATTGAAGGAATTAAGGGACCTTGACACATCACACACACATCCAACCATTCAGCTCTCACACCACTCCCGCATACCTGCATGAGTCTCTTCATGTGGGAAAAAGAAAGACTTGCCTTGGACCCACATTGCCCGCAAACTCTCCGGCCCACAGCTCCTGACCAGGGCAGACTCAACCGTGATGGCTCACTCCAAGCCAGCCTCCAGAACACAAGGCACTACTATCACCATGAGGAAGGTACAACTGCACGCCAGGAAGTCACTGCAGAGGTCAGAGTGGCAATTACACCCAATGAGCGCCAGGCAGGTCCAGACTGACAAGCCAGGGATGAGGTCAAGACAGAATATCTGTCTGCACATCAGCATCTGCATCAAGGGCCAGTGTGGCTGGACATATCCAATGCCATGGCCGTGGCTGAGCTATAGGCCAAGACTCCTAATGTATAGCTCAGAAATAGCGTGAAGGCCCAGAGCTGAACAAAAATTGAGCTCCTGGTCCCATGGGTGGAGGTAGATGCCCTGTGTGAGGCTGGTCAGGGCCATTCAGGCCTATCAGGGGCCAGACGAGACATAAGGTTACCCATGCAAGGGATCCTGCAGTCCTCCGCTCCACCAGCAGAGCTATTGATGGACCGTCAGGGCCTTCTCCCATCTCTGCCTCCATGACAGAGCTGTCAAGAGGAATCAGCTTGGATGTGTCCTCAGCACATGTCTATTCCAGCATCCTTCTCCAAGCACCTCCAGATCAGGGATCACAGCAGCTTGCCCAAGGCTTCAGCCAGTCAGCTCATGCCAACCTCCAAGTATCGAGACTGCATAGCCCCCTGGGCACCCTTCTTCTCCTGCCTGGATGTCCTGAGGGGAGAAAAAATTGAACCCGTCCTGCTTCAGTTGTGGGCCTTTGTTTCTTATTCCACCACCAATCACCACAATAAAAGGTCTATATGTATAGAATCAATATTCACTGATGACTCAAAACTGGGAGGAGTGGCTGACACACGGAAGGCTGCGCAGCCATTCAGAGAGACCTGGACAGGCTGGAGAGTTGGGCGGGGAGAAATTTAATGAAATATAACAAGGGCAAGTGTAGAGTCCTGCATCTGGGCAAGAGCAACCCCGTGTATGAGTACAAATTGGGGACAGACCTATTGGAGAGCAGCGTAAGGGAAAGGGACCTGGGGGTCCTAGTGGACAGCAGGATGACCATGAGCCAGCAATGTGCCCTTGTGGCCAAGAAGGCCAATGGCATCCTGAGGTGCATTAGAAGGGGTGTGGTTAGTAGGTCAAGAGAGGTTCTCCTCCCCCTCTACTCTGCCCTGGTGAGGCCGCATCTGGAATATTGTGTCCAGTTCTGGGCCCCTCAGTTCAAGAAGGACAGGGAACTGCTAGAAAGAGTCCAGTGCAGAGACATGAAGATGATTAAGGGAGTGGAACATCTCCCTTATGACGAGAGGCTGAGGGAGCTGGGTCTCTTTAGCTTGGAGAAGAGGAGACTGTGGCGTGACCTCATTAAGATTTATAAATATATAAAGGACAAGTGTCATGAGGCTGGAGCCAGGCTCTTCTCAGTGACATCCATTGACAGGACAAGGGGCAATGGGTGCAAGCTGGAACACAGGAGGTTCCACATAAATATGAGGAAAAACTTCTTTACGGTGAGGGTGACTGAACACTGGAACAGGCTGCCCAGAGAGGTTGTGGAGTCTCCTTCTCTGGAGACATTCAAAACCCGCCTGGACACGTTCCTGTGTGATATGATCTAGGTAATCCTGCTCCGGCAGGGGGATTGGACTAGATGATCTTTCGAGGTCTCTTCCAATCCCTAACATTCTGTGATTCTGTGATTCTGTAATAACCTCCTGATAAGCGTTCTGATAAACGGCTGCTTATCTCCTCCAAAGCCCTCTCTTCTCCAGCAGATGGACAAGCCACCCACATTCACTGGCCTCTCCTCAAAGGGCAAGTGTGCCTGCTCCCAGCCATCCTCCTGGTGGCCTTGTTCTGAGGTCGCCGCACTTGGCCAACATCTCTCTTCTACAAAGAGGCCCAAATTTGGGCACATTTTTCTAGATGCCATCAATTAATCAGACGCCAAGCAACGATGGAGAACACCTTCCCTCAATCCAGAGCCTCTGCTGCCTGTGGTGCAGCCCTGGATGCTGTCCCTTTCTGTGCAGACGTGGTGCACCATGAACTCCCACAGCCCCAGAAGACACCAGTCCCAGGCAAAGCGCCCTGTGTCCAGGCAAGGGGAATGAAAAGCATTGGAGAATGCGGGCATCGATCCCGCTGCCTCTCACATGCTAAGCGAGCGCTCTACCACTTGAGCTAATTCCCCAGCCCACAGCCTCTGCCTCAACTCTGCTCCCCTCCCAGGCACCCAGCCCTGACACAGACTGCCCTGCACCCAAAGCCTCGGCCTCCTGTCGGCCTCGCTCTTAAACCCACTCACCCACTCACTGTCCTGCTGGAGGTGACCCCTGACAACCCCAGTGCTCAGGACCACCGTCCCCTGCCCTGGGTTCATCTGAAACTGCCTTGTCGGGTCATCTACCCCACATCAGGCAAGAGTTCAAGGCTGGGCAGCCCTTGGAGGGGAGCCACCTGGGCAGGGCAAAAAGGCAGAGGTGCCCCAAGGTCTGGGCCAGAGTCAAAAGGGCACTCCTTCGAGCCGGAGTTGAACCAGCGACCTAAGGATGGCCGTGCAAGGGAGCCTACAGTCCTCCGCTCTACCAGCTGAGCTATCGAAGGAATTAAGGGACCTTGACACATCACACATGCATCCAACCATTCAGCTCTCAAACCACTCCCGCATACCTGCATGAGTCTCTTCATGTGGGAAAAAGAAAGACTTGCCTTGGACCCACATTGCCCGCAAACTCTCCGGCCCACAGCTCCTGACCAGGGCAGACTCAACCATGATGGCTCACTCCAAGCCAGCCTCCAGAACACAAGGCACTACTATCACCATGAGGAAGGTACAACTGCACGCCAGGAAGTCACTGCAGAGGTCAGAGTGGCAATTACACCCAATGAGCGCCAGGCAGGTCCAGACTGACAAGCCAGGGATGAGGTCAAGACAGAATATCTGTCTGCACATCAGCATCTGCATCAAGGGCCAGTGTGGCTGGACATATCCAATGCCATGGCCGTGGCTGAGCTATAGGCCAAGACTCCTAATGTATAGCTCAGAAATAGCGTGAAGGCCCAGAGCTGAACAAAAATTGAGCTCCTGGTCCCATGGGTGGAGGTGGATGCACCGCGTGAGGCTGGTCAGGGCCATTGAGGTCTGTGAGGGCACTCAGGGGCCAGACAAGACATAAGGTTACCCATGCAAGGGATCCTGCAGTCCTCCGCTCCACCATGAACTATCCTGGCCCTCTCCCATCTCTGCCTCCATGACAGAGCTGTCAAGAGGAATCAGCTTGGATGAGATCTCAGCACGTGTCTGTTCCAGCATCCTCCTCCAAGCACCCCCAGATTAGGGATCACAGCAGCTTGCTCAAGGCTTCCACCAGTCAGCTCATGCCAACCTCCAAGTATCGAGACTGCAGAGTCCCTGGGCACCCTTCTTCTCCTGCCTGGATGTCCTGAGGGGAGAAAAAATTGAACCCGTCCAGCTTCATTTGTGGGAATTGTTTCTTATTCCACCACCAATCACCACAGTAAAATGCCTATACCTATAGAATCAATAACCTCCTGATAAGCTTCCTGATAAACGGCTGCTTATCTCCTCCAAAGCCCTCTCTTTTCCAGCAGCTAGACAAGCCCACATTCATTGGCCTCTTCTCAAAGGGCAAGTGCGCCTGATCCCAGCAGTCCTGGTGACCTAGTTCTGAGGTCGATGCACTTGGCCAATGTGTGTGTTCTACACAGAGGCCCAAAGTTCTCTTCTACAAACAGGCCCACATTCTTCTATATGTCAGATACCAAGCAAAGATGGAGAACAACTTCCCTCGATCCAGAGCCTCTGCTGCCTGTGGTGCAGCCCTGGATGCTGTCCCTTTCTGTGCAGACCAGGTGAACCATGCAATCCCCACAGACCCAGAGGACACCAGTCCCAGGCAAAGGGCCCTGTGTCCAGGCGAGGGGAATGAAAAGCATTGGAGAATGCGGGCATCGATCCCGCTGCCTCTCACATGCTAAGCGAGCGCTCTACCACTTGAGCTAATTCCCCAGCCCACAGCCTCTGCCTCAGCTCTGCTCCCCTCCCAGGCACCCAGCCCTGACACAGGCTGCCCTGCACCCAAAGCCTCGGCCTCCTGTCGGCCTCCTTCTTACACTCACACACACTCACCCACTCACTTTCCTGCTGGAGGTGACCCCTGACAACCCCAGTGCTCAGGACCACCGTCCCCTGCCCTGGGTTCATCTGAAACTGCCTTGTCGGGTCATCTACCCCACATCAGGCAGGAGTTCAAGGCTGGGCAGCCCTTGGAGGGGAGCCACCTGGGCAGGGTGAAAAGGCAGAGGTGTCTCAAGGTCTGGGCCAGAGCCAAAAGGGCACTCCTTCGAGCCGGAGTTGAACCAGCGACCTAAGGATGGCCGTGCAAGGGAGCCTACAGTCCTCCGCTCTACCAGCTGAGCTATCGAAGGAATTAAGGGACCTTGACACATCACACATGCATCCAACCATTCAGCTCTCAAACCACTCCCGCATACCTGCATGAGTCTCTTCATGTGGGAAAAAGAAAGACTTGCCTTGGACCCACATTGCCCGCAAACTCTCCGGCCCACAGCTCCTGACCAGGGCAGACTCAACCGTGATGGCTCACTCCAAGCCAGCCTCCAGAACACAAGGCACTACTATCACCATGAGGAAGGTACAACTGCACGCCAGGAAGTCACTGCAGAGGTCAGAGTGGCAATTACACCCAATGAGCGCCAGGCAGGTCCAGACTGACAAGCCAGGGATGAGGTCAAGACAGAATATCTGTCTGCACATCAGCATCTGCATCAAGGGCCAGTGTGGCTGGACATATCCAATGCCATGGCCGTGGCTGAGCTATAGGCCAAGACTCCTAATGTATAGCTCAGAAATAGCGTGAAGGCCCAGAGCTGAACAAAAATTGAGCTCCTGGTCCCATGGGTGGAGGTGGATGCCCTGTGTGAGGCTGGTCAGGGCCATTGAGGTCTGTGAGGGCACTCAGGGGCCAGACAAGACATAAGGGTAGCCATGCAATGGATCCTGCAGTCCTCTGTTGCACCAGTAGAGCTATTGATGGACTATCCTGGCCCTCTCCCATCTCTGCCTCCATGACAGAGCAGTCAGAGAAATCAGCTTGGATGAGTCCTCAGCACATGTCTGTTCCAGCATCCTTCTCCAAGCACCTCCAGATCAGGGATCACAGCAGCTTGCTCAAGGCTTCTGCCAGTCAGCTCATGCCAACCTCCAAGTATGGAGACTGCACAGCCCCCTGGGCACTCTTCTTCTCCTGCCTGGATGTCCTGAGGGGAGCAAAAATTGAACCCGTCTTGCTTCAGTTGTGGGCCTTTGTTTCTTATTCCACCACCAATCACCACAGTAAAATGCCTATACCTATAGAATCAATAACCTCCTGATAAGCTTCCTGATAAATGGCTGCTTATCTCCTCCAAAGCCCTCTCTTCTCCAGCAGCTAGACAAGCCCACATTCACTGGCCTCTCCTCAAAGGGCAAGTGCGCCTGCTCCCAGCAGTCCTGGTTTGCCTAATTCTGAGGTCGCTGCACTTGGCCAATGTGTGTGTTCTACACAGAGGCCCAAAGTTCTCTTCTATAAACAGGCCCACATTCTTCTCTATGTCATTGGTGAGATACAAAGCAAAGATGGAGAACACCTTCCCTCGATCCAGAGCCTCTGCTGCCTGTGGTGCAGCCCTGGATGCTGTCCCTTTCTGTGCAGACCAGGTGAATCATGAAATCCCCACAGACCAAGAAGACACCAGTCCCAGGCAAAGGGCCCTGTGTCCAGGCAAGGGGAATGAAAAGCATTGGAGAATGCGGGCATCGATCCCGCTGCCTCTCACATGCTAAGCGAGCGCTCTACCACTTGAGCTAATTCCCCAGCCCACAGCCTCTGCCTCAACTCCGCTCCCCTCCCAGGCACCCAGCCCTGACACAGGCTGCCCTGCACCCAAAGCCTCGGCCTCCTGTCGGCCTCGCTCTTAAACCCACTCACCCACTCACTTTCCTGCTGGAGGTGACCCCTGACAACCCCAGTGCTCAGGACCACCGTCCCCTGCCCTGGGTTCATCTGAAACTGCCTTGTCGGGTTGTCTACCCCACATCAGGCAAGAGTTCAAGGCTGGGCAGCCCTTGGAGGGGAGCCACCTGGGCAGGGTGAAAAGGCAGAGGTGCCCCAAGGTCTGGGCCAGAGCCAAAAGGGTACTCCTTCGAGCCGGAGTTGAACCAACGACCTAAGGATGGCTGTGCAAGGGAGCCTACAGTCCTCTGCTCCACTGGCTGAGCTATTGAAGGAATTAAGGGACCCTGACACCTCACACCTGCATCACACACTCATCCAACTATTCAACTCTCACACCACTCCTGCATACCTGCATGAGTCTCTTCATGCGGAAAAAAGAGAGACTTGCCTTAGACCCACATTGTCCACAAGCTCTCTGGCCCACAGCTCCTGACCAGGGCAGACTCAACCGTGGTGGCTCACTCCAAGCCAGCCTCCAGAACACAAGGCACTACTATCACCATGAGGAAGGTACAACTGCATGCCAGGAAGTCACTGCAGAGGTCAGAGAGGTAATTACACCCAATGAGCGCCAGGCAGGTCCAGACAGAAAAGCCAGGGATGAGGTCAAGACAGAATATCTGTCTGCACATCAGCATCTGCATCAAGGGCCAGTGTGGCTGGACATATCCAATGCCATGGCTGTGGCTGAGCTATAGGCCAAGACTCCTAATGTATAGCTCAGAAATAGCGTGAAGGCCCAAAGATGAACACAAATTGAGCTCCTGGTCCCATGGGTGGAGGTGGATGCACCGCGTGAGGCTGGTCAGGGCCATTGAGGTCTGTGAGGGCACTCAGGGGCCAGACAAGACATAAGGTTACCCATGCAAGGGATCCTGCAGTCCTCCGCTCCACCATGAACTATCCTGGCCCTCTCCCATCTCTGCCTCCATGACAGAGCTGTCAAGAGGAATCAGCTTGGATGAGATCTCAGCACGTGTCTGTTCCAGCATCCTCCTCCAAGCACCCCCAGATTAGGGATCACAGCGCTTGCTCAAGGCTTCCACCAGTCAGCTCATGCCAACCTCCAAGTATCGAGACTGCAGAGTCCCTGGGCACCCTTCTTCTCCTGCCTGGATGTCCTGAGGGGAGAAAAAATTGAACCCGTCCAGCTTCATTTGTGGGAATTGTTTCTTATTCCACCACCAATCACCACAGTAAAATGCCTATACCTATAGAATCAATAACCTCCTGATAAGCTTCCTGATAAACGGCTGCTTATCTCCTCCAAAGCCCTCTCTTTTCCAGCAGCTAGACAAGCCCACATTCATTGGCCTCTTCTCAAAGGGCAAGTGCGCCTGATCCCAGCAGTCCTGGTGACCTAGTTCTGAGGTCGATGCACTTGGCCAATGTGTGTGTTCTACACAGAGGCCCAAAGTTCTCTTCTACAAACAGGCCCACATTCTTCTATATGTCAGATACCAAGCAAAGATGGAGAACAACTTCCCTCGATCCAGAGCCTCTGCTGCCTGTGGTGCAGCCCTGGATGCTGTCCCTTTCTGTGCAGACCAGGTGAACCATGCAATCCCCACAGACCCAGAGGACACCAGTCCCAGGCAAAGGGCCCTGTGTCCAGGCGAGGGGAATGAAAAGCATTGGAGAATGCGGGCATCGATCCCGCTGCCTCTCACATGCTAAGCGAGCGCTCTAACCACTTGAGCTAATTCCCCAGCCCACAGCCTCTGCCTCAGCTCTGCTCCCCTCCCAGGCACCCAGCCCTGACACAGGCTGCCCTGCACCCAAAGCCTCGGCCTCCTGTCGGCCTCCTTCTTACACTCACACACACTCACCCACTCACTTTCCTGCTGGAGGTGACCCCTGACAACCCCAGTGCTCAGGACCACCGTCCCCTGCCCTGGGTTCATCTGAAACTGCCTTGTCGGGTCATCTACCCCACATCAGGCAGGAGTTCAAGGCTGGGCAGCCCTTGGAGGGGAGCCACCTGGGCAGGGTGAAAAGGCAGAGGTGTCTCAAGGTCTGGGCCAGAGCCAAAAGGGCACTCCTTCGAGCCGGAGTTGAACCAGCGACCTAAGGATGGCCGTGCAAGGGAGCCTACAGTCCTCCGCTCTACCAGCTGAGCTATCGAAGGAATTAAGGGACCTTGACACATCACACATGCATCCAACCATTCAGCTCTCAAACCACTCCCGCATACCTGCATGAGTCTCTTCATGTGGGAAAAAGAAAGACTTGCCTTGGACCCACATTGCCCGCAAACTCTCCGGCCCACAGCTCCTGACCAGGGCAGACTCAACCGTGATGGCTCACTCCAAGCCAGCCTCCAGAACACAAGGCACTACTATCACCATGAGGAAGGTACAACTGCACGCCAGGAAGTCACTGCAGAGGTCAGAGTGGCAATTACACCCAATGAGCGCCAGGCAGGTCCAGACTGACAAGCCAGGGATGAGGTCAAGACAGAATATCTGTCTGCACATCAGCATCTGCATCAAGGGCCAGTGTGGCTGGACATATCCAATGCCATGGCCGTGGCTGAGCTATAGGCCAAGACTCCTAATGTATAGCTCAGAAATAGCGTGAAGGCCCAGAGCTGAACAAAAATTGAGCTCCTGGTCCCATGGGTGGAGGTGGATGCCCTGTGTGAGGCTGGTCAGGGCCATTGAGGTCTGTGAGGGCACTCAGGGGCCAGACAAGACATAAGGGTAGCCATGCAATGGATCCTGCAGTCCTCTGTTGCACCAGTAGAGCTATTGATGGACTATCCTGGCCCTCTCCCATCTCTGCCTCCATGACAGAGCAGTCAGAGAAATCAGCTTGGATGAGTCCTCAGCACATGTCTGTTCCAGCATCCTTCTCCAAGCACCTCCAGATCAGGGATCACAGCAGCTTGCTCAAGGCTTCTGCCAGTCAGCTCATGCCAACCTCCAAGTATGGAGACTGCACAGCCCCCTGGGCACTCTTCTTCTCCTGCCTGGATGTCCTGAGGGGAGCAAAAATTGAACCCGTCTTGCTTCAGTTGTGGGCCTTTGTTTCTTATTCCACCACCAATCACCACAGTAAAATGCCTATACCTATAGAATCAATAACCTCCTGATAAGCTTCCTGATAAATGGCTGCTTATCTCCTCCAAAGCCCTCTCTTCTCCAGCAGCTAGACAAGCCCACATTCACTGGCCTCTCCTCAAAGGGCAAGTGCGCCTGCTCCCAGCAGTCCTGGTTTGCCTAATTCTGAGGTCGCTGCACTTGGCCAATGTGTGTGTTCTACACAGAGGCCCAAAGTTCTCTTCTATAAACAGGCCCACATTCTTCTCTATGTCATTGGTGAGATACAAAGCAAAGATGGAGAACACCTTCCCTCGATCCAGAGCCTCTGCTGCCTGTGGTGCAGCCCTGGATGCTGTCCCTTTCTGTGCAGACCAGGTGAATCATGAAATCCCCACAGACCAAGAAGACACCAGTCCCAGGCAAAGGGCCCTGTGTCCAGGCAAGGGGAATGAAAAGCATTGGAGAATGCGGGCATCGATCCCGCTGCCTCTCACATGCTAAGCGAGCGCTCTACCACTTGAGCTAATTCCCCAGCCCACAGCCTCTGCCTCAACTCCGCTCCCCTCCCAGGCACCCAGCCCTGACACAGGCTGCCCTGCACCCAAAGCCTCGGCCTCCTGTCGGCCTCGCTCTTAAACCCACTCACCCACTCACTTTCCTGCTGGAGGTGACCCCTGACAACCCCAGTGCTCAGGACCACCGTCCCCTGCCCTGGGTTCATCTGAAACTGCCTTGTCGGGTTGTCTACCCCACATCAGGCAAGAGTTCAAGGCTGGGCAGCCCTTGGAGGGGAGCCACCTGGGCAGGGTGAAAAGGCAGAGGTGCCCCAAGGTCTGGGCCAGAGCCAAAAGGGTACTCCTTCGAGCCGGAGTTGAACCAACGACCTAAGGATGGCTGTGCAAGGGAGCCTACAGTCCTCTGCTCCACTGGCTGAGCTATTGAAGGAATTAAGGGACCCTGACACCTCACACCTGCATCACACACTCATCCAACTATTCAACTCTCACACCACTCCTGCATACCTGCATGAGTCTCTTCATGCGGAAAAAAGAGAGACTTGCCTTAGACCCACATTGTCCACAAGCTCTCTGGCCCACAGCTCCTGACCAGGGCAGACTCAACCGTGGTGGCTCACTCCAAGCCAGCCTCCAGAACACAAGGCACTACTATCACCATGAGGAAGGTACAACTGCATGCCAGGAAGTCACTGCAGAGGTCAGAGAGGTAATTACACCCAATGAGCGCCAGGCAGGTCCAGACAGAAAAGCCAGGGATGAGGTCAAGACAGAATATCTGTCTGCACATCAGCATCTGCATCAAGGGCCAGTGTGGCTGGACATATCCAATGCCATGGCTGTGGCTGAGCTATAGGCCAAGACTCCTAATGTATAGCTCAGAAATAGCGTGAAGGCCCAAAGATGAACACAAATTGAGCTCCTGGTCCCATGGGTGGAGGTGGATGCACCGCGTGAGGCTGGTCAGGGCCATTGAGGTCTGTGAGGGCACTCAGGGGCCAGACAAGACATAAGGTTACCCATGCAAGGGATCCTGCAGTCCTCCGCTCCACCATGAACTATCCTGGCCCTCTCCCATCTCTGCCTCCATGACAGAGCTGTCAAGAGGAATCAGCTTGGATGAGATCTCAGCACGTGTCTGTTCCAGCATCCTCCTCCAAGCACCCCCAGATTAGGGATCACAGCGCTTGCTCAAGGCTTCCACCAGTCAGCTCATGCCAACCTCCAAGTATCGAGACTGCAGAGTCCCTGGGCACCCTTCTTCTCCTGCCTGGATGTCCTGAGGGGAGAAAAAATTGAACCCGTCCAGCTTCATTTGTGGGAATTGTTTCTTATTCCACCACCAATCACCACAGTAAAATGCCTATACCTATAGAATCAATAACCTCCTGATAAGCTTCCTGATAAACGGCTGCTTATCTCCTCCAAAGCCCTCTCTTTTCCAGCAGCTAGACAAGCCCACATTCATTGGCCTCTTCTCAAAGGGCAAGTGCGCCTGATCCCAGCAGTCCTGGTGACCTAGTTCTGAGGTCGATGCACTTGGCCAATGTGTGTGTTCTACACAAAGGCCCAAAGTTCTCTTCTACAAACAGGCCCACATTCTTCTATATGTCAGATACCAAGCAAAGATGGAGAACAACTTCCCTCGATCCAGAGCCTCTGCTGCCTGTGGTGCAGCCCTGGATGCTGTCCCTTTCTGTGCAGACCAGGTGAACCATGCAATCCCCACAGACCCAGAGGACACCAGTCCCAGGCAAAGGGCCCTGTGTCCAGGCGAGGGGAATGAAAAGCATTGGAGAATGCGGGCATCGATCCCGCTGCCTCTCACATGCTAAGCGAGCGCTCTACCACTTGAGCTAATTCCCCAGCCCACAGCCTCTGCCTCAACTCTGCTCCCCTCCCAGGCACCCAGCCCTGACCCAGGCTGCCCTGCACCCAAAGCCTGGGCCTCCCACTGGCATCACTCTCACACCCACTCACCCACTCACTTTCCTGATGGAGGTGACCCCTGACAACCCCAGTGCTCAGGACCACCGTCCCCTGCCCTGGGTTCATCTGAAACTGCCTTGTCGGGTCATCTACCCCACATCAGGCAGGAGTTCAAGGCTGGGCAGCCCTTGGAGGGGAGCCACCTGGGCAGGGTGAAAAGGCAGAGGTGTCTCAAGGTCTGGGCCAGAGCCAAAAGGGCACTCCTTCGAGCCGGAGTTGAACCAGCGACCTAAGGATGGCCGTGCAAGGGAGCCTACAGTCCTCCGCTCTACCAGCTGAGCTATCGAAGGAATTAAGGGACCTTGACACATCACACATGCATCCAACCATTCAGCTCTCAAACCACTCCCGCATACCTGCATGAGTCTCTTCATGTGGGAAAAAGAAAGACTTGCCTTGGACCCACATTGCCCGCAAACTCTCCGGCCCACAGCTCCTGACCAGGGCAGACTCAACCGTGATGGCTCACTCCAAGCCAGCCTCCAGAACACAAGGCACTACTATCACCATGAGGAAGGTACAACTGCACGCCAGGAAGTCACTGCAGAGGTCAGAGTGGCAATTACACCCAATGAGCGCCAGGCAGGTCCAGACTGACAAGCCAGGGATGAGGTCAAGACAGAATATCTGTCTGCACATCAGCATCTGCATCAAGGGCCAGTGTGGCTGGACATATCCAATGCCATGGCCGTGGCTGAGCTATAGGCCAAGACTCCTAATGTATAGCTCAGAAATAGCGTGAAGGCCCAGAGCTGAACAAAAATTGAGCTCCTGGTCCCATGGGTGGAGGTGGATGCCCTGTGTGAGGCTGGTCAGGGCCATTGAGGTCTGTGAGGGCACTCAGGGGCCAGACAAGACATAAGGGTAGCCATGCAATGGATCCTGCAGTCTTCTGTTGCACCAGTAGAGCTATTGATGGACTATCCTGGCCCTCTCCCATCTCTGCCTCCATGACAGAGCAGTCAGAGAAATCAGCTTGGATGAGTCCTCAGCACATGTCTGTTCCAGCATCCTTCTCCAAGCACCTCCAGATCAGGGATCACAGCAGCTTGCTCAAGGCTTCTGCCAGTCAGCTCATGCCAACCTCCAAGTATGGAGACTGCACAGCCCCCTGGGCACTCTTCTTCTCCTGCCTGGATGTCCTGAGGGGAGCAAAAATTGAACCCGTCTTGCTTCAGTTGTGGGCCTTTGTTTCTTATTCCACCACCAATCACCACAGTAAAATGCCTATACCTATAGAATCAATAACCTCCTGATAAGCTTCCTGATAAATGGCTGCTTATCTCCTCCAAAGCCCTCTCTTCTCCAGCAGCTAGACAAGCCCACATTCACTGGCCTCTCCTCAAAGGGCAAGTGTGCCTGCTCCCAGCAGTCCTGGTTTGCCTAATTCTGAGGTCGCTGCACTTGGCCAATGTGTGTGTTCTACACAGAGGCCCAAAGTTCTCTTCTATAAACAGGCCCACATTCTTCTCTATGTCATTGGTGAGATACAAAGCAAAGATGGAGAACACCTTCCCTCGATCCAGAGCCTCTGCTGCCTGTGGTGCAGCCCTGGATGCTGTCCCTTTCTGTGCAGACCAGGTGAATCATGAAATCCCCACAGACCAAGAAGACACCAGTCCCAGGCAAAGGGCCCTGTGTCCAGGCAAGGGGAATGAAAAGCATTGGAGAATGCGGGCATCGATCCCGCTGCCTCTCACATGCTAAGCGAGCGCTCTACCACTTGAGCTAATTCCCCAGCCCACAGCCTCTGCCTCAACTCCGCTCCCCTCCCAGGCACCCAGCCCTGACACAGGCTGCCCTGCACCCAAAGCCTCGGCCTCCTGTCGGCCTCGCTCTTAAACCCACTCACCCACTCACTTTCCTGCTGGAGGTGACCCCTGACAACCCCAGTGCTCAGGACCACCGTCCCCTGCCCTGGGTTCATCTGAAACTGCCTTGTCGGGTTGTCTACCCCACATCAGGCAAGAGTTCAAGGCTGGGCAGCCCTTGGAGGGGAGCCACCTGGGCAGGGTGAAAAGGCAGAGGTGCCCCAAGGTCTGGGCCAGAGCCAAAAGGGTACTCCTTCGAGCCGGAGTTGAACCAACGACCTAAGGATGGCTGTGCAAGGGAGCCTACAGTCCTCTGCTCCACTGGCTGAGCTATTGAAGGAATTAAGGGACCCTGACACCTCACACCTGCATCACACACTCATCCAACTATTCAACTCTCACACCACTCCTGCATACCTGCATGAGTCTCTTCATGCGGAAAAAAGAGAGACTTGCCTTAGACCCACATTGTCCACAAGCTCTCTGGCCCACAGCTCCTGACCAGGGCAGACTCAACCGTGGTGGCTCACTCCAAGCCAGCCTCCAGAACACAAGGCACTACTATCACCATGAGGAAGGTACAACTGCATGCCAGGAAGTCACTGCAGAGGTCAGAGAGGTAATTACACCCAATGAGCGCCAGGCAGGTCCAGACAGAAAAGCCAGGGATGAGGTCAAGACAGAATATCTGTCTGCACATCAGCATCTGCATCAAGGGCCAGTGTGGCTGGACATATCCAATGCCATGGCTGTGGCTGAGCTATAGGCCAAGACTCCTAATGTATAGCTCAGAAATAGCGTGAAGGCCCAAAGATGAACACAAATTGAGCTCCTGGTCCCATGGGTGGAGGTGGATGCACCGCGTGAGGCTGGTCAGGGCCATTGAGGTCTGTGAGGGCACTCAGGGGCCAGACAAGACATAAGGTTACCCATGCAAGGGATCCTGCAGTCCTCCGCTCCACCATGAACTATCCTGGCCCTCTCCCATCTCTGCCTCCATGACAGAGCTGTCAAGAGGAATCAGCTTGGATGAGATCTCAGCACGTGTCTGTTCCAGCATCCTCCTCCAAGCACCCCCAGATTAGGGATCACAGCAGCTTGCTCAAGGCTTCCACCAGTCAGCTCATGCCAACCTCCAAGTATCGAGACTGCAGAGTCCCTGGGCACCCTTCTTCTCCTGCCTGGATGTCCTGAGGGGAGAAAAAATTGAACCCGTCCAGCTTCATTTGTGGGAATTGTTTCTTATTCCACCACCAATCACCACAGTAAAATGCCTATACCTATAGAATCAATAACCTCCTGATAAGCTTCCTGATAAACGGCTGCTTATCTCCTCCAAAGCCCTCTCTTTTCCAGCAGCTAGACAAGCCCACATTCATTGGCCTCTTCTCAAAGGGCAAGTGCGCCTGATCCCAGCAGTCCTGGTGACCTAGTTCTGAGGTCGATGCACTTGGCCAATGTGTGTGTTCTACACAAAGGCCCAAAGTTCTCTTCTACAAACAGGCCCACATTCTTCTATATGTCAGATACCAAGCAAAGATGGAGAACAACTTCCCTCGATCCAGAGCCTCTGCTGCCTGTGGTGCAGCCCTGGATGCTGTCCCTTTCTGTGCAGACCAGGTGAACCATGCAATCCCCACAGACCCAGAAGACACCAGTCCCAGGCAAAGGGCCCTGTGTCCAGGCGAGGGGAATGAAAAGCATTGGAGAATGCGGGCATCGATCCCGCTGCCTCTCACATGCTAAGCGAGCGCTCTACCACTTGAGCTAATTCCCCAGCCCACAGCCTCTGCCTCAACTCTGCTCCCCTCCCAGGCACCCAGCCCTGACCCAGGCTGCCCTGCACCCAAAGCCTGGGCCTCCCACTGGCATCACTCTCACACCCACTCACCCACTCACTTTCCTGATGGAGGTGCCCCTCTGACAAAACCAGAACTCAGGGTCAAGTCACTTGGGAGCCTGAGTGCATCCCCACCACCATGTGCATTTGGCTGTCCCAGCTCAGAAACAACCTGGAGCATGTGCAAGTGGTGGCCTTGCATGAAATTGCTGCAAGAAGCCTCAGCAGGGACCTGGCTTCCTTTGCACAGGAGATAGATACTTTGAAGCTGAGCCTCTTGCCCTTGGTACCTTCCTGAGAACCACTGGATCTGGGTTGCAGCTCTGCCTGTGCCTGCACACATTCCCCATCGATGCTGAGCCTGGCCATGACCTTTGGACTCAAGTAGCCAACCTGAACTGCCACCTGCTTAAGCAGGACCATGGAGCTGCCTGTCCACCGTACAGCTGCAACTGAAGCTTGTGCAGTCTTCCCGCTTGATCCTGAGCCGCCCTTTTGGCCTCAATCGCCCCATTCTGACCACAGAAGTGCCTCCTCCTCAGTATGAACTTTGCTGCTTAAAAGACAAAGGTGCTGCAGGGTCTGGGCCAGAGCCAAAAGGGCACTCCTTCAAGCTGGAGTTGAACCAGTGACCTAAGGATGGCCATGCAAAGGAGCCTACAGTCCTCCGCTCTACCAGCTGAGCTATTGAAGGAATGGCAATGCAGCATCTGACACCCTTCGACAGTCCATAGCAAAGCCATAGCTCACCCTATAGAACATACATTCCTGCTTCCAAAATGTTACTCCCTCCACCCAGTTGTACCCTCATCAGACCTACCCCTGCAGCGCAGTCTAGCCTGATCTCACCTCTCATTCTAAGCCTCCCACTCACAGAGGTGCTGAGCATATTTCTCTGACTTCATTTCCATCAGTGCCCCATTCATCTTGTGGGATGGCTATTTCTCTGCTTGTTGTCACTTTTCTCTCCCAAACACGTCACACTGCTTGCTGCCGTGAAGGGCTGCAATAGTCAGTGGTCCCAAGGTTGTGAAGAAGAAGGCCATTCATCATGAGAAAAATCTGAATGGACATAAATCCGTGTGTTTGGTATCAGAAGTGGCTAAGAAACTACTGTGTTCATTTCACTCTCCTTTTTTTGACTTCTTCCTTTTTCTCTACTCATAATGAACCACCATTATCACGTAACTAGGAATGTCACTTTTGCAGGGACCCACAGGGAATCTTCTATATAACTGATACTTACATGTCACGTAGTTCTTGTCCTTACTTTACTGTTTCTTGGGTTGGACTTAATGGAGTCCTTTTTCTCACTGATACTAATTGCACTACCAGTATAAAGATCTCTTTCCCATTACTAAATAATCTCCAATTAGTATATGTCATCTTCGTGTGCAGGGAGTTGTTTTGTTAATGTACTATTTTTAGTGAGGACAGTGTTCCCAAAATCAAAATAACATATCTCATCTTTTGTTAACTGTACTATGTTGAAAGCAATTCTGTTACCATTCTAAAACAATACTAAGTAAATTGAGTGCGCAACTAATGTTTTTCACCTTTTCGAAACTACACTTTTTTCAAATTCTTATTTTTTATGAGATTGTTGGGGATACGGAGAGGGCAGAAGATGTCTGTGTTTGTGAGGAAAGAAAGAAAGGCTGGAGATTGATTGTCTGATGCCTGCAACCACGCATGAGTTTTGAAAGTAATACCTCTCACATTTTTTTTATTCTAATTTCTAGGGTTTCTTTTCAGCTAAGAAAAGGGATAGATTGCATAAGCTACTTAAATACTTGGATGACACATAATGTCATTAGTCATGCAAGACTTAGCTTGTTTTTCCAGTTCTCCTATTTAATCTTTTATTATGCTTAAGGTACTACATGTTAAATATGACTGAAAAATTATGTTTAAGACACCACAGGCACAGTATATTAAATATGACGGAACATGAACCCCTTCATGCTATTAGGAACATCTTTAAGGAGTTATTTATTATCTATGAGAAGATGAATTGAGTTCACCATACAGAACTGAAGAGATCGTTGGCAGAGGCTGTTCCCAGGCTCATATCAGTCTTGATACTGGCAGAATGTCTCCAAGGCAGGAACTGTCATCAGGAGCAAAGTGGTTACATTTTACTGGGGAAATAACCTGTACTGGGACTTCAGTGGAAAGTCAAGCAAGACCCTACTCTGAGGATAAATTTGTTAGAAGTGTGGGCACACTGCCTTCACACCATAAACAATATTTTTTGGCCTAACGGTCATGGTTAGCTCCTGAAATGACTAGCTCAGAGAGAATATTTACAAAATACAATTTAGCTTGACTTGAGGTGAGGATCATGGAATTTAACACACTACTAAATCACTTCTAATGCCACTAGAGGTCAGCACTAGTCATTAAATAAATGTCCTGGAAAAATCTTATTGCCAGTTCTTCAAAGGGAGTGGAGATTTTTTTAAAAGACACACTGCTGTCTATGCTTGTTTTGCAGGTACATGTGAACTCACACTGCCAGTGCTCCAAAATGGTTGGAAGCAAACCCTTTCTTCTCCAAGCTGTGCTTCCCCAGCACTGTCCGTGAGCCAACAGTCCCACACTGTTCCTTTCAAGCTGTACCTGTCCTTGGATCACGTAGCACTGTGTACAGTCAGGCAGCCAGAGGAAAAAGACAGTACTGAGCCCTGTCCCAGCAAAGGCTTCCCACCAGCATAAACAGCACAAAACGGTTGACAATCAGCTTGCACTGCTTTAAGGACTGTCCCAGAAGTGTGAGAGTGGGGCATTATGCCCAAAGACAGGCACCTGAAACTGGGCATAACTCACTATACTTTTCCACCTTGTGCTTCAGAAAGATGCTCCCTTTCCATTGCAGCTCCTAACTGTGTTTTCCATCATCACTGTCTGGGCTCCTGCAAACACAGACACTGTTTACAAAAATTTAGTATAGCTACTATTGATAGGCAATTCAATACAGAAGTTCCTTTGTTATAAAGAAGATAATGTTGATCGGATAAGCAGCGTGATCACCATGTTTTTAAACAACGTTTAAAAAATCTTTATCTTTGTTGAAACATGCTAAATCATAGAAGCATAGAATCATTTTGGTTGGAAAGGACCTTTAAGATCATCAAGTCCAACCGTTAACCTAGCACTGCCAAGTCCACCACTAAACCATATCCCTAAGCACCACATCTACTTGTCTTTTAAATACCTCCAGGGATGGTGACTCAACCACTTCCCTGGGCAGCCTGTTCCAATGCTTGATAACCCTTTTGGTGAAGAAATTTTTCCTGATATCCAATCTAAAGCTCCCCTGGCGCAACTTGAGGCCATTTCCTCTCGTCCTATCATTTGTTACTTGGGAGAAGAGACCAACACCTACCTCACTACAGCCTCCTTTCAGGTAGTTGTAGAGAGCGATAAGGTCTCCCCTCAGCCTCCTTTTCTCCAGACTAAACAACCCCAGTTCTCTCAGCACCTCCTCGTAAGACTTGTGCTCTAGACCCTTCACCAGCTTCATGTCCCTTCTTTGGACATGCAAATAATGCAAATCAGTCAGCAATCATAATGCAACAAATGCGTGTGATTTATTATCATGCTGCAATCTGTACTTTCAGCATATATCACTGCCTCCTTTAACATGGTAGCTGACTAGGTATCAATACACAAAGTTGATGCTCAGTGTGATAGGAACACCTCTTTACCAAAATTTTCATGTTCAATTACTTTGTGTCCCTTTGCTTCCACTGAGTACATCAGAGCTGGAAAAAAGGAGGCTGGACACCCTGTTCATAATGATTATATCTCTACTAAAATATTTTGTAATGTTTTGTAAGTATCTGTATACATGCACACATACAGATGATTTATTTTCCTTCTGGGTTTTTTTTCCATGTTTAAGAAAACTGGCTCTGAAATATCATCCTGATAAGAACCTGGACAATCCAGAGGCTGCAGAAAAATTTAAAGAGATCAACAACGCTCATGCAACGCTGACTGATCTGTCCAAGCGAAACATATATGACAAGTATGGATCATTAGGGCTCTATGTGGCAGAACAGTTTGGTGAGGAAAATGTTAACACCTACTTCATGCTCTCAAGCTGGTGGGCAAAGGTAAGTTGCTATTTTCTGTTGGAAATCAAGTGTTACAACGCACACAGACAATTACATGCACAAGGAAGCCCCTGAAAAACATGGTCTCTTTACAGGCTTAACAAATAGTAGGACCTGAATCTAAACCACTACTAAAAGCTTAATTAAACAACAACATTATCTGGAAAATCGACAGTGGCAGAATGTAACATCAGCTCAGAGCAGTGCTAATATAAAATGTTTTTCTTTTTAACTTGGTAAATAGTTAAATAGAGTGCATTTTTTGTAACACTTTTAGACATTAACTAGATTTGAATCTAGTGCTCCAGGTTAATTTTGACTTTCTTTTCAGTAATGACTAAATAAAAATAGCTCATTGTTCAAAAATGAGAAGTCCCACTTATGTGACAACCAGTTAATAAGTTATTACAGTATAAATTTAGCTGTGTTCTTTGCTATATACAGCACACAGCGTAAGTAAGCAGTAATAATACATAACACTCTGTGATTATGGTGTCATATATGTGCCCTGGTGAGGGAGTGAGAGAAAGGAAGTGGAAGAAAAGGTGAGAAGGGTGGAGTGGAGGAAGATAGTAGGAAAGGAAGAGAATGATATGTCAAAAACTGGCATATTGCTCAAGGAAAATCGCATGATGGGCTGTTCTAGTCATAAAGGGGTTGTGTTCATGTGTTCTCTTATGTCACTGGTGTCCTCTGATGTTTGCATATGTCAGATTCGAGTGTTTCAGCAAATACTGAAATATTACTGGCAGGTAACAAACCAACAGAATTGCAAATGTGCAAAATCTATGCTGTCCCCACCTATTTCCAGCAACAGAAGCACAGAAAAGCAAGGACTCTGCTGGAATACATAGGAAAATGATCTGTTCTGTGTGAGACAATCGCACTATGACAGCTTTGATCTGAGAACCGTAGAACATGGATTCCTGTGTTCAGCATGAATCAGGCCAGTGCTTCACTGCCCCACAGTCCCCTTTCAAACTGGGAAGTCACTTGGGCCATTTGTGGGTCTGAGAAGCCATAATTTGTCTGCTGAATCAGGATGAGACAGAAGCTGCCCAAATGCAGAACAGGGAATGAAACTAATGAATGCGCCAAAGCGCAGCTGCACCCTCAGAAGTGGGCTGGAGGATGCCTGCCGGCAGCTGCTGTAGCTGACTCCTGCTGCAGGCTGGAGTCCCCACCACAGCCACTGTCTTCTCCTGCTGGATCACTCCCTCTTTTCTTTGCTGTCCAGACTCTCCTTCGGCCTCTTTGTCGCAGTTCAGATGCCAGGAAGCATTGCCTTAGAGCTGAGAGAGCAGCATTACTGACTCCTTTTAATAGTCTTGCTAAACAAGGTTTTATTCAGTTTGTTGCTTTTTTAGCTTTTGTTTCCTCTTCTGCTTACTGATCTTTAATAGAGGTTTTATGAAACATGAAATCCTTTGTGGTTAGAAAATCAGGAACGGAAATAACTGCTGCGGCTTTGACTCGTAAGGAGAGCACTGGTGAGTACAGAGAGAAGCTAGTAGGTCCCTAACAGCTAAAGGAGGAATATGTGGATTGTTTCAAGGAAGCTGTATCCCAGAGATGAGATGAGATATGCTGCATATCCCAGCAAAAGTAATCAATGCTTCCTGTTTTTTAAGAATTCTGTGAAAAAAATCCAAAATATGCATATGGACTCATTTGAGGATTGTCACAGGTGGTTTCTCTATCCCTTCCCCAACCCAAAATCTTGCCACCTCCAAAGCATAAACAGGCCACCAAGTGTTTTTTGCAAGCTGAGCTCACTATTCCTCATCTCTTTTTAACTCATGCACAAATGCTGGGACAGTTTCAGATTTTTATGCTTGCCACCATAATACTATTTGAGTCTGAGGCATCATCTGCAGATGACCTCTGGACCCCTAATTTCCTCCATTCTGGTAGAAGACAGTAGTGACTACAGCTCTTCCCTATCACACTCATACTCGGAAAATCTGACAATTGTGAGGAGGTGTATCATTAGAAGTAAGGAAACTCAAATGAAAAGAGAAATGCAAAGTGAAAATTACTTTTTTTTCAGAGTGCCAGACTTCTTAGCAAGCATATTAAACTGGGAACATACTGACATGGGTAATGGGAACTTTAACTCCTTCTCCACTGGCAGGCACAGGCATCGTTCATTTAACTGTTTTAGCAAAAAGCAATTCTTCTACCACAAAGACAATTTGTTGATCACATCAATAAACTGATTCTTGATTTACCATATATGATAACATAAGCACAAGAAATCTTGAAACATTTAAGGTATCATGAATAAATTCAAATATTTTTTTCCCTCTGTACACTTTTATTCTGTCTTTTTTCATTCTATCCATTGAGGTGGTTTATTCTCCATTATAAATGATAAACCGTTAGATAACTTTGAGCTTGCTTTCTTCCTCAGGGGCATGTTTTCTTATGAATATAACAAATAGTTAGTAAAGGGAAGACTGTATAACTATAATGCTAAAGCCTGGCTGTACCTTTAAGTTAACATATTAGCTGGCGGCCACAAAGCTGTGCTGGCTTTACATACACATTCCACATATCAGTCTTGATTCTTCTTTCAGGATCGTCACTGGCTTTCCTTTACTCTTACACCACTATGTCCACGACAACATCTGGAGGTTTCTCCTTTGCCACAAACATCTCAATGCAGGCCTGGATCCACCCCAGGTCAGGAGCCAGGCTGCCGTTGTGCACCCTTGGAGCACAGGACGGCAATGCCAGACTAAGGGCTCCTCTTCCACAGCTCCCCCGTCCCACTGCCGCAACACGGCACGCAGCCCTCAACGCAAGCAGCTGTGGAGCTGTGCTGTGAACCCAGGCAGTGACCTGGTCTGGAGGAAGAAAAGCTCTGTAAACTAAAGTTTTCTGGCTCTTGAATCTGGCTGAGATCTCTGGTCTCAGCCCCAGGCAGTTGTGCTGGCTCTGCTGAAGCTTCTTGTGTCGCAGGGACAGGAGTGAGCAGAAGGTGATGCAGGTGGGAACTTCTTGCTGCCTGAGTCCCCAGATCAAGAAACCACAGCCCAAGGAGTCTAACTTAGGAGTTGTCACCGGTGTGCTCCTGCACAGGCTAATGGGGAGGGAGAAAGAGACACCCCCAATGGACAATTCAAATTCTCCCAGGGCTGAATCACCCTCTGGAAACGCTTTTAACTTCCCATTGACTATGTGGGGAGCCCGTGGGGGCTACAGTCCTAATTTGGATGCCTTAGTTCAGTGCCTGAAGTTATGTGGGATGCATCTGTGTCTTTGCTTCTTTTTCTCTCGGCTTTGTTATTGACAGGAACCTGCCAGTAAATAAGTGTTTGTGAAAACGATCTTGGGCAAATGAGTCATTTTTATGATGGAAATGAGTCATTTTAAGGTGGGTAGGGTTTTGCATACTGCCTGGAAGTTTTTTCTGAGGGCCATCGGCTGAAGACAGACTTTCAAAAGTTGAGCATGCGGGGGCCTGTTGGTTGGTGTCGTCTTTGTGAACATGGTCCTGAGTGGCAAGTAGGAGCTTGTAGGTGAGAAGGACTTTGGAAGATCTGGCCCTTGTTTAGGCACTTGGCCAGTGGCTGGACTCCTCTGAGCACCAAGCACTTGGGAACTTGGGTTCCTTTGACAATCTGCCTCCAGCTGTAAGAGGCTGCCACAAGTTTGAGGAAGGTCATTGCTCACAGGATTTTCCTCCCGCTGTGTTTAACCCAGGGCCTGTTTGCAGTCTGTGGCCTGCTGACAGGCTGCTACCTCTGCTGCTGCCTCTGCTGCTGCTTCAACTGCTGCTGTGGAAAGTGTAAACCCAAAGCACCCGAAGGGGAAGAGCAGGAGTTTTGTGTGTCTCCAGAAGATTTGGAAGAGCAAATTAAGAACGACATGGAAAGAGGTGTGTATTATAGGGGCTTACTGTGTGGCAAAGCTGTTCAAAACAACCTTTAAAGCCTATAGGCCAGATGTTCTGCTCACGATGCTGAGGCTGCTTACCGGCATTAGTGGAGATGTGCCAATTCACTCTAGCTAGCACTGTGACCTGATGAACTTCCCAAGTTTTGTGTTAATGGAAAACTAAACTTATGGCACTAACAATTAAATATCTCCTGTATCTTTTATGAGACACTTAAACATTAGAAGTCTCAGGGCTCATCTTAAGAGATGACGTTCAGCCTCTAGCCCCCATGCCCACGTTGCTTCATATCCTAGATCCTGTACTTACACATTAGGCTTTGCCTGGACTGGTGCTTGCCACATCTGATCTACCTGAATAAGCTGTCATTCAGGTTTTATTCATGTAAAATTTACTGCTGACTGTGGTGGGCCAACTGCACCCATTCAAGAAAAGGCTTCAAGAAAAGATGCAAAGTTTCCAGCAGTAAGGTTGCTCAGTAGCCTAAGAGAGTTTGCATGGGAGTTGCCGCGGTCCTGCCCCTCTGCCATCCAGCCCCCAAGCTGCTCGCTCTCTTCTGCACTGGCAGTAGCAATTCTACTGCCTTACCAGGAGCCAGATCTTACATATGATCCAGTTGAAAACTAATCCTCTTGAAAATGTGTGTAGTTCCCTGCCTGTTTAACTCCCTGACGTGTTTCACGGTGGCTATGCTGGCTCAAAGAAGGGAGCGAGACCGCCCGGCCAGGAACATGGGCTGGGGCCAGCAGGATCCCCTTCGCAGCAGGTCACCCTCTTTTCTCAGCTTTGCTGAGCCTCCCAGCTGCTTATTCAGGTTTTGGCTATACGAAGGATGATGGTGGTGATTTCCCAATTTGGCACTAGCATGGGTTACATACTGTGAACAAAGAAAGAGCCCCGTCCTAATCTGCTGAAGTGGGGCAGAGTTTTGCCTTCATCTTCAGAGGAACCAGAAACATCTCAAACTGGTTAGATTTGGACACTTGCAGGACAGGCTCAGAGAGGCAATGATCCTTGCTCCAGCAATAAGAGGCCAAGGTATCAGGGGAAGAACTAGGCCACTCTTCAGTTGCAAATTTATATAAACTATGATTAGTATTACAATTTTTTTATGAGGAAGGACCTAAGCAGTCAGCTCACTCTTTTTCTCTTCCATTGTTATGGAACATCTTACGCTGTTATATTCTTACATTTATTATGCTTAAATTAGCATTGCCAGATTGCAAATGTCATGTTCCCTTAGCAGGAGGAATTTTTGTTCCCCCCAGCTTTTCACACAAATTTACTCTTCCATAAATATGTAACAAAACACTTGTAGTAGTTGAAAAAAATGCTATTTATATAACTGATATGCCAGCGTGTGGTGGTGTTTTTAAATTGGTTTTGCATATCAAGGCATATCAAGGTAAATACAGTCAGCTTAAAAATTGGTCATACTTGATCAGCCTCTGTAAAGGCAACAAAAACTATTAGTGAAAGCTTTATAACTACAATGCATTATTTGAAAAAAATGTAATATACTCTATGACATTAGGCACCTGAAAATTGCAAATCTAAAATGGGTCTTGATAGTTATGGGTCTATGACACCACACCCAAGTTTGAAATATGAAGACAGAACTTCGAAGGGTAAGAATTTTTTAATGCTGCCTTTTTTTTTGTAATTTGGCCGGTATTTTGCACTCTCTCAAAATCCAGCACAAAATTCCCCAGAGGCAGAAAAAAATTTCTCCCTCCTTCCGGCACAAGTGGTATTTATTAGTATTCAGTAATTTTGGGCCACCTTCCCATCCCTTTACTCCCACCAAATCTCACTGAGATACCCATTTTTTAAAATAATTTTAAAAGTTTAGCAAAGTACCAGTCTGAAAAATGAACAGAATGTGGAACTACATGTTTTAAGTACTTTGAAGACAATATTAAGCATATAGGTAGGGCCTGGAGAAAGTTAGATATTTCTACCTTTCCTACCCTTCTCTTCAGTCTTGCTAGTTTCCTACCAATCAAAACCAGCTTGCCTCAGTAGAGTAGACTTCTCTATATTTTAAAATTAGATTAAAAGAGAGCAACATATCAGGAATGAAAGTAAAAACTTAATGACAGAGGATAATGTGAGCATCTTTTCTGCAGCTGAAAAGAAAACAGACACTGGATTTAGCAAAATGAACAATAACCAGCTCAAACTGCACTTCTTCCTTTCTTCCCCGTCCCAGATTTTAGGGATGCTGGGCAAAAAGATGCAGCTGACTTAGAATGGCAAAGACTGGGCTTTTCCACCAGACATTTTCAAATGTTGGGCCATAGAAGTGAATACTGATGGATTCCTTTATGTAAATAATAGAAATACTCCTGTAGGTGATTCAGAAACAAACTGTAATCACTCCTGCAGCAGACTTCATTTTGAAAGTGGAAATCCTATTATGATCCAAATTTTTCACATGCCCTCTGCCCACAGACTGAGCATTCTACCTGCTAATTAATTTCTTTGCTTCCTGCTGTCCCCAGTATCTATATTACTGCTAGCCACAACTTCTTTGCTAAGGTCAAAATGTAGATTCTTAAGCTAAATCCATACTTTAGTTTATCCAAATATTTTGTAGTCAGTCATTGCTTTTCTGAGGAATGCAACATCGATTAAACATCAGCATTCCTGATGCTAAAAAACTCTGAGCTACTGCGCTCAGTGGGAGCTGCTTGGAGCAGGCCGTACTGCACAGAAGAGGCGATATGCATGTTGTGGGAGTCGAGATTTAGACTTCAGCTTTTGAGCTGGCACAACAGTAATAATTTTCAGAGTTCTTCACATTTCTCCTTAAAAGAAATCAAGGTGTTACACAGTTGATTTCATTCCTCAGATTAACATACCATAAACCATAATTATTAGTGAAAAAAAGAGATGAGGCTAAAAATTCAGTGATCCATTCCCTGAAATGTAAAAGCAAAGTGAGTTGTCACTAAAATCAACACAATTGTGTCAAAGGCTTCAATTCTGGTAAAATGGCACGTTCCTCTAGAAGAAAGTTTTATTCAAATATATTTGACTAGTTCTAGTGCTCAGCTAGTTGAATATCTCCCATGAGAGATTTGTTTTACAGCATGTACTTCCATGGGTAGCATGACCATCAGAACTAAAGGAACTTAGGGATCTGCAAGCCCTGGCCTCTACTTAGGTTACAGTGATTTCTTCTCATAACTATTGATTTGTACCAGAAGACTGTGGCCTAACAGACAATGGTTGATCACTTTCCAAAATGTCTTACATTTGGATTATTAGATATTAAACGTGTCATTTTTTTAGGGTTTCAGATCAAACATGACATCCAAAAAGTGTAAAGTAGGGTAATCTGTGGTATCATGCCATGATGTTACGGGTGACCTGCAAAAATACACTGGCAGAGGGGAGTATCACTCGCTCGTCTGCAGCACGGATGCATGCAACGGTTCATCACTTTCACTCACACACACGGGGCAGGTTGCCAGATTTTGCTTCCACTGAAGTTAATGACAAACATTTTGTTGACTTTTGTGGTCCCAGAAGGGGTGCTGTTGGAATTGGGATTGCCTTGGTACTTGAGGCTGTAACGATGCACTCAAGCAGTTTGGCAGGTTTGTTCTCTCCTGTTTGGTTATCATCGTAAGAACAAAGCAAGGCATTTCTAGACCTACTTTCATTTTTCAAAAAATGAAATCTGGGAGAGAACAAAAAAAAAAAAGAAAAAGAAAATAAGAACCTGAATAATGAAATACTTTCCTAACTCAGAAGCAATTAGTTTTTAGCACTTCATTGTCTCCTCCACACTCCATATGATACCAATGTAGGCGAACAGTGAGCAAGAGCTATCTATAGAAAGCAGTTTAAACTGTGAATTCTGCAGCACCTCCATTCTGCATCTCTCCATTAGCAGGCTATATTTGCACATTTTATTATACCATGGGTCCCTGTTCTGATAAAAAGCATCATAAATCTTTGAAGGGTGTGGGCAGCAAAATACTTGGGGAAGGTGTCAGCTCAGAGCTGTCTGCAGATCGGCTGGAAGCAATGTGACAGATTTGCAGTGGGTCCTATTCTCTTGTTGCACATCTGGGTATCACAGCAAAATGAACTGCTAGCCTCTGCCCTCCATCAACGATATTCCTTAAAGTGAACAACTGGGAGGCAGCAGAGGGTGGGAGGGAGTGAAGGAGTGCTGCTCAGAAATCTAGAAAATACATCGCAACTTAAAAAGGGATTTTGGAACTGCCAAAATAATCTGTGCCCGAGCTGAGCTCTAAGCATTAATTACTCATATATTTTTACAAGTTATGAAACATGTCTGTCTTTGACCTTGTGTCTAAATATGGAATTGCCCATACAGAGAAGCTGCTTGGCATTTAATCATTCTTGTCTTTCACCTTGACAGAGTCAAAGTTGTTCTACGCCCGCTGAGGGCAAGCCGTATGGCACACAATTAGATTCCTGCTCTGCGTTAAGTTACTGCTGTACATTACATCTTTTGCCTGTGATTCATCCCATCAACTGTCACGTAAACAGGAGGAAATGTCAGATGAGTTTTTTTATGAACATTTGGTCATTTGGCAAAAAAAGTCATCATTCCTATCCAATTACTGTGAAGGCTGTGCTAGTATC
This sequence comes from Nyctibius grandis, assembly GCF_013368605.1. Lineage (NCBI taxonomy): Eukaryota > Metazoa > Chordata > Aves > Nyctibiiformes > Nyctibiidae > Nyctibius > Nyctibius grandis. Next base: position 74,187,818 of record NC_090660.1, read on the forward strand.
AAGATATAGATAGTCCAAAATTTTTCATATGAAAACACTCCACTGAGATGGCTGAACCTTTAAAAAGTCAGTCTCTGAGTCTTGAGTCCCCTCCTCCCCCACCAAAAAAAAAGTGGTGGGTTGGAAAGAGGCCCAGGAGAAGGGCAGCCAAACCCTGTTCATTGTCAGAGGGAACACAACAGCCATCAAGGAACTCTGTAAGGACTTCACTTTACTCCACTCTACAAGTGCACTTTTTTACAAATATATTGGGAAACCAAACACATAACTGCACAGAATGAGAAAGTACAAAGCAGTAAGGATTCACATAGTATTAATGTGAGCTTTTGTCAGTTCCAAACTCATTAAAACAGTAATTCTCAAAATCCTATTGTATATATATTACATAAGACTTCAAAATGCAATTTAACATTTTTATTTAACTAGCTGGCTTTCAGGATATATATGAATTCTTCCCTTGCAAGTAAGTTACTGCTCACAATTTTTTTTCCTCTTCTATCCTCTTTCCTCTTTTTAACCCTCTTCTATCTTTACTGTTAACTTTGCCTCTTCAAGACTCATTTCTGGCCCATTCTCACAAACGCTGTCAAGGTTAGTGCTTGCTGACTCACAACAGTGCTCATTATAATCAGACATTTGCAAGAACAAGCACTTGCAATTGGAACAGGCAAGGACCTTTATCTTGCAATCTCTGCAAAGCACCAGGTACAGCTAACGTCCAGTTTAATAACAACAGCAAGTTACCCAGAAATCTGCAATTAGACGTGGACAAGGAGTAAGAGCATTTGTAGACTCGGTGTGGGCATTGCTGCCTCTTCAGTACGCGCACAGCTGTCTGTGAAGCCAAGATTAAGACGTAGCCAGAACAGCCACAACAGATGAAATGTTGTGGTGCTAACAAGAAATTTGACTTTGGTAGCAAGCAAAGGATTCTTAAAGTATTTTTTTGCCTTCCTCCCCGATTTAGATGGAGAAACTCCTATCGTGCTTCAGCCGACTAACGCAACCGAGAAGACACAGCTAATCGGGGACAGCCATCGGAGCTATTGCACAGATTCCTAGAGTGGGCAAACATGAGCTGTTGGTGCAGTGAGTGTCACAGTGAGCAAAACCATGTGATAAGCTGTGCAGCCTGTATTTGTAGTTGTCTTTAAGCTAATCAAGAGTAATCTGAGAGTAATTTCCTATCAAGGTAGAATCTCTCTCTAGGCCACTTCAAGTAGGCTGATATCTACACTCTGCAAGGAGAGGCCTGTGGCCAATACAGAGCTCTACAGACCAGCACACTGGTCTCTCACAGCTTCAAACTGCCAGGCTCAGCACAGTCTTTCCCTCTAATAATACTCCCTTTGGTATGATTGCTTTCTTCCCTGACCTCAGCTGGGGTTTCACCTCCCAGACACAGTCCCGAGTCCCTCACCAGACACACTGGCTCCGTCTCTCCCTGCCTCAGGAACGCTCCTAGCATGCAGCAGTTTTGCTGGATGTGATAAGTTCCTGTGAGGGAGCCCTGGAAATGCTCTTTAGCAGACCTCAGAGGGAAAGTTGGTGGCAAGGCAGACGGGGCTGTCCTTCCCAGAGAGGGAACACTCTTTGGAAAGCAGCTAGCATCTTGCTAGAGACAGGACAGAGTGCTCAGGGATCGTTCTGCTGGCGGTTACAACACAGGTCGCTCCAAATCCAGGAGCCTCATCCAGCACCAGAAACACACACAGGCTCTGTGTCCTACTCTGCACAAGTTGCAAACCCAGGAGACAGTGGGCAAACACCCTATGGAGGGGGAGGCTGGCCCTGGGCTGTCCCAAAGCCTGTCTCCTCTCCTCATAGTCAGTGAGAGTCCCATGGCAAAGCTCCCTTGTTCCAGCCTGGACGGGCCTGCCACCCATGCCGGGCAGCCCTGGCTTCTCCGGCTGCAGCTGCAATGTGCTGGAAATTGGTCCCCAGCCAACAGCTTTCTGCCAGCTTGCTTATTCCACAGTGCCCCTGGCTGCCAGCCCCGCTGCCCCGCTGGCACTGGGCTAGGAGCCACCATGCCAGCACTGGCACTGGGGCTGCAGGAGCAGCAAGGACTTGGCAGGGCAGGCAAGCAGCAGAGGAGCGACCATCCTCCTCACAGCCCGGCTCATCGGGGTGAGCCTGGGTCCTCCCCTCTGCCCCAGCACAGGGGCTTTAAGAGCACATGGCACAATTTTAAATAAAGAGGTAGGGATGAGATGTACATTCAGATGTACTGCTGCACAAATCAGTGGAGATACATGTGGTGTGGCTAAAGCAAGCGTAAATAAATTAGGCCTCTAATTTGTAAGAGCTAAAGAAATACCTCTGAGATCTTAAACTTTTAGCACTTCACTGATTTTACATAGTAGTTTAAGCCTTAGACAGCTGAATCTCTCTTTAATGATCACGTTACGTCAATCATTGTCAGTTCTGTGCATTTGCTATTTTTGCTCCTCTAATCACAGTGCTGTGGTCCAAAGGGGGATGTAATGTACCACTAAATTATATAGACCAGTGAATATATAGCTAGTCAAAAGTGTTATTCCCTTCCTTAAAATTGGATTCTGCAGTTGTGAAACGTTATTGTCTTCCTTCTATTCTCACCTTTGACATCAGATGTCATTCAGTGGCAGCTAAATATATGGGAAAAGAGTGTGCTCCATTGCACTAGGTGTAACTCCAAAGTCAAGAAATAGTACTTTTAACATTTCTTTAAAGTTCCCATAACACATGGGCATTTTAAAAGCCATTAATTCCAGTTCAGGTTATATATCTGTTCTCCAGGTGCAGACACTGGGGCCAGCTAATGCTCACATTGCCCTCAGAAATAGCCCTATTTTTCTGCTTCAGAGAGGAAGGGAAGCCCTGGCACAGCTGGGGCTGTGGACAGGCACTCACTCCCCTCCTACCCATGGACTCCTCTTTGTCCTCAGTTGCATCTTGCAAATAATTTTGGAGGCCACTCAAATCCAGACCGCCCTCCTGCCTGCCCAGCAGTGCTGAGGGGATGTGCTCATCCATCCCGGTGGTCCCAGGGGAGGGGGGCTGGTGACACCATCCTACCACTGAGGAGACGCGACCCCAGAAGGCACATTCCCAGCAGTAGCCGAGTGCCGCATATCTTCCCACCGGGTGGCCGGAACAGACGGCATGTGCCTTGGGGTGCTGCGAGATGGGCAGCGTGCAGCCCACTGAGTACATGCCAGGGAACACCAGCACCCACTCGCCCAGCACACGCACACGCACACGCACACACATCTTTTGGCTTTCTTTGCTATTCCCCTTTGCACAATGTTTGCTCTAGTGTGAGATGCTATCACCAAACGGAGGAGTAGGGAGAGCATGTAGTACGGAACAAATTTGCAGGCTAAGTTATTTCTTAAGTTTTACTGTCTGGTGGAGAAATTCACTGTGAAAGTGTGCACATGCTACATAGTCGCTATTTCCAGCGGAGAGCTGGAAAAGACATTGGGAGAAAAGTCTAGTGTAAAGCTACACATTGTATGTGGAATCCTTTCCCATGTGAAATCCCTCCTCCTGCTCCCATGGAAGTCACTGAGAATTGCACCTGTGGTTTCAACAACAGCTACAGGTCAGGCCTAAAGCCAGGGAGGGAAAGGCAAATCCCAGATTAGCAAAAGCAATTGGGGATTTTTTTCACATGCAACACCTTCCATGTCCCTCCAGACCCCACTCTATGGGCCAGAGCCAAAGTTTACTGAAATCAAGGAAATGACCTCCATGGGTTTGAGATGTACCGCAAGTCATGTGGTTCTTACTCGCCTTTTCTAAATGAAAGATTTTTCTTGGGAAGGATTTATGACTTGATCTCACGGTGTGATGCAAAAATGGACAAGCTGCTGCATGTTTGCAAAGCCCCAATTACAGACATGGGGATCTGTACAGAAGAGCCATAACATATTATCTCAGTTAGCCAAAAACCTCAGAACAAACCAGTGACTGAGCCTCTGAGTGGGTTCTCCAGGACGTGCAGCTTAAAAATCTCAGTGTCTGAACCCATGGTTTAATTCCAAAGAGGAAACTTAGTTTTCAGAGTACCAGAGCATTTCCCTCTCTCGCTGCTGTCAGGATCAGCCATTCTGAGGGCACGTGGAGAAAGGATGAATAAAGATTTCAGGACTTAGCTCTTCAATGTGTTTTTACTCATTTGTTTGCTTTTCAGAAAAGTTCCTAACGTGAACATATCTATGCTTACATGATCTGTTTCTCTGTAAAGTTCAGTTGCATACCCATTAATCTTCTCAAAATTTACAGATCCTCAAGTTTTTGTTCTGTTTTGCTGCATTTATTTATATGAAAAGTACTATATATTCAAATCTACCTTTGCTGTCAACCACTCTGACTAATAAAGGCTGTATGTATGAATTGTAGCACTCCCTTTACTTTTCCACACTATCAACAGTTTCATTCTGGTAACAGCCAGAGAAGCTGTTGAGACAGATGTCCAAAATTACGGCTTTGCACCCTGACAAGTGGCAAGCGGCAGCTCAGGGTTTCCCCAAAGAGGAACTTGGTCTTGGATTGCAGCAGATATGCTTACCTATGCAAAGCAGCCAGAGGTAGAGTTGCACATTGCAAACCCTTTATATAGTGCAGAGTGATTGTCTGCATAAAAAAAAATCAGCAGTGTGATGAAGTGATATAACACAGTAGTTTTACTGGCGTCAGTTCGCATGTGGAACGATTTCCCCCAATAAAGGCTGCGCTCAGAGGGTGAAACTGTGATGCTGCTGAAGACAATGGCAGAGGTCCCGTGAACTGCCCTGGGGCCACCATCTCCCTCGGGGGTTTTGCATCTGTCCAAGAGCCAGTGCAGAGTGCCAGATAATCTGGGCCTGCTACAAGACAGTAGTATTCCTCACTAGGATGGTATCCAGTCTCTGTGACCGCAGAAGCCCAAGCATTTGAAAAATGGACAAGGGGCAACAGTTTGGGCTGGATGTATTCTCAAAGAGCTGTCCTTTTGTGTGTTTAGGTATTAACCCATACCCAGATTCACTCAAAATACCAAACGGAAGAGGCATCATAGAAGATTTAGGCCTACCATCAACATAACCAGTTATTTAGGTAGTTTGTGCACTTTTCTCCCCACTACAAGCTTGCACAATAAACCACTCTGCTTAATCCAAAAAACACCAAACATAATTGTGTGTCATTTAATATCATTGCTTACGTTCCCTCAGAATAAATACCCAAGGTATGGGTATGATGTCAGTCAAAAAGAATTACATTTCTGCCTCTTTTTAGAATAAAATCATTAAAGAAAATTGATGAAGCATGCAAAACTGAGCACAGTTAAAATTACTGATTTCTTTTTCTACGTTATCATTTTCTATAGTAAAGAAAGTGCTTAGTGTGCTGTTACAAAGCAGGGAGAAGGACCACAGATGACACAGTCCCCCTTCCTTCTCTCCACGAGCTGAAGTTAGCTAAATCATCTCACCCAGCATCTCCTTTCACTTTGAGAGGGATGAAAGGGAACAGAGTTTCATACAGGAGGACTCAGTCCTTTGTGCCAGTGTCACCCGTCCCAGGGCTGGGAAGGCAACAGTATGGGACAACTGCGCGGCAGCCAACACCTGCAAGATAATCTCAGAAAGACGCTGGTAAAGACACGCGATTTCCCACTAGCAGCGAGAGTTAACGTGTGCTGAGTAAGCATCACCTGACAGGGTTTGAAAATTCCTATTGTGGCAGTATGTAAATGTACGGATACTTCCTCATTCTGGAAAAGCAGCGTCTAGACATTGCAGGGAGAGGAGGTTTGGAAAAAAACCCTCAGAATTTCAACATCCTCATTAACTGTGACGAGACAAAGGGATCTCAACAGGTATCCTCCTGTGCTAACTTGCTTTGTGAGGGTTTGTGGTAAGTTGGAGTAACAACATACATCTTGTTTCCTTTTAAAAATGACCGAGGTGTTGGCAGTCGGGCAGCAGCGGTCCTCCGCTTCCGCAGCAGTGGCTCCTGCTGGAAGTCAGCGAGTCACCGCAGACGCGGCTCGGCTTGCAACGCAGCTGGATCTCTTAGAGAAAAACCGCCCCATCTGCAACGGGTTAAAGAGAAGCTCTTTAAAAGCACGTTGCATGAGGGGAAAAAAAAAAAAATACGCGCGCTACTCCTTCGAGCCGGAATCGAACCAGCGACCTAAGGATGCCAGCAGATTATATCTCTACAGTCCTCCGCTCTACCAGCTGAGCTATCGAAGGGAGCTGCGTATTGTTGTTCCCCCATACAACAAGAACCCAGCGCAGCCCGCGTAGGCCCTGCGCGGCGCATGCGCGGGACGCATGGCTCTGGGGTGGGCGTTAGCATTGGCCGAAGCTCGTCGCGAGGTGGGGCAGGGTCTGCCGAGAACGCCTCCTGCCGACGGGGCGGGGCGCTGCGCTGTGCCGTGCGGGGTCGCCGGGCGGGGGGGTCCTGGGGCCGTGCCCAGCGCGGCGGGAGAGCGGCTGGGAGGGGGCGGCGGCGCGGGGCGGGGCGCGGCGCGGCGCGGCGCGGCGCTCGGGCATTGCGGTATACGGGGGAGCGGGGGGAAAGTAGTTTTGCATGGGGCCAGTGGCGCAATGGATAACGCGTCTGACTACGGATCAGAAGATTGTAGGTTCGACTCCTGCCTGGCTCGCTTTGCTTTTTCCGTTCCTCTCGCCCGCGCGGTGGGGATTGTATTTCGCCTGAGCGCACAGTGTGACGCCATTTATTCGCCGGGCACATGACTGGAGTAGTGTCTCCCGAAGAAAAACGACAACCGTAGAAACTGTGAAATGCCATCCAGGCTTCAAGTTTTCAAACGATCTAAATGTGGATCTCATCAAATGCATTAACTGTGCCAACAAATTAATCCAATTAATGCACCAGTATATTACATGGGTGTTACTGGAAAATAGTAACCAAAAAAACTCTGTAAACCAAATGATAGTTTAGAAAGCCAACACTGGTTTATTGCAGCTGGGTGCATGGGGGATCTCTCCTCCTAGCATGCACACCAAGGGACAAAAGCACACTCATTACATACATTATAGAAAAATGAATATTCATACAATTTCAAGTAAAGCCCACCTATTCCAATAAACTTATGCATATGCTAATACATTATGTAATTGTCTTTATGCATGCACACTAAATTGGAGGAGGGGTCTTGGGCGGTCTCTGGTGGTCGTAATCCCCCCCATAGTGATGCTGTCCGCTGTATGACCCCGCTTCTCTGCAAGCGTGGTTAAGGCCTTCTTGTTGACACATGCAGGTGGCTTCAAGCAGAAGATACTGTTCTGGTTCTTACTGGATTTCTCTCTTCTCTGGCACCAGAGCTTGTGAATCAAGTTAATTTAGACACTACAAAGTTGTTGTTCACAGTCTTGTTTATCTCTGGCCCCTTCTTTATAATTATCAAGGAATTTAACAGAGACCTTGGATTCTCTAAGACTAAGCACAAGCAAGAATCATTGACGACTATAACTCTGTTACCAGTCCCATAAGCAGACCCTATCTACAAAACATGTAGTTAGCTTCAGAACGTACTGTTATTTTAGTAGAAAGGAAAATTACTGACAGGAAAGTTGATTCTGTCTGTAGGTTACACAGAGTAGGCCTTTTAGAGCCTACTCTGAGGCCTACTCTTACTAAACCATCTAGTATCATGGCGAAAAAGTCATTGAGGCCCTAGGAGAGGAGCAGCATGCTCATCACTGGTCTGGCGCGGTATGGTTAGTGTTACAATGACATCAAGGAAAATACCCATGAGGTCTCTGAAAGCAGCACGCAACGCTGCTATGAAGACTGTTGTTTTCATAGTGATTATCCATTAGTCTTGAGAAGTGCAAGAGGATCCTTGTTGTGCAGTTGAATGAAAAGTGTGTGGTTTTGCAAGAACAAGTTTTTGACATGTATAAGGGCCATGCAGTGTGTAAAGAGCAGCTTGCAACCAGGAGAGGCAAGGAAGACACCCCCAATGGTTAGATTTGAGAATAATCCACGGCTTCAGAGCAGCTCCAATTCGTGGATTCAATGCAAGTTTACTATAAAAAGTAATGAATAAATAACCTAGGTAGCTCATTAGCACTGCTAAATTTTGGAATCGCCACCCTTTATTTTGCTATGTCTGTGAACGATGCTGGTGATGGTCACAGCATCACAGAATGGTTGGGGTTGGAAGGGACCTCTGGAGATCATCTAGTCCAACCCCCTGCCAAAGCAGGTTCCCCTAGAACAGGTTGCACAGGGTCATGTCCAGGTGGGTTTTGAATATCTCCAGAGAAGGAGACTCCACAACCTCCCTGGGCAGCCTGTTCCAGTGCTCTGTCACCCTCAAAGTAAAAAAGTTTTTCCTCATATTGAGATGGATCTTCCCATGTTTCAGTTTGTGCCTGGTGCCCCTTGTCCTGTCACTGTGCACCACTGAGAAGATTCTGGCCCCATCCTCTTGACACCCACCCCTAAGGTACTTGTAAGCATTGATAAGATCCCCTCTCAGTCTCCTCCAGACTAAACAGACCCAGCTCCCTCAGCCTCTCCTCATAGGAGATATGCCGCAGTCTGCTAATCATCTTCATAGCCCTGATACAAGGGTGAGCAGACAGGAGAGAGCTGGCACGAGGAAAGGGCATCCCACCATGTCACGCAAAGTCCTTCAGACCCTCATTTTTCCACTTGTCGCTCACACTCATGGAACAGTCATTTGAAGTCACATCTGGAACACGTTCTGGAGAATATATAACTTGGAAGATGTCTATTTAAAAGGAACAACGGGGCACGTCTGAAGGCACTGTGCTCTGTAAGTGCGAATGGTATTTTGGTGCCTACTCCAGGACGGCCACTGCGGAGTGGCCAAGCCGGTTTGGTTTTCCCCTCCGCGGATGAGAGAAAACGAGTAACAACGAAGGGAATTGAGACACTAAAAGCCGCTCGAGCCAGGCAGGAGTCGAACCTACAATCTTCTGATCCGTAGTCAGACGCGTTATCCATTGCGCCACTGGCCCCGCACAGGACCACCACCCCAGCCACCGCCCACTCACACAACCCCTCTCCCGCCCCAAGCCCGCTGCGCGCATGTGCCATTCACCCTCCCCGACCGCTCCCTGTGCAAGGCGCATGCTCAAACTTCCCCGCGGGGTGGGGACACCTTGGGCGGCCACTGGGCAGTAACATGTGCGTCCCTTCGATAGCTCAGCTGGTAGAGCGGAGGACTGTAGAGGTGTTACTCCGCGGGAATCCTTAGGTCGCTGGTTCGATTCCGGCTCGGAGGAGACACTTGTTTTCGTTCTCTTTCCTAGGGAAATTTAATTTTTTTTTTCCAGGCCCTTCGGTTATGGACGAGGGCGGTGGCCGCGCCGCCCAGGCAGAGGCTCCTAGAGCCGTTTCAAACACATGTAATACATTAAAAAAAAAAAATAAAAAAAAGGAAAATACCGCAAAGAGGTGGCAGCCATGCAGTAAACACTGACATCCATGTTGCTGCAATGCTTTTGGAAGTGCTTCATTGTTTTCTGTAATAATAATAAAAAATACAATTAATAATAAACAATTTAATAATATATAATTAATAATAGTAATATGTTATCATAATGTGCCCATTTAGCCCATACCTAGGGCTAAACAATAACCAGTTGCTCTATCACCCAAGACCCCTCCCCAGCTGAAAAAGGGAACTGGGAAAAGGAGGGAGACTCATGAGTTGAAATCTAAACAGATTTAATAAAATAAGAAAACCAATATCAATACTAATACAAAAGACACAAAATTATACTTAGCTCATAGAGTGGTGGCAAGTCCCTCTAGAAATAGTAACTGTTGAGAAGAGAGCAGAAGAAAAACAAGGGAAAGCAGAGCAGAGCAAAAAGCCCCCTCCTCTCTAGCAGCTTTCCCGTTTATAGTGAACGTGATGTTAATGATATAGACTGCACATGTGGCCAGCCTGGGTCAGCTGCCCTGGCTTTCACTGCTAATGGCCTTGATCACCACACCACAGTTGGCCACAAACTGAAACAAAATGTAACAGAAAAGTGATTCTATAAATTTTATCCCTGCAAAACCAGGACACATAATAATATATATTTGTCATTATCCTATGCGAAGCCAAAAAACTAGGCGCTTTTAGCTCAATCTCGGCTAGTTTTATTAGGTCTTCTTTTCCAGGGTGATCCTTGGGGAGCCAGTTCAGCTCTGGATAGGGTCTCCTCGTTTTGCATGTTGCTTTACATGGTGCCAAATAATCCTTACTGATTTTGCTTTATGTGATACCAGATAACCCTTATGGAGGAGGGCTCCAAGCATCCTGGCTGATGAGAGTGGATAAAAGTGCTCCACAGTCTCTTGACTTGAGGTGATGGCTGTGATGTTTGGTCTTGGCCTTTGGTTGTGCCATAAAGGGGTACACGGGGTGATTTAGGAGAAGGTGGAGCAGTGGGAGAGGGCACAGAGGTCCTTTAAACAGAAGGGGTTTAATGCAGATGGACGTGGGCTTGCTTAGGATGTAGTAAATAACAGGGCCAGCACTCATACTCTGCTTTTTTTTTTTTTGTGTTTTCTCTTCTGTTGTATTGCCATCCCCTCTCCTTTTCCCTTCGAGTCTTCTTTTTCATTACAGGTGCTACGTGGTGTGCAGAAAAACATGCTTGGCAATGACTCCTGGCTTGGAGAGACTAAACATCTCTGAAGGCAGAGACTGTTGCCGCTTGTCTGCGGCAAGCTCCGTTCGGTTGCTGGCTGGCCTGAGGCTATCCGCACCCCAGGGCCATTGAGCGCAGACACCAATGTGAGGATGCAACAAATGGTGTTTATTTAACTGCGCAACAGCCTTATATAGTCGTCTTGTCCCGTACGAACTCGCGCGATACTTGCACATCCTGGTCCTTTCGCCACGCCTACCTTTCCGTTACAACCCGAGATTTTCTGGTCGCCGTACCCTAATCTACCTACATTTCTCCCTCCCCATGCTTCAAGTCATGCGAAGTAAAGCGTATCGCTGATTCTGGTGCCTTGAGTCAAAGCGTAAGCGTAACTGGCGGATACAACATCCTAAAATAGGAAAACCAAAACATGTTAGGAGAATAACTCCAACAACAACAGCAACAACTATTATGAGTTTGTCCCAAGAAAACCAAGACATTAGCCATCCCCAGACACTAGCTCCGATATCAGCTAGACATTGCCATTTAACTGGATCCTCCTTAGCTATTTCTAACAAGCTATCCGCTGCCTCTGGAGGATTACATTACGTTCCTGGATCTGTTCATAATCATCCGCAGAGAGACAACAAAAGGAAAGATTTGCAAAACGGGCACTTTTACACCCTCCTTGGATAAGGATATCAAAAAGAACATCGATCGCCTCATGGTGAGCCTTCAAAATCCTTGAAGTTTGCTCAAACTTGTCTTGCATTACCTGTATTACTGCTTTAACCGCCTTATTGTTTCGAAGAAGGTGGCAAACCACTTTCTCTAGAGCGGCCGAATTTCGCTGTACTCCTACACCTGGAGAGAAAGCTAACGTAAAGACTCCTGCAGCGCCTTTCCAGACAGGGAAAGATAAGAACTCCCCTGCGTAAACAGTTCTCACTGGTTATTACCTCGCCATCATCCAGCTCTACTCTCAATGTCCCTAAGTCCCTCTTTCTTCGTCGAGGCAGTCGCCTGCCTCGTCTCTCAGGTTTCAGGAAGATGCCCATGGGTTCTAAGGTGCCAAATATGCACCACCCATATGGCTCTCTTGGGTAGAAACATTTGTGAACAGTACCATTACATAATAATACTAACGGGTGCTGCAGACAAAAAGGGAGTATCCCTTATATCCATTTTGTCCACAATGAGGGAACTATTTACAGTAGCGTTCCGCCCTGGCTGGAAACGTTCCCCCCAGAGCTTTGGTCCTCAACAGTATCGTGTCTGGTTATGTACCCGAGCCCAGGTTCTCCAGTAAGATTCCCCTGCAACTCCTGAGATGCAAAGCAAAAGCAAGCTAATCATGAGCGCATTGTTCAAAGCTTTTGTTTCACTCAGCAACGGTCGCCGTTCCTCATCTTTCTTGGCGCCCCGCCGCTTTACCAGACTCTCTGTGCTGCTGGGACACCTCCTTTCCGCAGGTAGAGGCTGATGTTGCTTCGGCTTCCCCCACAGGTACTTCTGCAAAACATAAAGCTCGGATAGCATGCATATTACTTCGGGTTGAGGTTTTGTTTTAAATCAAGGCGCAAACAGCGTGTAGGGACCCACTGTATAACATCATCCCGTTTGATGGCGGCATACCCCCTCCCGTGATGTAGCAGCTCCCAACCTGCTTCCCACTCCGCTGTCCCAGGGAACCGAACCTTGACTGGGGGGCCCACCTCTGGCACCCCTGGACCCCAATGTCGCTCAATTGGGGCACGCTCTTGGTCTCCCCGGGCAAAATGATTTAAAGAATAAAGAGCGCGATGTAAAATGTGAGATTGGTAGTTGACAGGAATTACGTCTGGGAATCCTCCCCCCTCTCCAAGAATCTTAATTCTGTGTTTTAGCGTCTGATTAGCGCGCTCTACAATGGCTTGCCCAGTAGAATTATACGGAATGCCGTGTTTGAGCGTGATACCCCACCGCTGACACCACTGACATGTGGTATGAGCAATAAAACAGGGGCCATTATCAGTTTTGATCTCGACAGGTAGGCCTAGCCAAGCGATTGCAAGATTCCAATGTAGCTGAATGGAGCGTGCTGTTTGTTTCCGATGCGGGGTGGCCACAATCATCATACTGTAAGTGTCCACTGTGACTGCCAGCCATGGCTGAGGTCTGAGCTGAGGACATAGGGTGAAGTCTGATTGCCATATGCCGTTAGGCTTCAGTCCACGGGGGTTGACCCCAGCACTCCATAACGGTGAACGCTGACAGTACGGGCAGGTCGCAATGACCTCTTGAACCTGCGTGAGAGGGATGCCACAGCATTTTGCGAGCGCTCGTGCTCCGATATGCAGAAAGCCATGGAGATCTTTGGCTTCAGATAGTGTCCATGTCTTATTCGCTGCTTTGTCCGCCATCGCATTGCCTTCCGTAATAAACTCAGGCAAATTAGTATGATTTCTTACATATAAAACATAAAACAATGCAGTTCGGATTTGAATTTCTTGTCACAAAGCTCGCAGAAATGCAAAAACACACTGATTACCTGTATGCTCTATAACAGATCTATCCAATTGCTTTACAATGCCAGCTACATATGCTGAATCAGTAACCAAATTAAAGGGAATGGGAAAATTTTGAAATACTTCTAATACAGCTCGTAATTCTACCATCTGAGGTGAACTTTTTTTTTTTTTTTTTTTTTTTACTACCATATGTTCCCACTTGCTGTCAGAATACCAGACAAGGCCCGCCTTGCCCGTGTTCCCAGATCCATCCGTAAAAATGGTAATTCCATCCACAGGAGTGTCTGCGCACCACACTCCTGTGGCAATTGGAAGTTCCGCACTCAATTTTATAACAGGATGGGAGGGCAAGTGGTAAACAACCTGTCCCAAGAAATTCTCCATAGCTGTTTGCAAAGCAAAGCTATTAGCCATACACCACTCAAAATATTGAGTTGCAATAGGAACGGTTAGTGATGCAGGATCTCTGGCCACAAGCTCCCGACATTGCATCCGTCCTTTGATGAATAATCTGTGCCAATAGCTCTGTAACGAATCTGATCATTCTGAATTCCATTGACCAATTATTGCATACAGAACTTGCCTTTCAAACAAGGTGATAATTTGTATTTCCTGATTCAAATCAATACGATGTACAAATTTGGAATGTAGCCTGCTTTCTACTTCTGTAATCAGTTGCTGTACCTCTGCAGTAGTCTGTCGTGGTGCTGTTAAAGTTGTGTCCCCTGCTAACAATTGGAATAGAGACTGCAATTGTGACGACACAAGCCCCAAGTACGGCCGCAGCCATAACTTGAGCCTTATGTTCCACAGTACCCACTTTTGCACATGCCTTTATCATAGCATTCAAATCTGTTTTTCCAGGTAAAGCTTCAATGATCTTTTGACAATCAGCATTAGCATTATCCCTGTTTACCACAGGTCCAAGGCTTGGCAGCCGCAAAGGTTAACCCCGCGTGGAAACACCAGTCCTGCGCTCCCTGCGGTTCAGGCTGCGAGCTGACTGCTTAGGCCTGGAACTGGTTGGGAAGATTCATTTGTGTCAGCACACAGTTCCTCCCCGCGTTCTTTCTACAGTTTCCCTGCACTCTGCAGCTGGTTGTTATCAGCTGACCTTGAGCATTATACTGAGACCTGCACAGCTTCACAAGATGACCCAGCTTCCCACAGCAATGACACATCAAAACAGAGTTATCTCTCCCACTCAGCTTCAACTTCTTAAGGCAGTTTTTCTTAAAGTGACCTTCCTGTTCGCATGTATAACAACGATGAACTACCTTAACTGCCGCCGCAAAAGTTTTTGCTAAATGCTCCATCTGAAATGTGGTGGTTCCTACTTTCCCACAAGCATCCATTAGCTCGGTTAAGGTGGGGCCACGATTTGCCATCCCTGCAACAACTTTCCTGCAGTCCTCATCTGTGTTGTCCCTCGCTAACTGTAGTAACAATGCTTCTTTTACAATTTTCCAATCTAATGGTTGCCAAATATTTCTTCCCTCAGGACCCGCACCCACAATCACTGGATATGCTTGTGGAATTATAACTCCTTCTAATAACGCATCTCGAATGACCCCTTTCCATTTCACTCCTCCCTTACCTCCCCCCCACTTCCCCTGTATACGCGAGCGGACGCTGACCCTCTCCCTCACCTCCCACATTACCAGATAGATGCAAACCTCCCCCCCCGCCCTGATCTAAAGGTGGAGTAGGGAATTGCAAAGGAGGTTGAGGTGGCCCTAATACTTGTCCCGAACACAGAGGGGGGTTTGGGGGAGACATAGTCACGTGTCTCGAGGCGTTGGCTGAACGGTGCTGCTGCAATTCTGTCTTTAATTCTTCCAGTCGTCTACCAAGCTCTGTCATGTCAAGTTCGTGTCCATTTCGTGATGGTAACGGTCCTTTAAGTCCTTGTGACTCTGGTACTGCTGACTCCGTAAATGGCGACTTTGACGGTGGTCGTTTAGCGCCAGAATGTAAACTTTGTTCAACAGACTCAGGAAACGGCGAATCCGGTAAAGGTGGATATGAAGCAGGTTTACCCTCCTTCTTGTCCTCCTGCTCAGCCTCATCCATAGAGAGATCAATGAGAGGAGGGGGTTTCGGAGGGGGTTTCAGCCAAGTCTCCTGTTCAGCATCTGAATCAATTAGTCCAAATCTAGTTCGTGTTTTAGGGCGCACTACCGGTTCTAATGGATCTGTATCTATTTTACTCGCTCCCCACTCCTCAGCTTTTTTTGGAGCCGTCCGTATCGACGGCGATAAAGGAGCTGCCACCGGTACAGCCACCGGGGCCGTGGGAGGTTTTGATCCCGCAAACAGTGAGGGGGTAGTAGGCGTCTGGGGTCCTAAAGCCATAAAAGCTGTATGTGTGACTTCTCTCTCTGCTTTTATTCCTTTTAACGCTTCGCTAACCAGCCTCCATGTAGCAGACAATTTAAAGGCTTCCTTATTACCACTTGACACCGCATCCCAGAGAGAGTCACCAATCTTCTCCCATAAAGGTACTTCAAAGACATCATTAAAGGTTGTAAAATGTCCTTTATCTTTTGCCCAGAACAGTAATTGCTTTAACACAGCTTCATTGTATTTAATTCCTCTCTCAGAGAGTATGTTGGAGGAGTTTCACCACTGCCACTTCTGTCTTGGTCAGGGTAGACCCCATGTAAACACGCCTGAGCCGCATCCCATGTCGCCCGGTCCTCCCGCGCAGCCCGTAGCAGCTGCAAGATAACTCCCCATGTTTTTAATTCTTTGGCAGAACCCACTGCCATAGCTCGCTCAGCGAGCTTCATCCAGCACCACTCCCAGGCGCTCGGCTGTAAACAATCAGCCGGTCCTGCCACCGCCCCCCCCTTTAACGAGACGGTCCACACACTGGGCTACGTCTTTTGATTTCACAGAAATCTTAAATTCCCCGCCCAGTAACGAAATCACCTTTATCAAGGCTTCCATGGTTCGCGAACCCACTCCGACCACCTGCAGTCCACCAGCCCAGCAATCACATCGGGGTCACCATTTGTTGCCGCTTGTCTGCGGCAAGCTCCGTTCGGTTGCTGGCTGGCCTGAGGCTATCCGCACCCCAGGGCCATTGAGCGCAGACACCAATGTGAGGATGCAATAAATGGCGTTTATTTAACTGCACAACAGCCTTATATAGTTGTCTTGTCCCGTACGAACTCGCGCGATACTTGCACATCCTGCTCCTTTCGCCACGCCTACCTTCCGTTACAACCCGAGATTTTCCGGTCGCCGTACCCTAATCTACCTACAAGAGACTGTCTGTCTGTCTGCGTAGAATGGAAGTTTTCTCCTTCAAAAGAACCCAGAATGAGTCTTCTCTGTGTGAGAGTGTTTCTGTGGTAGATTTCAGATACGAGAGCAAGGAAGACCCACTACGTGTGTGAATATAGTACAAGCAAGATGATCAGCAGGGAAACAGATCTACGAAGCTCAGGAGGAGTCAGATGTGCCAGCTTCTGCTCTGTAGTTGCATGCTTTATGCATTACATGCCTGGTCAGCTACCGCTCTATTAATTGGTACATTTCTCTGCATGTGTATGGACACACACACACACCCCACCAAACTTTTCTCCTTTCTCTTCCAGCGTGGTGCAGTGCATCCCTCTTGGGAACCATGTCAGGAGAAATCCAGGCATGAAAAGCCTGCCCAGCAGGGAACGGAGGCACCCCGCTGAGGGACAGGGCACAAAATCCATCCAGGGCCAAAAGACTGATTTTTTCTTGGTTGAGATTCACCCCTTCCTATATAAATGCCTCTGCTCCTACTCTTTTCAGAAGTTCATGCAAACTCCTTCGTTCCTTTTCACTCATTCAGTGGCACACCTTTTCCCTTGTCCTAAAGGACAACTCACAAAATAAAAGCACAATCAGAGTTTCTTCTGGAGAAGGGACCATCTCCTTTCCCCCTCCATCTCCATCTCTGAGACATTTTTTCTCTCCCACCCACCCAGAAAGTACTGACATGCGTGTGTTTCTGTGTGACTGTGTATTACCCATATGTGAAAAGGAAGGCAAAGAAAAAGAAAAAGAAAGATAAAAATACAACAGAATGAAAGCCAGGAAAGAAAAGAAAAAAAAACAACTCAGAAAATGTAGGCACTGGTTTCAGGACTTAGTATATGCTCAGCAACTGTTCTGCTTCTTGAGCTATGGCCCTGTTACATTAATGTAACTGCTTGGCGCAGCTTCCCACTCTTCTAGGACATGCTCATATATTTACATGAACTAAATGCTTTTTACTACAATAACAGCCAATTCAGTGCTTGGATAATAGTGTAGCTTGCTAAATATGTCATTTAGGAACAAAGTATTGGTGACCGGTCACCTGCAAGTGCTCAATTATTTCTGTATCTGGTCTCCAGCAAGGGCCAATAACGGGCTGTGTGCATGTATCCTATTCAATCACTTGTATCACTCAATAACGAAAGATGCCAGAGTTTATAAACACCCCATTCGTAAGACATTTCACTCTGATACACTGGGTCCAGGGTGAGGTGGGCAGGCAAACAGGTGGATCGGGGTTCTTAAATAGCCTGGTGGGTACAGGGGTGGACACCTGCTCCAGCAAAAAGAAATTTTCAGCTCCGGTGTTGTAAGAAAGGTTTGTTTGCATTTCAAGCAAAAGCTGTCTTTTCTCCTGGAAAAAGGAGAAATAGAATAAATCTCAGGGGATTTAAGAGTATGAGGATAAAAATTTTCAGATTGGCTGGAGGACTTCAAAGGAGAGATGGTGAAAATGTTCGAGTGTGATGAGGTGCTGGCTGATGCATGCAGTTTGAGATATGTGGCATATGGACGGACAAGATCCTGCTGATCACGTAGGTGGGAAACCATTGAAAAAGAGCGAGTGTCCTTCCTGATTTTGTTAGTATCTGAAACTTTATTACTTCTTGACTCAGGTACTCTTGTCAGTGTATCTATTCTGAATATTGTAAGCACACACTTTTATGTGTACCTACTCTTCACCTGGCTTGAGTTAAGCAGGATTTCAGGGTCAGCAGACCTATCCACTCAGCTAACAGCAGCTATCTCAGCTGATGTCCTGGGCACTTAGACATATTTTTTAGCTCCCTAGGATATTCTCCAGAACAGCCAAACCTGTACCATTTCAACAGCAGGAGCCAGATGAGCAGGCATCCTCTGGGGTCAGACAAGCCAGTGGAAAACTGGAAGATGCTGGGAATAGACTTGCGTACTGGAGTTTCCCAGTGGGGTTGGGAAAGATCCATGTAATTAGCAAGATTTTCTGAAAACAAATCCCTTTGGATTGAAACCTCCCAACGATGCTGAGCAGGATGTGTGGGTACCAACTTAATTAAAGAAAACCCCTAATGAAGAAATCTGCACCTCCAGCTTTCCAGCTGTGGTGTTTTGTGGTTTTTTTTTCCCTCCAAACTTCCCAGTTGTCCCTCTATGCCCAGTTCGGTGGGGAGCGGAGGGAAAACAGGAAGATCGGAAAAAACACCTCCAGCGAGCCAGGCAGGAGTCGAACCTTCAATCTTCTGATCTGTAGTCAGACGCATTATCCATTGCGCCACTGGCCCCCAGCGGCAAAGGGGGGGGGGGACGGGGGGGGGGACCGGGGGGGACAGGGCGGGTCGTGAGTGAGTCCCGAAGGGGGCGACCCCGACGCCCAACACCGCCCAAACGTGGGGCTGCTGGTCAGGAGCAAAGCCCCACACACCCTTGTCCCCGAGTTTTGGGTCCCCGATGCTGCCTCCGTCCCTAATCTTTGCTCCGCTGTTGCTCTTGACGAGGGGAAAATCAAAACCCTCCAGCAGCGGGTGGAGCTTGTGCAGTGGAAATTCTATTTTCCCACCGGCATCCAGGTCCAAGCTCCTTCGTATCTGATGTTGCTCCACCGCGGTGAAGAGCTTTGCAAGTACAAGCTGGGAACGAGTGGCATCACATCACCTGCTGCAACATCTATGCCGAAAGGAGAAAAAGAAAAACTTCATCATATCAT
This sequence comes from Nyctibius grandis, assembly GCF_013368605.1. Classification (NCBI taxonomy): domain Eukaryota; kingdom Metazoa; phylum Chordata; class Aves; order Nyctibiiformes; family Nyctibiidae; genus Nyctibius; species Nyctibius grandis. The sequence continues at coordinate 74,206,936 of NC_090660.1, forward strand.
CCAGTTCCCAAATGCTGGGAGTTGTGTCATGCCCCTTTGTTCATAAACTTTGTTCCCCCAAACCCCAGCAGAGCCTGTCTGCTCCCGTGGTGTCTGGAGGAGGAATCCCAGATGCTGGAAGGAGGTGGTGGGATCTGCCTCTGCTTCCACGATGCTGTAGCAGAAGAGCCTTGTAGCCTTCAGCCCACACTTGGTTCTGCCTCTGCAGAAGGACCTCAGAGCAGACAGACAGGGCCTGTAGGGCTGGGACAGGCTGCGTGGTGCAGGGCAGAGCTGATCTGTTCAGAGGGATAAGGGCAGCTCCGGAGGCAGCAAGATAGTATCAGCACCCTGTCTTCCAGGTAACCCCCACTTCACTGTCACACCAATACCTCTCCCATCATGATGTGCCTGACTCACATCTGCACGTTGGTTCCTGCCCCAACCTCTAAGTTACTCTTGGTCCATACCCCATCTTTTCTTCTGCGGCTCAGCTGTCAGTGACAACGCTCTTTGGACTGCCAAGACGGGCTTTGCCTTTGAATCCATACAAAGCACCATGTTGGTGCCTCAGGAAGGAGATCAGTTTCCTGGTGACTGTGATCTTGGTCACTTGGTATGCTCTGCCAAGGCCACAACATCTCAGAACTTGTTTTCCAGTTTTTCGTTGTCAACCAGACGCAAAGTAAGTTTTGCTTTGCCAGGGAGAGCCAGGGAACACCTCTCAGATTTATAACATTTTGGATCCAGTCTCAGGACTTCTTGGTGACACCTGCTGCCTGCTTTTCTGAGCCCTTCGCTGACTTCACGGCAGCCAAACATGTTGGCCCATTGCTGGTAATAACCTGGGTGTCCATGAGCTGCTGGGTTGTTTCCAATGGTAGCCTTTGATTGCTCTTTGATTTCTGGCCTGACACTTGTCCATTCAGGCTTCCACAAACAGGTCTGTACCAGCAAGAGCCTGGCTACTGAAAACAAACTGCATATTTAGCCCTGGCTTCAGTAGGCAAACAAACAAAAAAAAAAAGCTAGCCAGCATTGGACAGTAGGGAGCATGAAAAAAAAAAAAAAAGAACAGCTCTTCATTCCTTAGGAACAGGATGGAATTCACATAACCTGCTGCCAGGGAAAATGCCAGGAGCTGTTGGAGACAGACATTAATCACCGCAACCCTATCTGAACATGCATTGCTGCTGTACCTCCCTCAGCAGTGGTGATTTTGCCAGACTGCTGTGATAAATGATGGCTTTTGGCTTGACTTGCTTGTGAGTGCTCCTTCAAGTCATGGACCGTCTTGTGGGGTACAGAAGGTATTACATTCTGGATAACAATGAGGATCTTGAGGGTGAAGTTCGAAAGGAGGATGAGCCAGTTCAGCAGCTCCTTGCTCCAAAGTAATGAGATCTCACGTCTCCTCCCCTCTTCTCCACTGTGCTCAGCTGCACAATTTGCCTTGTCCCTGCTCTGGTGCTCTGTGGAGACTCCCAACACCTGAGTCAACTTGATAATCCAGCAAAGAAGTGGGTCATTTTCTAAGGGTCGGTGAGGTGAATCAGCTCAGCTGGTGCAAACAAGGTGATGGGGCCTTGCAGCCAGGGCCAGCACAAGGAAGACGAGAGGCACAGGCTTGGCCAGATCAGCTCAGCCGCCTGCAGTTGCTTGTCAAACTGCAGCCTAAAGGAGGTGGGTCGTGCTGAGACAATGAAGCAGAAGATATGGAGTGGGAGCGAGGTGTGAGAAGGGGAGAAGGCATCGAGTGGGTGAGAGGTAGAGCTATTGTCTTCCTCCACAGACACCCCACTGTTGAGCTGGTATTTCCATCCTCTCTTCATTTTCTTTCTTGCTCTCTTTATTTTTTGCAGGTGCTAGGAAAGTGGGCAGTGAAGATGAGGCCAAATTCCTCCTGATTGTCACAGGCCAGTGCAGAAGGGTAAGCACGGAGGGGAGCAGCTCCTTCATAAGCAGACTTGCAAATAGCTCCTCTTTTGCAGATGGGTTTCGTTTTTTTCCCCTGAATTAATCTTGAAAAACCACAAAGTGAATGAAAGGGGGTGAGTGTGCCCAAATGGCTGGTGGGCATACAACAACAGGATGTAATTGCAAACAAGAGTTTGCAGGGGTGGAGGTAGCACCTTTTTCTAGTTGGGCAGCTTGGACTTGCACGTATTCCTGCAGCTGGCACCCAGAGAGATGATCCACCGCACGCTGGGGCCAGGCAGGATAAAGGGCTCCCATGTATTCACTCAGAGATCCCAGGGATGTTACTCTTGCTGCGATGATGGGATGAAGGGTGATGTTAGAAAAAGATGGTTTCTCAGATTTCCATGCACTTCTAACAGAATTGCTCTGAGCAAACAGGGCCACTCAGTTTTGGCTGATGGAGCAAGTACTGCATGCAAGAACAGCTGTTGTGGTGCCCTGCAATTTGGAAAGCAGGTTCCAGTGAGATGGGCCCTGCTCTTAGGCAGGACAGGGCTGCAGCCAAGAATAATGATTTGAGCTGAAACCTTGGTCAAGCAGGGAACCATCCTCATGCCTGGAGGAAGCTGGAGCCAGAGCTGGGAAATCAGGCCAGTGGCCTGAGGAGGGGATGGATATAGGTTAGAGCTGGAAACAAGAAGGGATGATACAAAAGGGTGAGCAGGTAGGGAAGGGTGGGTGCACCTGACTAGGCCAAGCCTACCTTTGGTGGTTGCTCCTAACTTCTTTTGATAGCTCTCCTGGCAGTGAGGCAGGCTACAAATATATGTAGTTTTTTACAAACTGTAAGTTGCTGTAAGTTTGGGCTGATGGGGGGTTCTCTCCTTTCTTCTTGCTCAGTACGTGGTGCAAGAACCGCATGTTTTTTCACCAAACCATAAATCCTCCAACAAACCCCATAGAAGCCCCTGGGATTCAGGTCTTCCTGGTTGCTCCCATCCTTAGAAGACACGTCTTCCCTCCTGGTTATTGTGGGTCCAGCGGGGCCCTGCAGCCGAGGGAGGGTGCATTCAGTAATGCTTTGGATATTATGGAGAACAAGCTGGCAACCCAGAGTGCTTGTAAGGTGCCCCAAGCTCTACGTGGAGATTTACCACATCCTTTGGCAAGGAACAAGTCATTAGTATCCAATTACACTGAAATCATACTTAATTCAAGACAGGTTAAGACAAAAAGCAAATAAAAACATTTACTCACAGCTGCCAAGATAGATAAACTTATAAAAGAGGTAGGTGGAGAAATGAGCGAAAACCAGGCTTCAGTTACAGGCTTTGAAGATTAAATCAGCAAGGCCATTCCCTCATAACCAGGCATTTTGCTGCAGGCTCTCCTGACATAGTGAGGAGCGGAGAGCTATCTTCCTCCGCACCTTACACCCCAGGCTGTGTTGACCAAGAAGTGTTTCCTCATGGGGGAACAAAGTCCCTTTCATGTCTAATTTCCTCCCAAAAGAACCAAAATTCTTCCTTTCCAGGGAGGTCCACCACTTTAGCATGGAGCTCCTCCTATTTCTTCCCTATCCAGGAGACACGCTGGCCCTTCCTCTTGATAAAAATAAGAATTATTTCATTCCTTTAGCATTACCTGGCCAGCTAACAATACCTTGGCTCAAGTGCTAAGCGAGAGTGCTGTTGTGGGAAAAGCACTGGCTCGATGCCTGAACGCCACCATTTTCTTTTTGTCTTTTTTTTTTAAAAAAACCCTTTTTGTTCTGCAATAATGTCAATCTCTCTTCTTTGCCCTACCTTGTCATTCTTATTCTGGTGGGCATACGGCAAAGCATGCGTGCGTAGTCAGCCTTGGTTTGGAAGGAATGTCTCACTTGAAGCTGATGTTGGGATCAGGAGCAAGGGGAGCGGTTTCTGCTCGCTGGAGCGAGGCTGCTCTTTGTTTCACAGGACTTATCTTTTCAAGGAGAGGGTAAGACAGTCCACTCCCTTCATGGTAGAGGATAAAGGAGTTGAAGTTTGATGTGGGAAGGATGAAAAGCAGGTCGCTGTGGTGCTATGAAGTAGAAGAGGAGGTGGGGAAGTTGTGCTGGGCTTGGGGAATCACTTCAAAGGGCATGTTCAATGCAGAGGGCATCCTGGGACTTACTGCTGTGTGCACGGTCTCCTTTCTTACCCTGTTACTGTGTCTTTTCCCCTTCGCATTTTCCATTTGCTTCTGCAAACTTTCTCCTTCCAGTTTTACAAAGTGGCCTCACATTGGGACACTTGGAGATACCCACTCACTTGCTCGCAGCAGTTTCCTCCCTAAACTGTAAGGAAATGGCCCAGGTGCCTTTCTGTCCCCCTGCACAGCTCCTGCAGTGCATGGGGCCACGGGGAGAGTGTGGACACCACCAGCCTGGGGCCAGAGAGCAGAGGCACTTATCTCACTGCTTCTCACACGTGCACTTCTCTCAGAAATGCTCACCAGCTATAAAGTGAGGGAGAGGATGAAAATGGGATCACCAAGATGGAAAAAGGTGAAGCTCCCTGGCCTACATGTTCAAATGCTTTATTTCTCAGTTTCCAGCCTGGTGCAACCTTTGAGGATCAGCGTAAAAAGCATTTCACACAGGAACACTTTAAGAAGTCACCAGAGGAAGGATGGAAGAGTTGTCACCTTCTTCATGTCTGACTGGGTGGCATCTGGCTTGATAAAGAGACGTTTATACTTTCCTGGAAGAGAACGATGGCTCCTGGGAATGAGCAATCAGTCTGGATGCGTTTCAATTAAAGACTGCCAGGAGCCCAAGAAATTGGCTATGAGACCTGACTTATCAGGAGCACCCTAATGAATGCAACCTGAGCCATGATGTGCAGAGGAAGCTTTTAAGGAAGCACTGTACCTTCTCAGGGCAATCACCTGCACACCAGCTGGTGACAGGTGAGAGGTCATGCTGGTTTGGACGGGTAACGGTAGGAGTCTGTTCAGCTTTTTGAAGTATTCCATAAATATCATCTATTTTGGATGAATATCCATGGATTTGTCATAGATAAATTATTTTCTTTGCATTTTTGCTTCATCTCTCCTAGACTGAGTGGGATTTCAGTGTTACTGGTTGCCTGCTGGCAGTGCTTGCTGAAGGTTACTGTGGACTGTTACCCTGTGGCCACCTAACTCATGTCAGGCTCCTGGCATGTTCTCCAGAGCGTCAAAGGATAGCAATAGCCATGCCTGCCCTGTTTTACTCTGATGAGTACCTCTGTTGGAGGTCAAACATGGCAGAGACATCCTCTGCCATTTGGTGTGGAATAGGAGATCGGCCCGGGATTGACTCCTGAGGTTCCTCATGGTGTCTGTTGAGGGTCGGACAAGAAACACAGCAATGAGCAAGAGCCTTCCTCCCCACCCCAAAACCCCCTCTCCTTCGAGCTTGAATTGGAACCAGTGACTAAGGATTACTCTGAAAGCACCACAGCCCTCCACCCTGGCAGCTGAGCTATCAAATGATGAGAGATGAGGTCCTCAGAGTGACTCCCGGCAGGATCCCACAGCGGCCCCAGTCCCAGCTGCATGTTGGCAGGTGGCACACACATGACTCTGGCATATGGGGAACCAAGGCCTAAAAAGCACCTAGAATACAAGTTTCTGCACAAAGCGATGCTGCTGCAAAGCTGTCGCCTCGCTGTGAAGTGCTTCATAGCAATGATTAGGCATGGAAATAGCACCAAGGCCATACTAGGTAGGTAACTGTAAGAGACGTGATTTGTAGTCTACTCATACATGGATCTATTATCACCCCTCTCATGTTTGCATTACAGTCTTTGGGATTATCAGAAGCAGCAGAAACAGACGTGTACTGCTCCAGCTTGTCACCTCCCAAGGTTTCCGTGAAGTAAGATTCCCTGCACACCTCTAACGGGGTGGAGATGAGGGAGATCCAACCCCACGGCATTAGAAAAACAGTGACAGAAGTGACACAAGGAGGCAAAACTCACAACAAGCAGAACCTTCAGAGGACTTTGTAGCACCACCTGTTCTTTCTTGCAGACTACAAGCAGTTGGCCATGTGCTTCACTAGCAGCGCAACTCTAAGTGCTGCAATAACAGAAGTGCACAGGAGTTCTGGTGCCAATCCTGTGCTCTGCTTTGCCACTGCATCCCAGCCCTCCCTCCGCCCCACACATGCCCGTCCTCACCCTCAGCCACCTTCTCCTGATCCAAAGGGTGGCTGTGGCAGGGGCATATGGGATTGGCAGTGCCCTGTTTTCCCAGGTTCTTGACCACATTGGTAGGACAAGGGAGGTCAGGTGTCACCGGCTCACAGCATCACTCCTTCCCTCGCACACAGCGTCAGAGCAGCCTCCCTCCCTGCTGATGGCTGGGTTCACCAGGAGTCACCCTCTGGGCTGGGGACAGGCTATGATTGGCTGGGTGAGGTGGAGGCAGGGGGATAATTTGGGGTGGGGAGGAAGAAAGCCCCAAACTCTTTGTCTTCTCCCCAGATCGTGATATCAGATTACTGTGATGCAGTTTGCTGCCATGAACTATTCGTTCCTGTTGCCCAACCCAGCTGCAGGGGGTTAGGGCTTCACGCCGAGAGATGTGCATCCTCAGGTAGCCCAGGCAAAACACAAATTTTACTGCAAAGCTGCCCCTTATGTGTCAAGGTCAAAGCCTTTGAAAAGGCACCCGAAATTTGATTTTGTTCTGTGGCCAAAGGACTTGCTGTATGCCCCTTCTTCCCTCGCATTCCCTAAACTCAGCCGGAATCAGAAAGGCTGACTCCTGGGGAACAGCCTGATGGGAGAAGGGGATGCAACACCGCATGTGTGGACATGGGCTGACATGCTTGATATGCTTCCCAAAGTGATAATTTGAAAGGATGTTAATCTGATAGACTGCTGCTTGGTACAGTGAACCCGATGTCACAGCGGATGGCATCCCTGATCATAGCTTAAAGTGCATTCATTCAACTCCTGCCCGGCTTGAAAGCACTTCCAGCTGTTGTTCTTGCCAACACCTACCTGCCTCTGTCATGCATTCTGCTCTCCTAAGCTCACGTGAGTCTCACGTGAGGGGTGGGAGAAAGAACTTGGCTGGAAAATGTCCAAAAGGCAAACTTGCTCTTCTAATCTGACTTTCAAAAGAAAAAAGGCATTGGCACTCAGAAATGAACAGTCATGCTGGTTTTGCTATACACCTAAAGAGCATTTACAGGGCAAAGACAGACATGAAAGCAAAACAGAGAGAAGTTTGAAAAACAGCAGGGGAAAAAAGCTCAAGGACAGAGGTACCACCACTACCACCAGTGCTAAACAGATGCTCAACCAGGTCAGGTAATGCCTTGCTGTCTGAAAACCTTCCTGTCCCCACACCCAATATTTTTGTTTAGCTGTAACATCGTAATGTTCGATCCTCTATCTTCCAGCACTGAATTTCTGTTCTGTCTTGGAGGAATGACCCTCAAGATGGGGATGGATGAAAACATAACCTAGACCAGCCTAGGGAGCTGGGACAGAGTCTCAGCAGGTCTCTGACATGGGGTAAAGTCATGTGCTGAGTATAACCTTAAAACCAGTCTCTCCTTTGAACTACAGACCACAGCATTGTCCTGGAGAAAAAAATACCCGCACTTCTCTGCTCTGCCAGCTGAGCTATGGAGGGAACATACTGAAATAGCATCAAGAGTGGCTTATGTTGAGTGGACCAAGGCTGGGGAGAAACGTGACACTGGGGCAGGGCTGTATCTCTGCAAAGTGATGAGCTGACGCCAGCTGGGAAGCCTGAGCTGGGTCTGTGCTGCAAAACGCAAGTTGCTTCTCTGTTCAATATTACTCTCCTAATGACAGAGCTGGGGGTTGCGGCAGTGGGGTTTAAAGGGAGCACTATGGGCTGCTAAGGCCAGAGCAAAAAGGAAATCTGTTCCCTGATCAAAATTCCTACTGTTAAGACCCTGCAATCACTTTTCCTTAAATTCTGGTATGCTCGGGAGGCCCCCTAGCACTGCCACCACAGTGTCACCTGTGTCCAGCCCCGCTGTCACAGCGCTGGCTCCTCTGCTGCTAACCCAGTGTTAAATACCCGTGTTATTCCATAAAATGCAGGAACTCACATAGGAGCCATCATTCCTCCCTCTCTGCTAGCAGGGGAGAGGTTCAGTGATGATTTACAAACAGGCTCCCATGGGATGCTGTGACAGCAAAGGAGAGAAAAGGGTCAGGGCAGTATTTGAAAAGCAAAGGACTGTACTACGACAGTATAGCACTTGGTTGTTTACTCTCCAAGAGGAAGCAGGACTCTCCCACTTTTCTAAATCTGGCTTGTTTTATTTATATCCCTTCTTCCTTCATGTCTCATTCTCATTGCAGGGCATATTTGGGGATGTGGAAAAGCAAGCCTGTGCCTGTTATCTGTGAAACTCACCCCTAGCCCTGGAGAGGACCTATTTTTAGGTAGGCAGTAGTGCAGGGCTATTTCTTCCCCACATGCAGTACTTCCTCCATGCAGTACTTTGGACACACTTTTATGACTTGCGTATGAAGTATAGATCTCCTTCTAGCAGTAATGTGTTGAGGGGATGAGGGTTTGGGAACCTCTGGGCTTGTAAAGTTCTGTACGGCTCAGGGAGATGGTGAACCGCTAATCTCATGTATTTTATTCCACGGCACCCTGATTTTGAGGCTTTTGAGAATACAGATGCTTGCAGAGAAGGTTATCTTCCTGGACTGCATCAAAAGAAGTGTGGCCAGCAGGTCAAGGGAGGTGATTCTACCCCTTTACTCCGCTCTCGTGAGACCCCACCTGGAGTACTGTGTTCAGCTCTGGGGCCCCTAACATAAGAAGGACGTGGAGCTGTTGGAGTGAGTCCAGAGGAGGGCCATGAAGATGATCAGAGGGCTGGAGCACCTCTCCTATGAAGACAGGCTGAGAGAGTTGGAGCTCTTCAGCCTGGAGAAGAGAAGGCTCCTGGCAGACCTTCTAGCAGCCTTCCAGTACCTGAAGGGGGCCTACAGGAAAGTGGGAGAGGGACTTTTGACAAGGGCATGTAGTGATAGGACAAGGAGGAATGGTTTTAAACTGAAAGAGGGTAGATTTAGATTAGCTATTAGGAAGAAATTCTTTCCTGTGAGGGTGGTGAGACACTGGAACAGGTTGCCCAGAGAAGCTGTGGCTGCCCCCTCCCTGGCAGTGTTCAAGGCCAGGCTGGATGAGGCTTTGAGCAACCTGGTCTAGTGGAAGGTGTCCCTGCCTGTGGCAGGGGGGTTGGAACTAGATGACCTTTAAGGTCCCTTCCAACCGAAACCATTCTATGATTCTATGATTTTATGATAAACACCTTGTCTTAATCACTGTTCACGGTTGCCCTGCCTCCCTGAAGAGTATGGTCCAGCCACCACTTGCCCTGATCTCGAGGACTGTGAGGAAACCAGGACTTTCTGTTGGGAGGACTTTCTGTTTCCCTGTGGCCCCTAAAACCAAGTGACACTCAGGTCCACACTGGCCTGCTGGCATTGCTGGAGGGCAGCAGGAAGCCACAGGACCCTCCTTCTCTCAGGCAGGCAGCTGGGAGCAGTGACACCATGGCTTGGTGTCCCACCGGTGGCAGAGCCACGGCACGCAGGGGTGACTCCCTGATGGAGTTCGTCCATGGACTCTCCCCATTTCAGGGTCTCCTAATGCAAATCGCTGAAGTTTGTCTCCTATAATTTATGTTGGCACTGCTGATGAATCAGGAACAGAAATTATAATCTAGTTCATCTGCCCTTTTATCCCATGTTTCTCTCTGCTGCAAACCATGGAAGCTCCTTGAGCAGAGGTAAGCCCAGAGAAGGCTGCTTTAGAGCTCAGTTCAGCTCAGGTCAGTGTCTATCCCCTATTCAAAAGAAAAGGCCAGACATCATCCCTCTGACTGGTGTAGCTTGTCCCTGAAATCCTGTGCTCCTGCACATTTGATGTGCTCCCAGTGACTCGCCCTTAGACATGCTTTGAACTCACCCCTGCTGCTGTGACTTCATATGCACAAAAGGACATTTTGGAAGATGTTGTTATCTCCTGTGCTGGTCCTTGTTTTCCTGGAGATCTGAAACCATCTCTCACGTTATTTTTAGAAGGTCTCCAAATACGGACCGCATATGGCCTATCATCACATATTATGAGTTACACAAAGACAAATATATGTGTCGAGTGGAAAAATGTTAGTCTCAAAAGGCAACTGTTTTTGAAAGCACTTGTCTCTGTTGCAAAGGCTCTCTTTGGCTGCATAAATTGGGTCACGTACAAAGGTAGTTTTGGTATTTATCGTGGGATGTTTAGTGATCACAATAACATCATGAAATGCAAGATACCATTTGCAGTTTGCACTTGTATAGGTAGGAGGGCTTCATCTTACAGCTGGATCATCTGCTTAGTAAGTTGTTGCAAAAGTAAGTGAAATTTGAGTTTCTGCAACATGCCAGCTGTAGGTGGGAATGCTGGTGCTCACCATCCACTGCTGGGGGATGCCCACTGCAGGGTAAATGGGCACAGATGAAACGTGAGATGGGTGGAGAGCCTCCCCCCTACCCCCTGAACAATGCTTGGCTAAAAATGCAAATATTTTCAGTCAAAGCAACAAGCAAAGTTAGCAGGATGGGGAGAGGGGAACACCTCATTGCCATTTTACTCTAAATCTCATGTTTGGCTGGGCAGAAGTGGAGGCAGCAGCTTCATCTTTTTTAGGATGTTGTATTGCTCAGGCACTCAGGACTTCTTGCTAGTGAGGAAGTCAGGGCAAAGCTGGAGGGAGACAGGCAGGTGGGTCTGGGGTCACCTCACACAGTGGCAGTGGCTGCTCTCCTCTCTTGCCCCACAAGGGCGTCCACCAGCCCTGTCCTCTTCCAGCAGCTGAGCTCTCGTGCAAAGCCTTCAGGCGAGTCCCACCAGCCTCGGGAGCATGGGGAGCTGCTGGAGGAAGGGGACAACGGGCAGCTGCCCACCTGCTTTAGGCAGCTGCCAGTGGAGGGGTCTGTCCACCCCTGGGCTGGGTGGCAGAGGTGGCAGGGTGCTAGCTTGTCCCCAAGGACAGACAGGAGCTGGGGTGGCAGCAGGCTGGGGCATCATCATCCCATGGACCAGGATGCTCCACGCCACCCACCACATCCAGGTGAGGATGCCCAGGCAAGGAGCCTGGTGCCTGCAGAGCAGGCTTTGTCTCTGCTGGGTTCGGTGGCGAGCTAAGTCATGTGGGAGTTATCCTCTGGTGAAAATACACTTTTTCTCTTTGTTTTCCAGTCATGCAAGAGAGCCATAGTGCAGATCTGCTGTGACTGACATATGAGAGCTTCACACTGCTGGTACAAGATAAGAGGTTGCAGAGGGGAATTCTGTGAATGCAAAACCCAGGGATGTCATTATGGCATTGAAACCTGAACCTGGACATCACTCAGCCTCTCCTTCCTCTTCTAAATCCCTCTCCTAAACCCACTGCTTTGCAGCCAGCCTTCCAGGCTCTCCTGGCCATCAGTCCACAGCCCACAAGCTGTTATTCGACTGCAAAAATAAAGGAGTTAGAAGCAATATCTGTAAAAGCAAGCATATCTCTAGGAACTGGTGCTCTGGTTGTGTCAGCAAAGCCAGGTAACATTCCTTGGCAAGCAATACTGCAAAAAAATGTTGTAAAAAAATGATATTTTCTTCTTGGTGATGGCTCGTGGACATCCAGAGTTTCTGTCCAGGAGTGGGGTTATAGCAGGTCCTCTTGCCCTTTGTTTGTTCCTTGAGAGACGGCTTAGTTTGATGGCTCTTTGGAGGTGGAGAGCTGTGAGTGCTGGTGGTCTTGCTCATGGGAGTGGAAGTGGAGGAAGAGGAGGGTGATGGGCTGCCAGGGAGAGACAGGAGGGTGGCAGGCTCTTTTTCAGCGCAAGTCCTTCAAAGTCATCAGTCTAAGCAATCCCTGCCGAAGAGTGGCTGCAGGGCCATCCCATGGTTCCACAGCCTCTTAGGCTTTGCCCTTCTCTTCCTCCTTGTTGTAGCACGGTCATACAATGCATGGCTTTCCTGGCACTTCTCATCCAGCCTTTGCAAGCATGGCCGCGCTTCCGCCTTTCTTTATGTAGCCATCACTGCTGTGGTTCATAATACTTTGACAGAAAAAACTGTACTAATTTTTTGTATGTCTAAACTACATATTCCTGCCAGCCTGGCTGCAGAAGGTGGGTTTATCTTTGTTTTGTGCTGTTTATAACAGTTGTGCTGTTTATTATCTGTTCCATGTTAGCGTGCTTCAGCACATGGTAAGGAGAAGAAACAGCAGCAGACTGTCCCTCACCTTGCTGCTGTCAGTTGTCCTCTGCAGATGCTTCAGGTGTCACGCTCAGCCTGTTAACAGAAGGCTTTTGTGGGCTACCACAGGTCAGTATAAATTCACCAGAATTACATCCCAGAGGCAAGTTACGCCCTAGAGGTGCTTTAGTTCATTGTCCAAAGTGCTGGCACAGCAGCACAACCCCCCAGCTTTTTTCGATGCCGTGAACACCCCCTTCCCTATATCACCATATGCAGGTGTTTCTGTGCACTGACATTTCTAACCCTCATCTTTTCCTCCCAGAATTTCTCCTTTTCTGCCTGTGCAGCCAGGTGGAAGTGCCTGCCTCACCAGGCGAGGACGGCTTTCCTCATCCAATTCAAAGTCCCTTATTATGCGTGAGGAGCAGCTGACTCAGTTAGGAGGGTAGGAATGAGGCGTTCAAATTCCTCCAGACGCGAAAGTCACCTCTGACTCGGATGTGGAAGGGAGGGGAACAAGAGAAATATCTTCTTGCTGCTGCCAGGAAAGGCTCCCCACTGCCCTTGCCCCAGCTGTCTGTGGCTCAGCTGCCAGAGCGGCTTCTCCGGCTCGGCTCCGTGCTCTCATCTGCACCAGGCAGTTGAAGCAAAGGTGTGATTTCAAACGGGTTTAACTAAACTATCACAAATTTCCTTCAAATGCAAGACTTCAGAAAAAAGTTTTATGTGACTGCTGACAAATGTGTATGTTAACATAGGGGAAATTCCAGCTCGGTGGTCTGCAAATGTGTACAGGATTTTACCCAAACACTTAAAAAGTATGCAAGGCATTGAAAATAAAAAGTAGCCAATAATACGCTGAATTTAATGTGATCCATTGCCATTGCATGCAGAGAATAGTATTCGTTTCCACGTGGAAATCAATTAAAACCTTCACTTTTGTATTTCCCTGAAGTGCAGTTTCCAGACTGGTGTTGCATGCAGACAAAGGATCCTGCTTTGGTGTCGGGGTCTGCCCTGGATCCACAGGGGACTCGCTCAGCCACTCTATAGTCTATTTCGGATGCAAGCCCTATACACTCATGAGGTAATATAAACATGTGAGCTTTCAGCAAGACACTTAACAGAGAAAGTATTGTAGTTATTGATTAAAAGAGAAAACTATATTCTGATTACATGTACAGTACAGTTGCAAAGTGATTTTCTACAGTACATGCTGGGACTTTGGCTTAAATTTGAGGATGAGATATTTATTGCTTGTACAGTTGTGCGGTAAATTATTGGCAAGTAGAAGCACAGATGGCTTTCCCTTAAGATCAGGCATCACATGCCACAAATAATCTGGGAAATTGTCATTTTAAAAATAACTCTGGAACAAGTGCCAAGCTGAGAGGGATATCAGTGTCTAATAAACAGATACAAACACAGCAGTGCCCAAAACTAAAATATATTTGAATTAGACTATATGGAGAGACAGCATATACAATTAGCACCTATTATTTCGCAGCACAAATGAAAGCTTTTCATACTGTATTTTTTCGGTCTCTTTCTCATCAGGAAATTCAAATAACGTTTTTGGTGCATATTTAAGTTGCTGGGGAGTTAATGGCTGGAATAGTCATGTTAGATTCTTATGTTTTAGCTCCTAAAAAAAAAAAATCATACCAGAAGAAAGTTAAGCACAGTTACAGGCAGGCAATTTTTTTTAAGCTGGTTTTCAAGGTGGTGACATGTTTACACCCTGAAGCAGCTGAGCGCCAGCACAGCAATCGCTCTTATTGTCTTCTCCAGCAACCACGTGTGCTTCACAGCTTGGAAAGGCAAAATCCTAGAGCCTGCTGAAACACAGGCAAAATTACGTCCTGCATCTCATGACCACGGCTGCTTGCTCAAAACATAGTATTTGTTAGGCTCCAGCGTGTGGCTGGGCAGACTAGGGCAGCCCTACACTCCCTGCTGCCATGCAGAGATAAGGGGGGGAGTGGATTGCTTTTGCTTATCGCTCGCCTTCCTCCTCCTGGAGGGGTGAAGGCCACCATGTGCGAGTGAGGAGAGCCAGGGGCCCGCCGGCCGCCCCCCCGTCCCCCCGCCAGCCGTCACCTGTCCCAGCCTGTCCTCCTCTCACGCGCTTATATGGGCACGGCAGGATGGCATCTCGTGACGCTGCATGGCTAAAAACAGCCCCGGCTCCCTTCAGCCCCTCGTTTTAAACAATGTCCTCCAGCCAGAGCAACCCAGAGAGCCTCTGATCACAACACAGCCTTGGACTTATTGCAAGGGAAATTAACCTGGAAACCCCTCCGTGAGGCCGTGATCCTGAGCATATGCCCCTGGAAAAGCTAGGGATGAGCACCTCCCTGAACTACAAGTCCTTCTCCAAAGAGCAGCAAACCATGGATAACCTGGAGAAACAGCTGATTTGCCCCATCTGCCTGGAGATGTTCACCAAGCCTGTGGTCATCCTGCCCTGTCAGCACAACCTCTGTCGGAAATGCGCCAGCGACATTTTCCAGGTAGGTTTCTTCTCGCAGACAGCTCAGCTTTCCAAGTGGCACTGGCTGAAATGAGTGGAAAAGCAAATTTTTGTATGTTTCGGTGAATTGCTTTTAGCAGTTGGTAAGACTGGGGTGGGAGGGAGTGATGTAAAGCAGAAGCTGAGTGTCCCTGGGGGCCAGGGCTGAGCTCGCAGCAGACTGAAGTGTCACCTGTTAGCTGCGGGGACATAGCAGCGTGTGCGAGCTGAGGGACCGGCCCCTCACCCCGCAGTCGCCAGGTGCTTTCCTGGGGGCAGCTTGTTGGACCTACCCTCTCCTTGGGCATGTCAACAAATGGTTTGCTACAAGCATGATTTTGCCCCAGTGCTTTTGAAAGAGGTTTTCATGGTTTTGCATGGCCTTACCCACCTCTTCTTGTGCCGCTTGGCAAGAGCAGGCCTCCAACCCCTACCTGCCGACCAGGGGAGGAACCACCATGGCGTCGGGAGGCCGCTTTCGCTGTCCTTCCTGCAGGCACGAGGTAGTCCTCGACCGGCACGGTGTCTACGGGCTGCAGAGGAACCTGCTGGTGGAGAACATCATCGACATTTACAAGCAGGAGTCCACAAGGTAACGAGTGAATGCATGCCCTTTGAGGAGGTTTGCCACAAAAGCAGATGTGGCTTAGGAGACCGGTGGCCTTTGGTCTTTCCGTTTGTCACACATGAGGTTGATTTAGTTGTTTTCTCTCTTGGAAATGTGGAAAGGGATCACGCTGTCAGGCATGCCTGTCTGTTTGCTGTGCAATGAAGTCAGCTCTCACCAAGCACAGAAAGCTGTACCCAAATAGATGCTGAATTTCCCTGCTTCCACTTATAGCAGAGAATTGTGCCACAGTTATTCACGTGAGCAACGCTTACCCATGCAAGCAAAGCCCCTGAAGTCAGCATGGCTGCTCACATGAATAAAGGGAAGAGTAGCTAGGTTCACATCATTTATTTTAAAAACAGTTCAGATGATTCTTATTTGTCTTTAACCTGTGTGTTCTCGTGATAAAGAAGGGAAAAAAATTTCAAATCTTGTTAGAAAATCCTGATCAACAGACAGTGCAAACAAGAAGAAAAATGAATTTCACACAGGAGAGAGCCTGCATCATAATGTCAAATCAAAACTCAGTTAAAAAATCTCCATTCCTGTCAGCTGGGGATAAGAACTCGTGAAATCAAGTCTTATTTAGGAATCCATAAAAGAGAAGGAATAGCCAGAAATAATACATATCAGTGTTGTGTGGCTGTGCACAAGAATCAGCACCCCAGGGCAGAGGAGTGGGTCAATCCTAAAAAGTAAGATTACTCCTGGATGTTAATTGCCTGTATTGGCAATAGAAAAATGTTGTGTTCTCATCTCTCTTGCCCTGGGATGGGTCAGATGCATGGTACCACCTTGGGGAACTTAGTAATGGGGAAGCTAAGCCTGGTCCCAGGCTGCCAAGCAAGCAGCTCTCACCCAGGGAAGCCACCTGTTGTCACCAGCGTGCATCCATAGGGTCAATTTAGTACGGCAAGGTGTCTTGTACACCTGAAGGAAGGTGTAATCCTGGCCGTGCTCCCTGAGAGTCTTCCCATCCCACCCCAAGGAGCTAGGTTTCGCAGGGCAATGAGGCGGTATCGCTGGAGCAGGTGGACACAACCATCAGAGCCTGATGCCTCAGGTAGCTTAGGGCACTTCTACTCTCCTCCGGTGGAGCAGGACAGTCACCAGCAGAGAGGACATTTCGGAGCCTAATGGTGGCTTTGGCTATTCTTGGTTGTTTGAACCCCTTCAGGGACGGTTGTAGCCGGACATTGGTTGGAGCTCCGAAGAGTCAGAAAGAACGAAGTTGGCTTAAAATTGTCCTTACTGCTGCCCTTCGTGCTCAGTGCCAAGGGAAGGTCAGCTACCCCTGTGTGTGTGTCATTGATACCCAAATATTATTTTAATCAGGAAAATCTCAGAGGAAATGAATCAGCAAAGCTGCAATGGTGGACTTTGCTTTTGACCAAATAAGCTGGACAGGTGTGGCCTCACGTGTTTCTTGGTTTTGTGGGTTTTTTTTTCATCTCACAGTTGTATTTGACTTAAAAAATAAAGAAATGTAGCTCCTTTTTCCATGTAGTTCATGGGCAATTGGAGCAAAATTCAGTTAAACAGAAACGTAAGAGATTTAGTAGATTTTTTTAAAATTCCATGGAAGTAAAACACATGATGAATAAAAGGGGAGCATAGAAAAAAAATTTAAAATGAACATATATTTGCTTAGATATTTGTCCAAAAGTTTCGTTTATTTAGTCTGTTAAGGTGCTTATTTAACCTTCACGTATGTCCTTAGAATGAAAGTTATTGTCAGAGTTACGTAGCAGCAGCAATGCATAGCAGCATTATCTAAACTATTTGGCACTTTGTAGGCCTCAGCTGCTTATCACCCTCCACCTAATGTTCCTCAGGCTCCCATAAGAGTGTGAGCAAGATCTGCCATGGCTTTACCCCATGCTGTCCCACTGAAACAAAAAAGTCAAGGGAAATCAAATCCTCTCCGCTTCTTCCTTTTGTACCAGTCCCTTCCAAGCTGAGAGCTGGGGTCTGGCAGAGCTACATAAGAGGAAGGGTGAGATGTGACTTTTGCGTCCTTGTTTCTTCCCAAGACAGTCCTTCAAAGTGGCAGCACCTGTGATTTCCAGACAGGAGCCTCTTCCCCTCAAGTCCTCCTGTGGGTATAATTCACCATAACTGCATGTGCCAGAATGATGCCAGCTCCCAGCTGCATTCCACACAAACTTAGGAGAGTGAGGGGAATTCAGCTAGGGAGCAAGCTTTGTCTCCTGCTTAGGCAAAAATAATTTATTTCCAAAAAAATTTTTTTTAAATTTGAGTTTCTATTTGAATTAAGGATTTTTTTTTTTAATAAAAGCTGAGACATGAGCTGGGCTATGGGGTTGGGAGGGTCTGCCCATGCCCTCACATGCAGCCTCTCCTATTACTAAAAATCACATCATATAGTCTTTTATCCCATTGCTCATCAAATTCCAGCTGATGGCAGCGTAGCCTGTTGCCCAATTTAGAATCTATTAGCAACACAAGGAAAGAAATCTTCAAGCAGGACGTGGCTCCTACAGAGCTTTAAAGGATGGCAAACGACTGAACCCAGTGGAAATAAGAGTTGACTAAAATATTAAGCCCATCTTTGAAATTCTGTAGGCCACTGATTACCTGAGCTATCTGAGGAATATCAGGGTGCCTGCTGCCACCAGGAAAGGGTAGCAACAGGAGGCTGTGACTTCTCACAACCTCTGGCAGCCTCTAACGAGCTCAGACAGCTATTCCTGGTCAAAAGGTGCTTTGGGCTTGTTACCAGATGAATCTTGATCACGGAGGGCCGAGTGCTCTTTCTGCCTTGCACCTACCAGGGAGAGCCCTAGGTACAGGCTGTCCTGGCAGCCCTGAGCACAGATGGAGCAGTGTGTGGAGCAGTGTGCACAGCAGGAACCAGGTGCTGTGCTGAGAGCAGCACGCATGGACTCTGCAATGGTGGTGACATGCTGCAGGATGGAGTAGCTAGCATCACCAGCAGCAGCCATCCTTGACATCTCAGAGGCCTCAGCCAGAGCTTCCAAGGGAGGATGTGGCTCTCCAGCACGGGCTGCAGGGATGCCTGGGGATGTCAGATAGGCTGGGCCAGGGAAATGGGCTCCCTGCCCACAGGTTGCCAAGCAAGGGAGCTGCAGGAGGAGCCCCACAGACTGTGCAGTGAAAGAGGTGAGGAGAGAGATCACCTGGATCTTCTCCAGCTTCCCACGGAGACAAAGCCCCAAGCTCACCTGAGCCAATGGTTTTCTTGGCCCAGGCATTCACAATAGTACTAGTGTAATGGCGCTGCAGGAAAAGTGTAGGTCCACTGCTAAATAGAGCAGGGGCTCCTCTGACAAAAGACATAGAAAAGACCAAGGTACCCAATACCTTCTTCACCTTGGTCTTTACTGGTAAGATCAGTGTTCAGGAATCCCAGGCCTCCGAGACCAGCGGGAAAGTCTAGAGCAAGGAAGTCTTACCCTCGGTGGAGGGGGATCAGGTTAGGGAATATTAAAAAAACCTGGACATCCTGATGGGAGGCACCCATGTGTGCTGAGGGAGCTGGCTGATGTCATTGCAAGGCCACTCTCAATAATCTTTGAACAGTGGTGGTAATTGAGGTAGGTTCCTGAGGACTGGACTGGAAGAAATCAAATGTTACTCCAATCTTCAAGAAGTGCAAGGAGGAGAATCCAGGGAACTACAGGCTGGTCATCCTCACACAGGTCCATGGAAAATTGTTCGAGCAAACCCTCCTGGAAATAATTTTCAAACATATAAAAAACAAAAAGGTGATTAGAAATAGTCAGCATGGATTTATGAAGGGGAAATCAGCCTGACCAACCTGATAGCCTCTTACAGCAAGATGACTAACCCAGTGAATGAGAGGAGAGCAGTAGACATTGTTTATTTAGACTTTCGACACTGTCTCCTATAACATCTTTATTGACAAACTGATGAAATAAGGTCTAGAGTGGACAGTGAAGTGGACTGAAAACTGGCTGAACTGCCAGACTTAAAGGGTCATGGTGAGCAGCATGAAGTCAGGTGGAGGCCAGTCATCACTGGTGTATGCCCAAAATTGATACTGGGCCCAATACAGTTTAATATCTTCACTAATGACCTGACTGTGCTTCATACAGTCATACAGATTATCTCCATCCCCTGACCAGGTGCAGGCACTAGGTGATGTGATGGTACAGGAAGGGCTACAGCTATCTTAGGGTTGTGTTAAATCCACTATTAAAGTTGGATTCAGGATTTCAGTAAAGACCTTTCTGAATTTGTAAAAATCCTAAGGAAAACAAGCCTTCTAACTAAACAACAGTTTTCCTAAGGTCTTATTATGTCCTTAATTAAAGTGTGCTCCTTTATGTGCCCAATAACTTTACATTTCCTCACTAAATCACAGAATGGCTGAGATTGGATGGGACCTCTGGAGGCCATCTGATCCAAGCCACCTGCTCAAGGAGGACCACCCAGAACAAATTGTCCAGGACCATGTTCAGATGGCTTTTGAGTATCTCCAAGAACTCCACAACCTACCTGGGCAACCTGTGCCAGTGCTTGGTCACGCTCACAGTGCTTCCTGATGTTCAGAGGGAACCTCCTGTGTTTCAGTTTATGCCCATTGCCTCTGGTCCTGTCACTGCGTGCCACTGAAAAGAGCTTGACTCTGTCCTCATTACAGCCTGCTTTCAGGTATTTAGATACCTGAAGGTATTGATAAGGTCAAGGTCATTGTTAAGATCCCCCTGTACCTTCCCTTATCCAGGCTGAAAGTCCCAGCTCTCTAAGCCTTTCCTCACAGGAGAAATGCTCTAGACCCTTAATCACCTTCAGGGCCATTTACTGGGCTCTCTCCTGTATGACCATGCCTCTCAAGTACTGGGGAGCCCAGAACTGGACCCAGTACTCGAGGTATGGCCTTACCAGCTCTGAGAATCCTCCTCTCCATAAAACATGCACAGCACTCCGCACATTAAAGTCCAAACCCAATTTCAATGGAAAAGAATAAGCCTGGAGCAGTCAAACACAGGCTTAGCATCTCAAAGAGCAGAGTTAGGGAACGAGAGCACAAAGCTATTAAGCCATTTCAGCAGCCTGCCACTTCTTTGTTCACAAACACATCTGTGATGAATCTTTTCTTCTACTAAAGCCGTGCTGTCATTTTCCTATCGGTTACTCTTTAATCTCCTGTTTCAGGAGCAGCCACCATTTTAAACTTAGAGGTTATGTTTTGGCCTTTGCTACATCAACGTAGACCTAGAGGATCACCTCTGAAGCCAGGGAATGTTGTGCTAAAAAATCTCTCCTTTTGCACAGCCTAGGAAGGAGACTGTAGATCTGTTTACTTCTAGTCTTCTGTCACTGTCTTCAAGACCCCACAAGTTCAGGGAGTTCTGCCAGGTTTCTTCCAGCTCTTTGCGGCACCTTTGAAGGTTGGCTACTTCTGGCTGAACTTGCTTGACACTGTCACCTTTTTGCCTTGTGCAATGTGTGTTTCATGCTAGTGGCACTATTCCAGTGTCAAACAACATTCTAGTCGTTTCTGGTTCTGGTCTTGTAAATATTTGAAGGAAGAGCAACTATTTCAGGCTTAATTAATCACTTTGAAATTCATTGTCTGTTATTGCCCTCAGATGCGGACCCTCCCACTGGTGCACTATAACATTAATATATTAGGGGCTGTTTGCAATCACCTGCAAACAATGTAAAGCATTTTTTATAGTGGAGCATTGAAATGATGCTGGATTTTACACACTGAGTGCCTTATGTAAATGTATGATAGAAAACTGACCCAAATAATACAGGCTTCCTTTAGAAGTGTCCGTCTTAGATTTTTGTGCTGGTATATTGTGATATATTGCAGACTACAGATTTTCCTTATGAACCCTTTAAATCCCAGTGGCCTCCTGAAATTGAAAATTATGAACGCATGAGACATTTTCTTTGTTGCTTGATCTTTTTTTAAACACATCTAATTGATCACTTTCCATTCCCTTCAGAAGAGAAAACCTGTACTTTGTCATTAAAAAGTAAATGCCATGTCCACTCTACCAAACTGTATGGAAAAACTCTACTGTAATGTAATCTAAAATAATTATTTTTCCACACATTTTTAAACTTGAATAGAATGACTGGTTGCCTGCTTGCTACAGAGCTCTGTAGAGTGGCTTTAAAAAAAAAAATTTCCATGTAATTCAATTAAGTTCTATAGTTTTGGAAAATATTTTCTATCTAATGATGAAAAGATATATTTCTATGATGCCATTGCTCCACTTGGTACAGGTAAGTCACAGTTCTCCTTCCAAATGGTAGCAGAAGGGGATAATGGCTTATGTTGGAAATATTTAACGTTGCCACAGTAGGAATGGCAACCTCTGAAGGCTTGAACCCCCAGGCACACTCCCTCCATCAATTTACTGACCCTGTCCGCTGGTACCAGACCCTCACACACTCACGTGCTTGCCACAGACATGCTCAGGGTGCTAAGCCTGCAGCGTGGGCTCAGAAAAGCATCACCCTGCCCACACAGACTGGACCAGAGCTTTCACTTACACTGGGAATGTCAGTTAAGTGGCTCATTTAAAGGAAGCTACAACTAAAGTAGTTCCTAGAATAGCAGGGATTGACTTGTGTGTATATGGCTAAATAATTTCTGTGAAGTGAAGATCAGGACTGAGCTATAGTCTGGTGACTGTTCCTGGCTTAGCACAGGAGAGGAATGCTTCTTGTGTAACCCATGACCTTGGTGAAGGGTACAATTGGTTACTACTGTTAAAAAGTTCAACACTGTACAAGCTAGACACATGCCACCTGGCTAAAATTAATTTATGAGACCTTATTTTGGTTCCTGGCCTAGTGTAAAGGCCATAAGGACCCAGTCCTGTTTGATATTGCCAGTCCTAACCTGGGCCTCCCAAAGCTCATCAGCAGAGATAGAGTTAAGGGCATAAAGGTCCATCAATACCTACAACTCTTGCTTTGAATTAGTCCCCTGCATAAGAGCTTTGCTGCATTAAGGCCAAGTGCCCAACATTTTGCAAGACAAACCTGAAAGAAATTACATATGTTTCATATTTCGGTCAGATTTTAGATAACGGGCTAATTAAAGTACACAAGTAGTCTGAGATCAGTCTTAGTGAGGTTGTTTACGTTTTTAAATATGAGCAAGGGTTCAGTCACACTCCCAGCTGGAATCCCCGTATGAAGTCATGTTGCTATATTGTGACCACATCCTGTTGTGTCAGGACATTAAGCTGTACCGCTGTCCGTTTAGTCATTCCGTGTGGCAGGTTTAAGTCTACCCTGCGTATTCAGGTCAGCCTTGGACACTGCTATACAAATGTACCGTATTTCATGCTGATATTCTAAGTGTTGTCCTCAGAAACTCATAAGCACCACATTTGTTCTAAACTTGTTTTCTTTTGCAGACCCGAAAGGAAGTGTGACCAGCCAATGTGCGAAGAGCACGAAGATGAGAGGATTAATATCTACTGTTTGAACTGTGAAATGCCCACCTGCTCCTTGTGCAAAGTCTTTGGTGCCCACAAAGACTGTCAAGTTGCTCCTCTCACAAACGTTTACCAGCGACAAAAGGTAAATGTCTTTTTGTATCTCATAGTCCTTCCAGCAACTGACAGGACCATCGACAGGGAAATATTCCCATGGGCTTCCTGCGAGTTTCCAAGGGGGCCTAGGAGTGCCTTTGCCCTTCCTGTGTGTGAGTGAAAGACTCACTTAAATCTGTAGGAACTGCTTAGAAACACAGGAAAATAAATTTATGAGAGAACGCTCAGGAAGATATTATAGTGTCCCAATTTTTGTTAGTATAGTGAGTAAACTCTTTAGACAGAGATTCGATGTGAAGCTGAGGATCTCTCTTTTGAGGTTCCTAATCTCTTTTTTTCAGTGTTTTTAGATCAGAAAAACAAGTGGGATTTCCAACACATGACCAGGAAAGAGAACAGACCATTACAAATCAAATAGTTATCTATCAGGCACTTTTGCCTTTAAGCATCCCATTTTTAAGAAAATTTAAGTGAAAAACCTCCTCCTGCAAGTGAATGCAGGAATATTCAATAGCTGGCAGCACAGGATGTACCTAACATCCTCTGCCCTTGCTGTCACCAGTAAAAGACTTGTTTATTTTTAATACAGTATTAATTTAAAACCTGACTCACTGGGTTATCCTCCTGAGATAAACAGCTCATTTTTCTGGAGGGCCCCAGTGGGGCAAGCAATCAGACGGGCCAAGTTTCCAATCCCAGCCTCCAACTTTGTCACACAGATGCTTGTGTGTGGAAACTACAAATGAGAAGTCGCTTTAGGAAAGTAGTTATAAACATCCTTTTCAATCAAAAAAGGAGGGAGAAGGGGGAGAAGTTTCTTGGACAGAATTCATGCCCCCGATCACTCCCTCTGCATGGAGATTTGCAAGCAGTGGTTTCCTTCCCAGAGTGCCTGTGGAAAGGGGCTGTCATGCCCAAGACTGAAGGTGTAACCCAGAGGTTGCAAAATGCATGCTTCAAAGGATCTTTACAAAGCTGTGGAGACCACAGACACAGTTGTGTCTGTCACTACAGTGGTGTGCCAAGGGCCCCTCAGCAGCACCCTCACCAAGCTCCCTAGGGACTAGCTTCTCTGTCTCTCTTCTTCTAAGGATAACTCACAGTCATCTCCATGCCCACAGTCAGGCCATTTCCTTCTTCCACTCGTTTCTCTCATGCCAGTGGCTCAGCCTCCACCTTCTCCTCCTCCTTTTCTCCCTTCACCTCTCACCACAGCCCCAGCCCCACTACCCTCATGCCGGGGGCTCTGTAGCACCCTGGTCCCTCCAGGTCCATGGTCCACTTCTTCTCTCCAGGGCCAAGAGCTACAGTCCTCAGGGAAATACCACAGTGGCATGGCTAGACCCAGACACTAAAAAAAACAACCCCTCAAGAGACAAAGTCTTTTCTCTCAACAAACCCAATGGGAATATTTTGGGGCTGTTGAAACAGCACTGCAGACAAAAGCACCTAGAAGAGCCTCCTAGAACAAACTGCTTCCTTCCTTCCAAACCACAGTTTCTTCTCCATGAAAAGTTTCAAACTGTCAATGTTTTCGTAGTATTTTGGGAGACGAAACAAATGTCAACAAACCTGTTGTGGGCAGATAAAACTCCAATTTTCCTCAGTTCTGGTGGAAAGATGAGCTAATACCTTGGTATGACTCATTCATCTCCTGCTCCCCACTGTTGGATGTGCCACCCTGAAGTGGAACAGTGTCTAACACCCTCCTGCTTGCTCTCCCCTTACTGCCTAGTCTGAGCTGAGCGATGGCATTGCAGTCCTGGTGGGGACCAACGACAGAGTGCAAGGGATAGTCACACAGCTGGAGGAAACCTGCAAGACAGTTGAGGTAGGTACCACCTCTTTAAATGCAGTTATTTTAGTGTGAAGTGGTATCTTTTAAACTGCTAGTAACGATCATTCTTTAACAGACCTCACTTTACTCAAACTCATTCCCACATCATTTCGCTAAACCATTACCTGTGGCTTTGTACAGTATCAGCTGCACTGCCTCAACCAAAGGATACATCCTGCTCCGCGCACTGCCTCTGACATTGGCCACATGGTCGAGGACAAAGACTAAGGATAATCCATACCAGCACGTATTGCTCAGCATTCTTAGCAGCATAGGATACCACTGAAGTTAAAAGCAGATCCAACAAAATGCCATCAACCCCCAACTCATTTAACGTCTAAGATCGGGTTCTAGAGCTGTAAAAGACCGGTATTAGTCTAAAGCTTGACTGGTGCTGTAAGCAGAGCCTTAGTCTCAGCCACAGGGTAGCCACAGCACAGCTTCCAAGTACGTCAGTGAGCTCTGTATTTGGTTGCTTTGCTTTCTGTGCAGAAGTATTTTTTTAATATACTTATGTTGTCCCTTAAGGAGTCTTGTTTTGTTGCTCGTGGGAGGGAAGAGTTTGCGTTCTTACTGTATTTTCTGGTAAAGGTCTTACTCTGACAGAGCTGGAATTAGGTTTGTGTCACTCAATAGCAGAAGTGGCTTTCACAGAATCACAGAATCAACCAGGTTGGAAGAGACCTCTGGGATCATCGAGTCCAACCGTTGCCCTGACACCACCCTGTCAACTAGACCATGGTACTAAGTGCCATGTCCAGTCTTTTCTTAAACACATCCAGAGATGGTGACTCCACCACCTCCCTGGGCAGCCCATTCCAATGTCTAATAACCCTTTCTGAAAAGAAATTCTTCCTAATGTCCAACCTGAACCTCCCCTGGCGAAGCTTGAGGCTATGTCCTCTTGTTCTATCGCTAGTTGCCCGGGAGAAGAGGCCAACTCCCACTCCACTACAACCTCCCTTCAGGTAGTTGTAGACTGCAATAAGGTCACCTCTGAGCCTCCTCTTCTCCAGGCTAAACAACCCCAGCTCCCTCAGCCGTTCCTCGTAGGTCAGACCCTCCAGACCCTTCACCAGCTTGGTCGCCCTCCTCTGGACTCACTCCAACACCTCAACATCTTTCTTGAAGTGCGGGGCCCAGAACTGGACACAGTACTCAAGGTGCGGCCTCACCAGTGCCCAGTACAGAGGGACGATCACTTCCCTAGACCAGCTAGGTCTTCATTTCCTTCAAGAGGTTTGCACTAGCAAAGGAAAGATAAATATCAGCTCTGACAGATTTGAGCATCACAGAGCAATATGCTGAAAGGAGTTCATATGAATTGATTTTATGATCAGAGTTTGATGAAACATCTAGTGAAGGAGTCGTATCCCTCTCAGCCCGGTTAGACTTATATTGACCGTTCAGAGCTGGAGCAGAAATGAGAAACGGCAGAGGAAAATTAAGTTAATCTGAGATGTATAGATTCTAAATGGTAAGAAAAATTGATTCCACAATCTACATACACAATTGCCCAAGGCTTCTATTCCCTCAGAGCAAGGAAGAACAGAAAATGTCCAAGTTTGGTTCAAAGAACAGAAAACCATTAGCCCAAATAAATGAGAGAGTGCATTAGCAACAGTCAGAACTTTGTAGTCAGGAAGCCTTCACATTTCAAGGATGAAATTGGCTGCTATCAAGACTTTGCAGACAGAAACAAGCCTTTCAAGTAGGTTAGCTGCAGAAATTTGGATGATACAAAAGCAAAAGCTTATACTCATTTAAGTTGAACTAGCTGAACCAGAAATAAAACTTCAAACATCTAGTCTGAAGTATGGAGAAAACACTGTGCTAAAAATACCTTAATAAATACAACACTTTCTGAAACTAGCTTTCTCAGAGTCATCCGCTCAGTTTAAAGTCTAACCTTTACACTTGAAGCCCAAAGAAAGTGCAGCCATTTTACCTTCAGATGTTTTAACAGGCTTTTCACCTTTAAAGTCAAAGATTGCAGAAAATAGAGCTTACCTTGGCCCTTCCATGTTACATTTCAAGCAAATCACGTTTCCTACCATACAAGGGCTTTGTCTGAATTGACATCAGTTTGTCCTTGAGGATGAAAAGCTACAGCTGGAGCTGAGAAATGTACACATGTGGAAATAACACTTGCAATCCAAGATTGTCTCTTCTCTCTGCTTAACACTTTGCAGAGAACAATAAATATCTGCTTTAGCAGAAAATACACGATCATTTTCCTTTTAGCTGGAGTAAGCAATAGCCTACAGTTCTATATTTAGCTATTGCTCCTATCCAACCCTAAAAAACAGAAAAACAAAAAAAAAATTGATTAATACTTGTATAGCTTTTTAATTGAAAGGTAGATCAAATTCACATATTAAATAGAAAATAAAAAGTAAGGAATATAAAATGCTAAATACTGGAAAACAATAATAAATAATTAGGTACTGTCTAGCCCTGTAAACAATATGAGTCAAATAATGAAGGAAAAATTACAGTGTTTCTTTCAAATGCTAATAGCAGCAGCCAGTCAATACAGATAATTCAGAACAAGCAGTGCAGCTCATGCTCAGTGGCAAGGACTCCTTTTTTTTTTTGCTGTAGCCATGCTTTAAAAAACAAAAAGGCTGAGAACTTTTTAGAATGGGAAGTCGTGTATTTGTTAACCTTTTTCATTACTCAGAGTCTGATTAGGGTAATTCTATCAAGCAGAGGCTTCATATGGGAACATGTTATACAGAAAGAGAATATTTCAGAAATATTTCAGCATTTGCAGTTAGGAACCTGTTTTGCACTTTCACTCTTGAGATTCACAACTCTCTAATATCTGCTGGCAGGAAATATATATTAGAGCTTAGAGATAGGGAAGGATCTCTCAGGGTACCCTGCTATCAGACTCGTGCTCTTCTTTCCCTAATGCTTGTCCTATGTCAAATGGCAAAGATAGCACACACCTGTCTTGAAATTAAGGTTGTTTCACAAGTTATCTGAATGACATTTCAGAGGACCTCATCGTAGACTAAACTGAAGAGGAGTTTGGAACAAGCAGAAGTGCAGGAAACACTGGGAGAAAGCTAGGAGAGGAGTGAAAGAGGAGAGGAAGATTATTTGAGGTCTGAACAATAGAATGGTACCCAGGAACCGTGACTCACTTGGTTCGAAAGGTTCCTTATCGCCACCCTATAATTCACTAATCAGGAGTTTCTGGGAAGTGGCAAGGACCTCCAGAAGGGCAGGACAAGCCTGGCTGCCCACAAGGAGTTTTAAATTAGGAGTGCCTGTTTAGCCTAATCTTCCTCATTGGGAAGCAGAGGTGGATACTTGGGTCAATGCAACAAGATCTGTATTTGCTCCCCACCCTTCAATGTAGACAGTGATTTTTGGCCACACGTCCATCTTTGAAAGGCTTTCTGCTTTGAATGATACAGAGCAGACTGTCACCACTCGTAGGAAAGAGGTCTGGCTGAAAGTCAAGAAAAAAGTGGGATTCTCTCTGGCCAAGTGCTATGAATAATCAGACTGCTGATAATCCTATGCTGCCAGGATCTCAGCATTATGCCTCAAGGGATGAAGATGAGGAATTGATTCAGCCTCGGTTCCTAGGAAAGAGATTTAAATAATCACCAGCATCCGCAACCAGATATAACCACACAAAGGTTATGCCCATCTGTGTGCCCTGGAGCACATGGATGACTCAAGTACTTCTATTTGGTAGACCTCAGACATTACAGATAACCTGCCTCCAGTTTCCTCCCCATAAATCCTCTCTTCCAAGTGCAGTATATTCTTGTTAGCGCTCAATGAAGCAATCAAACCCATCCTCCTTGCTCAGTGAAATATGCTACGTTGTCTGGTTGGGAGGACAATAAAAGTATCTCAAAAAATGGTATGAAAATCAATGCCTGAAGATAGGGTTGGAACCTGATTCCTCCTTCTTGTCTTTGTGCTTTTGTCACACACTATTTTCTTCGTGGTACCTCTACCTCATTCAGTGCACAGTAAATGGAATATAATGAACACCTATTGTCACAATGGAGTCTAAGAGGGTGTATGTGAAAATCAAGCCCAGCCAGTACAGCTCCCGGTTCTCTGGTAGAAAAAGAAAATTCTCCAGAGCTGATGTGAGATTATCGCTCCTTTAAAAACCATTCTGTTTGTGCAAATGAACTCAGCTGCTAATATGATGGGGATCTTTACTTTTTCTGCAGACTTTGATGTATCACTACTGACACCATAAATACCTTTCACAATTTTTTAGCAGACTGACAAGTTATACAATAACCTGTTTCCGTGGCTTGAAACTCAGATTTTGAGAACAGTTTTAAAACTTTTGTTCCAATAGCTTGAACTTTGAAAATTATAAAAATCTCTGGGGTCATTCAGAATCCTTTGCGCTGTTCAGAAAGAGGAATTTCTTTGATGAAAATGCTTCCAAGTAACTGTAAAAATAGAAACCCTTTTAAGAACATAACATGTTTAACATAAACCAAATGATTCACAGGAATGCTGCAGACGACAGAAAGAGCAGCTGTGTGAAAAATTTGATTATCTCTATTCTCTACTGGAAGAAAGAAAAAATGAGATGACACAAATAATCACTAGAACCCAAGAGGAGAAACTGGAACACGTCCGCTCCCTGATGAAGAAGTATGCGGATCATTTGGAAGCTGTGTCAAAGCTGGTTGAATCAGGAATTCAGTTCATGGAAGAACCAGAAATGGCCGTGTTTTTGCAGGTATAAAGTTTATAAATAGAGATAGAAAAAGAATGATGAGTTTAACAAAATACTATTTAAGCATTTCTCAATTTTAGGCACATTCAGAGTTTGGTCATCTTTGAGTGAACATTTATACAGACTCATTTTTTAAATACTTGCATCAGCACAGACAAATATCTAGTCTTCTTGTGAATAGTATCCAAACCAAGAACATGAGTATTTGCTATTTGCACCACAATATACTATCCTGTGTACGAATTTCTGGTCCCCAAAGAAGAAACAGGAATTTTAACATTTTCCAACATATCTTTATTGTTCCATCACTGTAATATAAGTGTATATGAAATTCTGTGAATTATAGGTTTCATATGCATATTGACAGAGTGATTAACTTTCCAATAATTAAATATTTATGTTCTAAGTTACATTTTTATGCCTTTACTTAATTTTTTTTTTCTTCTGTTCTCTTACTATAAACTTAGGAGAGACGATTAGGAAACCATTAGCCTGTCCACTGAATTCATTGGTGTAGAATTTCTGTCCTACAAGTTTACAGTTCCTCTATATTAAAGGCTGGAAGGGTGTTTTCTACAGAAAAAAATCCACAACGTTATTTTCATCAAAGAATTGCCTTTGAGGAGTACAATATTCTTTCCAGACAAATTAAATTTTGTGGCTCCAGAAGTATGTCCTTGTGGATAGTCAAAGATATAGCTACTGTGACTAAAGATGATAACAGAACAATTGCTTTTCACCACAAACACACACAGAAAAGAGCAAAAATATTTCCATTTAATTTTTCTAGTAACTGTACACATTTAGAATTGTACATATCTAACATGTACATAAAATCATATTCAGATGTTAGTTAAAAAGTCTTCAATGAACTAAAAGGTTTACTCAGCTGTATACTAATTACCATCCAAATTTGATCTCATTTGTAGATCTCATGGTTGTCATTTATGAGATACATATTAGTGCGTTTAGAAGCAGCCAGTATAAGAGTTAGCTCTCAATGCTTAAAATCTCTGAAAAAATGGAACCATTTAAGAAGTCAGTTATTTCCTTTTTGTTTTCACAGAATGCCAAAACATTGCTACAAAAGTAAGTATTTAAACTTGAGACTCTTATCTTTATAATTAATTACAAATTACAAATTTATCTGCAAATCCAAATGCCGATAACCAATCTCTCTGTTCTAGAATTACTGAAGCATCTAAAGGATTTCAGATGGAAAAAATAGAGGATGGGTATGAAAATATGAACCAATTCACAGTGAACCTCAGTAGAGAAGAAAAGATAATACGAGAAATTGATTTTGACAAAGGTATGTCATTTATTTCACCTCTAAAGTTGCAGCTGTGTATAATTCACTTGATTATACTGAGTAGGAAAACTTGAATCAGATATTTCTCTCCATCCCAAAGTGTAACTAGACCATTTTGTATCAATTATAATCAAAATCAAAATCCATCACAGGTAAAAATATCGCATGACCTGTTGACACCATTAATCTTGCCTTTCATGTAGCCTTAACACTTTCTTAAGCCTATGATCTTTACTAGCTCCTCATGTGAAAGGACCACAAAATTAAGCTTTTATCTCAGTCTGTAAAGTCCTTTCTTCTCTAAAAGATGCCATTATTGTATGGCCTGTCTGCTTTAGAAAGTCATTAAAGAAATAGAATGTTTACTGCTAAAAGAAGTACTTATGAAAGACACTATTTTTTATAATAATCAAGAAATGTAACAGAAACATAATCAAAATTTAAGATCACTGAGTTAGAGGGAAGCAAAAAATTGTCATAATCTTTCATGCATTTAACATCTTGTGTCATGTCATTTGTCATGACATCATGACTAAACATGCTCGATGTGTCTATATAACATGCAAAGTTGTAATTCTACATTTACCAAAGTAGCCTGAAATCTAGGCTCATCTATGCTTTACTTTACAGCGTAAGCCAAAAGAAGTTAATGGAGATAAATGTTTCAAATAAGCAGATGTCTCCTATTAAAAAGCAGCAGTATTACTCATCTGGATATCTCTAATTTTCTTGCTAGCACTGGATTCTGCTAGTACATTTACACTTACCTTTATCAGCCCAGTTAAGTTTCCCGCCGATGCCACCCACCGCTTACTCCTCTGCCACAACTTACACTAACTTCAGAACGCGTGGCTGTTCCCTGGGAGGGAGCTTGTGTGCCTGCTCTGCGGTCTGTAGGTTGGGACCCATGGACTAGCTGTACTTGGCACCAGGGCCCATGTAGTGGAACAGCAGCTGTGGTACCAGTCAGCAGCAGAGGAGCAGGTGCCATCTCGCAGGGCCATGAACCTCCAGGGATTTGTCCTGGGAGGGAAAATCCCTAGTCACAGCCTCGTGCCCAGTTCGTCCCTGTGATCAGCCACAGCTGCCACGTCCCTGCCACACACGCACATCTGCCAAGGTCTTGACCTTGTGCTCCAGGCACACATGCCCATCATGTGATGGGGAATGTGACACCCACCCCTTGGGGACAAGGCATTAGCAAGGGCTTTGGCAATCGGGAGTTCAGTCCTGCATTTGAAACTCCTACTACAGTCAATGAGGTCCCCTGCAGCCAGGGGACGTGGGAGCAGAGGTTCGTCACTCTGCTTATAGGAGTGTATTTGTCTGCGGAAACATTTCTCCACTATGAGGGTGTTACTTAATTTGCAGATCTACGTTCCTTCTACATGCTCAGGCAGAACCATAACCTGTGCAAAATGCACAGCCAATTTGGAGCTTGGGTTAATGCATCCATCTAAGTTTATTTCTCTGAAATGCTAGGATGGCTCTGAACAACATCCGACGTTTGTGAGGATGAATAGTGTGATTATGCAAAAAAAAAAATGCATTGTTAGAGGGCTCTCTCTGGAAACGAGCCAAGCCACGAACACTGACAACAGGATGTGTCAGATGATGCAAAATCGATGGTTGGACCAAGTTTGACAGTCTGATTTTAGGGAGGTTGCTATCCCAAACTTCCAGTCATGTATTGCAAAGCACTGACCTGGTAAAGATTTATTATGATGGCTTCAACGGTGTTTAAAACAAACATATACCTAAAATTGCAAGAGGGACTTCTTTCCTGGCAGATTGTGCTAGACCAGGTATCTTCTCCCGAAAAAGTGCAGGGCCATGCTGCACATCCCTCATGAGGATAACTGCATTGGCAGGACTTTCTGTCCTCCTTCAACTGGAAGGGGCCAGTTTAAGATTTTAATGAGCGTGTGTGTTCACTGTCCTCCCTGCTGCGAAGCACCTGCTGGCAGTTCCATGGCAGCGCCCAGTCCAGGCTGGTGGGAGCAGGCTGCTCATCAATGCCCTCTCCTGAGCCTGCGTCCTCTGCCAGGCAGCAGATTATCAGTATCTTTGCCATGCAATTGTAAATGGCTTTTTAATTACATAAAGACTATAGCCATCTTCACGTGGTGCTCAGCCCTGTCCTTTTACTTGTGTCCTATCAGTGGAAGAGGGAGAAGAGGAAGAGGAGGAGACAGTGGAGGGTGAAGATTTGGATGAAATCCACACAGAGTCATCAGAAGAGGAGGAGGAAGAGGTAGAGGAGGAAGGGGCTGAGAAAGCACCACAGCCACCTCAGCATGACCCTGAACCACAAATTGCAGCGGGAGAGCCCCCAACCGAACCTGCTCTGGTACCACTGCCCGCTGCCCCGGCTGGTCAGGTAAGGGCTCCCGGTGCCCCACTGCCCTGCCAGCTATGCTGAATGTGCCCTGGCAGAGCAAGAAAATGCTCCCCTGTGGCCTGTAGGCACCGCGTGTCAGGAGCACAGCTAAGGGAGTGGATGCACTGGAGAACAAAATTGTTTATTGCCCTTGTACACATACATGCAGCTGTACCCTGTCTTCCCAACCTGTGTATGTATCGCTCAATGGGCAAAAAATTACGCTGCTAGATAAATTGTGGTATATATGGGATATGTAAGATATAAATAAAAGAGATTCAGTTTGGGAGTTAAGCGCATTACAATGGATGTTCTGCTTGCTGTGATTTAACTCAGACTAACTATTATAAATGAAATAGTTGTTAAAATATTTATACTAAGAGAATTTGGCATTCTCTCGGGATTTAGTGAGCTTTCCACCACCAATTTTTAGATCATACTTCTAATCTGTTTTCTGTGAATGGTGTTTGCTGCCTTCTGTGCTGGTCATCCTAGGGATATTGTCTAGGTAGATGCAGGGATATCATACACCAAATAGGAGAGGAAACTGCCTCTTACAACCTAGAAGCAAATAGATTCAGGGGGTGAATAATTTAGGCCACCACTTTTTCTTAAGGACTGTGATTAGAATGAGACCATAATTGCTGCATATTTTAAAGATCTACATAAAAAAATGTACTTCATGTGCTACTTTAGCTGGCCTTACATACAATTAACTTAGCAAATTCTCCTCTTATGCAATTGACCCCAGTGAAGTTGCTGAGCGGGTAAAGGCTGCTGTGAAGATATTTGAGGAGTGTGAAAACCAGAGAGCACATAAAGAATCTTTGATTGTATCAAGCTCCCCAGATAAAACAAGGGAAAATAAACACTATAGATTCATTCTTGCTTTGATTTAAAACCATATGTGAGTTTGGACTAGTTGTGTGAAGATGCTCTTAAAACAGGCTTTACTGATTTAACCAGTTTGTCTTTTGAGGATTTGTACTGACTTAACTAAACTTATGCCGCTAACTGATGTACGTTTTTATGCAAACAAGAACTGGACATAATCAATTCTGCCCACTAACGTGAAGTCCCTCACTTCTAAGGCTAAAATGGGAAAAGTACAGCATGCTGCTGTAGCAATCACAAAATGCCATTAGGACGTGGTCAGACGTGGAGTCAGACATGGCATCCGGGTGCTGTGGTGTGTGGGATACCTGTATTTCAGCTTTTGCCTTCTTCCTCACAGAGCAACTGTGCTTGGCTTATAGCATTGATAGCAAGGCTAGTGGGCAAATGTTTCTCTCCAGGGTCTTTGTATTCCCTTTATTCTAACTGCTCATATCAACAGACTCATTGGCAAACATGTTGTTCTTAGCCCAAAACCCAACAAGCCATTTGAAGGTACCTACACCTGTCGTTCATGGCTGGTACCAGTTCACAAGGCTCTTATGCAGAATTTCTTATATTTTTAGGATTGATTTGGGTGGTTATGTGAATTAAGGAACCGCTTGCTCACTCTGTTCTCAGTCAGCATCCCTTTCCAGGCTAACTCTACCCTCCTATTGTATTTTTTGGGTAACTTAGTTTCTTTCCCATATCTGTGTTATTCAAATGACAGTTACTTTTGCTTTGCGTTTTGATTATAGTTCTTTTGGACCATGTATTAGGACAAATCTATTCCTTGCAGTGAGATATAACAAGCACTGCATGAAGAGAAACGTGGCTACAGCAGGAAGGTAACGTGGTGCACTTTGCTTGTTCTTCTCTTTATCTGTCCTGATTAAGGATGAGGTTGTGACACCAAGTGGTTCTCAAAAGACCCCAGAGTCTGACACTCAAGTGCCGGCCACAGCAGAAACCATCGATCCCTTGTTTTACCCTAGCTGGTATAAGGCTCAGTCGCGGCAATCAAGCAGTCCGAGCTCAACCCCCGTGAGTGGGTTGGGAAAAGTAGGGCCTCCTGTTTCTCTGGAAACAAGTGCAAAGAAGGAAGAAGCCCCGGCAGCAGCAGCGATCGAGGAGAGTGCACCGGGGAGTGGTAAGGAATGTAATGCCACTGCAGCGACGTCCAAGGTCAGTGCTACCGAAGTCACCCCAGAGGGCTGTGACAGGCAGCAAGGCGGGAACGGCAATTGTTAAGGAAAATGTGACTTAATTTTCCTCTGCATGCTAAAGAATAAGAATGATTTCAGAAATATGGAAACAGCATAAATTGTCATATCAGCAAATCCACTGGATTTACAGATGGTTTCAGTATGTGACAGGATGACTTTTCAGCTTCAGAGCAGCATGCCAATGGTTGCTTGTGCTTAACTGCCAGTGCACCTCGCTTGTGCGAGCTGTTATCCGAGTTGCTCACGCACACGCTCAAGAGCTGTCAGAGAGGCTGGTGATGCCTCTGCGCAATCAGATATTTGCATGTGTTAGCAGCAGACAAATCCTGTGCTTGAGATTATTCTCATCACCTGTTGAAAGCCTCTGTACACCATATGCCATCCTACCACCACTGGTAGAGCATCTATGGCTTGGCTTTGCCTTCTGCAGCTCTGTGGCTGCACCTGGAGCGTACGGCTTCCCCATGTGAACATGAAGCTATGCAAATACCCGGAGCTTCTCGTGTGTTTGATTGCCTCTCAGTAAGCAATGTGATTTCCTGGGTTCAGAACTGTTGAAGAGGGTTTCCTCCAAGCATTATTGGGACTTGATTAAAGGAGAGCATGAAGATAATATATTCCAGTTCTGTGTTAGACTACCAGCAGCATGATGGGATAACAGAAACTGATGTGTTGGGTACGGGAAGGTGTTTCTCTTAAAATGACAATGTTAGAGTTGGGATAACCTGAATTTGAATATTCCTTCCTCTGCATATGTGTATAAACTCCACATGGGTCAAAGATCCAAGGAATAGAGCTGAGGGAGCTGTGTGTGAAGGATTTGCACACTACACCTGCTCCTGTTCTAGTGCCTGGCCTCCAGCCCGTAAGCAGAACTCTCTAAGTTAGACCATCCTGATTTACAGACTTAAGCCAGATGCTTTAACAAAGCAATTACCTGTATGTGTGCGACAAGAGGAGATTATCTGTGTGTGTGAAAAAGCACAAGTGGGTAGTAAGTATTTCATACTGTTTCCTTTAAAGTTGGAGGCAACCATTCAGCATACATAAGCAGCCGTACCACGAGAAACCATCACGTGGCATGCAAAAAGTTAGAAGAAGGAATTCATACAGATATGATAAAAGGGGCACTTATCTTTTACCTGGAGGCTAAATGTGGTGGAAGGTTCCTCACCAACAAAGGCGCGTTGTTTTGTCTTAACAAAAGCAACATTTGAATCCCCAAATTTCAGTAGCTATTCAAGTCAGGGTTTGATTTGAGAACGTTTGAGTGGAATAAAAAAAAAAAAAAAGAGTATTTTAAAATGACCAAATCTGCTATGTCCTTTTCTTCTTAAGTATATTCCAAAAGAGCTGGCAATACCAGGTAAATTCACAGTGAAAATAATTGCTGCTGTTTCTTTGTATCAGTTCCACTAATGACTGGGCAGCCAAACCTTGCCATAGGCAGATAAAATCCTTACTGGGAAAATTCCCTGGGAGCTTGCCTGACTGTGGTCTGCTTCCCTGGGTCCTAATTTACCAGCAGCTAGTAAAGGAGCAAAATTAAGGACTGATGTGGCCAACTGTCTGAAAAAAACAGTGGCAGTCGTTTTCAGTTACACCGAAGCAGCAATCTGGTACCCAGCTTTCTTTATCATCAGGTACCGGGAATAAAAACAGGCACGTGGGAAAGATGTCAATTCCCATTGGCCTGTGAATTTGGGGGTGCTGGGTTTTGATATTTCCCCAGATCACAAGTGACACTGACATTTTGGGAGGAGGAAGATGTTGAGAAAAGTAGCATGTGGTTCTGGGAACAGAGGGAGGAAGGAGCAGGGGATGCAGCTGAGGATGGCATTGCTCTTGGGCTGGAGGCAGAGGAAGGGATAGGAAAGCTCGGGAAGCAGAAAGGTGCAGCATGTGCTGAAGAACAGAAAAAGCAGAGTGACCAAGCTAGGAAGGGTGATGCCATGAGATGATGCCGTGGTCAGATTTGAGGATCTGAGCTGAAATGTCTCTATGTGATGAGCAAAATGGCCTTTGTCGTGTGGCAGTGATCATTTTTAAGTATGTGAATTTCAACTGTGTTTTTTCCTGCATGTGATTTTTACACAATCCACTCTGAAATGCTGTATTTGGTCATTTTTTTAAAACCCGGCTGACATTCCTCACACCACTGTTTTTATTCCCTTCCTCCAATTAAAAGATATCATGAAAAAGTGCTGTGGAAACAGAGCTTTTTCACTGAATGTAGTGATAATGACTAGTTCATGTCATGACATCACTGGTGAAGCACTCTTCTTATTTTCTCACAGGAGTTAGCATTCTGCATATCACTTTTGGCATTTCTTATCATACTACATCATCTTTGGAATCTGATTCAATACATGATTTGTACTTTCATGGGTAGGAAATATTTCATTTTACCATTAACTAACAGTTCAAATGCTGTCTCTGGTGATGTTCCTACATGGTTTTAAAGGATTTTTCCCCTTTCTTCCCATCCAAAAACATCATGCTAGTTCACAGTACAAGCTGCTTAAAACATTTCTTCCTTGCACCTTCAAAACGCCACCCTTCAGCTTACTCCTGCATGGTTAAACTTTTCATGTCCCTAGTTCAAAATGAAAAGAGACATTTACTCCCTCAGATATATGGGCTTATATTTCAGTTGCTGTTCAGATGACCAGCAGGATGGAGAACCTGTGGGTTGACAGGAGATGTGAAGAGCCTCGAGCTTGTTCAGTCCAACAAATGAGGGAGGAAGATCTGGAGAGTAACGGATGTCATCAGAGGGGTAAACATGAGGAATAAAAGTCCACTGAATAATCCTGCTGCCAGGATTCCCACCGTGAGCAAACCCCTAATGCTTTCTCAGGGGCATGGCTCACGCCCTGCTCCCCAGAGGTCCCCATGGGTCCCCTCCAGAGAGCAGGGCTCGAGCAATCCCCCCCTGAGGGAGCACCACCATGGAGAAAGTCCCCTCACATCCTAGTCCACACAGCACACCCCACACATTGGTGACTCCTCTTCAGGTCCCTTTTCTACCAAAAGGCATCCAAGGCCGTCTCTCTCACATTCCCAGTGAGTGTGGAGTACCAAATATGGCCCTGAAATGCTTCCCCATGTAGCTGGGGGAGGGATCCCAGCCCTTTAGACACCCAAGGCTGTGTGTGCACTTTTAAATATCTGTGCTTAAAAAATGTTTTTCTGTAGGCAAAGGCTTTTTTTTCCTTAGGTCACTGTAATTAAGAGCTGAAATATCTACAAGACCAAGGACTAAGAACTTCACTACCCAGTGAAGTTGTCCTGAATGCAAATACTATAAATTAAACCTTAAGTATTCCATAGCGTCTCTTCTGGAGTAGCTCCTTTTTGGTAGACACTGTCCATGATTTAGTTCTTCCAGCTCCAAATTCACACCGCTCTTAAGACATATGTGTATATTCCATTTCCAAAGTGATATGGCTGACCTGTAGAGAATTCTGTGTTACCACTGGGACATTTAATCTTATTTACTGAAGACCAAAGACCTCTGACACAAAACAACTGCAGTTACCTTTGGGTGTTCTTTCTAATGACAGAAGAATTCCATTTTGGTCTATTCTTCAACACAAAAATGCTTGTTTTTCCCTACTCACTTTCTGTACTGCACTCTAAGCACTGTCCAACATTATATGGTGCATCTATGAAAAACGATAAATTATTATTCATCTTTTATGTGCAAAAATTCCAGCACTATGACTGAAGTATATCTCTCCATAAAAAAAAAAGGGAGAGGGGAGAATCTATCACCTATGCTTTAGCTGCATAATTTATGCAAAAAGATGCACTGTCTGGTGGTAATTTGGATTTGAAAAGCATTGGACACCATGAAACTCAATTAAATTTATGGATCATAGTTTAATTTTCATTTATTTGTGTTTGTTTTTGAAAATTTGTTGTATTACTACCAGAGGACATAAAGCTTGTTTGTACTCCTGGGCAATCAGGCATGTGAATAGCATTATGCTCTTTTTTCTCTCTTTTTCTTTTTTAATTCAAAATACCTTTTGAAATTAAAAATAGACAAATGCAGAAAGCTCTCATTTCTACCACTTGAGACCTCTTTCTCTGTGGTCTCTAGTGACAGCTTTATGATTTATTTTATCATGAAATAGAAAGGAGGTGAGGGAGAAAGGCATTTTGGTCTCAGACTCTATTTGCATAAAAATTATTTTCTTCTCCATGTGTAGTGAGGTGGCTGTTTAGACAGTTTATGTGTCTTTATCTTTCATGTGAGATATCAGGTCACTGCCCTCTTTTCTTTTTGTGTGATAAGCCCCTGAAAGCCAAATCACAAAATTACTTTAAATAACTGTAATAATAGATTATAATAGTAATATAAATCTGCATGACTGTCATCATAAAAGCAGCATATAATTTATTTTCAGGCTATTTTAATAGAATGTGTTGATAGGGATTTCCTTGGTTTTCAGGAGCAAAAAGAGGTCAGTTCCACCTATTAATCCCCAATATTTACTTTATTTAAAGGCCGCTTGACTCTAAGAAATTGTATCAATGCCTCAAGAAACTTCCTCCAGAGTGCAGGAGGGTGTAGCAGCAGAGCTATGGCAACAGGAGGTGCAGCCCATGGGTGTACAGATTGCTTGGTCTCAGAAGGGAGGGCAGGAGATTATTCAGCACGAACAAAATAGGAAACTCCACACTAGAGAGCCGCATCCCACTTGAGGGAGTGCCTAAGTCAGAAGTACAGTCACCGCAGGCTGCTTCGGCGTCTGATGGAGGACAAGAGGCATCTCCAGTGAGAGATTCTGTTCACCAGCTGCTGCTGGTTCACACTTGGCTCCTCTTCACATGCACCTGCTGAGTGTAAGGTGACATCACTCTTAACCGAGGTGCCTCTGCTCAGTGTCTAAAGTTGGGGGGGGATCTTTTGAAGTGAATGTGAGCCTCTGCGGATGACAACCGGGAGCAAATGATTAAAACACAGGGTGCAGGAATAGCATCAATGAGCTGCCTTGCCACCATGGGGAGTAATGTATTAGTGGAGGGTGACATACACATTAACAAGCAGCCCTTTCCAGTACATGGGAGAAGCAGATCTTGGAGTCCAAAATAAAAACTTAGAGACCTTAGAGACAGGCTGTGTGATGAGTTACAGAAGGAGGCGAAGCAAACCTTCGCCAAGTCTTAAGTTGCCTTGTTGTGTTCAGTCTCGGAAGACAGCCTAAGTGAGCTAGGAAGAAGAATACATATTTTGTGCATTAGACTTCAGAAACTCATTCACCCGTTTGGCATTTCAGGACTCAAGCATGCGGTTTTGTCTCTTTATGTGTGGAGGATGCTACCAAGGCATATAGGTGTGGAGCTTTAGCATATGAAGAATGGTGTGTATCTTTGTAAATGCTCGTGGCATCTAACTGTTGGACTGGCACACCTGAACAGATATGTGGCCCTTCAGTCTCTTGGAAATCTGACTTCTAAATATGCATTGAGTCATCCTTAGTAGCAAGATCAGTTTTCAGGAGCGCTGAACATCTATCTGTCACTTCTAACAGTGCAAATGCTCAATACTCCCAGCTATCAAGCCAGGTATGTAAGCCCTTCTTGCTGTCCAGCTTTAAGCAGCCAAGCATGAAAAGCTGGCCCCAAGTTCTGCCTTTTAATTCCCTTGTGCAGACCTCTGATAACTAGAGACAGCCATGCACATCAAGAACAGTAAAACCGCTTTCCCGGAATGTGTAGTCCTTAAAAATGTCTTCACATTCAGAACCACTCTATCCCTCAGTTTGTAATAGAGGAATCCCAAAAATCAGCAGTGATGAGTATTTTATAATAAAACCCTCTTGTGTTGTCACTGGAAGAAGGCAGATCACAAAATACCTTACATCTGCTCAAATTATTTCAGTCTGGTTAAAATACAGAGGGCAATGGATGCATGAGGAAAAGTTTGTTCATTTCTTTCCCCTAGTCAGGTTTTTGTAGGCAACATCTCTCATGCAGTGACACCATATATATTAGTGAGAGCTTATGAAAGTCTTGTATTCACCTGGGTCTCTGGCTATCCAGTTTATTCCATCTAAGATGAAGTACTGGACCCTATATTCTGCTGCTCAAATTCCATCAGAGAAGCAGCTGTCTGTGGCTCCGGAGGACTCAGGCACATACATGTAGTTTGAAAGGAAATGCAAGTTAATCATCCACAAACAGTATTCTGACCTAATTTCCCATTGCTGCCAGTAAGTACAGTGCTTTAATTCTATGAGGATGTAAAATATAATCAGGACGAAGCTGTCTGGGAGGACAACTAATAATGGAGTGGCCTATGTTAATCTTGTTTCATTAGTTTTAAAATTTTCTATTACTTGCTTGCAACCTTATGCCATCTGCCAAATTACCACAGGGACAGTCCTCTCTGTATTCAGGCACTGTAGTTCTCTTTGCCCTGCTGCTGAATACTTCAATTTCAGCTGGTGATCCTTCAAATATTTTACCACAAGACAGACTTAAATCACATGTCAGAGAGGTCAGTACTTAGCTATTGGTTGTCATGTCAATATGCAGACAACCTGGGCAAAATAAGATCATTTAAAACCAAAATAAGCCCAAGAGAGATCACGCTGCGCTTGTTGCCCATGTACCTCTGCTTTTCCATCACTCTGTAAAAGGTATGGTCCCACATTTTAGCGCAGTGCTACTCTGGAATGATTGCACGAGCGTGGCAGTGGTACACAAATAATAATTTCCTTTATCTTCTCCAAATTGGAAACTCAGTCTTGCCAATCTGATCAGGTAAGGAAGCTAAGTCCCTCTCTTCAAGCCAACTGCTCCAAGAGAGGGGATTGCTTGCTTGAGAGAAGGCTGTCTTGCAAGGCTGAATCTTGCAGGAATGATGCTAAGCAAGGGTCTCCTTCCCCTCTGGCCCACCCGACACAGCCTTCCCACACTTTGTCCCTAGAGCAGGACAAGAAGTTTGTTAGTGTCAGCATCAGGTGCAGCAGAGGTAGCTCTCTCCCAGGAATCCAGCTGCTGCTCTGAAGGCTCTCTGCTCCCTGCAACAACTGTGTTTACTGCTAAGGACAGATCTGGGAATGCAGAGAGCAAAAGTCGACTTGATATTTATCATCTACATCCAAATATACTTGTACAATATCTTTCCTTAGGTAGAAAACTGGGTGGGTTTATTTATGTTCAGATAAAAAAATCTGCAAATTTTGATTGAATGAAAAATAGGTCGTCTATCTTCCGTGAAGTTGAGCCTTTTGTAGGAGACCCATGAATCAGATATTATACAAGCTCAAATTAGATTCTGTTTGAAGCTTCTTCCTAAACATCTCTTAAATTTCACTTGGGGAAAAAAAACCCAAAACTGTTCAGCCTGTAGCTGAAATACAGGGCAAGAGCTAGATGCAGGAATCCCAGTTAACAGTCCAAAAATTCTGCCTTTGCTTCTCTGTAATTTGACTGAGTGAGCTGGGTCTCAGTTACAGCAGCCAGGTCTGAGGCCACTCAGTCTGATGGTTAGTTGGTGGCAAATTCTGCCTGTAAATTTCCATTTTTCATCTTGACTTTGTGCTTCAGGTGAGATTTTTTTTCCACCTCAGTTTAGCAAATACATGCAGAGAAAATCAGGAAAGTCTGGATTGTTCCTCTTTTAACACCTCTCTCTACCCTGCTTCTGAGAATTATCTGAGTGATTCAGAGGCAGAAGAGACAAGTCGTGAGGGCAATGCATTAAGACGGGCTTTCAGACAATAGTTCCTCATAATTAATATGAGTGGCAAATACTTCACCTGAAGTTTTACCTTGAATAGTCTGCTCTGTGATTTGTCTGGTGAGTCATAGATACCATCTGATTTATGTATATTTCATTTTTTTCAGTTCATTACTATCAAAAGGGCCTCCACAATAACAGTGTGGACAAAATTATTTCTCCTGTTCAAATTAATACAAAACCAGGCTCACCTAGACATTGTCTTTCTGCAACTAGCTCATATAAATACTGAATCCTATCTCCACTCGACCTCCTTCTCCAAGCATCACTTGTTCTGCTCGTTGTTAAGGTGTTCAGAAAGGAAAACAGAGTGTAAACAAAAAATATTTCTT
Organism: Nyctibius grandis; assembly: GCF_013368605.1. Lineage (NCBI taxonomy): Eukaryota > Metazoa > Chordata > Aves > Nyctibiiformes > Nyctibiidae > Nyctibius > Nyctibius grandis. The sequence continues at coordinate 74,250,200 of NC_090660.1, forward strand.
AATCATGGATGAACTGTTGCTGTTTTACATCACATTACAGCATATTTATGTCACAACAACACAAGCCATCTGTTTGTGAAATACTTGGTTAGTTGTCATCCTACTGCCTTGAGACAGTTCAGGCTTTCAGTGCAGCTGTACACTCATCTGTGGAAAGCAGTGCTTGTAATCCTGTAATCATTAGAGATGGATCAATATCTAAATACCAGTCTATCTGATTGAAATCCCACTGGCAGTAATTAGTAAACTGGGACTGAGTCCTTTGAATATTGTATCATGCCACTTCTAGGCTTTCCTGACTTGTGACCAGGCAAGGGGCTGGACTGCAGCACCCTACAGTGTTTGGTGCCCGCCTACCTGGTGTTTGAAATGGAGATACAGGTTGGGGGGCTGTGTGTACAGCCAAAACGAAACAGAAAAAAAGGAGAGAGACATATCAAACAGCATTGATTCAGTCTTAGATCCCTTCTTAGTTGATATGTATTCCTAACGTCTTTACAATAAGCTCCAGGTCACTGAGTAAGAGATGAATGACCAGTTGAGAAAACCTGTTATCCGAGGCTACTGGCCAATGGAGATAGATAGGTGCCGTGATGTTCAAACCATGGTGCAGATAACCAAAATAGATGTCACACCTTTGAGCAGAGAATGAGGATCTCACACTCCTGGAGAATAAGTGATCTGAATTTCTCACTGCTCTTTTTAATTTAGAGAGCACCCTATAAAACCTGCCTGAGTCTATCTCAACCACTGAAGGTGGTGATTGAAATACAGACCCAGTCTGTTAGAGCACTCCTGGCTCAGCACTTCTGCATGCAGAAGTGGCTATTTTTCGTGATGAAACACTTTCTGTATGACTTGCTCTATTACAAAATGCCTTACTGAGGAAAGGTAGCTGTTGTTTCCCCCGTCAGTGCTGGTGAGCCTTTTCAACATCTGGCACCGGATTAATTTTTTAAAACACATTCATTTTTATATTTATGCACAATTTCATAATTTAATTTTATAAAATAAATAGATTCCGTTTTTTAAAAAATGTAATTGGTGCCCACCCAGATACAGGTCAGTTCCAAGTTTGTCTCTGGGGAAAGTTGCCCGTGATCTGTGCTCTGTATTCTGTAAAAACCTGGTCAATAACTATGATTGAATCAGAGATTTTAAGAGCAGTATTTGTCAGAGCTTTCTTGGACTTCACCTGGGAACAGTGCAAGATGGGCAGAAGGAAGCTGGCGCATCAGCTGGCCAAGTGCTGTGCAAGCAAACCAGCATTGCTAACGGGTGAGCAGAGATTACAATGTGAGACGTGCTACAACAGGTCTCTGTCCAGGAAGTCACAGTGCTGCTCACTGAGCAAGGTATTATTGTTGGAGAAGAGTCATTGCTTGGCTACCAGCTGCAGTTGCTGTGGTTGTATTAAGGAGAAGACTCAGGCAACTGAAGACATGGAAAAATGAGCACACAAAGGAAAAGGGGCAGCAGCAACAGGTGAGGAGGGAAAAAATGTTTTAACTGTGCCCAAGACTTTCTATTTTCTGTTACGTGGTGGCTTTAAAGAATGGCAACCTGTTGCTTTAGCTGACATTCCAGCTTTTCTTCCTGGATGTCCATCAGTGTGTTTTTGTCTCTCAGAGAAGGTGTGCTGTGTCCACAGCTCACATATCCCACCCCCTCATAATTACAACAGCCCAGATAAGTCAGTCACTCACAATGTGAGCAGTGCTCCAACTTCCAAAGCATGGCATGTGTCTACACACCTCGCAGCTATGCTGGCTCCGTTATCTGATCCTGTGAATGGAGCTCTGGGGTGAGTCACAGTCTGAACCAGCACTCTGTCTCATTCATTGGATTTACAAAAATACCATTTGCAGAGGAAGAAAAAGCTTTCATTTACAACACTCCATATTACTCAAAAGAAAGACTATATGACAGTGACAAACGTGACGTTAAACCATTACTAGGTTTGCTCCTTCTCTCTGAAAGCTAATAGTGAAGTTTCTCTGACATGGACTGGATGGGTTACTGCCACAGAGAAGTTCTTGGAAGGCCTTTACTTCACAGTTAACATGTTGATTTGAAGTCATATCTACTTGTCTGATGAAGCAGAAGCAGGGGGAAGAGGGGAGAACTGGTAGCCATGAGTAGCTTTCTGGCACCAGTGGCCAGTGCATACCACTTACTCCTACAGCCTCTCAAGATAATCCTTGCTTTGCTAGACAGTTCTCCAGCAGGGATGGAAGGGAGCAGAAGTGATAGATGGCTTATTAATCAGGAGGTTCTCAAAAACTTTACATTGAGAGGAATGAATAATGATGTGTGGATAGATCCAGGAAAGACTGTTCTGATCATGCAGCCTTAACATTCATGTGTTTGTAAGACTCTGCTCTTGGGTTTCCTTCATTTTCCTGGACAGTGGCAGGACTAGGTTTTATGCAAATATGTAGTTAATCACTCTTAACAAAAAGTAATGACGATGAGGTGCAGCAATGGGTGAAATATTAAACAAGTGTCTTCTTTCTGACTTTTTTGTTTTAGTCATGGAAAAGATAGGTGACATAAATAAGGGAATTGTATTTCTTTTGTCCCAAGTAACAGAAGAAAGCTGCCCTCTCACACCATTCTCTAAAACTGTTTCCACCACTGGTTCAAGTGTCTGGACCTTTGGATCCCATGGGAGATGTGCAGATCCTATACCAAAATAAGCTAGCTGGGCTGTTATCTTCTGCAATATATTTGGTCTCTTTAAGGTCATTATGTAAGAGACATTGCATTAGACATTAACCACATAATGTTAGTTGTAATATAATGAAAATCTATTGAAGAAAGGCATTTCCTCCCAATGGACTTCTAAAATTCATTACTGACCACTATTAAGCAAGTGACATATCTAGTACTGTGACTGATGGAGCTTGTCTGTGCATATTATTTTGTCTGCCACCGTATGTATTTCTGTGGCAGGTAATTGTAGCAATTATTTCAGAGAATATTCTGTTGGTTCCTGCTAATAAAAAGAAAAGATCCATACAAAATAAGCAGCCTCTTAGCTTGAAACAATATTGTTGTGATATATGTGGCAGCTGCCAGGTGTTATGCTGAAGGAGTTAGACTGCATAAAAATATGAAAACAAAATGCTTGAACTAAAGTTTGAACTACTTAAAAATAACCTGTTGTTCTCCGTTTGTTTCCGCTGCCTGGAAGTGTTGAGTGCCAGAAGTGTAACACTTGACATTTGAGGCAGACAAACATAGCCTACAGATTCTGTGATGGCTTTGCGATCAGCTAGCATTTTTTAATCATGCCTGTTCTTGTAAACACTGGGAGTTGTTTCTAAACAAGCCAGCTAAAATACGGGAATTAACTTTAATTTCTCACCCATTTTCCGAGGCTACAGGAACCATAGAAGCAAGAGGCTTGTATTTTCACTGCTTCTCTCTCCAAGACCCACATTTTCTAACAAATTCACACTCTTGCTCTCCTGCTGGATCAAGAGGAGGCAACGAAGGCATTGGGTAGCTCACATGCCTCTAAGGGTGTAGATCCATTTTTTTCTCTGGCAGCGAACGTGATTTAGGAGTTTCTTGCCAAATGGCCCTGCTTCTTATTCCTGCACAGATGCCACCACTCACATGGCATTTGTGCTGAGGCAGCTGTTTTTTGTGCTGTGTTGGAATCAAATGATTCAAATGGTCCAGGTTTAAAAATATATTCCTTCACCTCAAAAGCAACAAAAAATTGATGTCATTCCAGTGACATTCCCATTCTTAGCACAGCCCTGCAAACAGCTGCAGCAATGCAAATGGACAGTGAACTATGGAGGCAAAGTGGGAAGAGGTGGATGGGAAGCCAAGGGACAGGACCTGTTTTGATCAGCATTTTTGCTCCAGAAAACATTCATATAGCTGCACAGGAGGGCTATTTGTGCATCCAGGTGCATAGTTGTAAGAAATAACCCCCTTTCCTAGGGCATATTGACTTCTTACAAATGACATGCATTCTTTTCTCACTTATTTCACTGTAAATCTACAACTTTCTCATTAATTCAGTCAAAACCGAGACCATGATTCCACAAGATGGTAAATACAGTTTTGGAGAATTCAACACTAGGTCAGGAATAACATACTCATGTGACACGAAGTGTTCAACTACTACAAATTCACTAGGTAGAACCATATTTGTTCAAAAAATGTGAGAAGGTCGTTTTTGCTTTGCCAACAAAGGCATAATCCAGTCTCCTGCAGCCAGCATAGAACCAGCAACCATTTTTGTTTTCTGATTAATTACGAAAAATTGTGATCGTTTAGTCATGCTCATTCTGGATAAAATATACTGGTGGGTGATCTACAGCCCTGGAGGAAACAACCATTTCAGCCCTCATTTCTCTTATTTCTCACATCTCCTTGCAAGCTGGTGGGATATAACCTCTGAGAGGGCCATTATAATAATGGTTTCTCCAGATCCTACCTTATGAGAAGTCACCAAAAATAAGCAAAAATTCACCAAAACAAAAACCAAACTGAAGAAGACTATGAAGACCCTTCCACCCCCACTTCCTAAATTTAAGAGTTACTGATCTTGTAAAAAGTAATAGTGCAGTCAAAGTTCTCAATTCCTATCAAGCAGTTTTCTGATATCCTGAAGTATTTGGCTGGAATCTTTCTTGTGTAATTACTTAAAAGCCAGATTTAGTCTAACCCAGTCACCAAGAGTGTCTCTAGAGGCAGTAGAGAGAAGGAGGTACCTCTGGAGGGGAATCCACCCTATGGACACTTCTTTTAGGACAGGACAAATCACCCTCTCGTGATGCCTTTCCCTTATCACTCCCATTAGAGGGGATGAATGCAGTTTGCTTGAGCGGATATCTCATTTCTGGATGACTGAGGTTTGGTAACATGGATCCCAGTCTTCATACCTAAAGGCTATGGAGATTTAGTGCTGGTAAAGCAGAAAACTGTGTGTAGACTTCATTGTGTTTCAAATATCTAGAAGGCCTAGACTACCTATTTTTCCCCAGCATAAACAGGATAACTGCTGGGCCCTAATAAATGAAAATGTTATGACAAAGCCATCCCACTCAACCCTTTCCTCCTCTCCACATCCTTTACAAGAACCTTATACAGATTTAAGTAGTGCTCTGCTTAAGGAAGCAAATGCTGAAAAATGCTGAATACCTGCAACTTTGATACAACTCATCTGGTTAAACAGTGAGATCTTTATACTGTTTATTCATGCAAATTCTAGTGTGCCAGATGCTGAGGAGGGCTGAATGGCTTCTCAGTGGGAGTTGTGGTTGCTCAGCACCTCCAAAGAATTGGCATGTAAACTTCAGCCTGGGCTTTGCTTATGGGAGAAACAAATCCAACCATCAGTCATGCAGGGTGTGCTTCCCTCCCTGCTTCATGAGCTGGCGTGGAGAAAATTCCTGGTGCTTATTGAAAGCATCGTTTGATGTCATTTGACACCACAGGGGAAAATATAAATCAAAGTGTAAGTATTCAGCACTCTCTCAGCATTGGCCTAATGTGATTAATGCAATCTGAGGTAAACACTTTAGTTACTCCTTATTACTGTTAGGGACCCAAATCAAGGGTTGGGACTTGTTATTCTAGGTAATGTGAAAAAACAAGCCCTACCCATGAGATCTCCAAGACTAAGATAAAGCTTGGGTAGAAGCTTGACAACAGTTACCTAATAGCAACAGACAGACACAATGAACTGTTGAATCTGAAACATCTGAAAGGCATGTGGCAAGGGCTGTGCCGTGCTCAGCAGAAAGCTTTTCTCTGGCAGTGGAATAGGGCTGTGATAACAGGGACAGCAAGGTGATCTGGGATGAGGTTGCAAGGACCTATAGAAGGGTCGGATGACCAAATCCCATTGACACTGAGAAAACCTGCTTCTGCTTTCTACCATTCACAATCACCTCCTGGTTCGAAAAAGTTGTTTTCTGTAAAAGTCTATAGCTGAAATCTTTGTCTCAGACAATGCCAGCACACTGTGTAACTCTGAGTTGTGTGGGCTGCCATTTGAGGGGGAAAATGGACTTAATAACGTGGACAGAGTTGCTCCTCGCACCTTTTGATGGTCTCTTGCCTCACATGAGGATAGTGTACCCCAGTCACTGTATGGCTCAGAGCACAAATACTGAAGTGTCACAGGTGTGAAAACACAAGTCTAACAGCCAAGGAATGGCCCTATTGTCAGTTGTGTGCTTGCTTCACTCCTGGCTGGGTGTGATGGCAAATGATTGCTCTTGGAAAGGCACATTGAGGTGTTGCAGACTGGCAGCCTGCTGAGCCCAGTGAGGTGTAGGGAGTAAGTGCTTCATCCAGCCAAACCCAGTGGGAATATGCTGGAGCTCTGACATTGTTTTGCTGACACAGGAAGATGAGATCACAGCAGAATATGAAGGAGTTAACGCATTATGAAATACAGTTTTGGCAGTGATGCATACAAAGATTGTTTTGTTTGAAATGCAGTACCAGCAGTGTTGGTTAACAAGGTAATGCACTCACCTTGCCAGTCTAAGTTATTAGATTGTGCTTTTTTCCTTCTGACACGTTAGTTCCAAATCCTATGAAACAAGCTACTTAACTTTAAGCCCATAGATACTTCTTTGCTTCAAAGTTAACCTTAGTTTAATGCGTATTTCCAGATAGCGGCTGGTTGGAACAGCAAGTGCAAGCTCTAAAGGAAGCCCGCCTTGCACAGGAAGAGAAATGACAAGGTGACAGCGTGGTTTTTCAGTAAAAAAGAATAAAAATGCAGGAAATGATTTTTTTAAACCTCTTGCCAGTCCTATACCTTTGCAGAGTGCGGAGAAGTGAGGAGGGTTGTCCCATGCCAGCTTACACACACTGCTGAGGGCTTGGTGCATGAAATTGCACAGCCCTTTCAAAATTACTTTTAGCTAGTCCAGGCACTCCAGGCATTCTTCCAAAAACAAAAGGCAAAATTTTCAACATCATAGAGGACTAATAAACCACCTACACTCCTGCATCCACCGAGATCAAGAGAGCGCAGAATCCCTTGCAACTCAGAAAGTCTAGCCATGTATTTACTGCTGATACCTGACTTCTGTAATTGCGTTGAAAATTTTGCGTTCAGCACTTTCCAGGGCTGAGAGGCAGATCTTCTATAATCGGGATTCAATTAGCTATCTGCCTTTTCAGTAGAAGATCTAGCCCCACGGGCCCAATTCTTTACAATACTTTTGCATAAGCCTGGGAGACTACCCTTCTCACCAGCATTGCTGAAAATGGACTTTTGTATTCAAGTAGGCAGCTGTTTCTCCCAGATTTTTCACCATGCTTGTGCTCTCATTAAAGTACATGATAATGTTAGCAAGCAAAAGCTATATTCTTCTGCAAGATCCTTGTCCATAGGAATACTTTCTGAGCCCTGTATTTTGCAGTGAGTAGCAGTGAGTGCCTTGCTTTGGAAATATGAATCTAAGTCAAAATTAGTCCACATTTCAAATATTAAAGCAGATTCTCAGACAGTATTTCATCAGAACAAGTAGGGCTATTCCAGTCTAGAGCAACTGAGGATTTGGGTCTAAAAAAGGAGCTGTGAACTCTAATTAGATATAAATAAAGAAATAGGGAGCTACTTTTTTTTCATACCTCCATGCTGTCTTTCCTGTTGGTGTCATGACACTTGAACAGGTAGTAACTGGAATGAAGCCCAGTAGCCAATTTATACTTAACATACCATTAGTTCTTACTAATTCCTGTGGTACACTTCAACATTAAGCACTTACAAAAATGCTTAGGAAAATCACCCATCCCGTGCTTCAGTTTCTCACAAGCATCTCTGCTTCATTGCTTGTTGCTGGATATGTCTGTTAGCATCACTGCTTTGGTAACTTTCCGTTTTAGGACAGTATTATAAATGATTTAGATGTGTTAAAATTCAGAGGACACTGCTCTGTCATTTCCCCTCTATCAAGTAATATCTTGACACCAAATTGTTCTCCTGAGATCACACTGAATTTCCCAAAGTAAGGTGAAACCCTGCACAGAGAAGGCTGGCATTATTGGCTATTTTCATTTTAAGAATGTGCAATAATGTACGTGCATATCTGCAAATATAGAGGGGAAAAAAAATCCCTTATGTTGCACATTAAATTGTGATTTTAATGATAAAGACACAAGGCATCCCTCAGCTACCAAATCACCCATTTTTTGTATATTTTATCTCTAATAGGATTTCTGATACTATGACAAAGCTGGTCTTCGTTCTCTGCCAAAGGGATCTGAAAACACTGGAACTAGTACAAATATATATCTATATATCATACTGGACTGTTAAATATTCCACCAATTTAAAAAATAATAATAATTCTTGTGATTAGCAGCTACAGAATATCATGTCCAAATTCCTTTTTTTACTGTAAGCATAGGATACCTGTGCAAACAAAAGCAGAATTTGGTCTGGGATATAAGCAGAAATTTATATCTCTGTATTAATTTATTTCCTGTTCTTGGGTTGAGTGAAATTTAAGTGAAATAAATATTAAAAGACTTTAAAAAAAAAAACAAACACATCCAAGGCAGATTTCACAACAGCAGAACAAGTATAATTTTGAGTGGCAATGCACTGACAGTAACTTTTGGCTTCAGTCCACATCAATCTGGAGACCCAGCTACACAAGCCAAGCTGGCTCAGGACCACTTTTAAACAGGCAGTTATCACCTTCGGTGCAATAATATTCCAGAGGTCCAAATCAGGACTAAGCCCTTTGCACAGGTGCAACACGCTCACCTGGTGTAACCCTTCCTCTGCCGTTGTCCGTGGCAAAAGTCCCTCCAACTTCTCTGGCATTACAAGTCTGGCTGGCCTCCCCAAATTTTCATGCTCCCTGCCTTTTCCCCTCCTTCCCATTTCATTCTGTTTTTCTGCGTGTTGTGAAATCTTAAGGATTTTAATGCAGTTAATCTTTTCCTCTTCCATTTGTCAACCTTTCCTTCCTTTGCAGACTGGTTCTGAACCGTCCCCTCAAGGACACGTGGAGGAAACTCCCATGAGCAATGAGAGGGGTGACGAGCCGGCTCGTCATGTCTTCTCCTTCTCCTGGTTGAACTCACTCAATGAATGATGACTCACTCCGGCTGGCTTCTGGTGTGCTTCTCCTCCGAGGGACCGCGAGCGCAGGCAGCCTGGCTGCAATCAACAAAGAAACTGGTCTGGAAAGTGACATCTGAGCAGGTTTCATTCCCAGGAACTCAGTTGACCTCCACATTTTACCCAGCCCTTGAGATGAGAGTCCTGAGAGGGATGGGAGCATGGGGACAAATTGCTATACTGTATTGTAGTCAGTTTTCCAAGGATTTCTTGTTTTGAAGGGGAAAATAGCATCACTACAGCTGTAGGCTGAGCACTGCTAGTGTTTTGTTATTCACTTTTTGGCACGTCCCTGTATAGGTGTAAATGCTTCACCAATGCTGTTAGCTAAAATGCTGGTGTGATATTCAGTAGTAGCATCCTTTGCCAACACCGCATTTCTCCGCAGTACCCTCCAGCATCCCCACTCATCGGTGCTGGTGACTTCAGTGACACTATCATGCCCATGGCAGCCCCAAGTCAGGGTTGCATCTAAGCACCTCCCTGCAGTCACTCATAGTCCCCAGGGTACCGGTGCCCCCCCCCAGCTGTGGAGGCTGAATATGGGAGGGGAGAGGGAAGCTGCCATTTCTTCCTTTGCGCTTGCTCTTCCTGGCCAAGCCACAATAGACGACGCTCACACAAACAGGTTTTTTTTGTCGGGAAGGTGCCCAGCAACAGGGATGAGGAAGATGCACACGCCGAAAGCACTGACCACCCCCTGCACATGGCTGCGGGACACAGCTCTGAGCCTGTGGGACAGACGCTAAGAGGGCTGCCCATGTCTGTCCAGCTGTTATCTGTCTACATCTTCTCCGTCATCTGTGTGTGTAGGAAAAGGGGCATGTTCTTGCATGAAACCAGGATGTGGTAGGGTGGTCACAGCTATTCTTCCAAGGTTTAATTTGAAGGCCCCATGGTGTGCTGTAGAAAAAAGCGAATGCTGAATATCCTTTCCATGTGCATGGCAGATGCTGAGCTGTCTAATGAAATCAAATTTGTGTCTTAAAAGAAGCTCTACAAGTTGTACTGAAGGTGACACTCTGCAAGTTCTGTCACTGGGGACAAGGTGTCAGCGCTCAGTAGCGTTTAAGAGAGATTGGCAGATTGCCGGGAGTGCTTGGTGCCATGGGGGATGGACGAGGTGTCAAGCTCAGCTCTAGGGTTAAGTGTGGATATTTCCAGGAACCCTGAGCCAGGCCCTAAACATGCTATTTTGGCTGGGGACTGTGCCGGGGCATAGAGCTGCGCTGCGCCCCAGCAGGACTGGTAAGCTGACAGTGCAGATGCAAGGCAGCGCCTGGTCAGCAGGCTGTGAGGGGTCAGCCCCAGTCCTGGCCATCCCTCTCTGCAGGGCTGAGTCACATCGACCCACATTTGTATCTGCTTCCCCTGAAAAACGCTCCTACGAGAGAAGTTTGGGAGGGCTGCATAGGTGAGGTCTGCACAAAGCTTTGAGACTGGCATAGCCCAGAGCGAGCACCACTCCAAACCGCCACCGCACCACTGCATCGCCTCCGGCTGCTGGAGCAGCTTTTTCCCTGGAATGTGGTTTGGGGTGAGGGATTTCTTATTTTCTCCCTGTTGTCCCGGCAGATTTCCCCCAGTTCCTTCCCCCAGGCCCATACCACCACCTCCCCAGAGCCCCTCGGAGGGACCTGGCTTGGGCACCACCGCTGGGACGGGGGGAGCCGCGACGGGGAGGAATCTGCCCTTTTGGGGTGTGGGGAGGCTGAGCAGAGCTAGGAAGGAAACAGAAAACATACAGGAGCACCTCACCCGTTTCCCATTGCTGCGCGCTGGCCGGAGAAGGCGGCCCGGCCCCGAACGCAGCTGGAGGAGCCGGGGAGCCCCCTCGGGGGGCTGCTGAGGTGGGAGCCGGCAGAGCCGGGGGCGACCGACTGACCCCCGACCTCTGTCCTCGGGAGCAGCCGGTGTCGAGGGCGGCGGCGTGGGGCAGCCCCTGCCCGGCGCCCGGGGCCGGCGGCACGTCGGGGCGCGCCTCTGGGAGAGCCCGCAGGGACGGGGGCTCCCCGGGGCGGGGAAGGAAAAATCCATCCCCGGGGGTGATTTAGGGCTCCCGGCGGCGCTGGGTGTCCGCGGCCGTGGGTGCCCCACCGCCCCGCTAAGCGCTGAGGGAGGCGGAGCAACCCTCAGGCGTGTAGGCAAGAAAGTCTATCAAGCCATCGTTACTTTGCAGCTTTTATTAAAAATATAAATATTAAACATTCTCTTACACAACAAAATCAACCGAGCGCTGAAAAGATGTTTTATTGTGAAAATGTTTACAGGGAAAAAAAAAGTGGATTTAAAGTAGCTCACAGAGATTCCCCCTCCCACCTTTTTTCTGCCCCCAGCAGAAAAGTTATCTGTCTTCTTGGAACCTTTTCTTCCAATGCTCACACATCCCTACGTAGCGATGGCACTAGAATAACTGGGAAACGGAGAAATAAATAAAGGTAGGGGAGGTTACGAACGACACTCGTGTTTCTGCACTTGGTACACGGTTGTGCATGCTAGTCAAGGGACAGAGGCTGTTCGGAGTACACCCTTCTAGGTTTAAAGCTATATAAAAATAAAGAGATGACATCAGAGCAGCACTATGGTACATCGGACGGTGTAATTATTCTTGTGCTAACTGCGGAATCTCTTTGGCAAGGCGGGGAGAGGCCGTTTCATTTCCCGATTATCTCCATCAGTTTCCTGTTGCTGTGAGCTTGCTGCGCTAACTGCTCGGCTCGGGCCATCTCCAAGACTTCTCGCAGGAGGTGGAAAGTCAGATCCAGAGAAATAGGGGGTTCTTCGGATCGCTTCTCCCTCTCCACGGCCTCCCCCTCGGCTTCGCCCTCCTCGGGGCTCCCCAGCGAGCGCTCGGGCAGCTGCTGCAGCTCTTGCCCCGCCGCCCGGAAAAAGTTGCTGGCGGACGCTTCGGGCTGTACGTGGCTGGTGCTGCTGGAAGAGGCGGAGAAAGAGCCAACGGGTCTCTTGTTGAGGTTGCCCAAGCGCAGGAAATACTCTTCTCCCATGCGGAGCAGGACGGGCAGAGTCTGCTGCTGCTGCTGCTGCTGGAAGAAATCTGGCTGGTGCAGAGCCCCGTGGGCGGCTACCGGGCTCTTCCCGAGAGCTCTGCACTCCTGGCAGGGCAGGAGGGCCACCAGCAGGATTCCCGTGGAGACCAGCAGCGGGATCTTCATGGTCGGGGCCCAAACCTGCGGGGGCAGACGGGGGGCGGAGGGGGAGGGGGGTGTTACACAGCCGAGCCGCGGCGGCGGGGAGGGCAGCGCGGGGCCGGGGAGGGGGTGCCCCCCGCCGCCGCTGTCCCGGTGCTGAAACGCGCCGCTGCGCGCCCCTCCGCGCTCCGCGCACCGCGGCCCGACCGCGCTCAGCCGGGCCCGACCGGCACCCGCCGTCGAGGCGGCCGCCCCGCTCGCGACAGCCCCGCGGGGCGGCTCCGGGCTGCGCCGGCAGCGGGTCCCGGGGACCAGGCTGGGCTGAGACTCTGCGGAGAGAGTCCACGCGTGTGCGCGGACCTGCGCCTCTTCACCCACCCAGGGGGTGGGAGGGTGCGTCGGGTGCCTACGGCGGGGCGGCTGTGCCCAAGAGCTGCGAGGTGCGAGCGCCCGGCTCCCCCGCGCCTCCCCGCTCCCTGCCCGGCCGGGGGAGCTCCCCGCCTCCCGCGGGACGCCGCGCTCAGCCCCCCGCAGCGCAGCCCGCTCCGCGCCCGGGCGCGGCCCCGCACCTACCTGGGGCGGCGGCGGCGGCAGGGCAGGGCAGGGCAGGGCAGGCGGCGGGGCTCGGCGGTGCCCGGCGTCCCTTCCTCTCGCTCTCCGTCGGAGCCGGCTCCTGGCGAACTTGGGATCAGATTTGGTCCTAATCAGAGCCGGGGCGCGGGATTTTTATAGCTTAGACCCTCTCCTGGAATCACGCAGAACTTGCCTAATAAGCTGACGCTCTCCTGACAGCCCGATTGCGTGCCTCGATCCACTGCTGAATAAATCATGGGAGCCCGTCGGAGCGGCGATGGGCCGAGTTTCGCTATCGCAACCCCAAATCTCACGTCCAATTATATCAACAGATATTTATCGCCTCTGCGGTGACGTCAGCCGGGTCGGGGGCCGGGGAGCGGGGTGCCCCCCCCCACCCCATTGATAAAAATACTTGAATGAGATTTCCGAGCGGGCGCGTACTATGAGAGGTCACGCCGGGGAAACTTTCCACTCGCGGGCCGGCCCGCGGGGAGGGACCCGACCCGCCCGGGACCAGGGCTGCCATCCCGGGCGGTGTCCTTCCCCCATCCCTGGTGCTTCTCGACGCCCTCACTCCCCCCCCCTCCCCCCGCCGCCTCCCGGCCCGCCCGCACGGGGCGGTTGCGGCCGGCCGGCGCGGGAGGTTCCGCGGGGCGCGGGGTTTGCGCGGAGCCCGCCTTTACTCCGCGCCCCGGGCCAGCCGGGGCCGGGGCAGCGCTGCCCCCTGCAAAGCGGGCAGGAGCGCAGCCGAGCCCCGCGGGGCAGGGGCCGATGCCGGTGCCGGGAGGGACCGGCGGCACCGCTGACACTGTCACGTCGCAGGGGCTGCCCGGGCCCCGCCGCCGGGAGAGGGGGCGGCGGGAAGGGCCGGGGGTGCCACCGGGGCCGATCCGGGAACTTCTGCCGGGCAGGGACCTCAGCCCGGGCGCCGCTCCGCCCGCTCCTCCTCCCCTGCCACCCCCGGCACCGCCGCTGGCTCGTCCCGGCCCTGCCTCCGCGCTGCCAGCTCCCACTCCCTCCTTCTGGCCCTTGCTTCTCTCCATTGTCTTCCCACTTCTTGCGTGGAGGCAGCAACCGCTCCTTTTCCTTTTCCTTTCTTTTTTTCCCCTCCCCGACTCCGCTAGCTGATCTCCCCCCGCCTCTTCGCTCCCATGGCCATGTGTTTCTCTCTTTGCCCTCCTCAGCTAAGGCCCTACCCTCCAGGGTGTCCTAATCCCATGTTGAGCTAGCTCCCTTTGAAGTGTTCTCCTGTCTCCATTATGTCTTCAGGCTCCAGACCAAATTCCACCAATGTCTCCAGTTGGGTTTCTCTACCCTCAGATCTCCTCTTCCAGGAGGTAGCGCTGCCTATAGAAATAACTTCTGCCCAACACCCATTCTATGCATTATGTACATTCTGCAGTTCTTGCATCCCGTTAGCTTTGCCACTGCATCTCAGTCCTGCTTCTTCACCGCCTCGGTTGCAACATTAATCATGTCTCTCCCTTTAAATTGAAAAATTGTACTGAAAACCTACTAGTTTTACCCAGCCTGGACTGTAAATGCTTGGGGTCATGCACTTGCATGTCTCCCACCACAGTGAGAAGTTGCAGCAGACCACGGAAGGTGGTTGTGTGCTATCGATGCTAAATAAGTGATGAATCTGAAATCCATTTCCTTAATAAAATAACAAAGTTCAAACAACTTAATATATGAGCTTGGCCAGAGCCCAGTTCTGAGCATCTCCTTCGGGATGCTATACACTATAATTTTTGTTATACCTGCCTCCAGCCTCGGATGCTGCTGGTGAAGTGCCAAAGAATCAGATCTTGTGCATCATACAGAAACAAATGGAAAAACAAGTAGTAATACCAGAGATTTATCTCTGCATTACCTCTGTTAGCTCAGGCATTCATGAACTGAAATGCGTATTACAATGAAAGCAGAACAGAATATATTGTGTAGATAGTCACAGCAGAAGCTATTTGTACGCTTTTAAAGCATGTCAGCACAGCTTTCAGTGAGAACAACAAGAGGTTTGAAGAAACAGGAGCTAAGTTCAAGCAGTTGATGGAAAATGCAAAAGGCACTTGTTAAACTCAAACCCTCCAGATGTACTCTGGGGTGGGTTTTATCACAGTGTCTCCATTTTTAGGTTTAATGTACCTTTTAGAGACACAAAACCTCCTAAAATAATGTGATCATATATGTAAAGAAGGAAGCATTCTGATCCAAATACATTTTTTTAGTGTTGTGGGTGAGATCTGAATAAGACATAGAGATGCATATCTCCAAAAGACTGATGCCAAAGAGTATCGGCTCAGATTATTTTGTTTTTCATCATTTACAATATTATTTAGGCCCCTTTAGGCAGAGAGTTTCACTCTTTGAGGAATTACAGGGATAGCAAATAGAGCACAGGAGTGGGCTAGGAGAGCTCCTGCAGTTTTCACAAGAGCTGTACAACCTGCCAGGTTCTTTTCCCCTTTTTCTTAACCCCTGGCTCTGAGCAGGGTCTGCTCAGCTTTAGTCAGAAGGAGGTAAGGATTTCTGGTATTGTTGCATTCAGCAAACATTTCCACATCATCTCACATAACCACTTCATGTGATCACCATCATTACTTGGTCCCTGTCACCAGCTCTCTAACATGCAATCTTACCTTCTGTGATTATTTTGGGTGAGGTCAGTGCATCTCGCCCACTCTGAGGTGCCAGCAATCTGGCACATCTATACATTACATTTACATTTCACCCTTTGGTACTCCTGATACTAAGAAATCTAAATATGATGGTCATAAATATTATGGATTATAGGGTGATCTAGAGAAAAAGAAAAAAAAAATTGAGGTATCTTACTATGCCTGAAGTAGATAAGTCATTTTAATAACAAAATACATTTGCCTCTTATTCCTCAGCAGACTGAATTTGCTAGACCAGTCATAGAGAATTTCAATTAAAGTGAGTTATAAAAAATCAATAAAAATAAATCAATTAAATACAAAAGACTATGTTCTAGGTCAGGATGAAGAACAAAACTGATAAGGAGCTCAGCTATCTGCCCTTTCTTCTTACCCCAGAAGTCTTCAAAATCCTCTTAGTTTTAATTTCTCTTTCAAATTTTCAATTATCTCACTCCAGGAAGGGAATCACATGCTCACGTCACAGGGATATTCTGTGGTACATCTCACTGTCCTGTTGGAGCTCCACCTATAACTTATAACAGGTTTTCCTACAGTCCTGTGAGACAGAGGAAAGCACCTTATTTTCCCAAACTTTCCAGTGAGGAAAACCAACATGAGAGGATGAAGAGATTTACCCAGGATTTGTGTACAAGGCAGGAGTGAATCTTGCATTTTCTGAGACCAAGTTCATAAGCTCAAGCAGAGGACTATTTTCATTCATGACTTAATGTTCATACTTTTGATCCCAGATGGCTGCCCATAAGATACACTTCTTTGGGCTGGGGCTCCCAGCAGAAGGAAAAATTCCTCGGGAATATCCTCTCGGTTCCACCATGTCTGGGGATAACACAGCCGTTCACAGCGGCTCACACACGGGTGGATTTGCAGGGATGGTTTTCCTCCCAAAGCCTGACCCCCAGCTGAGCAGGGGCCAGCACACGCCGCTCAGGAATCTCAAGCATGAACCTTCTGCCCCAGCAAGAGCCTTCCCTGTGCCCAAAGCCCTGCAAGCCCAGGGAGGGTATTCCCACCAGAGTGTGTAACACAAAGAGGAGCTGCACCCGTACCCTCTTGGACATCACCAAAAAGCACTTTTGGAGGCCTCATGGCCTCTCTCTCTCCTTCTGAGCATCAGAGGGAAGCTGCAGACGCAGGCTGGGCGAAGCGTGCAGGCGGCAAGGGCTGCGCCTCTCTCCTCCTGACAGCCCTCATCCAGGAAGGCAACAGCTGACCTTTATATTTACCTCACAAGACTTGTCAGTTGTTATTCTTGCTCTCAAATAAGGGCTGGAGGAGGCTGCATGGGTACGTGTGCGAGGTCTCTGTGCCGTTAATGATAATGCTGCAGGAACTAATCTCGCAATTATTGGTAGCAACAAGGAAATCCATCAAACGAGCACTCCCTGAGAGCACCGAGCAAACGGTATTCCTGGTTGTCTTGGTGTCTGTGTGCATTTGGTCATGAGAGAAATTTTCCTGGTTAGCTGAGCATCTGATCTGTCTTTGGCACAGACCATGGCGAGGTCAAGGGTTTGGCTTTGCATCTCACACACATCTGGAGCAACCCACTGAAATTTCCAGGTTCCCCCTCATTTGCAGTGGCAGAGACAAGGACACACACAACTTGTACAGGCAGCAGGGTACAGGCTCAGCTGAGCAGGAACTGGGATGCTGAAGCAGAGGAGGGCAGGTGTCAGGCACACGGGCCAAGCTGGTGGCTGAGGGGAGGGAGGGAGGTTAGAGCCCAGATCTGTCCCCTTACTTATTGCTGGGAGAGGGGCATAGAGGGGAGCCCACAACACTGTGACCGTATTGTGGATGGCTGCTTGCAGGCTTGTTCCAGGAAGTCTGTGAGGAACCATCCACTGAAGGCCAGGAGCAGATGAGAGCCTGTCTGTCCAGCTAGGACATCCTGATGGAAAGGGCCACTGAGCCAGTGATGGCTTCAGCTACCAAACACACGGCTGACACCAGGGACCCTGCCTTGCTCTCATCACATGCAGCACCAGGCCTGCCATTAGCCATTAGCATCAGCAGCAAGACATAGTTCATTCAGCTCTAAAGTTGTAGCTATGTCACAAGCATGGGGAAACCGTGCTGCTCGGGTGATGGATCCCAGTGTCACTATGAAAATCAAGAGAAACATTTGAGCGCAGCTGGGCTGGTGTGGCTTTTTTCAGCATCCAGGCAGAAGCAATTTGAGCAGACTTCTGGGGCTATTTTTTTTCAGTGGCCAACCCACTGCTCTCCCGCAGGAGGAGAAGGTAACAGGATAAATGCCAGAGTTTGAATTTGCAGAAAGCAAAACCCTCACTCAGTTGCAAAACATCCGCTGTGTGTGTTTGTTGTGAACTAGGATTTCCTGTGTAATGTAAGACACGTGATACATTCACTCTTAAAAGCATATACAACATGAGAATGAGACTGAGAAACGAAAACTGGGTGGAGGGGGAAAATGATCAGTGCAATTTAAAGGAGGTTTGTGATACCAAGGGCAACCCCTGCTCCTGGAATCCTGTTACAACCTCAACAGTTCCTAAAAAAAAAAGAAAGTTTAGCCTTCTAGCTTAACAACATCACCCAGCTATACCGTTAAGGCTGAGAAACCCCAAATAAACACCAGAAGAGCTGAGAATGTAATCTTCTTTAAAAATCTCATGATTCTGAAAACAATCTCAATATCTGGGGGAAAGGAGATGGGGACAGCACAATTTTGAAGTACTTGAGGCTAGAGATGTTGCAACTGCCTTCTCACTTCTTTCAAGTGAGGAAATATGGGAAGAAATACAAACACGCTATCTGTCTTGAATGGCTGGGCAACAGGCTATATATAGAATCTGCTCTGTCCTACTTAAGTTATGACTAATGCTAAACAATAGTCGGCATATTTGAAGGGGCAAACATCTCTAATGCACTGTTTGTTGTTCATTAAAAAATGGAAGAATCAAAGTCTCTCTAAGCTCTGACTAGGCTGCACACAGGTGGGCGTTGCTGGAAGTGGAGCCCCATGAGACTAATTGCAAGGGATAATGAACGAGATGAGGCATTTCCTGGAAAAAAAAGATTATCTTTATAATGACCACACTCATGCCAAAGACTGCCAGTTCTTTGGGGAAGGGACTTTCGTTTTTGTTCCATGCCTGCCCGGTGCCTAGCACAGTGACGCTCTAGTCTGTGACTAGGAATCCTAAGTGCTACTGCAATTCCAGCAGTACATTATAGTAAATAGTAGTATTGAATTAGCTGGGAATATGAAGGTGGTTTTTATCAGCATCTCTGATGTGCAGGATCAACAAATATTTCTCTAAGCCAGAGGCCAATGGATTTTTATTTGAAAACACTTAATTTTTATGAAGAGAAGATAATGCTAATACAAAACTACAGTTCACTCAGGAATCTGGCAGGACTTTTTGTCTGGTTCCTCTAATTCAGGGCTGCAGTGACTGGAAGCACTGGAGTAGGTTTTGATATAGCCAAAATGTAAGACTGGGTGAAGGAGTCAAAGTACAGAACAAAAACGCAAATCAAGCCAGCCAGTAAAAGGAAGAAATGATTGGTCTCCACGAGACAAAATCTCCAGATTTCTCAACCGTTCCCATTCTCACTGTGGGTTACTGCTATTGCAAAGCATATACTTAATGGATTTACTCACTGAATGGTTCCCTTCATCTCTCTTCTGCTTTGTCATCATTACAGATGTAATGATAGGGGCTACGGATGGTGCTACCACACACACATCATCACATTTTATTCTTTTAGCAAAAGAGGAAAATTTTAGTCTGGAAGAAAATACTGGCTTTATTCTGAACTCCTGATGCTGGGAGAGCAAAGGCGAGTAGCAATGGAGGTATTGTAGCCACTTCTCTACAACTAGGAGCTTCCAGTAAACTTAGGAGCAGGTATATCTTTGGCCTGAGGATGTCATTAAAAACCCTCTATATTCCTAGGCACTAGGTTTTTGATTTCTCCTTCACCAGTAAACAGCAATGCTGGTGGCCTGACATCAGGCCACTTCATAAGAAGCAGATCTCAAACTGCTTTGCAAATATTACCACTGAAGTTAATGAAGTTAATGAACAGCCATATATAACTAATATTATTTAGCACTGAAATGCATTCTGTACTGAGATAGTCCAACACTGCCCAGAATCAAGGCCCACAGACTCGCCTAAAACTAGCACCAGGACATATGTATGGACACCGCATCCAAGCAAGGCTGCGGGATGGGGGTGTGACAGGCAAGCCTACCTCATATAATGGACGCAGAGATGCTTGGACTACCCAAGCTTGCATCATACTGCTCTGGCAATGCAATGCCACATTTCATGTAAGAGTCTTGCTGAAGGCTGGTGGCTCCTCGCTTTTCTTTGCAAGAGCAGGCACATGGGTTTGGATCAGCAGTAACTCAGCACTCTCTCCCTGTGCTCTGCTGTATATGCCCTTGGATTGACAGTTAAACTGAAACTTGGCTAAAGATGTCTGGGTAAATGCCAAGAGCTCCTCAGCAACCATCTCTGATGTAACCTGGCTCATTCAGATGAAGTTTTTACTTAATGACAGAGAAATGATGAGATTTTAGGTGTGAGTAAGTAAAGCAGAGAGCCATAGGGTGGCCCCAAAGACATTAGGAGCTACAAGTTCACAGCTCCTCCTAGGATGCTTACAAACAGGAGAAGACAGCTGCTGCCAGAGGGTCAAAGCTTTTTTTAAACTTAAAAAATAATATCAGAACTGTAAATAAAGTCTAATATTAAGCAATACTTGATATTGTCTCTTTTGAGACAGCAACATATATGGGCATAAAAAGGTTGGGAATGTCCCTATAAGGCTTTTTCAGTTCCCTTAGTGAGGGCTGTGTGAAAAATAATTTTAGAACAGCCAAATTTAAGGTGTTAACAGCGAGTGCCATTGACCTTTGGTTGTTGCTGTAAGGCAGGAGCGTGAATAATAATAAACTCCCTGGGGCTGTCTCTCTTCAGTTTTCTATGAGTATCTTGTGCTCAGGGAAGATTTTAAAAATCCTTAGCTCAACCAAACAGCTCATCTGAACCTCCAAGGGATGCCACCCCAGGAAGTCTGCTCAGTAATGCCTCTACCATGAGAGGCAGATCCAGAGGAACCTGGAAACACAGCTAGTAAAAGGGTTGACACAAAAGTGCTTAGAGCTTAGTCAGAATTCCTCTTAGGCTTGAGAGTGAGAAAGGTCTCTCCCTCCTCTAGTAGGAGAAGGAAGAGGGTCCCTGGGTGTAATGTGGGGAGTACATCTCAGTCCCTCGCTTTTCCTACCTGTATTAATGATCTTGAGGGGGAAAAGGTACTGGTTTTGTCTCGGAGTGGATGAAATTGTGCATCCTGAAATCTAGGGTTTTGACACTGACTGTAATTAAACTTGTTTTGGCCCCAAACTGAAAAGCACACGCCTTCCTCCCATTTGTCTTGGCAGAGCTTTTGGCAGAGCTGTGTGATGAAGGCTGGCTGACTGTTGCAGAACAGGAATGTAAAGGAGATGCCAATAACAGGAAACTGGTGAACTGGAAAAGAGGGGCAGCGGTAAATGAACCGACTCCTACATGGCAATAGGTGATTGAACTGCGCTGTCATGTCTTTATCACATCAGCAAGAACAATGACAGTAGGTACACATGTGTGATGCAAGGTACTCTCCAATTTCAATACTGCAGTGACTGTGCCTAAAAGAGGTGGAATTTCTCTCTGTATCCTTTTGCTATTTCTATGAACAAACCAACCTCAAATTAAAGAAATGAGTTAGAAGGAATATTGTGCATTTCACAACCAACCAACATTTCCAGCACAGTTCTATCTAGACCCAGGAAACACTCAAGCAGGTCCTTCAGGGAGCAAGGAAAGGAGGTATTAATCCATTCTGAGAGTGAAGGAATTGTGACACACTTTTTTTGTTGTAGCTGGGAACTGTGTCTCTTGCCACAGGCACAGGACTATCCTCCTGCCTTCAGCTGCCTAGCGACATGTGAGGACAAACTTCTGGTAAACAACATGTCCTAGATACCTTCCTAAGCGGTAACTATCCCAGTTTTGACCCCTCAGAATAGGTCTGAATTTCAAAAAATGAGCTACATGATAATCCCTTCAAAATCCATTAGAGTCAACACCAAGCAGAGTCAAAATCAGCTGATGGAAAACAAGGTGTTATTTGACTCTTCCTTTATAATGAAAACAAAGTTCTACTTTAGGATCAAGGCCAGATTTCAAATCTTGAACACCATTCTGAAGTGCAGCCTTGTTTCTGCATAATTCTGCTTGAGATACTACATGGAGCTTAAAGCAGAGCTGCCTCATGCTCCAAAGAACAAATGCAGTAGCTTAAATATCTTTACATGCTATCTGTCATTATGACTGGAGCCACAAGGAGTAAGTTTTCCATCTGCATATATTTCCACTACAGCATCACAGAGATTCTATTCAATTTGACTTTTGTCTTCTAAGAATTGGACATGAACGATGCCAACTGCAGAGGAGACACAGACAACAGTCTGGTGAATCTTTTCACACTCATTGACACCTACTGATAACCAATCTCTGTTCATTGCCAAAACCAGATAGTCTACTTATCCTTCAGCCTTCAGTTATGGCTAGGATGTAGCTTGAGACAGACTAAGATGTTTTCAAGAATCTAAACTGAGGTAAATCTTCCAGTGGCTTGTCTCTCTGACAGTGAATAAACTAGGTTGTTGTGAACTCAAGGCATGTATAAGTGCTGGTGGTTTTGGAGAAATAAAATAATATTTTGATATTTTGATAGCACAGTTTCAGATGGGGCACTGGCCTTCTCTAATTTGCCAGGCACAGCATCAGTATCATGCCACTACCCAGGATGCCAATCTCAGACTGTATCTCCTGACTGCACTCATCCTGAGTTCATTTTCCATTGGGAACTAACAGATGCCTCACTTACTAGCCAAAAACTAGTTGTGTCTTCAACTGTATTATCTTTCTGAGTGCTGAAGAAGTCACAACTATTACAGACCTTACCATACTTCACAAATACAGCACGGGTCTGTCATTCATTTGACTGAGCCTTCAG
This sequence comes from Nyctibius grandis, assembly GCF_013368605.1. Classification (NCBI taxonomy): domain Eukaryota; kingdom Metazoa; phylum Chordata; class Aves; order Nyctibiiformes; family Nyctibiidae; genus Nyctibius; species Nyctibius grandis. The sequence goes on from NC_090660.1 coordinate 74,272,768, forward strand.
TCAAATGGTGCTCTCTGCCCCCTGCTCCATGTGCTAGGGCCCGATCACACAGCTCTGTGTGCAGGAGCTCTGATGGGAAGTGGTCTGCAGCTTAGGGACTTTATGATCCAGCGACAGGCTTTGTGTTTAAGAGAGTAGAATTTTAACAGAATGATATAGAATTTTCTTTCATTAATCTGTCTGAACAAAGATCGATTGAGAAGTGCTCTGTCTGTGAATGACATCTGCATTAAAAATAAACAAGCCCCATAACAGATCCTAACATGTAACATGACTGTGATAGGAAAAAGCAAACTTCAGTTATACAACCCATCTGTAAAACCAATGAGATCCTTCTTTTCCTAGGAAAGATATCTTTGCAACTGACATTGCTGCCCTTACACTGGAAAAGGAAGGAACTGATTTTATAATTGCTTGTAGAAGTCCTGACTCTTTCACAACATAAACAATGCAGATGACCATCCACAGCTCAGATTTCCAGTGGAAACACCAGAAATTCCAGCAGTGCTTTGTAAGGCTGGTAGTTTGCTTGCATTGTGCCTCTAGCTGAGGTAATAACATCTCTCCAAGAAGAGAATAATGGAATGATCTTTATCCAAAAAGGCTAAGCTTCCTGATTCCCCATTATTTATTTAATTAGCTTGAATGATCCCATACCTACAGGTGAGAGCCAAGAGGTGGTGCTAGAACTCAGCTGTCTTGTACCCAGCAAACGTCTATTCCATCTGGTTTTCAGGTGGAAAGATGCAAAAGATGGCTGCGCTCACTATGCTTTATAATATTTCCAGCCTATGTTGTTTAGTCTCTCTCAGCTGTCTGTGCTGTTAGGAAAAGTATAACCTGTTTTGTAGTTTTAGGGGCTAGCTGTTCTGGAAAGCAATCATCCTCAATTCTTCCTGCTCGCTTCCTAGAGTTCTTGAGAGTGTTCACTCTTGGCTACATCCAGAAGCACTCAATATAATGGGAACAACTACCTCAGATGCAAATATTCATGAGTTAATCTCATCTCATTGTCCCTTAATTGAGCACTAGAGCAACACACTACCAAATATGCATGAGTCACATTGTGCTTAAGACTAACACCAGGCCTTTCATCAGTGACAAATGCCCTACTTTGGCGATGAATTACCAGAAGCTCTTTCAGTGACAGTGAATCACACTACATTTCGGGGTAAGGGCCTTGAGTAAGAAAGCAAGAAGAACACCGGAGATACTTCCAGCATCACTGACAGGAGCACCTGCCATAGCTGAGGCTTTTCTTGCCCTGCTGGTGTATGGCTGAACTTGGAAATCAGTCCCTGGGGAATTGTTCCCTCTATGCAGCCATCCTCAAAGGGAATGGTGCTGCCAGAGGAAATTTGAGCAATGTTAGGAAGAACAGGTATGTCTCTGCTGAGAGAACGTACACAGTGAGGTTTCAGTGGCAGTTTTGCAACACAGACCTTTCCAAATCAAACTAAGCAGAGACCACGAGAGCAGTGAATAACCATTTTTATTATCAGCTAACAGTACTTATCTTGTTACCTGCACCACCCTTTAGCAACTGATTTTAAAAGGCCCCCAAAAGAACCCTCCTCTTATAGTTTCCAGTGTGTTTTCTGTATTTATCATCTCCATTAAAATCTGGACAATTAAGCCTCCTTCATCATCTTCATTTATTCTGTGAAAACAGCCGACTAAAGACTGTTGCTTCAGAATCAACAAGAGGTAGCTAATAAACTGTAGCATCATGATCCACGGTTAGGGAATTTCTTGAAGAGCTCCTAAACAATTAGCTGATAGAGCACTTGCAGTGTTATTTTCATAAGCTACTCATGAATAAACCTGGTTTTATTTCATCATAAAAAGAGCATACTGAGATAATAAATTCAAATGCGAGGATATTACATAATTTGTCATTATTAAATTCTTATACAATTTGTATAACATTGCATTCTTATGCAATAGATCAATTTTCTTTACAACAAATGAATGTAACAGCCACCTTCCATTTTGGGATAAATGTAAGCATCAATTATAGTACTCTAGGGGATCAGACAATAAACGATATTATTCTCTGTCCCCAAAATGTGCACACGTCACCAATAAAGCCATACATCAGCATAACTAGCGGGGGAAGTTTATTGGATGTTGTTTTTGGAAAGCTATCCATCTGAAAGAGGCTGAGAAGACTAATGCTGCTGAGAAGGAAAAGAAGAAAAGCTCATGACATGAGCAGAGCAAGCTCTGGGCACAGAGCTTCGAGTACTCAGTACTGCAAATCTGACCTGGCACCTGCCAGTATTGGATCAAAAGTGCTGCAACCACCTGGTGCAAAGTGCTGCTGGATCAAAATTCTTCAAACCAATTTAATTTTGTACCAGCAGGGTTTGTGCTGCTTTGGGTATCATCTGTTCCCCCTAAAGCTGGCACAGAAGATGGAGGCAGTATAAATACCACAGCACGTGATGCAAGCAATTTGACAGAAATGGGAGCTTATATTCATGCTCCAGCTGGATTGGTGGGTGATCTGGTGGTGATCAGCTCTACCAGCAACAAATGTGGCACCACCACCGAAAAAAGAGAGGGGACTTTCAGGCTAAGAACTGACTGAAAAAAGAAGCCAAACTATGAACAATTATCCTTTGTCGCTTGATTCTTTCACCAAGGTTTTAACAAAGAAACACCATTTTGTCAGCTTTTATGTTTCAGTGGCTACAGACTCATGTCCAAATGGGGAACAATAGTACATTTAGACTACAATAGAATATTTTGCTTAAAATAGCCCATTTGGCAACATATATCTAAGTTTCATAATAAAACAGCAATAGCATAGTTATTTAGTATTTTTAATGAACTGAGAAGACCAATGCATTTCAAATAAGATACAAAGCAGCAGATAAAGTGTTTTGAGGTCTCATGGTCCCTCTCTCTGCAAAGAACACATGCATAAAACTAAGTCACAAGATTGGAGATTATTTCTTTCCTTTTTCTTTTTTCCTAAATATAATTCTGTTACCGAGCTATGTCCTAAAGGCCTTACTTCTGTAGAATGTCCTTCGCCATTTAGAGTTTGCCCATGACTCAGTGGAGGTAATCGGCAGATGTGTTTATCCTGTAGGAAATACCTGGAGCCAGCATTTCCACATGGGTTCTTTTATCAGCAATTTTTGAACGTTTGCTAATACGTTATCACAAGAATTTACAACACCAGAACAGCACTTGGGGTGACCTACAGGCAATTTTGTTGTTCCTGGTCTTTCCATAATTTTGTGCCCACTGCTGGGTTTTTTTTGAGAAGTGTTATTTCTCGCCTTTTTGTGGACAGCCGCTTCCACCCTTGCATAAGAAACAAGAACTAGAGTTAGGCTAAGACTTGGAAGACCAATGCTCAATTCCTTTCTCTGCTACTGTCATACTAGGTGAGTTTGAGCAAGCCATGTACTGTTTCAGTGCCTGACTTCCTTACCTCTGAAATATTCTTTCTGAAGGTGATTACAGTAAAGAATAGAGGGTACACAGACATTACTGTCCTGGAAGCCCTATGACCCTACAGGAGATATGCATGGCCCAGGAGCCTCCTAGGTCATCTCAACCATGCCAGTCCCTCAGTGCTGTGATTACTCCTCCCCTCCTACCAGGTTTATTTCGGAGCTCACAGATGGATGTCTCAGTAGAATGCCTCTAATCAGGCACAATATTTTGCATGTAGTTAATCATTCATATGGGACTGTACATTTCAAACACTTCAAATTTTCCTAATTAATGTTTTGCATCATGATCGTATTTACAGTAATTGGGACTGATATTTGAAGTACAGTAAAAGCTGTCATCTCATTCCCTCCTAAAGAACCCAATTACCTTCATTTGTTAGCAAATTCATACTAACATTTGGGTTTATTACACTTGACAACATAAAGCCAGCTCCTTCCGTGACACAGTTCAGCAGAGTACCATCAGCCCAGACCTAAAGGACACTGCAGACCTAGTCTTGGAGGCTAGAGTTGGGAGTGCCTTCCTGACTTATATCCTGACAGCTAAATGAATCAAAAAGTGTCTCCCAGACAAGAATTCCCCTTGTGCCCATGCTAGACTTCAGCCCATGACTACTGAGGAAGATGACAGCATTTGTAATCAGCCATTTCTCTGACGTTCATGTGCTACAGGAGACAGCTTGTGCCCAGGTTCACTCAGCCCAACTTCCACCTAATTTCTCATGCCTAGTGTTTTCAATTAACACCTCTGAAGGCCTACGGCCAGCCAAGAGGAAATATTAGGCACAGAAACTAGAGCAAAAGTCAGACCACATGAACTAAGGCATTAGTCTTCTTGGGTTTTCACATCTCTGAATTATAGTCCTAAAGGATGGCTGCAGAGTGGCACACGCTACTCATGTCATTGAAAACCATAGCTGCCATTGCATCCAAAAGGTAATTTCATGATCAGGTGTTAAAATGCATGGCTGTATATGACTATGTCATATAGCCATATACGCCTCAGCGAGATGTTCACAAGTATGCCGTACGGGTGCTTCAGAGCGAGTCAGCCGTTCCACAGACAGGAAAGAGGATGGAAGAGTGCCATCCTTGTTTCTCATTCTGGGAAGTCCTATTTCAGCTACTGATTATTACCTAATAACCTAATCAGCAGTAACAGCAATATTTGGCACTTAAAAACACTTTATATTCAAAGAGCTACACAAGCAGATTAGGTAGAAAATTAATCCCTAACTAATTAGCAAAGGAAGCAAGCAAAAACTATTTTAGGATCAGAAAACAGAGCTACAGAAGCAAGGTCAGATCGTTAGAGCACAGTCGTTCATTTGTTGCGGCTTTCTGTAGGGAAACAGGTGTTTTTCAACAGGGAAAATAAGGTAAACTATGATTTTAACAGATATTAGTGGGTCAAGGTCAGGCCTAGTGGGATGCTTCGAGTTGCCTAATTAATAAACATCTAAACACTAAGAAAAAAAATGTTTAGATCACACTCACGCCAGCTACTGCAGAGGTTTAAAATGGGCTTGTTACAGTGTGTTAGTGAGCACCAAAGATGCCTCCCAGCCTTGGGTAAGCAAGATGTGAATGAGAAACAGAAATCAGGAGGTCCCACCCTTCCCACATACCTACTGAGAAAACCAGTGCTCTGCATGAAATTTCAGCACAAAGTTTTCCGACTGAAACCAGTTCCATGATTCAACAGTTCAATAAGCAGAAACATCTCATCTCTCTCTTCTTGGTAATTTTCCCAAGAGTTTCCGCCAACTATTTTAGCTCTTAATATTTTTTCTCTCTCTTTTCTCTTCTTTTAGTTATTTTTTTTTCCTACAAGCAACTTCTTCCCCAAGCATCTATCTACAATTGAATCCTACTCTAAATTCATGTCAAGATCAGCTTATGTATTCATTGCTGAATGAATTTCAAATATGTGCTCCTTGTGTTCCTTTCCCAACAGGATAAAGAGGCCTCTTGAGTTGCTTTAAATGTCTCATTACAAATGCTTCATTAGAAACTACGTCACAGATTGTGTCAATCTGGTCCACGCTTTCATGCCAAAAAGCAAAGACTTTCAAGCTGTGTCTTTCTTACCATTAAGTTTCCAATCTGTTTTTAGAATCTCAATCAGTTCTTTAAGGAATGCAAATGTTACTTCTCCCTTTAGTGCTGAAACTAGCCATTGGGAAATGCACATGCATAATGCTTTCCTGTTCCTGCATGTATTGAAACAATAATCAATGCAGGAAGGGCAGGCTACTTTCTATATATTTGCTGAAGGATGCTCAGACCTTCTACGCTCATAGGGACAGATCGCCTCCTTCATATCATGTGAACAGAAATAATTTGGTTTAAATCAATATTATATGTGACAAGAGTTTAATAAACATCAGTGTGAGAAGTTTAAGTCTGTTGGGGCTGAAGCTGATCTTGCAATAATGTAACATGAGTCAAGTTTGTTTGAGCCTGGTTTTCCCCTCAGCCAGACCTGGTTTATATACTTACTTCAAGGGACTACTCTTAACTGCTGCTTTCTGCTTAGTGCAACTCGGGTCCATTATTGTTTCCTACATACTCAGGAGCCCTACCTGCTTTACAGACACTGTGAACCTCAGTTTTGTCAGTCATTCTTACTGTGCTCTCTAATATCTGAATGGTAGAGGCCTTCTGCTTCTGTGGCTTCTGAACCAAGTGGTGAAATATAGTTGGTTTTTTTTCTGAGTCTCAGAAGCGGAGTTAAAACCTCCTATTTGGTGTGAAACCATAAAAGACTAGTACAGAAAAGTGTTCTCAAGCAGATGATCAGCAGTTAAAACAGAAGCAACCAGTGAAAATGTGAAATGGAAAACGTAGCACCTTGGACGTGGGAAGCTCAACCCAAGTGAAAATGGGAGGTAGAATATATAAAATATACTACAAATTATTCCTTGTTGACTGTGTCAGAGCAGAAGGTAGGATGCCCATGCTGCTGACAGCTGTGCATCCAGACAGCCTCACCTGTCTGATGGTCCTGGCTGAGATACAGCAGACCATCATCTTGCCTCAAGTTAGGATCACAGAAACTCCACATTCTCTTCTATCAATCTTTCCTTACCATTGCCAAGGTTTCGTAACACCTAACTGCAATATCGACATAGCCCATGAGTTTTCATCCTATCAAAACATTATTTGGAGACTGTGACTGTGTCTCACTCAGTCTTCTTTATATTAACCCCTCTCAGTTGCCTTCGTCTATACACATACACTTCGTTTCTTAGGACTGCATCACCCAGACGACTCTCCTAGAGACTAAAGTGAAGCCTTATCAGTAGTGAGTAAAGCACTCTTTGTCACACATCCTGGTGCGATATCTGCTTTTTTATCCAAACAATGTGACAAGGTTGATGCAAGTTCAGTTGTGATCTGCTGTAATTCCTACACTCTTTTCAGTAGATCTGTGTCTACCAAAGACCCTCGTTTTATGTTTGTGCATTTTTCTTCCCAATAATAGAATTTTGCTTGTTGGGCTGCAGCTTTTTAGCCCAGTGGATTTTTTTTTTAGTTTGTCAAGAACACCTAAGTCCTTTGCCATTCATGCTGCCCCTCCCAGATGGGTGTCATATGCAGGTTTAACAAGTATATTCTCTATTCCATCATCCAAACCATTAATGAAAAACGGAATATCAAGCTCAGGTTATAACTCCTTGGATGCACCTCCGAGGTCAGAAAGGTAATAGTAACTACTCTCTGAACAAGGTTTATTAAACCAGATTTGCACTGGCTGTGTTGCATTTTCCTTTAGAGCAATCTTCTTCAACCTTATTCAACAAGAACCACTCAACTTTTTTGGAAAAAAAAAAAATCCATGGACCATCTTGTGCAATGTCACCACATGAGAATTAGGTGTGGCAAAAACTAGATGAAAACTTATATCTCCTCCCTCCTTGTTTTGCATTCCCAGCATGCATAGGAGTGTGCACACATTTCTTTTTAACTGTTGTTAGGAACCATTTTGCAACTCACCTCTGATATCTTACAAAAGACTAGAGGTCAGTCCACAGACTACCAGAAACAAACTTGATCTATACTAGGTTCCTCTATATTGCTTAAGACAAATACCCCTGAAACAGTGTCAAAAGTCTATTGGAGTCAAGTTTTATCTGTTTGTTCTTGATTAACCCCATCCCCAGGTTCTGGAGAAAAGGGAGAGTTCATGTTTTGTGTCCCAGCGTCACAGTACTTTGGCTAAGAGGCAGTAGGATCCTGATGACTATATGCTTTCTTACGTTTATATGATTTCAGGAATTGTTAGGAAAAAACACAGTAGCTCAAAGAGTGGTGGTAGGGCTTGCTAAGTGCTGGAAACTGTTTGTACAAAGGTGGTGTTCCCAAAGATGGACGCACCATCTTGCATGGCTCTCAAGGACAATCTCCTACAACATTCAAAGCTGAGGCGTGCTTCACAATATTATGGCAATGGCTGTGCATGTCCATCTCACTTCGATTAAGTTTATTGCAGATGCTCAGGGCCTCAAGCCTTCAGCAGACGTATAGCCTTCTTTGGCTGGAAGAGTTAACCCCGATCTTGTGACCACAGATTACATATTATGTTATGCATCACACTGTCACAGATGTTTTAACACTTTTGTATGCCTGACATGAGTAGGAGGATCCTCAAGGGAAGCTGTAACCACAAATATATTACATTTAATCTTGGAGGAGAGGCCATGAAATGTCTAATTAGATATTCCTCATTTCTTCCTCACATTTGGCCATTTGGGATGTTACAAAGTTTCATAACATCTTAACTGAAAGCAAGGACTGTTTTCTGTTAGTGTTGTTTTCTTCCTAGCTGACTAAATGTCAATTAGGCAGTGGAAGAAATTTAATTGAGTTGTTCTGAGTTCTCCAACGGCTAACAAGTCTGCTCCTGAGCTCTGGAAGAAAACATTATATCACCTGCAACATGTGTCATCCCAAGGATGAGGCAGTGGAGCTGAAGGAGCACTAGAACATCTACAGCTGGATTTCTTCTTTTCCAGATGAGGCCCAGGCACTATAGTCCATATATACCCCGTCATAAAGAGAACAAGGTAGTAAAGGCCTCCAAATCAACGCGTCCATATCTCATCACAGAAACTGAAGACTACTAACATTTACAAGTCCAAAAGCTTGAGCAGAAGGGTTTGGACATACTGACTCAAATGCTGAGACCACTGGACTGAGCTCATTCAGGAACCAGCAGCAGTCTGACTGTATCAGCTATGCACTACACCCATGTCTGCTAACCTTGCTGAGAGGTGGGACTTCTTAGCTCTTACAGAAGACACAAGCTAGCACTGCCTCACAGGACTGTCCTATACATTGTGGAGGTACTAGTCAGGTCAGGGAACTTGACCCATGAATTTCTGCATTTTGTTCCTTTCCATAGCTTAGATGTATCCTCCAAAAATGTCAGCTTGCATCTCAGTTATGGTCTCCTTTTGCTACTTAGTAAAAAGATGCCTTTAAGTGAATGTAAAATAAAGTGTTATTCACTGTAAGGAACCTCTGCATTGCCACAGCAGCACTGAAGAACCTTTATGTTACTAAAAAGAGGCGATTTTACTGTGCAGTCTACACCTGGCCACATTTTACAGTTGCCTTTAAGTTATGGCTGAACACTCCCCTTAGTCACAGGGCAGTGAGGGTTGAGGTCTGCAGTCTGTGGAAGATCACAGGCAGGGTAGAGAGTACACTGTTCTCCCTGAGGTACCAGATGCTAAAAAGCTGAATCACCTTTGCACAATTTCAATTTTACAGCTGCGGAGGGTGCTGCAGCCTCCCAGGAGCAGCTGAGCCTGCAGCACAGCCCTCAGTGCTCCAGCGAAACTCCTCTCCTGGATCACCTATACAGCTGGCATTGTAATTAGGACATCTGATCCACTGAAAAGTGATGTCTACTGCTCTGATACATTGAGTTCTCTAATCTAGCGGGGAAATACACAAGAAAATGCGGGCACTGAAGGTAAACAGGGACCACACAACTCCAAGTCAGAGCAGAGACACACTGGTTTTATCATGAAACAGGGTAATTGTCACCGACTGCCTAGTCAAGAGCTAGGCTCTCTAGTTCTCAAGTGTTTTCAAAATAAGACTCAGTGACTTTCGGGGAGGTCTTTCATCAAACATGTACTGAATTCAATGTAGAGGTGACAATGACCTGCATGTATGTGATGCACGAAGGGTTTCAGGCTAGATGATCTAAATATGCTTTCTGGCCTTAAATACCATCCATCTTCATGCCTATTTTGTTCTTGATGGTGCAGAACAAGCAGCAGGGACCGGCCTTGAGAAATAGATCTGCTATCTCTCTTCTGATGTTAGCCTTTCTAGAAAACGTTTTATTTTTTTAAACTGACATCCTCTTCACCATAAATGTTTTCTACCAAAGGTTCATAAGAAAGTACGTGCCCATTCACATCGTTTTCGAACTCACTGCCATTATTATTTCAGATTTTGTTTGTGTTTGTTTAAAAAATAATGTATTGATGCACTGAATTTTTGAATGACTCACCTAATTCTCTGAGTAGGTGAACTGTACGCATTCACGCAGTAAAAGTATACTTTAATCTCAGCCATCCAATTCTCTTCATCTTCAAAGGTGGAACGACGCAATCCAGCAGTGCAGTTGACTGCGGTCTGAATTTCTAAGGAAGATCTCTGGTCCTGCACCTCTGTCATAAAACAGACCTTCAATTACCCTACAGCTTACCAGCATGGCTTCACACTACTTCAGTTCACTTCTGGCTCCAAGAAACTGATTTAGACCATAGCATATTTCACGCCAGTCTTGAATTCTGCTGGGCTTCATGTCCCTCAAGGGCTGCAGGACCTGGTGAGGCCAATGGGTGTAGTATCATCTATCCATGCTCCTCTTTTCCCTGGCTCAGACTCCAGGCTTCCCAGCATCGACTGGTTTGAATCTGACTCCACTTAATGGTACAAACTCAGAACAAGAGCTTGAGGTGCATGTACGCATGTAGCTGCCACTGCCTTTGGACCATAAAGTTGGAGGCTGACATGGGGCAAATGTCTAAGGGCAGTCTGGTGATCTAGAAGAAACCAAATGCAAGGCTTCCTGCTTCTTAGGTATGGCCAGCAGACAGTACAAGACCTACAGGTAAAGAAGAACTCAATTAAGTCTCATCCTTCTTTTTAAGAAGGAGAAAATATGGAGATGGATGTTTCCCCCTCAATCCCACCTTGTGCACAATGGTAGCCTCTGGTATGTACTACTTAGAACTTGCTACTACAATTGAATAAAATCCAGCCTCAGAAAGGGGACATGAAACTTGATTCCTGCATTTAAGTCTCATTTGAGCTTCCTTGGCCAGCTAACCCACCGGATGCTTTATGTGCCAACATAAAAGAAGCCTGCCATTAAATTTGCAGACAAAACATAGTAGATGGAATATCTCTCCTTTCCCAGCCTATGTATCGTTAACATCATTTGGCTGAGTGTCAGGCTGTCTAAGCATATTTCTTAAAGTGAGAGTGAAGGTGTTGTCTGCATCATATTTACTGGAGAGAGTCTTTAATAACTGCCCTTAATCTGGGACAAATTGCATACAATCAGCAACGCCAGCTTCAGGAAATAAATCAGAAGGAGTAAGAAATATTAGATCAGCTAAATCAACTCAGCGCAGGTAAATACAAGTCCTACATGCAGCTTTTGACTGATTGACAATTACTTAATTCCCTGAAATAAAGAAAAATGAACTGCCTGATTGTTCTTGTAATCCAGGGGCCACAAACTGCCCTTGTCAATAGAAGACCTGCTGGTTTGGATAATTGAGAGAATTGCTAATTTTCTTGCTATTCACTATGCTATAATTTTTCCTCTGAACTGAATTGTTAAAAATAAACAATTTATTTTCCTTCCCAAATAGGAAAAAAAAGATAATTTGTTACCAAGAATGTTTTGTGGCTTTAGGGCGAAGTTAAATTTAGAACTTAGACTAGTTGCACAAAACACTTTATAAATATTTTAAGGAGCTAGCTTCCATTTTCTTCTGAATATAGACAGGAGTAGGGAACAAACCAAAACAAGGGTTTGGGATGGAGTGTTATCCACAGAACCTCTGAAGATGAGTGAATGTATTTCGCTTGGGATTTAACCTTTCTTCACTCTGCACCTTGTCTATATAAAATTGCAATGCCCGTGGTAGCCAGACTGGTCAGACAGGAACCTGTTCGTGACTCAGTCTGTAGCCCAAGAACTCCCTGCCTCCTGCCCAGATGTGCCCGCACTGGTCCTTCCTCACCTATAAATTATCGTACAGCTCTGGCTGCTGCTCCCTGGGCATGGGCCCAGGTGCTTTCTCACTAGGACTGTGGTGTATGAGCATGTCTATTTGTTAGCACCTATTTAGTTTTAATTTAGCATGCCATGCTTGCTTTGTGATGCCCACAAAGAAGAGGAGGCCGGTCCTCACTGTCACCCCATTCTCATTCTCAGCCTTGCCTACCAACTGTGCCATGCTCAGCTGCTCTGTGCCTCTGCAGGGCCTGTCTTTCCCCTTCTGCACCTTTTCTGATTTAGCTGGACCAAACCTGGGTGTCATTACAGTGAAATACAGTCAGACATCTCCCCCTCATCTCAGCAAGCAGAAGGCAACTGGGAGCTAAGAAAAACCAGTCACCTCCCATGGGAAACGTGTGCCTGCCCAAGTTCAGCCTGGGGCACACCAGACACAGGCTGAGGTAGCTGCTGGGCAGACAGGTTCTTCCATGAGTTAGTCCTTCAAGTGGCTTTATTTAAGGGGGTATTAAGGACACTGGGACACGTTCCTATAACTCCTTCGCACCCAGCTCTCTCCAAATTGATGCACCAGAATAGAAGCAAAGACACGTGCGTGGATTGTATGCAGTAAAAGACAAAAATTTGGCCAGACCAGAGGTTTGGATCTGAGCCTGGATCTGGGCACACTTTGCAGTGTATATACAGTATACGTTAAGAGTGACATTTTAAAGGAGCTTAGGAGAAGAAGAAATGATGACTTGCATCTTCCTGAACATAACTCCAATGGCAGTACTAGAAAAGAGCAATCAGCCCTTTTTAACCACACTTGTTCTCACAGAAGAGTCAGGAAATTAAAGAATTTTTTTTAGGCAAAGTGATCAAATGAATTTTGGTCCCACGCTTCAAAAAACCTGGCACGTTTACCAAACAATGAAGATTTTCAACAGGAAAGGACAATTAATTACTCCAAAGAACTTACTAAATGTTAACAAGCACAGAACAAACATAATAATTTTCATCTCACATCTATTCCCATTAACAGTTGCTGTGTTAAGGAATATTTAAATTTTTACTGAAATTTTTAAATACAAATACAGTAATAAAATATAGTTCTATTTTTCGATAGACTCATGGCATGGACACAGCACATAATTTTCTTTGCCCTAGTGTGGGTAAAGAGGAAAAAATATTGCACCAATGCAACACAACTGAGAGAAAAATGAGCTCCAATGGTTTATAGATGAGTAATTAGAAAGAGTTAACTACCACATACAGAAACTAATCTGTATCATGCATCAAGGCAGGCCTGGGCTCAAGCAAAGACAAATGCTGTCCAGACTTTTAAGCACATCTGGCCAAAGATTTGTCAGAATCTGATATTGTAAAGTGGATTCCTCTTTTTTGTAAGAGACTTTGGGATTAAATATTAAGCATAAACTCTCATTGAGATGACGACTGTGACCACTTCCATAAAATATATTATGAAGAACTATGTGTCTATGTTCAGAAGAATAAAACTCAAATTTTTATTAATTCATGAAATGCATGTATATGCTTGTGTTCATGGCTTCAGGTGGATGATAACTTAAATATTGTAATTCTCAGTCTATTTTAACCAAAACCTCCTTCTTGTCACTGGTGCTACTCTGTACAAAATCAATCTGAAAGCAGACAAACACATTAGTCAAAGCACTTGAAAATGCACAGTAATAAGTATTTAACCGACCCAAGCATTGCATAGGGCTGGTGGTCATCCAAGAGAGTCTAAATCTAAAAAAAAGTGTCTTTAGTCGTGGACTCAGGATATGTTTGTAGCTGTGGGTCAATGTACTGCTGCTGATTTCACAGAATCACAGAATCATGGAATGGCTGAGGTTGGATGGGACCTCTGGAGGGCATCTGGTCCAACCCATCTGCTCAAGCAGGGCCACCTAGAGCCACTTGCTCAGCACCGTGTCCAGACGGCTTTTGAACATCTTCAAGGGTGAAGATGCAGAGGTGGTGCCTTTCTTTTCCTGTTATTACTGAAGCAAAACTGACACAACAGTATCACATCAAGTGAAATCAAAACCATAAACTTAAGGGTCTCAGTATCTCAAAAGATTTTATTTTTTAGCCTAAATATGGGTAGGTTACTAAAACAAAGAGATTAAATTTCAGTCATTATTTCTTAAGGAAAATAATAACAAAAAAAAAGATCCTGTTAAACGATAGAAATTTATTTTTTGTTCCAGAGATGGCCACATTTCAGAATTAAAGGTGCTACAGAAAAGCATAAGAATTAATACTATTAACATCACGAGACAGCTTTATCTAGCACTTTGCTGTTTGTCCTTAGATTTTAAGTGAATTTGAGAACTGTTTCTGTCACATTTCAGGCATGACCTCTCATGTGCTCTGACACATCTCATTGGGCCGTGTATGTGACATCATGTTTTCCTTAAAGAAAGAAGTCTGATGTGACCTACACAACTCCATGCCGTGAGTCACAGCATGAGGTATGGGGCAGAAAATTTTAAAACATTAAAAAATAAAAAAATGCTTCTAAAAATGCCAAATTCTTCTTCATACATTGTTAGGTCTGGATTGGTCGTTGTAATATATGATTCTCTTTTAATGACTTAAATTAACAGATAGATAGATAGCGATAGAAATGTTCCTTTCAAGTTGTTTTTCTTCTTGCTAAAACCCATACTCTGTACGTTTTTATTCTCTAGATAAGATAAAGGAGAAATGAGCAAACTATGCAACATGCAATGAGACAATTAATGCTCCTCCTTATCCTGCAACTGCAAAGAGAACAGCTCTGTGCTGGGTTCTTTTGAGCTGTATTGTTATCACTTCCATGACGATAGCTGGTTGAATTTCAAACTCACTTCACTTGTTGAGCTGTTACCTTCATAGTAAGATTTTATCTTCTGTCTGAACTTTGTTGGGTCCCCTGAGCTCACAGCAGAGCCTAGGCAGCATGGAGTACACAGCTGTTTTATCTGGCAGTTGGGTGTTGTGGAGCATCTTGGCATCTTTGAATCACAAGGAGCTGGATTTTAGTCCCAGTTCAATGTCCCTTGAAGTCAGACACATATGAAAGATACATCATGCTTTTAAAAATTAGACCCTGGACCCTTCCAGCCTACCATGAAGTATCTTTACAGAGCTGCAGCCCTTCTCTGGCAGGAAGCACAACGTGTCTGTGTGGGGAGGCATGCTGGAGCCACAGACACCAACCTTGCAGCCCACTGCCATGGTTACAGCTCCTCACTTTCCATGACCACCCAGCTTACAGAGCTGGCTTCTCTGTTGCTGCCCACTGAGCCGCTTGTGTAAGCCAGATCAATTTAAGCAGACTAATTTGAACAGCAGATTCAGATTTATTTTGCTCATTTTTGCTGAGGTGGGTTTGGGAGCACTTACACACATAGCTGAGTGAGTAGATCAGAGTAGCAATAGACCCCAAGAGTGGGTAGCACTGAAAAGCTGGGGCAATACAGCTACTGGTAGAGCCACATGCAGGAGAGACTGCCTGCAGCCTGTTTTACTGAGTGCCATGCTGCTGTACCTAGGCTTTTCTGTGAGTAGAACTAGCTCATTTAAAACTTTCTCAGGTCTCTCCAGGTTATGTCGCACCCTGTGAAGAGCAGACACCTCCACAAACAAAATCCTTCTCCACATCCAGGAAGGTCATGTCTGCATCAGCCCCTGGATTGCCTTTGTCTTTTCCTTCCCAGCAGTGCAAGGTAGTTTGATACAAGGAAAGAAAAGTTAGTGCCGGTCTGTGATGCTCATACATTGTGAATAACCCCCCATGCTGATGGAGCAAGGTGGTATGGCTGAGGGCCAAAGATGCCAGCTGAAAAACCTTGGTATAAATTCAGCATGTAGTGGATTCTGCCCATTGCCAGTCAGGGTTCAGTCCAATGAAAGTCTTTTGGAGGTGAGCCTGCATTGAATAACCTTAGCCACTCACGCTGGACATGTAAAATTAAATGCTGCGAGTACTCACACCATCCTCTCTGTTTCATCCTCCTGATTTTTTCCTGGGATGATGGAATATTGTCCTGTATATGTATTTCTCTAGCTTCCTTCCTCCCCTGCTCTGGACAGTGATAAACAAGGAAGAGTGCCTTTCCTCCACAAAGTTCTCACCCTGCTCCACCTCCCTGAGAGCTCAGTGGTGGCTAAAGATTATCCTTCAGGTAGAGACTCTCCTCTGACTCTCTGGGGACCAGCACTGCTAATTCACTTTTTCCTTGCTGCTGCCTGCAATAGTCCTCTCAGATCAGCCTGCTTCAGAAGGAACGTGTTCAAGTGAACCGAGTATCAGCAGCAATTAAATTTGTGCTGATCTCCCAGCAAATATCCTCACTTGGTAATTTCGGTTTGTTTGTTTTGCTCAGGCAGCATCTATAGTCAACTTTCCATGACATTTTTTGACTTAGCGGTGTGCCAGAGCCATGAAAATAATACATTCACTTAAGTACATTCAAATTCCAATTATAAAAATATAACTGCTGGCAGGTGGGCAGCTGGATTTGATGCATACATGCTTGTGAACAAATTTATACATGTATCTGTAATGCTGCCTCTATCAGTTTTGCACCTTATTTTTACACTGGCAGTGCTTTTCTGAAAAGGAATAAAATAAATCTGTCTGGTAATTAAACTTCAGTGTAAGAAAGCTTTCAGATATACTAATAAAATAAAGTGAATTTGTCTGCTCACAATTCTGTACATTTTGATTCAAGTTCAAAGTACAAAATTATCTTCTACTGTGCAATCATGCATCTGCACATAGAACAGTATGCCCCTCATTCAACCATCTCCTTATATTAGCTGAATATGTTAGTCATATCTTATCATAAATTGTACCTCTCCATAAGGAATCCACAAAGAAGGTCATAATAGAATGGCATTCTCATTCATATTTACCTACTCTAAGTCTGCATTATGCAAGTATTTCCTTGAATGCTAATTTAAAAATCAATTGGATATTATGTTTGAAAATTTCATAGCATAATATAGCTGACTGGGGTCATTAACTTGTGCATAACAATGTAAAATTTATTCGGAATCTTCTGCTTGAGAGGAAGGTGAAATGCAGTTTGTTTACAGCAATAATGATGGAAGATATTCTCAAGATGTTCACAGGAAGCGTATATAATTAGAAGAAGAGGAATTGAGTTTCTCCAAAAGCAAACACACTGGAAGAGAAAATTCAACCCAAACCATTTTTTTCTGAGACCACAGTGGACAAAGGAGCCACCTTCCACACCTCTGGTTTCAGGGCTGGAGACGTGCCCTCTGTAATGACAGCAGGGAAAGAAACATCCAGGTAATATCTCAGTGATTTATATCTGGTGGTTACTAGAAAGACTGAGCGAAACTTTGAAGACAAATGGAGTAACTCTCAGCTTTACACTGTTGTAACTTAAGTAGAATTTGCTTGTTGGTAGCAGAGGAAACAGAGGGCTTATAACTATGGCACAAAAGTCCTTTGTAAGGTAGACTTGATGTGATTTTTTTCAATAGGTATAATGTAAGTACTTAGCAGAGTGTCTTTCTCTGGCCCCTTGACATTTAAAGAGGAATCTATTAGTCAACTGATGTCATTAGCTAAAGTACATTCTTTTTAAGGATGACACTGATGATCTAATCGATCATCATTATTAAGCTAACATCAATCAACTGCAGGTAGACTACAGCAGCTGCCTGATAGATAAAGTTCCTCTACTAAAGTTGGAGACAGAGGACTTCTTTTCAATTCCTTGCTGTTTTTAAAAGTCACAAAATGTTGATGGGCTACTGCCACTGGTTTCAGTGGTGGTGTTATTTTAGATTTATGCTGGTGTAAGAAAATAAGAGGAAATAGTGTTTCTTTGTTTCAGCAATGGGAAGACCATAAAAGCATCATAGTTGTGGCATAGCAGTTCAGAAGAATAAGTAAGACGGTTGACTGTAGGGCACCAAAGGCAAATTTTATTAACAAGTCTCAACTTTAGGCAGCATCAGTCTAACACAGTGAAATAAACTGTTAGAAATTCCTAGTCCTTTTCATAGCAAGTTTTAGCAAAAATGAAGGGACGTCCTAGAAGTAAGATGAATGTTGATCTGGTCATTCATTCATCCACTACTGACTGTATTCACTGTGCTCCCTTGGTTTATTGAAGCTATTTTATAGACAATTTTACACATATGCTGAGCAAAGTTAGGAACTGTTATAATCATATTAATTGTGTTCAGAGAATAGGATACCACCAGCTTCTGAGCTGATTCTTTTCTCCATTTGCTGATGAGAAGGGAGTGAATCACCATAGAGTGGGTGTGGATGGACAATGACCTCCACCACGGTAATGACTTCCAGCAGTAAACAGGTGTGAGGAAAAAGGTGAGCTTTGCCCAGAAAAGGGCAGGCAGACATTATAGTCTTCAACGAACAAAAAAGCAGCAGAGTTTAAAACTCTTCTTTAGTCACTATTCGTTATTCATCTTCTTCTCTGATAATGTAGGACTGATTTCTATATGGCTAACCAGCTCATAAACTGCATGTTCCTCATGGCAGAGATCTGGCACCCAGCTTGGTCTGGAAGGATCTCTGGAGTTGCTAAATACACAGGGCCGCAGCAATCCATATTACCAAGCCCATATTCAGGAAGGATCCACCACCACCGAGTTTTTAAAGGGTATCCAGATAAAGAAGAAGTCCCTGACTACAAGGAAACAGAACGTGCATGTGCCCTGTCTGAAATGGGTTTCTGCTCTCTGAGGAATTCCTTGCCCATTTCAAAGACCCAGGCCCTGATGGCTACCATCAGAACAGCAGCGAGGTGATTTCCCTCCAGTGGCAGTGAGACCAGGGCAGGCAGAGCTTGTGCTGTAGGGAGGAGATGTCGCACCAGCCTCTGAAAGACAGGAACAAAAGGAAGAAGAGAAGCAAGCCAAGATGGGGGTGCCTGTCAGGTCTGCCTCATCCCTGTCAGATGTCAGCTGCCTCCACTGCTTCTAACTATAAATGTGACAGATAGGTGCCTCCTGCCAATGAGTGCTTATAATCATGCATGATGAAAGGATCTGAGATTATGGTGCTGTCAGTGGATTCTGTGTCAAAATGGAAATTTATATTTAGTATTTACCTCAAGTTATTACCACAGTTCTTACCCAGTTCTGGGCCCTGCTCCCTCCACCCTTACATCTGACTGAGACATTGTGGAAGTGATATTCAAAAGAGCCCGTGGAAAGCAGACATCCAATCTAGAGAAATTCAGTAGGATTCAGTTATCTCAAATCTCCTTCAGAACCTGTGCCCACTCAGTGCCAAGCAAATAGAAAGCACTTTACCTTAACCCAATCCTTCGGCACAGCTTTAAGTGATTATAGGAGGCATAAGGTGCAAAAGATATGGGCAGATTGAAGAGGTCAGCAGCAAATTGTGATGTAAATTAGCATGAACCCATCAGCTTCTGTGAACTGCATTGATTTGCACCCACTAAAGACTCAGACAAGTTTCATTTGACAGACTGACAGACTGAGCTTTGTGCCACAGCTTAATGGAAAAGGATAATCTAAAATAGTGCCAGTAATAATGTTTTTTTGGCTCCTCTACCCTGAACATATGCAAAAACCAAGAGGTTAGATTTTTGATGAGTGTAGACTCATGGCCAGCCCATCCTCATACATGGATGCAGGCTGGCCGTACTGAAGATACCTGGTCCAAGTGCGACCTACTTCTGTTCCAGATTCAGAACAAGCTCTCCAGCTATCTGCACTTCTCCATCAGCCCAACTGTAACTATACTAGGATAAATTTGTCACTGCAACTCTACTGGGATGGCTCAAGACTACAGTTCTCTAAGGTGGATGAGTTCTCACCAGAATGAATCTTGTACCAGAACAACTTCCTTTCAGTTAACTCCGATAGCACCTCTGAGCATTATTCGTTCAGATAGTGTATTAGTCTGAAGAAAAAAGAATGAAGTGACAAAGAGGAATTTTGGCTTTAATGAAATCAACTCCACTGAGACAAGAGGCACATAATCAAACAGCCAAATATGTCTGCATGGATTTTTGCAGGCAGAGATGAGCTTGTTTTGCTCTTTTTCCAGTTAAGTCATAACCAGTCTAGCTCTTGGCTGGTCTTGGCATACCCTGATCACCAGCAAACCATAGAGTCTCTATGGTCCCTATTGCCAGAAATGGTGTATTTGAACCCAAAGCAAACAGAATAAAGCTGGATTCTGTGTCTCAACAATCCTGCCAGCAATAATAGCTCATTATTTTACTCCTTAATGTCCCATGATGGCAGCAGACTATGAGGCCAGCACAGAGGCTTCAGCCAAGATAAGCCAAGTTATAGACAACCTTGAACATAGTAAAATTTTGGTAATATACATCTGTGGCAATATGTCCCTACTACTCTGATCTGTTAGCAATTATATATATTCTGTCTCATATAAATACCTGCACACGTGAGAGTTGGCACCTTTCACCCTGTTCCTGAAATTATTCCTGGATTTCCAATAGACTCCACAGTTACCCAGCAAATGAGGTCTGATGTGCTCACAAGCCACTGCAGCATGGCTATAAATTATGTGCCTGACAGTTTTTAAATTTGGCCTTAAGTACCATATGTGTTTAGCATAGATATCTAGTTAACAGCAACCAGCTCACAACACTCAGTTTCGTTTGCTATGTACAAAATTTCTTAATCTGTACATGAAAAAGCACTTAGCGGTTTCCAGATACACTTCTCTTGAACTGATTTTTCTACCTCTATATCACATTCTTATAAATTTTGCATCTGCACATACCAAATCGTGGGCACATTTCCAGTTTACCATTTTAATATCACTCATTATTTTTAATGTTAAAAAATGGCAGTACCGGAATTATGACTTTAAATAATCAGAGTAATCATTGACATACAAAGTACTCCATACTTCATGAATTGTGCTAGTAAATATTTATTTAGTGAACAGCAGAAGTAAAAAATCTCTTCCAACTACATCAAATTGACTATATCCTGCACTGTTAATTCTTAATTTGCGTGGCTCCATCTGAATAAAAAAATTCTAAGAAGTTTCACATTCATTTACTGGTGGAAAAATAAATGTAACCATAGTAAGTAATCCTATTATGTTCTCAATTTAAATTGGTTTATAGCATTGATTTATCATCAGACAGCTCTTGTCTAACAGACTGGCTCAACATATCTTAAAACACCTGAAAGACTGAGAATTTTCCTGTAAGAAAAATTTTCTGTTTACATCTGAAAATAGTCTGCTCAAAGTCTAGGCATAACTTTGCAGAACGAGTCTTAATAGAAACCTTTTTGTGTCTTGGCTCCTTTCAAGAAGAGGAGCTGCTGCTTGCTCTGACCTTTCTCAAAATGATGCACCGTACCTATACCTGAAAGGCTCAAGCTGACTTTTGCAACACTTACTTCTGGAAGGGATGATTCTCAGTACCCAACAGAAATAAATCAAATCAGTGACCTTTACTTTAAATACATCTGTAACCTCTTCCAGTGATCTAATGGTTTTCTCTTTCCCATCTGGGGTTGGAGGTGTGAAGAACTGACCTATCTGTTCCAGTCTGTGCAAGTCCCTACTGTTTTTCTCCGAAGCCAAACACAAAGTTTCCCAAATTCATTTGGCGCATTCAGCACTAACCTGCCTTTTAAGATACTGGGGAGACTTTGTTCTCACTTACACCTGCAGAAATGCTGAGTAAATCAAGCAGGTGACTCTGTGTGTCCTGAAGCTAATAAATCCTGTAGGACTCCTTCCCGAACTCCTTATTCAGACCCAGTTTTAGATTTCTCACACATCATCATGATGTTCAGGAATGCTTCCTGGTATTTGAACAACAGTATTTTATTTACAAACTCCCAACACACAGCACTTTATAAAAAATAAATATGCAATTTGTTCAGATTGTTTGTTTGCTCCCTGGTCACTGTAAAGACATGTAATGGATAGGAAAGGACCCACCGGCTTTTTCAAACTATATGCGGAAAAAAGCAAACCTTTCAAAAACTTTTGCCTCATCGAACATCAGAGCCTAACTCCTTTGCTCACAGGGGCTACTTTCTGTTCATGTGTGAAATGTTATTAGAATGCTGAATTAAAATCACTCCAAACACCGGGATTTTTCAAAGCTTGCAAAAGAAATGACAGGAAATTGGGTTTTGCAAAGAAAGCCAGCACCGACACATTGATTGCCACTTAGAAACTGCAAGTCAACGTACGGCTCTTAAGACTGTATTTCTTGACCTCTCGTCAGGAATCCTCACTTACCCTGCTAGCATTTCTGAGTCACATCAAGTTGAAGCTTCCTGCAATCCTATTTGCCCAGATATTTTAGCATGCTTATTAACTCTTCACTACTACCCTCCTTAAATATGTCCTTACAGACTGTTACTCCAATAATGCCTACAAAATTCAAACCAAGATGCTGAGTCTTAAAATGCCTGCATCTTCTGGGGATCTCACTCTAAAACACGATATTTGTGGACTGCCATGGAGAAAAGAGACTGAATCATGGAGGGAAAGCAAAGAGAAGGAAAACAAGGACAGCAACAACAAAGTAACGCAAAGTAGATTTAGGCCAGCAGCATCAAGACTGTTTTACAAGCATTTCACTACTTTGCCCTTTAAAAAAAGGACTTCTACCTTTGTGTTTGGCAAGATACTGAAACATACTGATAAATATTTATAATTTCTTTTGTATTTAAGTAAATGTAAGTAAAATGTTATGTTTTATGCCTTGTCTGTTCTGATGATCCTGAATATATAGTAGAAATGTAAAACAGAAAGATAACCTGAAAAGAGGTAACAAAAATATCAGACTAGATTATGATGAAAAAGGAAAACAAAAGGGTGTACCCATAAAAGACAACAGCAATTTTATTATTTTTCTAAAAACTATACTGGCGTTGCATCTATTAAATGCTAAGTGCCAGAAGAGTTTATATCATCAAATGTTTATTCGTGTAAGACATAGAAATAATAACAGACTTATTCAAAATTTTCCTCCGGGGCTTCTTCTGACGAATGTTTGAATGCAAGTGACTTATTAATTAAAGACAAGTGGAACTTTTGTGGTACTGTTAAAATAAAGCACACCAGTTTTGTCCTCATCCAATATAAATCAGTCCATAAGCCTCATTGTTCACTCTTTTGCATCGATGAGGTATGTGTATAGTACCAGTGATATCACTAGGATTATAGCCAGCAAGAATTTATACTAACAGAGAAAAAAATCAAGCCCATTAAATTCAGTACATTTCTAATGCTGTATAACAACCAGGGTTTAAGCGTATTTCTTTCAGGCATAAAGCAAGTGGTGAAATGTTCATAAATGTGGCAAATGAACATCACTTTTCATGAAGTTTGACCCAAGATCCAATGAAACAGATGGAAAGACTGTCTTGATCTTAAGGTCTTTTGGATTTCTTCTGTTTCATACTATGGTGTGGTGCTCCCTTCTAAGTCTTTGGGCAGAAGCCTATGAGACCTCTCAGACACCAGGCAATACAGTGAGGGCTGGCTTTTCTGGGAAGGGAAAGGTCAATGATCCCAACATCTTTTAAACTAAAATTATAAATAGTGCTAGTAAGCTAGTCTTTAATCAATTACACTGGGATCTCTAAAGGAGATTGTTCTTTCTCTGGATATGGAAGACCTGACTGCAGTTATTTCCTTTGTCTGACAGGAGCTGAATCCAGAGAGTGTCCTAAATATCAGGCTCCACTTGGAAGGAATAGAGGATAGGGAAGGCAAGGAAAGTCCTAATGACTTAATTGTTTGGTATTATATTTTTTTGAGGGGAAAAAAAGTCCTACAGTTTTCACCCTCCTAATGAGCCTGAACATGAGGCACATTAGCCACTTTCTGCATATCTTTGCTCAGTGTCCTATACAGCTCCCAGCTGGGATCATACCACATGAGAGCAGTCTACTGGAGGTAGCTGGGGTGCCCACTGGGAGATAGGGGAGTTTTGTTGGAAATCCCCACCTTGAATAATGCCCCCAGTGGACAAGAACTTCCATCAACTGCACTCTTCTTGAATGTCCTAAAGAGTAGGCAAGGGATATCCATGTACTTTTTCCTTTTCAGGCTGGTCTATTCTGCAGTAAGTATTTAGAGAGACTGGGTGGCAGCCTGACTGGCCCGTGGTGGGCAGTCAAGTGACAGGTTGTCGCAACAGGGTGACAGGTCATCTGGGTTTGGCTCTTGCTTGAGTGGGTATTTAATTATTTGTACACAGCAGGATAGTGGGAACAGGAGAACCTTTTCACTTCACACCTTCTGCTGTCTGCCTCTCCACCTTACAAAATCCATGGATTAAAACACTCTCAGAGACAGTGAGAGATGTGGGCTTCAAAATGAATTTGCAGGGGTTAAAACTGGCCTCTATTAGGAATAGTGTAGCCAGCCTGTCTAGGGAAGTGATCATCCCTCTGTACTCGGCACTGGTGAGGCCGCACCTTGAATACTGTGTCCAGTTCTGGGCCCCACACTTCAAGAAAGATGTTGAGGTGTTGGAGCGAGTCCAGAGGAGGGCAACCAAGCTGGTGAAGAGTCTGGACGGTATGGCCTACAAGGAATGGCTGGGGGAGCTGGGGTTGTTTAGCCTGGAGAAGAGGAGGTTCAGAGGTGATCTTACTGCAGTCTACAACTACCTGAAGGGAGGTTGTAGCGGAGTGGGAGTCGGCCTCTTCTCCCAGGCAACTAGCGATAGAACAAGAGGACATAGCCTCAAGCTTCACCAGAGGAGGTTCAGGTTAGACATTAGGAAGAATTTCTTTTCAGAAAGGGTCATTAGACATTGGAATGGGCTGCCCAGGGAGGTGGTGGAGTCACCATCTCTGGATGTGTTTAAGAAAAGACTGGACATGGCACTTAGTGCCATGGTCTAGTTGACATGGTGGTGTCAGGGCAATGGTTGGACTCGATGATCCCAGAGGTCTCTTCCAACCTGATTGATTCTGTGATTCTGTGAAAACTGACCCAGCATCTCCCATACTGTGGTAGCAAGTGCTCTAGCCCCTGAGTTACTGCTCAAAACAGGAACTACTGCCACCAAGATGTTTAGGATTTACAGTTCAGTGAAAAGGAAAGGAAAATAATTACACATGGTTCAACCGGAACACAATTTGTTCCCCATTTTGCCAGCCATCAATTAGTCACACAGCCCTAATTTTGAACATTAGCAAATGCCTCTATTTTTAGAGTATCCTTATTCAAGAACCCTGAGTCCACAGAAGATAACAAAGACATTCAGAAGCAAGAAAATACGAAAAATATCTATCTGGTGTCACCTTTGATATTGCTTTATACAGTGTGCTAGAAGTGTTAACTATTACAAAGGTTTGCTTGTTCCAAGTGCTGTGTTAATATTAACTTAGTAAAACTAGTCGTGGTTTGCAACTAACTAAACAGCAGCAGAATACTGGTATAGAAAAAAAACACAGAAATTCACTAGTCCGTGGATAAACTTACTACCTCTTTGGTGTTCCACACAGGCCAATGCTAAGAGGGTAAACCCTGCAGTCAGAATAGAAGGTAAAATTCACATATTTGCTCTGACCTTTGACACCTCGCTACTACCAGCTGCTAAACTGCGTAAGAAAAAATTGCCAAGAGGAAAAAGACCACGGTGTCAACGTAAGAAGGACTTTCAGTATAATTGAGGAAAGAGGAAGTGGGCAGAATGATGTAAAGACTGTCCTTTGCCACTGCAGGAAAAACAAATCAAGGACCCCAGGGGAAGCTCTCCTCCAAAAGCCATGTAATCCCTCCCAGGAGTACACTAAGGTCTGTCAAACATCCACCTGGATGGATGGTCTTGTTGAAGGCTTCTCTTGACCTTTTCCCTCAGCCTATCAGAACTCCCCTTCCAGATCAAACAAATTTACTAGCAGCTCTGTGTGTTTACCTTGTTCCTGCAATTTGGCAAAAATTGCCCTGCCCACAGAGCATTCAGAAACTGATGTGGCTACTGATATGGCTGGGCTCTACTCCTGCACCCGGATCCATGGATGGGGACTGAGGAGCTGGGGAGCTGGCAGGCGTCTAACAGCAGAACTTGGAGCCACTGCTGGTAGAAAGTGTCTTTACTGGAAAGAGAAGTTTGCCTTATTTATTTATTTATGTATTTTGATTTGATGTGCAAAAATGCCTCTAAGCACTCTGACAGTGATTACATTTACAGTCCCCATAGGATTATTCTGTGAATGATGCCAATGTAGGTATTGACAAGGTGCCCGTAAAACCACACTGTTTCAGCACACAAAATGAACATATGTGTCATGCTGAAGGAGTAGTACTGTTGTTGGTGTATGCTCACCTCCCACATGAAATGCCATCATACCTGTTAAATGACACTTGAAAATGTGTTAGCACTTAACCAGAAATATTTTCAAAATAACACTTGAACATAAGAACACTTAACTGCTGGAAACTTTCCTCTAATTTCCTGCTAACATTTACTGGCTGAAGAAGCTCACTTCCCAAAAGGATAGCAAGAAAAATTTAGGAGACCCACTGGCTGAGCTGAATGCCCAGACTACGAATGCTTTTTAATAAGATCTTGACATTTCTCATTCTGACCCTGCTTAACACAATGCTCTTCAATTCTGCTTCCTGAAAATATGTTTTATTGAAAAGAGAGAGAGAAACAGAAAGTGTAAAAACCTCTTGCAAGTATCTATAGGTCACCCACACCGTGTTAAAGAGAAACTACTGTGAACATTAATGTTGTAAAGGCAAGCACTTAAGAAAATGCTTGAATTCAAGTTGCCTGTGGAGAAAGTGGTGTGTGACTGTGGAACTGGAGACAATCATAGGGCAAACAAGGGTGATGTGATAATCCCCTGTATGTGCATCACACAGGCAACATAATCATGTAATTTTTGTATCTTTCAGTGCTTGAAGCTTCCAACCACAGTATTATTCTCGGTTGTTTTATGTGTAATTTCCTAGCTCTGCCTTTTTTTTTTTTTTTGAAGTAAATGGAAATGCTCTAGTGTTTTTTCACAGTGACACTCACCATCAGCAGGACCACAGCTGCTACAGAGTCACTGGACAAGACATGAACAAACACAATTTCTAGAAACCTCACCTTCTGCAGACCCACCTTAGCTGCAGCTTCTGGTAAAGCTGTGATTTGGCCCTGTAACAGGAGAATGGGAGAGCTGAAGGTGAACCAAAATCTCAGTCCAAGTATTTCACAAGCAAGCACTGGTATGAAATTGTACTGGGTCTGACTGGGATGGCGTTAGCTTTCTTCATAGCAGCTCGTATGGTGCTGTGGTTTGGATTTGTGACTAAAACACTGTTGGTAACACACCAATCTTTTCAGCTATTGCTGAGCAGTGATTGCATCACGTCAAGGCTTTCTCTGTCCCTCGCTCTGTTCCCCAGGGAGCAGGCTGGGGGTGGGCAAGATGCTGGAAGAGGACACAGCCAGGACAGCTGACTCAAATTACCCAAAGGGATATTCTACGCCATATAACATCACGCTCAGCACTACAACCTGGAAAGACCAGTTTTCCAATGGCTACTTTCCAAAGTAGCCACTGCTCAAAGACTGTCTGGGTATCATGGGAACAATTGCCTTTGCATCACTTTTTTTTTTTCTCTCTCTTCCCTTCACTTACTAAACTCTATTTATCTCAACCCATCAGTTTTCTCACTTTTCCTCTTCTGATGTTCTCCCCAATCCCGCTGAGGGGAGAGAGGGAGCGAGCGGCTGGTGGGGGTGGGCTTAGTTGCTAGACAGGATCAACCCACCACAGAAGATTAAGCTTGATATTCCTGTTGTTGGCAGTGGTTAGTGCATGTCAGTGCTGGATACAAGGAGGCCATTCATCATATGCACCACAACAATGACGGCTCCAAGAAAAATGACACTGTTGGTGCTGTAAAGCCAGCAAGGAGAATCCACCTTGCTGACTTTTACTCAAACAAGTTGCTGAATCTGATCAGGACACTTCTCTGGCCAGTACAGAAAAACATACAACCCTGTGCTACCTGAATCTAGGAGTCTGAGTAACCAGCAACTATGTGGTAGAATAGATGGTAGTTACCAGCTAAAGAAAATCTTGCTCCTCTCTTCAAACCTGTAACTTTGATTCAAGGTTTAAATATCAGTGGTTGTCACATCCACATTTGTCCACCACAGGATAGTCCTACGATAGAAATGTCTTCATATTCTTCTGTGCTCAGAAATGAGTTTGAGTGGACCTGACATTTTCCTGACCACAGACTGTGTTGACTAACAGTATGTATGTCATGTTCTAACTTGCAGTTTGACAACAGTCAAAAAATTCAAGAACTGTGGTGCTTTAAAATGCAAGAAGTCCTGAGCCATGATACATCTTAGTCACACTGTTTCCCTAGGATATGAGTTTCCACCAGGATTAGAAGGTGATTTGATTTGTTTGTTTCCAATAATGTTATTAACGCTTCCAATTTACTTGAAAGAGCTCATTATTTGGTCTGCATTTGTTTTGCAATTTACTTTAAATTTAAAAAAAGTTAATTAAAGGGTTCTGTGAAGAGCTCCCATAGCCAAGAGCAGTGGCCTATGGTGATAATTCAATAACAGACTGTTTGTGATATCTACACCACCACAAGCATGTAGCAGGCATCACTCTCAGATTGTCTCTTATGTGATGACTTCATGATATAGGCATTGATACAAACTGTAACCAACACTGTTAATTACCAACATAGCAACAAAAATGAAGTAACTGTAGCAGTTTAGTGTAGCTGTGCAGAATTCTGAATGACCTAAAAATATGCTATTAGCCCTGCCTTCTTCTTTGTAAGAGTGTCATAGTCTGTCATTTTCTGAAGTTGGGTAATTTTTTTTATTAGTATTAATATGCACAAAAATTAGCCCCCTTTTAATATGCACAAAAAATGCCCAAGAAGTAGCCACCTTTTGAAGGTCTGGGGCATTTTGGATATGATTTAATGGCAAGTGTGAAAAACAAATGAGTGTCATAAGTATTCCCCAGAGATTTCCAAATGCCATAAGCAGACAGAGGGTTATTGATTGTTGCTTAACATGCCTGTAGAAAATAATGGGGTAACAGCATCTGTGCTGTAGCAAATAAAGTTATTCCATCTGTTGTGCCAGCACCAATATTTGGACACGTCCAGAGCTGAAGCCTCATTATTTGTAATGCCAGCTCCACTGTAACCAGAAGGGAAAGCAAGCAGGCTCCCGAGCCCTTGTGTTTTTGCTGTCTTGCACCAAAATCGTGAAGCAGATCGAGGAAGAAAAGGCAAATCAATAAGTAATTATTTTACAGCCCCAACCACTCTTCGCCCATGTCAACTAATTGAACTAATAAATAATTCATGGTTTTCTTGCTACCTCGCTGGGGACGGGCAGCAGTTTCCTCACATGTGTCATCGCTATTGATAAAGAGGTGACAGGGATGATCTTTCCCCATCTCCTTTCGGTCACAAGTGTCCTCGTGAGTTTGACAGTGGTAGTTCAGGGTCTCTCTGCCAAGCTGAGCAGGGCTGGTGGGGGAAGAGGGAGGCCCGGGGTGCTCAGGCTGCCTAATAATAGGGTGTCGCTTGTATTCAGTCTCCTCCTAACAACACAGGTGGGCCAGGAGGCTCATGTTTGTGGTCCCCACTCCTGCGTATCTCTGATGTAGCTTGCATGAGAGATGCCAGCTGTGGAGTGCCAGGGCACTGCAGGGGCTGCGGGCTCCCTGGGAGCAGCAGAGCCGTTCCCCGCTGGGGTGGCTGGGCAGGCCCTGGCAGCCCATCCCACCCCAGTCAGGAGTGGGGCAGCTGGGTGGCACCGGGGCAGCCCCAGCCCCGGGGCATTGGGCACCTTCCTGGGGACAGGCTGAGGCTGGGACAGGATGTCAGCCCGTGGGTGTGGGTCAGGATCAGGCCTGGTGGGGGTAACCAGGGCCAGACACAGCCCAGGATGGCTGGGCTCAGCTCTGGCTACATCACCCCACGGCCACAGGGCCAGGGGCCACACTCAGCTGCACCAGCGCTGAGCTGCCCAGAGCCTGGCAGCCAGCGACCGGAGCAGGGGATGCGCTCGGGGCCCTGACAGGCAGGAAAACTACAACTCTCATGAGATGAGTTTGTGAGAGCTGGAGAAAGCAGGCAAGCTGTCGGGACACAGCCCCTTCCACAGGTCTCCATCCACCACAACAAGACTACAAAATTCATTAGGCAACATACAGTTTAAAATAACCTGCTGAGATTTCTACAGTCTTAGTTGATATTTATTAACATTGATTATTTCGATGCTAACTATAAGCACTACCATTTCATGTTATTTCTGTTTTTTAAATATAACACTTCATGCTCCATGATTGCTTTTCCTTTGCCCACCAGCAAAGAAGGGCCATTTTGGATGACTGGGCAGCCTGATGCAGTCTGATTTGACTTCTTTTTTAGTTTCTTTGATTGGAGGGTATTTCTCACCAGCTTTCAAAAAACTGCATGCGTCACCTTCCACATCCAATTGTTCATGTGTGAACTTTTGGACATACCGATATTACAAGCTTTAAAGTACATATGAGGCAGCTGAAAGGTAAGTTAGAAGAGTAGGTAATATACTTTTGTACCAGTATATCATGGAGTGCCATGTTATACTGTGATCATCAACATGAAGTTCAGACTCTGAATGGAGATATCTGATGGGGTGATTTCCAGAGGATGTTTCCCAGAAATCTCTTTTAAGTCCTTATAAACGCTTACCTCTTTAGCAGACTTCACTTTTTGACTTGTACTTTCCACAGGTATCTGCTTTACACTGATAATTTTTCCTAAATTGAGTGGATATGTTTTGGGTGTTTATGAGAATAATCTTAGGGAAAAGTTATTGTTTTGAAATAACATTTCAAGTTGAAAGAAATCTCACACTGAGAAACTCAGGATCCCTGGCTTGGAGCAGAAATTTTGTCCTCATATCAGAGATGCTTCTCTGATGCATTTACAAATTCTGAAGAATCTTTATTCACACATGCCCAGTAAAGATTTGTTGGTATTTGGTACCTAAATTCTCTAAAGATGTTGTGGCACCACGTACCTCCAGCTCAGGCTATAGAGGCTGAGCACAGTTTTTCCTGTTGTGCGTTTTCTGGACTGTCAGGGACCAATGTGTTGTCACTGTCAGAGACACCTTCCTCCCCTGAATCACCATAGGTCCATCTGCTAGTGTTTGGATGAGGAGCGCACTGCTGCAGCAAATCCCCTGTCTGTCTGCCACTGACCATGTTTTGCTTCATTTTGTGGAGTGGTCTCACAGTGCATGGGTCACTCTCCTGTAAAGTGAAATTATTAAGAGGGGGGATGTGGTCCTAATGTAAAGGAGGGTCCTGCCCATGAAAAGTTGTCCAAAGTGAAATCCCCGTAAACACCTATGGAGTGGACACTGGGTCCTGAACACATACTATTTCACTCCAAAGGTCTGCTCCCATCAGGCCATGGTATTTGCTAATGCAGACAGAGCCTCTCTGTAGTGTAAAGGTGTAGGAGTTTCCTGCCTGAGATGCAGAGGACGAGGACCCGATCAGGGGAAATGAAGGTGTAAGGAACCTGTTCAGAAAGAAAAATGGTTTTTTTTTAGTAGGTGCTATGAAGTTATTCAGACTTACAGACAGTGAGTCTCTAACTGGGATGGGGAAGCCGTGGTAAGAGAAACTGGAGCCAGTTGCACGTGGAAGTGGGAATGGAACAAATAGCTGGGAGCAGAGCAGCAGAACGATGGGTGGCAGCATCCAAACTGTAGTTCAATGAATAGGTCATGGAAGAAACCCACAGAAGTTTTGCCATTGACTTCACCCTAGAACTACAAACTGCTTTAGGTCCATCAGAATGAGCAGGGCATAATTTTAGGGCTGTTACAAATCCATTTGAACTTTCAAATAATAATTGCCTCTGGCCCCCACCAACACCTCACTTCCTGCTCTCTTCTCATGCTGTGTTTGTGCCTGTAGCTGTAAGCTAAGCATGGACAGCCACTCAGAAGGAATAAGTTGTCATTGATCCGCTGGCTTAAATAGCAGTTGCTTAGATTTATACCCGCCTGAGATCCTGCTCTCAGGATTTGGCAGTTAGATGAAGAAAGCACTAATTCTGAAATCTTTTATATTTTAAAATGAAAATGTCTTTATCGTCTAAATCGAAGCATGTATTATTAAGCCTATTACCAGCTGTCATTTACTAGCAAGGCAATAGGACTCCTGAGAAGGAAGAACAGGATGCAATTCAGGTAAATCAGAAATCACTTCAGGATTGGTAATATTCAGGACTTTTACCTCCTGCAGTAGTATGTAATAGCAAGTTGGTTAATCAGCAGAGGAAATGCACAGGATCTCTCTAAATTATTTAATTCAGAAGTTACAGGAAAAGTTTATTAATGAGTGGCACTACGATATAATGCCCTCATGGTGAGACCACCTGTAGTTTAACGAATTAACATTGCTACAAGGATCTTTGCTTAAGACTTATGTATTTAATTTGATTGTGTTAAACGTGCCACTTATTTACCATTATTAATGGGATTTCTATTTTTAGGTATCAGTCTCAACATGAGCAATGGGACAATATAATAAAATGCAGCTTCCATGATACATACTCTCTACTTGAAGACTGCTCAGTGTTTCTCTGTGCATCCCCTCTGTTCTCTAGTTTTTCATCTGGTCTTGCTGCAACTACAAGCATAAGCCATGACAGAGTCAATTTCTGAAGAGCAGCACACTATGGGGACTAATTAGACAGGAGATGCAGGAGGCTCAGTCCTATCAAGCAGCTTTTACTTTAACTGCGGGTAATATTTTTTATTACAGCCAGTGAAATGTCATATTTAAATGTGAACTGTGCTCTGTGCACAGCTGCATCTCTCTTCTACCTACAGTTCATCTCGTGCTAGTAGACACACAGCAATACCGTCCCTTTCATTTTACTGGTCTAATTTCTTCCTGGGCTGTTCCTTCCACTCAGACAGTTCTGTCCCTCCTTCAGAAAGATTATAGTACAACTGTAAAGCATACAGAAGCCAAGGTGGGAAGGGACCTCTAGAGATCACTTGGTCCAACCGCACTTTGAAAGTAGGGCCTCAAATTAGGTTATCAAGGGCTCTGCCAAGCAAGACATGAATGCCTCACTTGTAATGAGGGAGATGCTACCACTTCTCTAGGTGTCTTCTTCCAAAGTTTAACTGTTCTGATGGTGAGGATTTTTTTGCTTATACCAAGACAGAGTTTCCCCTGAAATAACTTGTGTCCCTTGCTTCTTGTCCTGACACATTGCCTACCTTTTTCCAGTTTACAGGGCACCAGATTATCAAGTACTGTAAATCCACACAGTTCTGCTAACTTTAACCATCTGCAAAGGCGATTCACTAGCACTAGGAGTCTGTGCTTTCTTTACTCTGACATGACATCAGAACAATTTTCCCTGGGAGTCTCAATGTGAGAGGCTGCAATCAAGGACCCGGGGCTATGAATACAGGTATCAAACTGCCTGTGGAATTGACTTTCTGAGCATCTCTGCAGACGCTGTACAGCAGGGACACCTAACCTAGAGTCTTTGGGTTAGATCCAGCCAGTCTGAAGACTAATCCATCTTCTGCAAAAGACCCAGAAACATTGGCAGGAACAGGTTGGGAGCCAGAGGAGTTGTACTAGCAGTGTGTTACCTGCTGCCTCCTTTTTCTAAAGTACTGCAGCCCCTTCTTGTTACATCCAGTCTCATGACCTGTTGCACGTACATGTTCTTATCAATTTTTTTCATGTGACAGAGCATGTTGGATTACGTGACAGAGAAATCGCCCACAAGACCTTCCACATAGCACCTCTGTTCAAAGTCATCATGTATTTCACCCAGCCCCTACGTTCTCCTAACCTTCCCATAGCTTATGTGACTGTTTAAATACGCTTCCTGCTTTGGGCTTGGGGGGTTTTGGGGTTTGGGGGTGGGGGTAGTTCTTGATTGTTTGAATAGTTAAAGCTTGGGTTAGGAATAAATGTCTTTGATTATTGATCAAATTCCAGCCAAATACAGCAAGACAAGTAGAAAGGTCTTTTAGCACAGGAAAAGAAGAAGGATTTTTCCACATGCGGAGAATACAGAGAAGGAATCGGGAGGCAAAAGAGCTGTCAGAGCAATGAATGGCCATGCTGTCAGTAGTGCCTCAAAGGTTGTGATCTAACTGCAGAACAAGAAAACTAGAAATCAAGAAATGAAAAGACTAGGAAAACTCATTTTGGAGACTCACACAGGAGTAACACTATCCTTCCACACCTTCCCACCCTAGACAAAGTAATTACATGTGAAGTGTAATAGAGAACTGGATATAGACTGCTGTATTATTGAAGAGATGCGGCATGGATCTGATTCCCTTTGCTCTAGAGCTGGGGAAACAAATGAGTTCAACCTAGGCAATAGGAAAAGCAAACACATAAAATTATACTTAAGGCTAGCTAGAGAAAATTCAATTTGAATTAAACCTAGATAGCATCAGTGAATGACAGCTACATATCAGTGCCAAGCACTCCATGAAAATCATCTTTTTAGAAATGTAACCTCTACTGACAAAGAGGAAACGCCATGCTTAGGAACTGATAAATTCTCATTTACCTGAAATTACAGACAGTAATCTCAGGTCTCTCCAGACTTTTTGGCACAAATTACTCTTTTAAAATTTCAAAAAAGTGAGTTCTCACTGTCTGCTACATCCTCCCGAAGTGGGAAACGGAACTGAGGTCACAGCATCGGATGGGGCCACGTCTTGTTTTTGGGCTTCCTGGGGGGTGCAGGGAAACACTGGCCAGAAGCTGGCTAAGTAACCCATGTTTTGATTTTCTCTACCTTTACTTCCCCCATGTGGGAAGTAAATTTTTTTTTCTCTCATAAGTCGAGGCTTCCCCTTCTTTTCCTTGTCTCTTAACACTTCATGCATTTCACTTACTGCCATCTTGCAAATCCTTTTTTTATAACTTGGTGCAAGACCTTATTGAAAATGTGAAGCCAATCAAGTCTAAATAAAATCTGAAACCTAAACTGAAGAGAGTATCAAATTGAAAAAGTTCTATTTAAGCTAGCAATTACCAAAAAAATTGAATCAAAAATGGCCTCTTCTATACCTCCCCAGCAGAAAACATTACCTAACTAGACTACTTTTGAAGACCAATTTTGATGCATTCTCATTAGAGTCAAATGATTTCAAAAGATATTGCACTACTTTCAATATGGAAGATTCTGTAAAAACTACTAAAAAAAACCCCAACTAATCAGGAAAATTCCTAGCACAGCTGAATCATTTACTCAAAAATCCATTCATTACAAAAAGAAAAGTTAGATATGAAAGTTTTTATCACTTTCTCTGCTGACCTAAATCCAGGCGAACGACCTTATCCTTCTTACAAAATTGGCTATAACTGCCTTATTCTGAAAAAGAGCTAAAGGTCAAGTTACCTTTCAGAATCTACATTTTGAAGGAAAACTGAAAGACGCTACATTACAAATACAGCTTAAGGTTTATACACCTACATAAAACATTGACATGATCTTCTGTCCAAATACCCAAATATTTCAATTTATTTGTCTTATTTCTTGAATTCTATTGAAGAATTCCTTTACTTTTCTTTCCGAGAAGCCGAAGGATAGCAGGATCCTGAGGTAGAGAAATTTTTTCAATAAAAAACTAAAAGCTGCATTTTGTTCATTGTACAAGAATGAGAAAATGATCCACTCATGGGCAAGCAAGTGCCTTTAGTGGGCGTCCTGACAATTTCATCAATGCCGTTATCTTGTCTGTAATGTAAGACTGTAACAAAAATTAAGCATGGAAGTTTTATCTTAAACACATTTTAGAATAGTTACATTCTTGCAAATAATTAAAAAGTTCCCACTGCACTAATTAGATATTCAAATTCACATAGTCGCTTTGTTGACACCTCCTACACATCCCCCGATACAGCTGTGGATAAGATACAGGATCCATACAGTTATTTTAGGAACATCTTCATACAGAGAACTATTGCAAAACCTCACTAATGATGCAGAAATGTACAACAGGAAATTCTGCAGTCTGATGGTGGGTTTTGCGCTCGTTTTGCACATAAAACCAAAAATCTTCATGCAGCAGAATTCAGATTTTATGCACTGCTTGACACACACATGAGGCATAAAATAATTACGTGTCCATATAACATATTGTCATCTATGTCAATAACAACAAAATGTATCTGAAACAAGTTTATAATTTGAGAAAGCAGATTCTATTAACTTGCTCTGATCCGTACTGAATTCAAAGGGAATGGCAGGTGCATTTCAGAGGCAGAAATTTGCTCCTTGGTTGTTTTAAGGTGGGTGGTAGGTACACACTGGTGGTTGGGAAAGGCTCTACAGCTACAAGGAGACATAGTGACAGAGGCAGGGCCCAGAGCACATCCCTTGACCCAGGCGCTGGCCACCAGGTTCGGGCAGCTCAGTGCCAGCACAGCCAAGGGCAGGACCCAGCCCTGTGCCCATGGGAGAACATGGCCAGAACCAAACCCAGTCACCCCGGGCCGTGTCTGACCCCAGTTCCCCTCATTGGGTCTGATCCTGACCCCCACCCATGGGCTGACATTCTAGCCTCAGCCCACCCCCATGGAGGTGCCCGATGCCAGGGGCTGCCCTGATGCCCCACGGCTGCCCTGCTCCTGGTTGGGGTGGTGGGTTCCTGGCTGGTTCCCCACTGCTTGGCCCCATTAAGTCATTCTGACTTCAACCCACAACAGGGTGTGCAATGGCATTTTATGTTCAGTTTGCATAGAAAAACATACAGGTTCAAGGCAAAAGAACATCAGGCCCTTCATCAGAGATTCACCTCAACTGATTTTAAGGGCAGAATCCAGCTGCCTGAATGTGAGAGGCTGGTGCCACGTGAGATCCCTTAGGCTCTGCCACCCAGCCTCCAGCAGAGCTCCAGCACTTCACAGCTTTCCCACTGCTCCTGCAGTACAATCTCCAGCCTTGCCATGCTGTGGAGCATCTCTGAACGCCTATGCCACAGAAAGTGAACTGAGCCCTGACTGTCTTTATGGTAAAAGTGAAATTCCTCTTTGGTTTAAGACACCTAAATTTAGCTATGACAGATGTTGCCACGGTAGACAAGTGTCTAAGCTCCCACCATCATCAGTGGAGCTCTAATCAATACAGTCAGGGGAGGTAAAGAGCTGCCCAGCCAGAAGTTGTTTTACTTTTTGGTGGGCTAAATCACTACCTTGAGTGTCAGGGAGCAGCAATAGTGGGTCTGCTTTGGAAGGGGAGCAGGGCATTGAGGGTGGCAGTGGAGCAGGCAAGGCAGTGGCCTCACTGACACTAGACACTTTCCTGGAGCATCCAGGCAAGAAGAGATGAGCAGACATGGTAATGGGAACCAGCGTTAGCCAAGCGCCCTATGATCCCCCAGTGAGTCTGTAGTGGCAAGGCAGACCTGAGGCCAGCCCAGAAAGGCAAGTCAGGGAGCCAGGGTCAGTTTCAGGGAGCTATGAGACCTGGCAGGGACACCCCTGCACTGCAGCTCTGTTAGAGAAGGAAGGAAAGAGCTCCCAAGTGAAGGAGGAGCAGGACTCCACTGAGGATCCTCAGAGCCAGACAGCTGCACTGCAACTAAGCTGGTCTTGAGCCCAGGCTGCCAAAGCCCCAGGATTCAGAGGGATTTGCACAGGTCCATGACAGCAAGCTTCATTGTCTGCACTGAACAGGGGTTTGATTCCTGTGTCCATGGATAGGCTTCTTGTGCCTTTGGGATGTCCCACTGTACCCCTCCCGACCTCCAGCTGCTGCTTCAGAAGGGCTTGTATCTCCTCTATGTCCTATGGCATATCTGCCAGTCCTGAGTAAGTGCATTAGATTCTCTGAGGGATTTCAAGTGGCTATATGCAGGAGCTTAGACACCAGTCCACACCATAGAGAGTCCTACTTGTAGACACCTAGTCGTAATCTGCTAAATCCCACTCCAGGTGTCCTGCTTCAGCTAACTGCCTGCACTCTCTCTGCCAGCAGCAGTGAGAGAGAAGCAGCTCCAGAGGAAGTTCAGCTCATTTCAGGTAAGTTGGACAAATCTCTCTTTAGAGGTGCCTTCCTCTCTTTGTGTAGAGGAACCTAGATGATTGATCAGAGAAGATAGCTATCTAATAAGCAGCTAAAGTTGAATGAGATGTGTCCCACCCTTTGGTTTCAGAGATGTGGCTGTGCAAGAGATACTGATTGAGGACTACAGCCCATGATCCTAGTGCAAGTTCCTAGTGCAAGGACTCACTAACACTGAGGGCAGCTACACTGCACGTACACCTACACTGTAAAATTCTGCACCTGGGTCTTCTCAGAAGTACCGCAGCTCTGGCAATGTTAACTCCTAGCTCCTTGACTCCTGTCTGCATCCTCTCAGGATCTACAGACTGAAAGCGCTCTGTTTTGTCTGCAGCACTCAAATCACTGAAGAAGCAAAACTTCGTGTGCCCTAATACATAAAGGCCTACACAAAACCAGCAAAGAGGAGCAATTTCCTCATTTTAATCTAGTAATTTACTTGAAGGAACACTCAGTCAGCAGGTGGGAGACCTGGGCTCAGTGGCCTGCTCTCAGCCCTACATACCACTTCTCCAGAGCCCTCTCCGAAGGCAGAGAGAAGAAATCATAGACAGAAAGAATACATGAGAGCATCTAATCAGATGTGTAGAGCACTCATCTGAGAGAGGAGAAAACAGCACTTCAGTTTCTGCATCAGCTATTATTTATTTCATCTAATGGCTGGCTGATATAAACCACAAACATGAACTGGCACAGAGAGTTGTGGTATCAAAGTTCTTTGTTCTTATTCTTATACCCCAAGTAACTATGGATTCCAGAGAAAAATTAGTAAAAATTACATCATTCATTTGCCTCTTTATACATCAACTCATCAAAAGCCTATTGAAATATTTCTTCCGGCTCCCTGCATCACACACCCCCACTAATCAGGCCTGGAAGTTTGTTAAGGTGATTAACACAGCAACACAATCTTTTGGTATGGAGTGATGTAAAGGTGGAGGTTGTAATGAAGACGGAGCCAGGCTCTTTTCAGTGGCACCCAGCGACAGGACCAGAGGCAATGGGCACAAACTGAAACACGGGCAGTTCCCTTTGAACATCAGGAAACACTTTTTCACTGTGAGGGTGACCGAGCACTGGCACAGGTTGCCCAGAGAGGTTGTGGAGTCTCCATCCTTGGAGATATTAAAAAGCCACCTGGACATGGTCCTGGGCAGTGTGGTCTAGGTGGCCCTGATTGAGCAGGGGGTTGGACCAGATGCCCTCCAGAGGTCCCTTCCCACCTCAGGTGTTCTATGAGCCTATGCTTATTTCATTCACTGGGTCTGGAGGAGTGCCAGTCGCGTTGTGTCAGTAGAGTTATCTAAGTGCTTCAAGGCTGCCTCATCAGCTGTGACCAGCAGAACTCAGGCACCAAAGTTTGGAGACTGCTGAAAACCCCTACAGAAGAGAGAACCTTGTAAAAAGAAAATAGATTACTCAGGCACATGACACATTCTGCTTTTCCCTGGGGAAAACTACTGGAAAAGGTCACTGATTCAATTTATTTTTGACCCACTTTAAACTTCGTATAAAGGACGTGATTTGGTGAGCTCATTTACACTGGAGTGAACATCACAGTTAATATGCCTTGAGTGCTAATCATTTCAATTAACAAAAACTAATAATTTTGATTGAAAAATGCAAGCAGACTCATATTCTTCCTCACAGCCAAATGCACAGGGTCTCTATTAATTTCAGTCAATCCATAAAGGGCAGTTAGGATTGTCTCCTCTCTTTGAGGCCAAATTCAATATTTGGCTGCAACCTGCCCTCTTACAAAGTCTCACCTGTCACTCAGTGGGAAATCCACAATCCTGGTAGTTGTTTCAGGACATAGTTTGTCCTTCCAACAAAGAGCATCCTGTTTTTCTTTGTTAGCTGGTCTTCCTTTCCACAACAACAACAACAGTGCTCCATAATTAAAACTGTAGCTCTGTTTTAAGGTATTTTTAAAGGAATGTGTTAACAGCAATGCACACAGCAATGTGAGTATAAAATTGTACACAGATTCTCCCTTAAACAGTAAGAAATGGTGAGAACCAAATTGTTGTGCTATGAAAACTGACTGTGCATCAGAAGCAAATTAAAACAATCATTCAGAGGGCAAAATGTGATTTTTCAGGAAAATCAGAAATATAATCAATGGTATAAGTGTTCGAAACAGTTAATAGCAGAACTCTATTTAAAAGGTTTGCAGCCTTATTTTCCTGTAGCTCCCTCTAGCTTGGTAGCTGGACCAAAATATTTCTAAGTTTAGACCCCTGAAGATGCAGACTAAATATAGGATATAAAACAACACTTTATGAAAACAAAAAATCCAAAATTTTCAGCTGTGGGTGTCTTTGGTAAGAGGTTCACTCTTAGGTGACTGGATGCAGCTCCTACTCATTTCAGTGAGAATTGCGGGACGAGGCATTTCTGAGCTCAAGGACACTTTTATCCAGCTGTGTCAATGTACATGAAGGAGTTTTGAACCTGCTCTTCACTTTCCCAAACAATTTCTTTTCAGCTTCCTTCTTCTCTCAGCTTCCCTACCTAAACCTTTTTTTCCCCCGCTCTTATCAAACACAGACAGACATCACTCTGTTGAATCCCACACATCTCCAATCTGGAGACTGGCTGTCCTTGCTATACCATCAAACTTCGTAACTTTGATGAGACCAGGAGGAATGATATTCCCGTCTAGTAACAGTAGGAAATACCACAAGATGTTGCTCAGTGAAGCATTGACTTTTTTCAGTTCATGTCATCTTTCAGTAACATACGGAATGTAAATTCACAAGTTGTAATGACAAAACAGGAGAGAACATGCACTGCAGACACAGACGCCTTCAAAAAGTTGGGGAAGTTATCACACTGCTCTGCCATCACAAGGCCCCCAGGAGGTGAAGGGCCAGCCTACCCATTACCAGGTATGGTCTGCACATCTTTGAAGATATTCACCTTCTCCAGCTGCAGCACGGAAGTATATCCTGCAGAATTTAAATGTCATTAGTGGGGAGAGTCTGGTGAATGCTATCTAGTAAGGAGAAGACACTTCTCTTCAGCATATGCATAAAGAACAAAACTCTGATAAAATTAATTGGGATCATTTTACCATCATGGCCAAAGTCAACCTTAAGTGGAGAAAGTAACAGTAATCACAGAATAAACATCAGACAACAATATTGTTTCTGGCTCAAATCGAGAAAGTTCATTTCAAAGTTGCAGCAGTTACTCTTTTCCGTCTAAACTGTAACACTTCTTGAAACTTGACCCACTGGAAGCAGAATAAGAGCTATCCTCCTTTAAGAAAACAACATATGACTACTCTTTCCTCCTATCTATGACTAACCCCGATTAGAATTTACTCTTTTTATAAATATTCAGGCATCATTTGACGCACTGTTGAAGGAAGATAAATCTGAAACCATTTCTGGATGAGGAAGAATCACAAAGATCATTCACAGGAGGTAAACGCACTCATCTGTGAGAAATGGGAAGTGAAAGCTCTACAAGGATGGAGCGCACTCAAACTATCTGAAGCACTTGATGGATCTTTTCCCACCCTCTGTGATTAATAGAATGCATAAGCTATTCAGTCTCCAAGCATTTTGCTTGAGGAAGCTTTGATTTGAAAAATGAGACAAGTGCTTCCAATGCTGTCATTGATAGGAAATTAGGTGATAAAAGAGAGCACATTTAAGCAGCTCTTAAATATTCATAATTAGAGCTGTCAAACTGCTATACTATCCCCTTTCTCTTCTTGCATTTACCCAAACGTTCTGTCAGGACTAATGAAAACAGCAAAGCCAGGGGGATGTGGCAGTACTAAAGTGCTTCAGAAGTAATCACAGGAGGACAAACAGGGTTTGTTTTTTTTTGGTCCAGACCACGTACAGATATAATCATCAAGTCAAATGTACCTAATAGTTAATTTGCTATGTTGTGAGGTTTTTGAGTTGCTTTTCTTTTAATGAATGGTACCATTAGCGGTCTCTCCTTCTGCTACTTCCCCTCTGTTTGGTGCAGTAACAGAGCATTTGAGTTGCCAGCTTTTGATTGTTTTCCTAGAAGTATAATCCAGGATGATTTTTTTCATTACTCTGAATAA
Source organism: Nyctibius grandis (assembly GCF_013368605.1). Classification (NCBI taxonomy): domain Eukaryota; kingdom Metazoa; phylum Chordata; class Aves; order Nyctibiiformes; family Nyctibiidae; genus Nyctibius; species Nyctibius grandis. The sequence continues at coordinate 74,314,710 of NC_090660.1, forward strand.
AAAAGAGAAAATTATCTAATGCAGAGTTATAATAATAACCAAAAAATAGCTAATTTATTTGAATATTATGAAAAGAATATATATTTATACAGATCTTTTGTTTCTAAAGCCCCATACTGACAGAAGGGTCTCTCAAACCAGGATATCCCAAATATGAGAGTAGGTATACTCAAAAAATGAGGGATTCAAATTGTTATGAACTTCATTAACTTTTGTTCTAGCACTCCATTAAATTAGAAGAACTCCAACTCAACTTTGCTTTTTCGATAAGTTTTGTGTGGCAAGAAACTGCAGAACTTCATCAGCAGCCGTGAGACATGCTTAAACAGTCAGCTGCACAAGCAAAGCAGCACTATGCATTTCAGGTTGCTCCTGACTGGACCAAATCTCTGCCACAGATGTTTCCAGAAGAGCAATATCTGCTCGGGGTGCAAATTCTCACCATTTGGTTCATCACTACAAAAGCATCTTCTGTGATCGCAGCTGCTCCTACAGAAGACAAATCTTTGCATCATTTATGTTTTTTCCATACAGCTTCTAAAGGTATGAGTTCCTCCTGTGCTGGGAGGTCACTCAAGCAAGCTATAGCTGCAGGAGCTCCAGTGCAGCTGAGGCTTTAACCTGATGTAAACCACACTGCAGTGACCTCCAGCTGCCTTCAGCATCCATTAGGTTGGCCCTTAAGGAGCAGCAAGGGCAGATTACAATTTGTCGCCTAGCATGTGTAACTACTGCTGGGACCATTTCTAAATTGGAACAGGGTTATAAGGTTGATTTGAAACCCACCTGAGAGGTAGAGAGCAGTACAAGAGCAGTACAAGGCAGTAACATTGTCCTCCGTTTTTGGTACAGGAAATGAAGATAAATGGCTTTTGCAATTGACGCTTCGGGGGGATGTATGCATGAAGAATGGAATTACTTCCAAAGATTTTGGGATAGGTCCATATCCCTACGCTAATGAAACAAGACGAGCTTGTAAAAATTAAAGGGATTGGCATCTCAGTTTCATGTCTCTTCTGAGAGGTATCACATGGTTAGGGCTAGGGAAAAAAAAACCTGATTCACAAAACATATTAATCATATGGAAATTGATTTTATAATAGTAAGGAATGAAAAAATCCCAAATGCATGCAATTCTCTGGAAAGGGAACAGAGTCCAGGACAGACTGTCAGGGTGGTGGATGCTGAATGTCCCAGCATGTCCAGCTCCGACATCACCTGAATGGCAGACTGTCTCACAGCTGCATGTCCCGGACATGCGCAATGGAAGATCTGGCAGACTAAAAGAAAGTGGCCCCCACTGGGGAACCAAGTCCCTGGGTCTTTATCCCTAAATGTGTGCACGCAGATCATGTCAGAAACTGGGCAGACAGAAAGGGGGTTTGCAATGAAAGACAGGGTGTGCTGAATGGAGAGTCTGTGTTCATCTGTATCTGCAAACAGGTTGATTGAACATGCATGTAGGTTTTGATATAATGTCTAAGAAATTTACTGTTTAAGCAGACAAGCAGAATATCATTTTTCCAGGTGTTTGTGATAGCCTACTTCTGCAAAGTTTTTGTGCTCAATCCACCATCCCAAAAGCCTTTCTTTAGAGTCAGAGGGAGGCAGGAACCACAGTGTTTTCCCTTCAAACTGGACTGACTGGCACCACCTTGCATCCTCCTTTACAACTGCAGGGAAAAACAAGCATTTTGACTTGCAAAACAGTAAAGGGCTCTAAGGAGGACTGGACTTCACAGCTTGTTAGGCTGGATCACTATGATAGTCCTCCTGGAACAAGCCAGACCCTATTCCTCATTCCCTTGTGCAAGTGGTGGGTGGATACTGAAACATTTCTGCTGTCACTTTTTGATTTTATGTTATGTGGCTTCATGTTGAGCCTTCATTTGCTGCTTTTTATAGCTCAAGTGTAAGGAATACAGTTGAACAAATGTTACTACCCTCCCCGCCTCCCCCCAAAAAAAACCCTGCTGTGAATATTGGTTTGCATTTTTGAACAAATTCACTGGGATTATACTCCTAGTTCATCTCCAACAAGTAATCCGGTGAATTCTCTAATGAGAAGCAACTGCAACTGTGAGCAGGGAGCGTTGTGCTTTGATCATGGGGCAGGCTCAGGTCTACCGGGGAGAAGTGAAGCGGCTTTGGCCAACCACCTTAAATCTGGTCACCCTTTCTCACAGAACAGGGCTCAGCTACAGCTGTGAGGACAAGGACACAATCTGGCTTCCCCCTTCACACAGGTGAGGACAGTTCCTGTCCTCACACCTCAGCAGCACAGCAGCGCTCAGGGAGGCCACACTGAATTTCTGCCTCAAAGGCTGACATTGCAGACCTTTTTTTTTTTCATTCCCTTCATGGCTAGGTCCACAAAGCTGACCTACAGATGTTTTGGGAATCACTCCTGAATTTCAGTAGCATGAGCAGGAGCAGAGTGCAGCCTGGTGTAACAACAGTACATAAAGCATAGCTGTATAAGTGCTTTCCAGTGCAGGCAACACCCTGGTTTTAATGTTGTACTAAAATATTTACAATATCTTTGTCTTTGACCATGCAGAATAAGTAGGAGAATATTGACAGCACTACAGAAACCCAGCAGCGAGTAAACAGAGTTAAATCCTGAGCCACTGAAGCCAACAGGAAATTTCTGAGGGAGCTGGACTGGATCACTGTGTACTACCTCTTCACAGACATTTTAAAGACATATATACTGCTTTTATACTGTACCTCAGAGCACAGCGCTGCTGTACCTGAAAGCTTGCAGTTTCAAAGAGAACAAAGAACAGAAATCCCACCTCTCCTCTTTCCCTCATGAGAAAAACTCGTTCACTTTTAACATGATGTTCTGCCAGTCCATCCCCTGATGGGGGACTCCCTTCAAGGTGAGGCGAGCGCTGGTGGTACACGGGAAGTGGCAGGGTTCTATGGCCAGGGAGGCAGGGGCAGAAAATGGCACCAACACCCTCTTTCGGTAGCGCCCAGCCCCTAAACCAGCTAGCTGTACAGTCACTGCACCCCAAATGTCCCAGTGCATGAGACTCCTGGCATTGGATGAAATACATGAAGCTGCCATGAGAGGCTCCAGGTAGGACAGAAGATTGCTTGGAGCAACCTCTGGTGAGTACAGGGTCCACTGGATAACACCAGTCTCACTGCCGTGCACAACCCCTTCTCCAGATTACAGGTTGGATGACCAGCTGCATCTGGTACCTCAGGTCAAGGACTGAAAGTGGGTAAGACACAGGTGGTGCAAGAAGGGAACATTCAGCAAGGGCGGTCAAATTAGTCTGTCCAGCAGACTGGCCAGCTTTCCACTTTTAGCCCTCAAGAGATGAGTAAAGATTTCCAAGGAATTCCTTAAGTAGTTTGATTGCCAAACCCATTTATATAGAATCATCATCACCTCAAAACACCGAAGTGTAGAAGAAAAATAGACTATGAGTAAAAATGTAAGCAAGGGAAGAAAAGAAACAGGAAAGGAGAGTGGAGGAGAAAAAATAACTTCTTTAGAGGAGAGAAAAAGAAGGAAACAAGAAGAAAAGATTCTGGATAGGGAATATATACATAGTATCTTGAATGGTCTCTACCTGTCAAGGTCCCACACAAGAAAGGTAGGATCACTTCACCTACCTGTGACACCTACATAATGAGGGCTACATTTGAGTTACCCAAATTGCCACTAAGCTTACTGAAGAGAAACAGGCACTTGTAGGGTGAGCTTTGGCTTGCCTCAAAGAAGTTAACCAGAATATCTCAGTATTTCTTGTTTCTCTCTACTGGCTCTAAAAGGAGCCTGAACAACCAGCTCTATGTGGACAGCTATAGCGTAGACACCTAAAGCTAGTTGAGATTAATACCACAGTAATGTCCCCCACACTCCTGCATGGTCTCTTCTGCTTCTTGATGTTCTCTGGGACTCTTGAGCTCCATATTTCCCACTTCTCAGGGAGAGATGCCCATCACAAACAAAAGCTGTCACACTGCCAAGCTGGAGATCAGCTGAATGCTTGAAAACCAGGACCTGGCACACCACAACACACAAGACGAGTAGGCTTAGATGCCTCAGGGCACCACTGACATGCACTGCCCATTTCTAGCCATAAAGTCAACACCTGGCCAAGTAACAACTGGTGCATTCCTCCCACTGTGAGGGCCTTGATAAATCATGTAGAAACAGCAACTATGTCCACTTCAAATTTGTCATACAACTGTGTGTGGTAATCTGTCCTTCACAGGCTGAGTTCAGCTCTTGTGTAAATCCACTGAAGTCAGGGAGAAGATGTAACAGGAACAGAGCACAAGTTCTAGTAGAATGACAATAGCAGGCCTATTCAGTAGCATATTAATTCAGTCCACTAAATTGGGCACTTTCCCACTTTATTTAAATAATTATAGTGAAAGAGACATTTATAGAATGAAATGTTTGGAACCAAGTTCGATTTAAACAAAACTAAATGAAATAAAAAGGTACATTTTCAGCTGGCAGAAAGAAATAGACTATATTTGCATTTTGGTCAGAAATTCAAGAGCTGTTTTTATCACCTCTAAATATGGCAGCAGAATTCTGAGGTTCCTGGTACTGGAAGTGATTCTGGAGGCACATCCTCTGGAAGAAGATTAGGGTAATTTTCCACACATTTCTGTTTATTAATGGTAGGGGGGGGAGATTTAACTGTCTCAGAATTGATGGAACCTTGTAAAAGCCTCAGTGCTGGGAAAAGCTTCTGTCCAGAGCTTGTACTTGATGCTCTAACAGACATTTTGCATCAAAGCATTGCTGCCTTCAGTTATCCACCTCTTCATCTCAAGAGAAGCGGAGAAGTTATCAGGAATTCCTGATCCATTTGAGAATGTACTCTTGAATCTGTTTTCAGGAAGGTATTTGAGTAAAATGACTCTGAGTTCAATTCACACTGATGGTGATGGTCCCAGTTTACATCCATGGTGGCCTTCCAAAGGGCACTAGCAGAATGTGCAGACCCTTGCTGAACAACTCCGTGGCTCAGCTATTTCCTTTTTTTTGGGAGGCCGTTGGCCTGACTAATTGTTGGCTTTCAGTATTTTTGGATGGATTTGGGCCAAGCGACCTTGAGCTCACGATGTTCTGCCAGCTGCTCTGTGATGAGGTCTGCCTGCTTCTCACCTCCCTCCCCATGCTCACCTGCAGAGCGCAGGGGTGCCAGCTCATCCCAATTGGACAACTTCCCTGGCCCCCTTCTACCCAGCAAAGAACAGTCTTCAGATGGACAAGGCCACGCTTCTCAAACTCATTGACTTCAGTGGAATAACTTCAGGTTTTACTCACATAACAGACAGAGTGGGGACATGCAGTGAGGACCACTGACGTACTAGTGTGGAGCTCTGGGGTGATGTAGCTCTTTTAACACTTTTGTACAATCTTGTGCCCCCCACAACACCTCTGACCTGCACCATTTCAGCAGGAGACACTTGTCAGGGCTGAAGAAGCAGTGAAAATGGGAACATTGCCATGATCCAGAGGTATGACTGCAGCTCTTCTAGGCACACTTGAGTCACCTTCAGCTGCCAGCTCTGGTGCTGACAGCAAGAATTTCCATGCAGACTGTGCAAATCTGCCCAGGACCCTGGGTGAGCAGCGGATGTCCTCAATGTCACAGCTCCCTTGTTATCTGTATCCAAGCCAGGAAATTTCAGGTGAGCTCAGGATGGAAAGAGAAGCCACAGCCTGCCCTTTGAACCGCAGGACAGTGAAGGTGTAAACCAAAATGCTGTTGGAAATGCAAGTGCAGTTGTTGGCACACTGGATGGAAGGGATGTAAACAGACTACACATCCACCTGAAAACCTCCTGTGTATCTACACATGCACCAATCTCCCCGTGAAACAGCATCAGGTTAACTACATGCATTCAGAGGCTTTTAAAACTTGTGATCTTACTGGAAGAGGAAAGCTGAAAGCAGGGCGCTTATTTATAATGAAGGCATTTACAGAAGTAAGATTCTTTTGTCTGTTTACTGTGTGGCACTGAATAGAGGATTCTGTGAGCGTGTGCATCATAACTGTGAAAAATGCATCTGCATTATCTTTGTTAAATATCTCACTAATGTGAAGGAAAGATTAAAGGTCATCTGTCAAATGTAATTGTGAGGCAGGAAAAAAAATCTCTCGTGTTGGATATCTTGAAACCTTTAGGCTCTTGATATTTTTGTTGAACAGAGTAAATGTGATCAATGAATCATTAGGAGTCTTGTGCCTGATAATGGAGGTCAAGAGTGCTTTTTGATGATGAGTTTAAGATGCTTTTATTAACCTGTCTCAAGATGGTTGATTGCTTTCTAACGTGACAAGACCCTCTCCAGCACTTGAATTTTAAATATTTAGAGATCTTCATTGTCAAATGCTTCTCAATAATGCTTCACAATAAATGAATTATTGTGCAAATGAAACTCAAGGTAGTTTTTAATAAAATCAGAGAGATTTCAGTATTCTGTAAAGACTAATCATGTTTTATAACGTACTTGCTAAAATAAGGGTACTAATAGGAAGACACCTGGAAACGAATGAGGAACTAGGTGGATCTCATTTTCTTTTCACAGTAAGTTTCTGAGTATGTAAATACACTAATTTCTAATTCTAACTGCTTCCAGTTAAATTCTGGCTCATTATAACAGTGTATATGTGAGAAGAAATGAATTAATCTATGCACAAGTCCTAAGGAGCAAAGCCATTTTCAGCCTTGATGCTTTCTGATACAAAATCTATTTTGCATCTCGTTGGCTATACAGATTACATTCACATTCGCTTCACAATTCTGTTACACAGTTAGAGAAGTGCAAAGTGATGTCTAACTAAATGAGAAGCAGGCCATCACACACAAATTTTCACTCCTGTTTCAGGATCCCAAGTCCTATCTTATTTACACCAAAGTGAATCGCAAGTAAATCCATTTAAATCCACTGGACTGAATGGGAAAACAGAGTAAGGAAGATCTTAATTAGAGGAGATGAGCAGCGGTGTTCCATATTTAAATGGCTGCATGCTTTGTAGAGTTAGAATATATAGGATTTTGTCCACACATCCTTTTTAAAACTCTGACAGCTTAGGCCTTCTTCTTGAAAGACAGTTCCCAGATCAGTTCTGAATTTATAAAAAGGAGCAGAGCACAATTTTTCACTAGGTCCTGCCAGCCTCAACTATTCATGGCAGATGAGTTTCCTGTACACTGTTTTCACCTGGTGATATGTTAGAGGACAAGTTATTAAGTCACTAATTAGGCTGGTAGCTGTTCGAATTCATAAGACTTCGCTTTATTGTACAGCTACATGACATAATGCTCAATTGTCTCATCTGCCATCTGCTTTGGTGTCAAGATGTGCTTTTTTCCAAGTGACATTCTGTTGTCAATTGCAGCATTCTTGACATTTCTAAATGTCTTTGTTGAGAAGTTTGTGGTCTACTTCGTGTTTCCACAAGGAAGTGTTGTTGATCACCACCTGTACCATGGGACTTGCTGTCCATGGCAGCAGGAGGGATCACTTACCCTGCCATTTCTATGTAGCACCCTAGAAAATTCTGAAGCTTTCTCCCAATTCCCTGACAGGTTCACTTCTGAGTGAAGGATTCAGAAGGCTTCACTTGCTCTGTTTGCTAATTTGCTCTTCACTTGCTCCACACGTTCAATATTCTTCTGACACTACATGTAAGTATGACATCAAAATAACTAACGTTGGTCATGAGGCCTGAGTCAGCTCATATAGGTCAGGACTGCAAAGAGTTAGTATGTTACTGAGATGCTCAGCTTACTGTTCTCAATCTAATACGGACTGGCTGTCTACTGTACTATATTATACTGTGTATTGTATTGTATTCTATAGGGGGGAACCTCTCATTAGGCAGCAGTTTTGCACAAAACGATGTTATACTGGCTCATGAGCTGAATACGGATCAACAATGTGTGATGCTGAAAAAAAGAAAAAACAAAACAGCTAGTCTTACTCTTTGGAGTACTAAAAGGAAGGCCATTGGCAAGACCTGGGAAGTATGTTCCTGATTTTCATTTGGGGTATCAAAGCCTAAGAAAGATGTAGGCATATTTGAAAACTGGTGAAGGGTCTAGAGAACAAGCCTTATGAGGAGCGACTGAGGGAACTGGGGTTGTTTAGTCTAGAGAAAAGGAGGCTGAGGAGAGACCTTATCACTTTCTACAACTACCTGAAAGGAGGCTGTAGCCAGGCGGGTGTCAGTCTCTTCTCCCAAGTAACAAATGCTAGGACAAGAGAAAACAGCCTGACGTTGTGCCAGGGCAGGTTTAGATTGGATATCAGGGAAATTTCTTCATTGAAAGGGTTATCAAGCATTGGAACAGGCTGCCCAGGGAAGTGGTGGAGTCACCATCCCGATGGGTTAGAGGCACAATTACTATCAGTGTAGTTTCTGGAGGTCCTTGCCCTTTGTAGTGCTCCAAGTGTGTGGTTTTTTAATTCTTTACTCAATCCTTCCAGCCCACAAACACCAACATGGTCTCTTGGGGAAACTTTTAAAGATCCCAGGGAACTGTAAGGGAAAGGTGGGGAAAGCTGCCTTGCTGAGGGTTCATTCACAATGCTCGTGTGGGTATGTAATGCAGGTTACAAGGATGTCAATAATTGTCTGAGTATCTGCAAGATTTTTTCCCCCCTTACGTACCCTTTTCAACAGCTTAGGCTAAACGTACCCTCTGAGGGTACCTAACTGTATCTTGCAGATACTCAATTATTAACAAACACCCTTGTACCCAACTAACTGTGCCCTAACTGTACCCTCAGAAACAAACAACACAGAGTAACTCTTTGGCCTGATGCTGTAAACCTGTGGCCCTCTAATTAGTCCCACTGACAGTCTGTGCACAAAAGCAGGCTCGGATAGCTGGCAAAGCTGATGTAACCCAAGGCAATCCCAAGTCACACCTGTCAAGGATCAGGCTGTAGACCTGTACTCTACTGTAGCAATGGAAGAATTTGGTTTGTAAAAGCTTTCAGGATCAGGCCCTGTGTGGCTTTCATAATGCATTTAAATAACTTCTCCTAGACACTGCAAAAAAGCAGTTTGCACCCTACAGAAAAAGGTCACAACAGCACTTACATTTCAACAAGAGGTAATTAACATATTATTTGGCCTTTCATTTGTCAGTTCTTATAAAATGATGTACACAGCCAGCAGTTACACAAGGACTCTACTAATGTTAGCAGAGAAAAATTCCATGAAGAAACTCCAAAAGTTGCATGGAGGGGTTATTAAGGAACATAGAAGGTATTCGCACACTTCCACTTTTCTGCTGTAAGGTTCATGCTGAGAATAAATACACAAAGTTTCTTTGTGAGATGCTTCCCATAAGACATGTGTGTTGAAAGAAAATATACATCCAACAATCCATGTTCTATTGGCACATACGCTCCTTCATTTTGATACCACCATGAGAATGCAGGGCCTTCCGATTTTTTGCTCAGTGAGATATGCTGTCGGAGGATTTTGCGTTCAAAACTTGCAGTTAAATACATACCTCGCTTCAAACCCTGAAATCCATAGGACCGTTCATGTGCCTGAATACCTTCCTGAATCAGGCTACAAACAACAGGAGTTTTCCCATCTAGTTTAGCTAAAGATGAAGCTGAGAGATGAAGCAAGGTAGCAGCCAATATATTTTGGTTTGTCTGAACTGCCCTCACCTAGCATTAGCTCCCATTATCTTGGCAAGCCCCACTCCCTGCCCACAACACATGGAAAACCTGGCTAAATTTTGCTCTTCTCTAACACAAACGGTAATGTAATGGCATGATTTCAATGCTGCTACAGCAAAAGTCTGCAAAGATTTAAAGTTAAAATGTGCCTTCTGGACTCTGAAAGCTCTATCATCCCATTCGTTTTCAGACAGAACCATAATCTGAAAGCAACTTTTCCCTGAAAATTGCTGTCATGCTACCACCCTGAAAGACAGCAGAACAAAGAAGTATTTCAAGTGATTTTGAGGACTTGTACATCTGGGCATTTTGCAAAGAGCAAGTTTGCAACAATCTGTTGAATTTTCCAAAATGATAATGAAACCAACTCTGAATCATAGCCTGTGTCCTGTTTGATCACATCTCAGCAAAGCTGTTTACAAAAAAAATGGTGGGTTTCTAAAAGGAAGGGATTGAAGCTCTAGTTCGTAAGGTTCTTAAATTCATGCTTAATTTTATCTGTCTGGGTTTAAGCTTCAAAATCCAAACAAAGGAAAAAGCAGGCAGTTAGCTTGCAAAACAAACGTACCTAGCTGAAGGTAGGTCGGAAGATAGGTTTACAAGCATATGTTATTTCTATATGTATGTAATTTTAAAATAGTGTACTTTACATGGAAAATACAAACTCAAATGTGAAGGTATAAAAGCAAGATTCTTTTTTTTTAAGAGACTGCAATCAATATTGCATTCAAAGTGTATTTTTCCTTTATGTAAAACAAAGATCTCATGCCACCTTGCAGACCACTGCTGAGTCCATTGAGATGATGAACACAAATGTTTGCATTTCCAAACCAAAACCAGCCTTTTTAGCAAATAAGATGTTTGATAGCATCCACCTACTTTTCTTTTTGTTCATATTGTTTGAGTTTAGAGGATTTATTCAAAAGACACAGGCTTAGTGTCAGATATTTCCATTATAATAAACCATAGCCTGAACAAGAGCATCTCCCAAGATCTGTGAATATCCTCAGTCCAGTCCTAAACCATCTACAGTTTTTTTCTTTCTCTAATCAGTAATGAGAATATGCTCTATCTAGAGCTGTTTTGCACAGCTTGAGTAAATTGGAGTGAAGGAAAAGCTGCAATCATTCAAACCATTCATTTAAAGAGATGTTGCTCTCCTCTTTCTTCCCTACTGATCCTCTAAATCTCATTTATGAAGTATTTTTCCACTTAGCTTTCCTCTTCTTTCCTCTACTCTCTCCAATTGTAGACGTCTGTATTTTCATTGATGTAGGATACAAAGCCCAGGAAAGGCCTTACCAAGTGAGTGAAAAGCAATTGCTTTCCAATACGTAACACTGCCCACACCAAACGTACAGCTGGGATTTTCCATGATCCTCTGTTTGACTGGTAACATCAATAAGGTTTGAGTCATAAGCTTAATTCACAACTCACAACTATTTCTCAAACTTACCATCAACTCTTTCTCAAACTTACCACCACCTGTTTCTCACACTTACCACACCATTCAAACTTATTGTACCATTTATATCAGTGCCTTATAGGAAAATTAAGCCTGGCTTACTCACACAATTTAGCAGGTACTTTTTCCAGGTCCCCAGGAGTGCTCTGTAGACCTACATGAGAAACTCGCGCTCTGACACACCTCAGCACAGCACACAGCTGTTCTGTCCACTGACAAACTAGTCCAGAGACAGGCTGTGGACTGGACCATCACTGCCCCACAGATCAGGGGAATTCAAGCTCAGTGCATCACATAAATAATGAGAAATACTAATGGACGTGATCAGGGTAGAGCAGATACTATGAAGAACAGCTTCAAATACAGGAGCAATAAGTGAACACAGTAGAAATAATAGGCCTTGGAGATGTAGCTGAGATGTCTGCATTAATGCAGTGAAGAAAGAGGAATGACAGAAAGGAACGAAAGGGATGAGAGGAAAACAAGGCTTCAGGTGACGGGTTACTTGATGCACCTCCGAGGCACTCTGAATGGGTCTGTAGGGAGCAAGGCAAGCGCTGGGAAGCCCAGAGAGAAGGCTGGTGCAGGATTATCCTCAAGAGAAAAGGAAAGTATTCTTTCTCAGAATTTGGGATATTTGGACAGCTAGAGAATGTGAATGCCTGGCCCAGTAAATACTATAGAGAAAGGAGCAACAGCACAGCCCAGTGAATACTCCTATATCCATACAGCACCTTGTGCCAACAGGTAGTCCCGGTAGCAAAGACTGAACATGAGTTGTATGAGGCACCTGCAGGTTTTAAACCAAGAGTTAACAGTTTTGTATATTAAGCCATTCATGCACCTTTGGCTAAAGAAGTGAATCTTTTGTTTTGTTCCTTTCATTTATTATGTGAAAATATTTATTTATTTTCATTTTATGGCTCCTAACTACTGCTACACACAGAATTGCCCTGCCCTTGCCTTAAAATTTCCTCAGTAAATGAGGAAAATTACGACTGAGCAGTTCCCACAGTGTCTGTAGAAGGATTTTAGAAACTGAGATTCTATCCCATTTTACAGGTTTGCTCCTTTTCCTGTAGTGCAGCAGCTGATGAACAGAGGCACACTGCAGAAAACTAAAAGAATAAGGATGCACCATGCAGAACAGCTGATTTGTTTTTTTAGTGGCATGAGGGAGGCTCTGAACAGCTCGGAGAATCACTCATGCCCTCCAAGGACCCAAGAGCTCTGACTGCAGATTCGGCCAGGGAATTTCCTTCCCCAGCTCTGAGGGCTCTGATTCAGCAGCAGCAGGGAGGTTAGCTTGCGATGACCAGCGTCGTTCCTGCTCCCAGTTATCATCGCCCCTCTGAGATGCTCCCAATGTTTTGCAGAAATGTCTGAGCAACCTATGTAGCTACTGGTTTGGTTTATAGTATACTATAATAAGGTAACCCCAAATTGCTGCCTGTTTCCATTAACGCACCAGGCTGTAAGCTCTGGTTGCTACAGGAGCAATTATGGTTGCTACAGGAGCAATCTCTGCTGCTACATGCACAATTATGCCACCTTTACAAGACAGACTTCTAAGAAGAGGTTTGGTAGGCTGCTGTAGGCATCATCCACAATTGCTCCTCCAAGAGAAGCCATCCCCACTTGTGAGTCAAGCTGTGGCTAATTCCCTCAGGGACAAAGCCATTTTGAGAGATTACCATTCCCTCTCGAACACCTAGACACGCATTCACACTCCCACCCCATCCCAGAAGCTACCTCCCTTGGCTATGCTGATTCAGCTACCTGGTGAGCACAGTCTAAAACCTGTGAATCGACTGTGTTAATCTCTAGGACATCTTTTTCAGTGCAAGAGCTACTTAACCAAATCTGTTGTCACTAGGTAATGACGCAGAGTCACAGCCTTAGGCCGTATGACATTCAAAATGAAAAATATTTGTTTAACAGAAATTCCCCTAATTTACTCTGAGCCACAACATACATCCTAGGTACGAGCTCATACAAGTTTACAGATGATTCTTGTCTTACATAAGTCACCTGTGGTTACATGTGGTTGAAAACCTCCCTAATATCTTGGATTGAACCTATAAAGTGCCATATTCCTGTGTACAAAAAGATCTAAACCAAGGCTTTTTTCCCTTTCATTGATAACTGTCAACTGAAAATGTATTAGCAAGACCTTGAAGTGACAGCCACTGATGTAATTGAAACATCAAATTTGAAGCGCAGCACTTAGTATCTTTTACTTGGACACCTGCAGCGTACATTATCGAAGTAGCTTGTGGGAGGCATAGTCGCAAACACAAACGCTTTTGCTGCTGCATGGCAGGACCTGCATGTACATTCTTCACTCCTCATCACACCACCTTCAACATGTACTTCATCACGCTGGTGTCAAAGGTAGCTTTCAGAACAAAACAGTCTGAAAACACACTGAGGACAAAATTCCATCCTGACTGATCAGCCTCGCTGATGAATGGAAATGTGGAGGATAAAAGGTTACAAACGGGGCTTGAGGAGCATTTTCCTTGCTGAGTGCCAAGTAGTGCTGAGGCTTTGAAAACATCGTTGACAAGCAGCATTTCAGCATACCTCTCCATGTCATCCAGCAAGGGCTGGGAGAAGATTCAGGCAGTTATGGTACATGAAACGGTTGTAGTGTGTGTATGAAATGATGCCTGGATCTATGCCTAGCCCCAAGTGGAAGGTTCCCCAATAAGTCACTGAAGAATCGTGGTCCTAAATGCATTGCATTGTTTTGCTTTGAGATCAGGTCTCATCCTTTTTCCTTTGGCAAAAATCAACATTCAAATCTCTCTTGTACATGTGAATGCTGTTATCTGCATAAGCTTAATCACATGCATGCAATATTCGTACTTGTGCATAAAAGGCTGATTTTCTACTGAAAATGTGGCCCAAGAAGCCTTTCCTAAGGCCACTCCTGAAGATGGATTGCTTCTGACTCACAAAGGCATTAGAATATGGGAGCTGGCACAGTCACTGTCAGCAGAGACACAGAGATTTATCCTAATCTCAGATTCACAGTATTGAACCCTTCATTCGATTTGATTTGCCTTATGTCCTTCTGTCAAAAATCAGGAGTGACTATGGCACATCCTTTGTGTCATGGATGAAGACTTACACGTTCCATCTCACTCCCAACATCAGAGACATTTCTGACTATGAACTCAACCCCAGAACAGAAGAACCGTTTTTGTTCTTCTGGTTGCAAGCGTAGACTTAATCAAGGGCAAATCTCTGTGCATAACAGATTTCTTGTAAAAGAAGGAAACGTGTTCATTGGATTTTTTTTAAACTTGAAGTAACTTATGTCAAAAAGTAGGTCTACTCTAGACAGGTGATAAGAAGGACTGACCCTGGAAAAAGAACACTTTACTACATTGCCATTCTTTCCATCACTGTCTGATAAAGTTCTCACTCTGTTCTTTAAATTCTCCTAAAAAACACCTAACAAAACCAAGCCATGCCATTGCTGGTATTTCTAATATTAAGACCACGCTACAAGAAAACTTTCTCAAAGAAATCAGGTCACTGTAAAGCTCATAAAAAAGCAAACCACATCACAATCTGTTTTCAGGCTGATTCCCTAATGCATAGCAAGATAGGCATCAAGCACTTGGGAAGGCCTCAAATTAGCTTAGCCTTGTTTTGTTTACCCAAAATCAGTTCAGTGAAACCACAGTCACAGACAGTCAACTGATCAAAATAGATTATGGTTTACCAATCACTTCCCACAACGCCTGCAGTCATCCAAATCTCCCTGTTATCTCACCAGCTATCTGTGTTCTGGTTTCTGAACCAAAAGTCAGGCTCTACTTAGTATCCACTTGTAACTGCATTCCCAATTACCCAGTCTTAGGTTTTGGGAGCAGAGCTACAGCCTCCTGAGTTTCATCTTCATGGTTTTTCACAAATATAGCATTCTGCTAATATTTCATTAAATCTTCAGACAGGAAATCCAATCCTGCTCATTTACAAACCAAGTTTTTAGGCGTGTGAGCACAGGTAGTATCATCAGCATCAATAGAAAAATCCACATGGCTAGAATTAAGCACATCCCTTAACACATTTCTAGTACGGCCTTACATTGGTGAAACCACAAGAAGCAACTACCCCTTATCTGTAAGCAGCAATTTAACTCTTTCTTGAATACTAAAAACCGTGACTACAAGGCATATTCTTGTTATACTGCTGAGATCAATCCTGATATTTGATAAAAGATGGTGGCTCAGGTCTTTGCAATTTTTTTATTCCTTACAGACAGTTTTTTCACATTATATGGACTAGTGAATAGGAAAGAATCTTGGTTTAGCCAAATTCTTGTGCCTATGCTTCATTATTTGGACTGAAAAAGGACTTACGTGTCCCAGGAAATAAGATACAAGCTGAAACACATGAAATACATTTTACAGGGGTAAAAAATATATTGGGAAGCAGAATTTGGTCCACAAACTGCTGCTTAATTTAGCTTCAGTGAGCAAACAACTTCTCCCTTACAGGAAGAAATCCTACAACACTGCTTTTTACTTCAAAGTGTACGGAACAAAGTCAGTGGAAAGGCATGATTTGGATCACTCCAAGTGTGGGTATTTTAAGGGCACTTTCTACTATTTGCCAAAATTACCAGCACTTTGGGTTTTCCTTGTAAAAGTGCTCTTCATAATGATCCTCACAGCAGGCTTATGCATTGGCTGAATCATCTTGTAACTACATCTACTGCCATCCAGAGGTAATTGGCAAAAGTTTGAAGAGTAAATCTAAGTTAATGGTATCACTAACAGTGACACAAATACTGCACATTAGAGCAGTTCCTATCAAACACAAACTTAAAGCTGTAGCCCAGCTGAACAGAAACTACAAAAATAATAGTTAGCAAGATAATTCTTTATTCTTTTCCAACAGAAAAACAAAACCAACAGTATATCATGTTCATGTTGTAGTTCTTTTGGTGCATCACGTATATCCTGCATTATGCTTCCTATTAATCTTTTGGATGAGTGTTTCTGCAAATTACACTCTGCCATCTTGAGTTTTTCATGCTGACCTCAACTGTGGTAAAAACAAACAAACAAACTAACAAAACCAAAACCTTACAGCTTTCCTCACCCCAAAGAAAGCCTGCACTTTGCCACAGCATCCAATTTCTGTCTGGTCATCTCATAGTAAAGAAAGTAAGCAAACACTAAGGAATTAAGCACATACACACACCCCATGAGTTATGTACTACTATTGTTTATACTGAAGAGATAGAGAAGCTCATGGGAAGAGAGAGTAAGGCTGAAATTGTTTAAGTATCTATGGATTGTGAGTGCCCACAGTTAGGGATAACTGCTTTCAAGTCCTATAGCGGAGCACTCACAAATCCAGCCACAGGCAGTTTGAGAAATGCGATATTTGAGATTCTAAAACTAGGAACCCAAAAGCAGAGATGACCAAAATGAATAAGCATTGCTAAAAATTCATCCCTAAAAAAATTACTGCAAAATCCTGATAACAAAGCTGGAGCAAACATGAGATAATAAAAACATGTATTTTCTAACAGCTATTTCTATAATTCAGCATTGATATCACCCTTTCATCTTTCAAAAGCCCAAATTTTCAGCAGTACATACATGCCTATTCACTTCCAGGAAGCTGTGTGCCTGCTTGTAGTTCTCAGGTCTAAACTGGGAGTTACAAGCTCAAAGCACGGCTGTGATTCCTGTGGTAAGCACCTCAGAAGCCACTTCTCACAATGGGATAGTTCCCCAAAATATCCATGACTCTATTTACAAATCCTGTTTGCTTTACAAATCCATTCAAATATTCCTCAGCTACCACCTTCCCAACCACACCGTGAAGTCACAAACTCAGAAATGTCCTGTCTGAATAACATACCATCGCTACACGCAGCAGTAATGCTTTTGTAGTCAGGCTTCACTAACAGCCAACACTGTGCTGAGGACACTTGAAGCACAGTAGCATGAGGGCCCTTCTTCAGTTATGTCCTCTGCTTACAGGAGAAAAAGTTTGAAGTTTGGTGTTGCCAGTAAACCAAGCAGATATTTATTTCTTCTACACAACAGAAGGAGGTCTATACAAAGACTATGGAATTTTGGCTTGTAATAAGTAAAATCTGGCTCTGCCAAGGCCTACAGCTAAACCATTCAAGACTTCAGCTTCGTCAGGGTTTCTCACATGTTCTTTAGAAGCCTGAATCCTTGAAACGATGCAAGAAGCTTTTTCAGAATTATTCTCTAAACAGGTATTTAGATTTTTTTGTGTGTTTTTTGAAATAACTTTAAGAACATGTTGTAACATCTACTTGTGACAAGTTTCAAAGGCTTACCTAATTTGCTGAAAGTGTGATTTTCATAAACAGCAAAAAAACCCAATGCGAGAGCATTTACAGATTTCGTCTGTTGATCATAATTGTTACTGTTCAATCATGTGTGTAGAGACTACATATACAGGATCAACTCATTGCCTCCAGCAATGAAACGCACAGCAAAGATCAGTAAAAGGAGAAAAAAGGCCATTAAAAAAATTCACCTTTGAACTCCGAGACAAGTATAGAATTTCCTGTCACTAATCCATAATCATAAGGGTGCCCCTATTAGACTATTATCACAAAGTAACACTGAAGCAATTGAGTAAATGAATGGTCCCGTTTACTGCATTGGGACCACTCATATATGACAATTTCTGGAATGACAATTTCTGGAGTACATAAAAAGGATGGAATTCAGCAGTTGCCAGAAAGTAATTTTTACCTTCTGATATTCTTTTTTCCCTTCTTTAGTAGGTTCATGCTATCAAGTAAAACAGGAAGACCAATTCCTGGCATGTACTTGTCCTGCTATCCCAGTGATACACAGCAATCGTTCATGCTTAAAGCAACTTTGGAAGTGCAATAAGTATTACCAATTATGTCCTCTCAGTCTCAGACACTTACCTGAAGGCTTCTGGGCTTTCTACAAATATAAACCAAAAGAAATCAAAGAGTCAGTTGCATAAGGATAAAACAGGAGGGCACAGGGATCAGTGTAAAGGTATTGACCAGACTGCCAAAAAAAAAGTGGACGTTGCAATTCAAAAGTATAAATTTATTCCTAAATCCAAACAGCGCAAGTGCACCTCTTCAAAGAACTGCCTTTAAAGTTAATTTTATCTGTAATTCCAGGTGAAAGCATGAGATGTCCAAGACAGGGAAGAAAACATGACCCAGCGCAATGCCATCTTGTGGTAAACGGGAAAATTGTCCGTGCCACCCGGCCCGAGTTTAAACGCACAGAGACTCTGGGGCTCCATGGTATAAAAATCATGCTCAAAACTGCTGACTTGGGAAAAAAAAAAGATTTTATCGTATTTAGACGTACAAAGTATAAGTTGTGATATGCTAGGCGTTATAATTTGAGAATCGCTATTTGTCTCCGTTTTACAAGGCTAGCATTTTATTTTCATTCCAACAATACTGCTGTGGCATTGTACTCAGAATCATTTCCATCACTCCAAACATAATGTAAAGGCAGAGACGTGATATAACTTAGCAGAAAATTGTATCTTGTTTAAAAACTCCCATCACATTCCTTGTCTATAGTTAAGTGCTATCATGAGCTTGTTTTTAGGGCACCAGGGATCAGCTCAAAATGTCATGGCTATACAAGCCGAATCCCTGTATAGCTATAAAAGGATTCTTCCATAGCTTATTTGTTTAAAAATAGCAGGGAGGTATCTCTGACCCAGCTGACCTCTGGGCACATGCAGTATCACCCGATCACCTCACTTATCATTACGCCTGATGAGACATCTGCCAGGCGATACTGCTTTCCAGACGCTGTTCCTCCCCTCCCTTCTCTGCGAGGGAGACTTGCCCACAAGACCTGTGTCGCTCTCTGTGCAGCTGCAATATCACACGTCAATTTTGGTCCCGCAACGAGCACTTACAGGCATTGCTCTGCAGCAGTGACTGTCAGACACAATGACAGGGCTACCAAAAAAAAAAACCCAAAACCCACAGAAAAAGTATTTTACTGTTTCTCAGTCTTAAACCTGCCCAATGTGTGAACACCATGGCACACCCTTACGCAGGCAGTGGCAGGGCAAGGTGCAAGGCCCCGTTGGCTCCGCGGTGGCCAGGTCTCTCTGCAGCACAGAGCACCAGCGTGCTTTGGCGTTTGCCTCCCCTCACGCGTGGGCTCTTTCCACATATTTTCCGCCTCAGCCCCACTGATGGTGGCGGCGGCGGGAGACGCGTTTAGGGCTGCCTCGGCCCACACGCGGTCCCAGCCTGAGGATCGCTGGGGATTTCACCGGCATCACTGGAAGCGCCTGCCCGTAAATCACGGCCGCAGGGGTTCCCTGACAGGAACCGAGAGGAATTAACGCGCGGTGACGCTCCAGCAGCCGGGAGATGGCCCAGGGAGGGTCTGTCGGGAGCGGCGGCCCTCCCCGACGCGGCCACTGCGGCTCCCAGCCCCTCCGCCGCCTCCAACCCTCCCGGGACGGGACTGCAGCTCCCGGCAGGCAGCGCGCCCAGCCCGCCCCCTCGGGGCCGTGCCTCCCGCGCACTGCGGTTCCGGGAGCGGCGGCGCGTTTCCGGCGCGCTAACCGGAAGGGCTCTGCACGTGTGGAGCGCGGCGCGGCGCGGCTCGGAGTGCCCGCCGCCATGGCGGCCATGCGGGTGGAGGAGGTGCTGGCAGCCGCCGAGGAGCAGGAGGTGGAGAAGCGGCGGAGCGTCACGGTGGAGAAGGAGCTGGAACTGGAGTTCGACCTGGGCAACCTGCTGGCGCTGGACCGCAACCCGCCGGCGGCGGTGGGGCTGCGCGGGGCCGGCCTGCAGCGGGAGGCGCTGCTGCGGGCCCTCGCCCGCGACAACACGCAGCTGCTGGTGGCCCGGCTCTGGGAGCTGCCGGCCGAGCGCGCCGGCGGGGCGGGGGGGCCGCTGGTGGCCCGGCTGCCCGAGCCCGCCTTCCGCCTGCCGCGGGAGAAGCCGCCGCCGCGACCGCGGCCGCCGACCCGCTGGGAGCAGTTCGCGCGGCTGAAGGGCATCCGCCGGCGCAAGCGGACCTCGCTGGTGTGGGACGAACAGGCCAAGGAGTGGCGGCGGCGCTGGGGCTACCGGCGGGCGGGCGGCGACCCGGCCCGCGCCTGGCTGGCGGAGGTACCGGAGGGCGCCGACCCGGAGGAGGACCAGTTCGCCAGGCTGCGGCGGGAGAAGCGGGAGCGGGTGGCGCGCAACGAGCTCAACCGCCTGCGCAACCTGGCCCGCGCCCACCGGGCCGGGACCGCCGTCCCCGCCGCGCCCCTCCATCCCACCGGCCACCAGAGCCGGGAGGAGCTGGGCCGCGTCGCCCGTGTCGCCCGCGTCTCCACCGCCTCGCTGGGCCGCTTCCAGCCCCGGCTGCCCAAGGAGCCGGCGGAGCCGCCGTCCCGCAGCGGCGGCAGGAAGCGCCACTTCGAGCCGCTGCTGGGCAACCTGGCGGCCGAGCGCAGCCGGCAGCTGGAGATGCTGCGGGACATGGGCAGCAAGAAGCCGGTCCTCGACATCACCCGCGCCGTCAACAAGCAGCTGCGCCAGGAGGAAGCCGAGGCGGCCGCCGCCAAGGGCAAGAAGCAGTCGCAGCGGGGGAAGCGCGGCCGCCGGCAGCAGCGGACTGGCCGCAGCAGCAAGAAGAGCGGAGCCCGGCGGCAGCAGCGGCCCACGGGCAGCAGCACGGGCAGTGGCAAGAGAAAGAAGGCGTGAGGGATGGAGGGACTGCGTGCAGCACGGGGCTGGGGATGCCCACCAAGGCGCAGGAAGGGACTGTCACTGCCAGCCTCCTGCCCGGTGCTCTATTCCCACACCTCTTTGTCAATAAATACGCTTTGGCCTTTCTAAAATGTCCTGCGTTTGGCTCTTAGCTGGCAGTCAAGGAGGGCTGTGTTCTCCATCCGAGGGGAGCTGGTGGTGTACCAAGGGGGTCAGGAGCCCCAGATCCCCCGCAGGCTGGGTATTTCACAGGGTCAGCCAGGTAACATTGCATCATGGCTGGCCGTGGCTGCAGCATTTCTAGGCAGGACTGAAGCTGAGCAGAGCTGGCCCTTGCTCAGGTAGCTGGGGCTGGGGGTGGACCAGAGCTGTGACCTGTGTTTTGATCGAATAACAGCAGGCTCAGACACAGGTACCGTCAAAGGATGTGGCTTCTGCTCTGGGCAAGTGGCCTGACGGTGGAGCTCTTGCTCTGTAAATCAGCTTCTGCCTCTCAGCTCTGTGGAATTCGGGCTCAATTACAAAAGGAACATGAAAACTTACTGTAAGATTTATTGTAGGGCCTAAGAAATAGTACAGATTTCCTAGAGAGTTCTGTTGTTTAAATAAAGAAGTCAAAGCTGGTGACCAGCCAGAATTAAACAGAAAAATGTTTGTGTTGAACAGCAGGTTAAAACCTAAATTTGTGACTGTATTAACAGTAATCCATCATTTCATAGAAATAGTTTCACAGTGTTTTTCTTTACCAGGTAGTTTGAGCGCAGATACTGGAAATGATCTCAGACTTCTGCTTATTATTCTTTTGAACTTTGTAGTGTCTCTTATATGCTTGAAATAAAAAAAAAAAATACAATTTGCTGTCCCAATGTGTGGCTCGGCTCCGAGAAGGATGCTGTTCCCTGGGGCCATTCCTGGTACCTACCTACCCCTTTACTACCTGGTAAGAGGGGTAGTAAAACAAGTTCCAGCAGTCTTAAGTAAATTGAGTTCTCAAACTTTGAAGTAGTAAACATGTGCGTGGTTAATGATAGTGTCATATTTTGCTGTAATTGAGTTTTTGAAAGAGCTAGGTGACTCTATAGCAGTTCTGCTGTCTCGTGTAGCGGTTCAGTAGGATGGCAGCTCGAGCACAATCAAAAAGCATAGAGACAAAACCTCTGTCTGTGTAAGGTGGCTGCTGAGGGCAGAAGGGGTACGTACGCTTTGAAGCTGAAGGGATTTGGGTGGCACTGATGAACTGACTGTAGTGCTCAACCTATGGGCTTTGCATAGGATGTGCTCTTTGCCTCTTAAATGTTTCTTGCTGCCGTGCTGGGCAGTCGGCACCACTGCAGGCTACTTCAGGCTTGGCAATGGCAGGACTGGACACAGCCCACTGAAATCGAGCCTTCAGCATAAGTAGCTGGGCAAAACGGGCAAAAAGCACTCGGAAATGTGTAAAAATGTTGTTTTGAGGTATGTTCTAGGCCTCTGATTTTCATGGTGTTTCCACAGGGCACGTCTTACACCTGCTCGAGCAGAGAGCGTGGCTTTTCTTTCCACACACACACCCCCAATAAGTATTTTATGCTGCTGACAACGTTACTGGAGAACTTTCTAAAGCCAAAAACCCTCTACTACAATCCTGGCAGTTTGTACGTTTCCAGCGGCGAGGAGGCAACCCGAGCTGAGGCGCGGTGGCTGGGTGGGCGCTGCCGCCCGCCTCCTGGCACTCCCAGGCGGGTAAGGGCTTCGAAGCTTGGGGCGGGGGCCCCGGCAGGCACCGGGGAGCTGCATCGGGACAGTTCTCACTCCAACCGCGCAAAGCCCTTGGCTTTGGTCAGCGATGTGACTGCAACGGGGGTGGGGAAGCGGCTGGCAGCCCGCGCTGCCCTGCGCCTGCCCGCGGAGGAGGCGCTGCCGCTGGCTCGGGCCCTGCCTCCGGCCACGCAGAGCCGCGGCGATGGCGGCCGGGCGGGAGCGGGCAGCCCGCCTACTGCGGCAGCTGCAGCGGGCTGCGTGAGTGCGGGCGGGCCGGGCGGCGGAGGGGAGCCGCCGCTCGGCGCGGGGGGCGGCTGAGGCCTCCCCGCCCGCGGCGGTCCTGCCGTTTTTCCTCCCTCTACGGGCAGGTGCCGGCAGCGGGGCGGGGGGCGAGGCCGGGCGGCTGCTGTGTTTTAAAGGTGAAAAGCAGCGACCGCTCCCTGCCCGGGGGCCGAGGGGGGTCTCCTAATGCCCCCTCCCAGCGCTGACCTCCCGCCTCACACGGGCACCCCCCAGCCTGGCTGCCGGGGCCCAGCCGTGCTTTACCCTCGATGGGAACCCGGCTGCCGGCCCGCCGTGCCCCTGCACCCGGGGATGGGCCAGGACACCTGGCACACCCGGGCTCTGCTGCCAGAGCCCTTCGGGGCAGGGCTCGATGAAGGGGTGGGTGCATGCAGGGGACTTTTAGGCAAGGACAGATTACAGATTCGTTTTTCTGCTTAAGTTTTTCCTTTTAACCACGCCTTCTTTTTTTTTTTTTTTTTTTTTTTTTAAACCTTTTAACTAGATGTCGGTGCCCAAGCCATGGCCACACTTATTCCCAAGGTAAGACTTTATTTGTGTCTCCAAAATAATTCCACAGGAGACCATGGCCCTGTAGAGCCATACATATCAGTGTAACCTGGGCAGAGGGTGCAGGTAACTGATAGGAAAGGGAACAGCTTAAAGGATAAGGTAAGGAGTCTTGTTACTTTGTAGCTGTACAGTGATAGTGGTTATTGTTAGAAGGATTCACTGGTTCCACATAAGCCACAACTAATGCATCCTGTCCCTCCCCTTACTGTGAGGCAAGTTGATGAGAAATTTGCTCTGGCTGCTACTACAGCTGTCATCACCTGAGCCATGCCAACTTTAGATCTGCTTTTGAGGAGGAAAATACACATCTGTTACATGAGAAAAGAAACAGGAAGCAATACGGATAAAAAGGAGCTATTCACAAAGGTCTGCTTTGGCTTGGGGAATGTAGTCTCTGTAGGCTTTTTATACAGTCAGTCCCAAGAACGTAGCTCACTTAGGCCAGGGTTGTGGAGTAAGAGTAAGAAAGCTGTGCTGAGTGACCGAGTCACCCTGGGAGGAATTTCTGTTTGCATTGGCTGTAGCGATGCTACGGGAACAGCTATCTGTGTGCTGGTCAGTCTCCAGATCCAACAAAAATTAGTAATTTGGGGCCATAATTTCAGCAATGTGTAATTCTGAGTGGCTTGGTTGCACATGCTTTACTTTCATGACACTTTTTAAAGAACTACCATTACCATTTTACATATGGAAAAGCTATGTATATGTTCAGATACTTGTTTTGCCCAAGACCGTCATACAGCAAGACAATAGTGCAGCTGAGTAATAGAATCTCATTCTTCTGCTTGTCTGTTTTATGACCTACTCAGTCAGTTCAAACTAAGCCCTTGCTAAGTAGAAATCTTAACTATTTCTATTTCTTTGCCTGTAAGTTTTAGGCAGCAATTGTGTCTATAATGTAGCAACATGTATATAATGTATCAGTTCAATAAGTCTCTAAATAGTGGGAATTGATTTAACAAGGACTGTAGGAGGGAAAAAAAGTTCATTGTGTTTCCTGGAAAAAAAAGTTCTTGTGTTCAAGGAAATAGTACAATTTTTGAACTCAGTAAAATTCTTCCTGAAAGTTAAGTTTGGCTCAAGAACATAACAGCAGGGCATCTATTATACTATCAGAAAGCAAGAGACTAAATGGCTTGGACGTGTTCTTAGCCTGTCAAATTAATGACTGAGAATACAGCAGACTCAAACTCCAGGAAAGGTCAAACCTGTACAGCCTGGCAAGAGATGGCAGTGAAAGAGCTGATAGCAGCTGGCCTGGGCTTGAATAGAAAGTGCATAAAGGATTTTAATGCATCTATCTGTTACTGTTGTGGGTCAGTGCTTCAGTGCACCCCAGAGTGTCTCTAAGACTCATTATCATGGCTTCACTCATTGGATCTGAATCCAAATTGCATATTTTCAATTAATATAGGAGACAGAAGGCAGAATGCTTCATCTGATCTTTTCTTGGAGAAGAATGGGCTGTTTCAGTTGGTGCAGTTTGTTTCACTTTGTGGCAAAATCAGGATATGCAAGAAATTGAGAGTTTTGTGGTAATTCATGCAAGAATGACATGGCAGAGAAAGGATGTGACTGGAATACTATCCTTATAAATATCTTCTCTCGTCTACTAAATAAAGTTGATAGTGACACATCGATTTGTATTAAAACTCTGTTTATTATTAGCAATGCATGCAGTTTCTTAATTTTCAAGCAAGCAATTCAGTTTCACCTGCAAGTTCAGGACGAGGCAGAAGTAAAAAGAAGTGTAAACACCTGTTAGTATTACTGTCACACATACAAAAGACATTCTCTATCTGGGTGCATATGGAGGGTGTCTCATGGATTTGTTTTAAAAATTGTTCTGAAGGTTATCATGTAGCCCCTACACATTTGTAACACCTCTCAACCTGTATGTAGCAGCCTGTATGCTCTGCAGATGCTCAGTTCTACTTATACTGTGCTGTTCTAGTCTTCGCAGACTGCAAATTCCCATGCAAACTTCCTGCTAACTTACTCAGTTTTTATAGGAAATAATTAGTTCTTGAAAGAAGGAAAAAACACACTTGTTTTGCTGAATTACATGAATCAAATTAAGTACTTGGATCATTTAATGTCACAAACAACAAAGGATGAAATGAGTAACTGTTACCCAGACAAGCCAAGATGACCTGTGCAAACGTATTAGTAATTTTAAAAGCAAAGAAATCAGTCAACTCTAGTATTAAGATACAGATTGAAGTCACTTTTTGTTCCCTAATTTTACTGTTTCATTTTCATTCCAGTCCCTGAATGGCCTACCCTGGGAAATACAGACTATGCTTTTGAGGTAGATTTAATAATAAAATATATTTGATTTTAAAGTAGTATTTTGTATACTTCCAAATATGGCATTTAACAAATATTTACATTAGTATATATTTGTATTTCACTTTGACTATTTGGGACTAGATGCCATTTCTCCACTTTTCCAGAAAAAATATGTTCTTTTTTTTTTAGATGGCCATTTCGAACATCCGCTATGGAGAAGGAGTTACTAAAGAGATTGGCATGGTAAGCTTCCATGGTCTTAAGTCCATCACTGGCGAAAAGTTATTTTCTGAAGGGCTGCTGGTGCTATCAATCCATTTTATAAGGGAAAGCTTACATATGGTGTGTCTGAATCTCCACTACTTTGCAGTATGTGTAGTCATATATACCAGTGTAAAAAGGTCAGAAAATATTGCTGGGTAAAGAACAGAAGCATATTACATCAATGTTGCTGTGGTATAAGTGAGTACCTGAAATGCAGCTTAGTGGATAATTAGATCATTGATGACTTGTCAGGATTATGCAACAACATTTTTCTCTGACAGGGAATTTAATTCAAAAAGTTTTGAATCCTGATGACTCACCAGGGTTTTCTCAAGATCATCTCTTCTAGTGCTCATTAAAATGAATCAGACTTTAACTGTGTAAATTTGTCAGCTTTATACTTTATGCTGCTTTCTGCATCCTATATGTATGTGGTTAATCCTCTTTTTCTTTAGCTGATACTGTTTCAAAAATTTTACAATAACCAACTATTTTTAGGTTGTTTTTTTATTATTATTAAATGGTTCAGTTGATTTGGATCAGTATTTAAATTGTTCAGTGTATGATTTTATACCAGTTGTTTGTTTTTTAATTTTGTTGTTATTGTAGGACCTGCAGAATCTTGGTGCTAGAAGAGTTTGTTTGATGACAGATAAAAACCTCTCCCAACTCCCTCCTGTACATGCAGTATTGAATTCCTTGGCAAAATATGGTATAAACTTTCAGATGTATGATAATGTCCGGGTGGAACCATCAGACCAAAGGTACTACTCCTGACAGCGTGCTTCTCAAAGTAGTGCCTAGGCTCTTACAGCATGCCATACAGCTGCTTAAACAGCTCCTTGTGACCTGTATGCTGGTCTTAATAGTTTCTCTATGTGCTGTTTTTTCTCCTGACTAATTGGAAAGCTTTTCTTGTTTTTCAAGTTTCCTGGATGCCATTAAATTTGCTAAAAAGGGAGAGTTTGATGCCTATGTTGCTGTTGGAGGTGGGTCTGTAATAGACACTTGTAAAGCTGCCAACCTGTATGCGTCCAGCCCTACATCGGACTTCTTGGATTATGTCAATGCTCCTATTGGGAAAGGGAAGCCTGTCACTGTGCCCCTCAAGCCACTTATTGCAGGTAAAGCAGGAGAGGGGTGTGTGGACAGTGAGGGCTAGGAGAAGAGGAGTCATTTGACACTCTGTATGATATTTCTACTGAAATCAGTTTACCATGTTTCAGCTTCCTTTGGGCTTACTTCTCCTCTAGTTGTATTCAGCAGCAATTTTGCTGTTTACTTCAGTGGAAGTAAGATCACAGTTTTTGGCATTAGTTTGTCTTGTTTAGCTGAGTTTGACTCCATTAACTGAGAAAAGAGATCAAAGTGGCTGTTTCTCTTTGACCTGTTTGCTTCAGATCAGGGATACCTCTGAGATTTCCTGGATCCTTTGTTTTTGGTGGAGTTACTATTGTGTTTTTATTTATTTAATTTTCAATATTATATATTACTTATTATTTGTTATTATTTCCATTCTTCCTTTTAAGTTCCTACGACAGCTGGAACTGGAAGTGAAACCACTGGCGTTGCCATTTTTGACTTCAAAGAACTAAAAGTAAAAACCGGTGAGGGGTGGTTTTTTTTGTCTGCTATTCAAGAAAATTGCTTTTCCAATGTCTTCATTATTTCCCTGCCTTAAAAGAAAGGGATACTGCATGTCATTTCAGGTGTCATTTTGTTTGATTCAACTGCCATAGGCAAATTTGAAGAGCTTAAAGGTTTCCTCTTTGAATTAAATTTATAGCATATTAACATAATGAAATACCTATGTAATACAGTGGATTATAGTTTGAAGGCAAAACAGGAAGCTAAAATCTTTCAAGTTCTTAAATGGCAGAAAATGTTAATTGCAAAGGAAATTTCTACTTACATTCAGGGTCAACCAACTGTTCCTTATTTCCTCTGTATTTTTCTTTCTGCTTTTAAGACTTCTGTTTCTTTGTTGTGTAATTGCAACCAAATGTTCCTTTTCCTGACTTGAAACCTCCGGCCTGAGATGCTGTGCAAGCAAGGAGCACTGTCTTCCTTTGGCCTTTTCATCCTCAGCAAATAAAGATTAGGGCTAAAATGACATCTTAAGCTTCATAGCTGTTTTGAGGTTTTAGTTCTAAATGTGTGGATTTTATGTGCCACACAGTCTACTGTAGTTGGTCTTGGGACCCAAATGGGTGTGCTAAGGAGCTCTGACCATAGCTCAGAGTTTTCTAGTCTATATGTAGTCAGTCAGTCTGTGTGTGTCTGTTTGTATGTCTCTCTCAAAGCTACATCTGTGCCCTCTTAACCAAAATATGAAGGCGTATGGTTATTACAGATGCTGAAGACAGCAATTAGCAATAGCAATTAATTGTAGACACAAACCAGTCTTGCCCTCTGATTGTTCACAGAAAATATGAACCTAAGAATAATATTGCAGATGCCATTGAGCACAGACATTTTGAAAGTATCAACTGCTCAGGGAGGGTTACAAATGGAGAGAGAACGTTGTCTGGTATAATTCACTTCAGGCAACAGTCTCAAATCATATCTCTCTCTTACAGTGACTTCATCATCAGTAAGACTTAGATTCATAGAAACTTCTTACTCTCCCTTCTCTCTCTATGCTTTTGTCTTCATAGTTTCAGATCATTTCCCCTCATTATTTTTATGTTTTGAACCTTAAGCTTGTCTTGTCCTATTTTGTTGCAAAAAATCTTTAACTCGTTTTCCTCACTCACGTATTGCAGGTATTGCTTCAAGAGCCATTAAGCCAACATTAGGGATCATTGATCCTTTACACACACTGTCTATACCTGAGCGAATCGTGGCCAACAGTGGCTTTGATGTGCTTTGGTGAGTTTTCTATGTAGGCTGCTACTTGAATTCATTACAGTTTTGTATTTTTACTATGGTTGTAGAAAAATATATATTTTAGGAGCAGAAAAGAGTGATCTTTTTTCTCCCTTTCCTGTTCTTGTTAAAGTGGTCTCCATTGTACTTTCCTCTTACTTAATTTCACTACCTCCTTCAGAATGTATGGAAACAAATCCCTCATTTGCAGAAATTTTAGTGGTTTTGCAGTGCACTGAAGAAACTGTTTGCTTCCAGGATGGATGTTGTCAGAGAAGAGAGTCCAGGTGTCCCTTTTTAAGAGATCAAGTAGATGGTTAATTACAGATGTGACAGTGTTTAGCATGTCTCACAGACATGGCAGGGAATATAGAGAACAAGGATTTTCTAATAAAAGCCATGATGTGTCAACAAAAATTTGTGAAGGCTTGTGGGATGGTGGCAGGTCTTAGTCCAGTTATGACCATCTTCAGAACCTCTCTCATAATGTGGTTTTCGCTTGGCACAAAATTTTCTTCATCTGAAACCTACAGCTTTTAACCATACAAAATGCATGGAAGTTTCTATTCAGAGGGCCGGAGCTTACTTTGCTTCTGGGTGCTGTGTGTATTAAAGTAATAGATGTATAATGAAACTGTGATTTCTTGAGCTTGGTGAAGTATCCTGAACTACAATGGCTGTAATGGAATCAAGGCATTTGTCCTTAAATGTAAATGGTTTGTCTGTAGTTTTGTACGTCTAAATGTAGCAATGTAAGCAGTGCCCTTTCTTTATGTAGTCAGATTCACGAGTATTTGGGAGATGAGACTGTTGGCAGTTCCACTTAGCTTAAATACCATATTCCTAATTGTTTAAAGGTCAATACTTTCAAAAGAAAGGTAGCCTACAATGCTTCCAGTGCTGAAGCCTCTTATGATTCCCGTCCTGCAGAAAGGAAATGCACCCATTGCAGAAGCACAGTGCTCTTCAGTGAAAAGCATTACACCCCAAGCTGCCAGTTCATCCAACCTAACTTTAAGCGTGGTGTGAGCTGATAGATGGTGACTGTGTTTGAATTGCCTTCTGTGTGTTTGTTGGAGAGCAAAGCGCTCTGGAGGTGCCCGCCCAGCATTCTCCCAGTTGTGTATGAGATTGTATTTCTATTTTTAGCAACTGTTAAACACCAGAAGTAAATTAAAAGAGCCTATGTTCAAAGGACAGCAAGGCACTAAAATGGAGCTCTCCCACTTAAATAACTAGTTTTTTAATCTTTCTTTTAGCCATGCTCTAGAATCTTACACTGCTCTTCCTTACAACATGCGCAGTCCCTGCCCTTCAAATCCAATCAACCGACCAGCTTACCAAGGGAGCAACCCCGTCAGTGATGTCTGGGCTCTTCACGCTCTGCGCATTGTCGCTAAATATTTGAAAAGGTAGTATGTTTAACAGCCACCCTCCTCGCAGTATTTAAGTGCCCAAAAAGGGATGCTTAGAAGAACTTGAATTTTAGGCGAAAATAACGCAAACTACTGTATTAAACCTTAATTTTCTACCCTGGATTTCTCTTAAATAAAGCAAGAAGTTTTTCGATAAAATTGAAAGTAAAATTAGGGTTACTAGGTTGTCTTGAGGAAGTAGCTTTTTAAGGCCTCTGTGAATCTATGTTATAGGTCCTCAAGCTGCTTAGCTAATATGGGAGCAGCATTCACATATTTTTTCAAGAATCCTCTTTCTATGACAGTATAAGGGGAACACGTAACAAACAGAACAAAATACTGCTGGTGTAATTTCTGTGACTGTCAGTGTAAATTAAGATACTTATACATCCATCAAGAAGGTAACCACATGCACTTACAAATGCATTTACTGAAAACTAGTTCATACATAGAATCACAGAATGGTTTGGGTTGGAAGGGACCTTAAAGATCATCTAGTTCCAACCCCCCTGCCACGGGCAGGGACACCTTTCCACTAGACCAGGTTGCTCAAAGCTTCATCCAACCTGGCCTTAAACACTGCCAAGGAGGGGGCAGCCACAGCTTCTCTGGGCAACCTGTTCCTGTGTCTCACCACCCTCACAGTAAAGAATTTCATAGAAGACCTTCAATTTAGATTAAGTTTTGAGTTAACTGGGAGTTGGTTTTGATCCCTACCAATAAAGTTTTAGCCTATATACAGTTTTTGTATGCCATATGCACTTTTATTAAAGATCAATGTGGGGTTTTTTGTAAAAGATTTTTTACAGTACCTAGCTAGTCAAAGTAGTTGTTTATTCTTCTTGTGGAATCTATTCATCAGACTTTTTCTGTGTTGTCAAACTACACAAGCAGTCTGATGTGTAGGAAGGCAATGAACCCTGTCCTCTTCCTGCACGGATGGTGGGGTCCAGACCACCACCTAATGAGATGATGAGAAAGCTGGAGTGATCTTGGAGCCTTACGTAGGATGGCCAAAGCTACTAAGTAGAATTGTTTAAACCACCACTGATGTGAATATGGCTAAATTCACTCTTATTTACTCAGTTTTTGGAAAAGTGAAAGTAAATTTGCCCTTCACTGAACCAGTTTGATCTACTTACTGATCCAGAAGCAGGATTGTTCTCTGACTGAAGTGTGACTTGATTCTATTTCTAGCATTTTTATCTTAGACGTTTTTGTATATCTGTCCATAAAGAAGCCCTCTCTCCCTTCTCCATCCTGAATTACCAATCCGTTTGTGAATTCACTGATACCATTGTCTCCATGGTGCACAGAGCCATCAGAAACCCCGAAGACCGTGAAGCAAGAGCCAACATGCACCTAGCAAGTGCTTTTGCTGGTATTGGCTTTGGCAATGCTGGTGTTCATCTCTGGTGAGTACAGAAAAATGTTAAGCCCATCCAAGGTCAGCTTCTAGCTAGTGTTTGTTTCAGATTATCAAAGACATTGCTGCCTTTGTTGCTGAATATATAATAAGACATTGTAGCCTGGCCTGTGATGCAGGGCGAGCCATGTGTTGTGAGAAATTGATTGGCTCTTGGCATTCACGTGTATGAGGACTGTGTATTCTGGTTTGTGATACTCCAATCCAATCATGTGAAAATTCCAAAATGTGGCTGCCTTTACCTGCCTTGATAGTACAAACCGTAGTTAGAAAAAAACCCAAAACACCAATGCTATTTAAAATGTTGGATTTCATGCCAGCTGTTCTGCAGTGAGACAGCAATGAGGTAATCTTGTGCCATTCCTGAACTGATGCAGTTGTCTGTAAGTTTGTCCGTGGGGTAGGCATTCAGCAGGCTGGAATGAGCTGTAATTAATATTGCAAGGCAATGTAGTTTCATATGG
Source organism: Nyctibius grandis (assembly GCF_013368605.1). NCBI lineage: Eukaryota > Metazoa > Chordata > Aves > Nyctibiiformes > Nyctibiidae > Nyctibius > Nyctibius grandis. The sequence continues at coordinate 74,346,941 of NC_090660.1, forward strand.
CCAAAAATCTCAGAGAAGCAAAGCCTAAGCCTGAAATATGTGGAGAAGTTATTAGCAGTCATTCTCTTCAGAGACCTTCCTTTTATTCCTTTTGTTTGAGCAAATCCACTCTTTAATTATAATTTCAAATTAAATGTTTATTTTCCTCAGGCAGTGTGATCAGGTTATAATGCAGATTACGCTAGTAACTGAGCATCTTTCAGTCTGGTCAGTGGAGTAATGTAACTTCACACTCGCAAAGTAAGGAGGTACTGTTTTTTACAGCTAGGTCCCTAACGTGCAGAGGGGTGAGGGTTGTCTGCACCTAATATCCATACCATACATGTACCTAAATACATTTTGAGTATCTGTACCTGCGATTTGCATACAGAAGACTGACTGCACAAGGGACTGAACACACATTTTTCCAAATACCAGGAGAGCTGCCCTAACCACTTTCTCTCTACTCTCTGTTCCAGCCATGGAATGTCTTACCCTATTTCTGGTTTGGTGAAAACTTATAAACCAAAGGATTATAATGTGGATCACTCTTTAGTGGTAAAACTTGGTTTGTCTTTGTATTATACATTTCAATTCTCTGTTACCTCACATTAATGAGCATTAAAGCACATTGAAGTTGAAAGTACATGTCCTGTTGATGTGATTTTGTTCTTTGTTCTTTTTCTTTCCCCAGCCACATGGCCTTTCTGTGGTGCTGACATCCCCAGCAGTGTTTGCTTTCACAGCACAGGTACATCCTGAGCGGCACTTGGAAGCTGCAGAGATATTAGGTAGGAATGTCTGTGGATACAACTTACTCACACAAATGGAATTCTTTCCAAAATGTCTTTTTGGGAGGAAAAAAAAATGTGTGCAAGCAATTGTAGTTGGTTGCTGCAGGGGTTTTAAGTTTAAAAAACAAGATTCTGGAGTCTGAGTTACACGTAATGCAAACTTAGGTAAAATAACGCTAGATTTTTATATTGGATGATGTAGTTAGAGAAGCAAGCTGGAGAAGTCTGCTTCTTGGCTAGAAAACTGGACAGCTGAAATTAACTGTAGGTCTGTTATGGATCAGGAGACAGTAGCTGTGATTGGCATCTCTCTTGGTGCTTTATGGAGAGTAGTTACTTTAGAATAGATGATACCATAAAACAAACCAGTACTTAGGTGCGTCTGTTAGCTAAAAGGAAGCATATTGCCTAACAAATTCCCTGCTGTGGCAATGAGTTAGGACAGAGTGATGTCCTGAATCACTCCTGCTCTTTTTCCGTGGCACACAACTGTGGGTTTTGGTCTTTCTAATGTAGGCCTAAGCTTGTTTGTAGGTGTTGGAAATTCTCAGTGGCCGATGTCAAGGGAAAGCATGGAGTAGCTATTCTGTGGACACATCTGTGGTGGCTCAGAAATGAGTTAATGAACAAAGTGGTGTTTTCTGCTTCTTAGCAGAATAAAAGTAAAAGCTACAAGCTGACAGCTCATTTAAAGATTACCTTTTCATACAGTGCTCTATTATCTGTGCAACCCATCACGAGAAGGCGTGCTAGAGAAAGGATACCTCTTCATTGCACCCCCATCGTGACTGTGTGTAATCTTGGAGCTGTAGCAGTGTAGCTTTGACAGCACAACTCTGCGGTGGGCTGATTTATTTATATCTAAGGTCAGGTTTTTGTCTGCCCTAGCCTCTGTGTTGCAGCTAAACTGCTGCTAATACCCTTGCTCGCTAATGAGCAGTCACAGTCACATGCACAGCAGTGTAGAGAGTAGAGAGAAAGTGGTTCGGGCAACTGTCCTGGTATTTGGAAAATTTGTGTTCAGAGCCTTGTATGGTCAGCCTTCTGTATTCAAGTCACAGCAATCCAGTCACATGTATGACTTCCTTGTATAAGTAATCTGAAAGCATTGTGGGTTTCAAGAAAGAGTGGGACTTTTATATAGACAATGAAAATATCACAGTATTTTAAAGAGGATGTAAAACATGGTCAGAAAAACTACATTGAGGGAAAATTCAGTTTATTTTATAAAAGTTGGCTATGAGGTTTGTTCAGCCTTGCTCTGAAGTATGCAGTCCTGCCTGTGGTCAAAACCAGAACACAAACCTAGTTGGAATCATATACTAAGCTACAAAATGTCTGTGTTCCTATGGTAATAACGCACAACTCAAAGTAGACTAAGAAATTGTTTCTGGATAACTGGCCAGCACAGCATATCAGAGAATTTGAAATCTAGCTCTTTGATTTTAAAACAAGTGGTTGAAAAGCAGTTCCTTTAGATTTTGTGGTATGAAGTGCTGCCATGAATTCTGTCTCTAAAAGCTCTGTTAATTTTCTCAATAGAAATTTAAACAACTTTGTTGTCTGCCTTGCTCTAAAGGGACTCTGACAAAAAACATGTTACGTGGAATTGAATTTCTTAATTCCCAGCTGAGGTGTTTACTTCTGATTCCAGTCCAGAGTCCATCTGACTACTGTAGCTGATTCAAATCTGTCATGTTGCCAAATGCAATGACTAAGAAGGTATTTTATGACATGAAACAGATTACTAAATAGTTATGTTGTGTATATGTACAGCTGTGAATTTGGGTACAGCCAGAAAAAGCTTAATACCTCCCTGGGTGGGTTTTTAAACAGTTGAAATAGGTGTGCGTGTGGCCAGAAATTTTCTAAGTGCAATCAAAGACTGATGTATCCTTTAGGTTGAGCAAAAAGAAAGTACTAGAACTATAACAATGTTTTAAAACTGCCCTTCACATTTATTGTCCTTTTCCTTCCTCCCTTTCCCTTTTACTTCACTATCTGAATATACTGGATTTATATCCCAGTTACTCCTCTACAGCAAAACCCAGGATAAGCTCAGACTGCATGGCATAATCCCAGTAGCATAAGACTTTGTACAAGACTCTGTCATACCTTATTTATCAATTTCTCCCAGACATTATCTACTACAGTACTGCCAGTCTTACTACTTGAATATCTGAGCTCCTCTAATGAGCTTGTTCATTTCCTGTTCACTTAACTTCCTTTGAATGTTACACTGAACTGCATGAGGATCACAGAAAATATATTTCCTGTAGCTGTGTTGTGCTCTTACTCATCTCAGTATGGCACTTGGACCTAACATAGTTCTGGTGTAACATCATTGAGGTTACACAGAGAACAAATTTAGCTCAGCTTACTTTGAAAAAAAATCATATGGAGGAACCTGTGTCACCTATTTGAACATGTTTTTATTATTACTTTTAAAGGAGTCCTGACAATTCATTGCAGAAGGGAAAGCAAGCTAATTCTGCAAGAAATACTGGTAATCTTTCATTTTATATTGATGCTTTCATTACGGTTCAGTAGATGTTTCAAAGATACCAGTTCCTCCTCTTCCGTTCTACATTATCCTACACAAGTTGGCACATATTCAAATAGCATGGTTTAGGATTTACTTAACCCCTTGAACACTGCCCTGCCACCTCCTGTCTTTCTCAGCCTACATGATCTAGTCCTCTCTTTGAATGTGTACTTGAACAGAATAGTCAGCGGATTGCATGCCCTCTAGATGTCAGCAAACTCAAGACCTTAAAATAAAGTTAGCATTTGGCACACTGTCCATAAAAATAAATAGCATTGACGTTCATGCCTTAGCTTCTTTCCTCTCAGCAGTTAGTCAGACTGAAAAGTGCTTCTCCCTATAAGCACAGAGGGAAAGGAAGTTAACCTCGTGGCAGTTACTCTTTCTGGCAGCAGTTACCTGCTTCTCCTGATCTTGTTTTATTTCACCTTTTACAACCTACTCCAACTGTAAAATGAAGACTGATTCCTCTTTTTACTCCATGTTGCTTTTAGGGCAGTGACTGTTATGTATGGATATGTATTCAGCTGATATTATGATTAAATTCAGTCCAGAACAGGCTTCCTCCGTTCTCTCCACCCTACAGTCAAGGCATTATGTCTTATTTTAGGAGCTGACATCCGCACTGCCAGAATCAAAGATGCGGGGTTTATTTTGGCAGACACGCTCCGGAAATTCCTGTTTGATCTGAATGTTGATGATGGCTTAGCTGCAATTGGTTATTCTAAAGCAGACATCCCTGCATTAGTCAAAGGCACTCTACCTCAGGTAAGAGAGAAAGCAAAAGAGTTTTTCTTGTCAAATAAAATGGAACAGATTTTTGGAAAAATAGAAGTGTTTCTTTTCAAGCAAATGTTTTTTCTGGTCCTACATGAAAACAATTAAAATGGAGAATATTATGGATAGGCGACTGTATTTTGTTTCTCTGCATAGTTTAGGTTTTTCTTTTCAGTGAGATGGAGTACATGCTGCAGTCTGTTCTTCACATGGATTCAGAAAGAATGGCTAGGTGTTTGGTGTTTTATTTTTTTAAACATCACATTTTCAAAAAAGAGAATGTTTTTCATAGACCTTTGATCTTTGTAGAAGATACTGGTTTTTCATAACTATCTGTGTTAATTATGTATGCAGTATGGGTTATAGATAAAGCCTTAATACCAAGTGCTATCTGGCAAGAATGATTGAGCTCACTTTGCATTAAACTTTTCCGTATTGAGAAGTTCACTTTTCTTCCCAGATGCTTTTTTGTTCCATTGACCCCCATCAGAATTTGAAATAAGGTCCCCTGGGATGATATAGATTAAACTTGTAATACCCTTTATTGTTTCAGTGCTCACAAAGACACTGCAAAAAGCAACATACCACTCCAAAAGCAAAATCCAGTATCTTCCTTGTAAAAAGACAGTTTGATTCATATGCTGTGGACTGTTCTGTCTACTTAGGATTTATTTCCACCAAGTAGCAAGGGAAATAAACACTACAGAGAAAATGAAAATTTTGTAGGCTGAAAGGTTATTCACGTTTTACAGCGGTACCTCTTACCATGTCTAGTTCTTCTCATTCATAAGTCTCAGAGCAACTTACAGTAGAGGGTAAATATTAATATTCCTATTTTATACCTGAGAAAACGACACAAAGGTGCAACTATTTAGGATCACACACAACAGTGCAGTGGCAAAGCCAGGAGGAAAACTAAGGTACCTGAGCACCCATCAAATAGGTTATGCGTCTAAATTGTTATGGGGCATTTTGGAGATTTGTTTTGATAAATATGTTCCTTTAAAACATTTGGATTTGGGTCATCACAAGCACAACACCTCATTGAAGGCATGGTTTGCATAGCTGGGAGAGGGGGAAGGTTCTTCACCAAAAAATGTTGAAGGAGTTTTTTGTTTGTTAGCTTAGCTCAAATTGACTTTTAATTCATTTACTGTCATCTCACAGCACTGATGATTAATTGTACTGTGTAAAATGAGATGACCCAGCAGTTTCTCAAACCTCATTTTTGTATATGAGATGTAAAATGATGAAAATGTATTAGTGTTCCTTAATAGTCCATTATTACCCACAGAGGTAGTCCATACAGTTTAATCTTTGGTATATTTTTTCTTTTCATCTTGCAGTAGGTTTTCTTTGGAATACAGCACTGACCCATTCACGTCGGCAAGGCAGCATGGTGCAGTGGGGATAGCACTAAGTGTGCGGGGTGTATTCCACACTGTGAAGCGCAGGCTGCAGGAAAATAAAACTAATATGCTCTGACTGCTGGGACTCTGGGTGGGAACTCTGTTGGGACAAACATTTATGCTTGAAGTTAAAACAGAATTTTATTTTCTTTTCGAAGTGAGTCTATTGAAATTGATCCTATTTACAGAAAGCAGTGAGTCTAGCAAAGAAGGTGCTGTCCCAAGGTCTAAGGTGGCTGGCCCTGTGATGGTGTTTGAGGGGAGATGGGGAGGACTGAAAATGAGAGACCATGGAAGGGCTGTTGTCTAGCCCACCCACTCCCTGCAGACATCCCAGAGGCAGCTGCAGTGGGGCTGAACCACTGATGAGCCAGGAGTTGCTCATTTTTGGCACTACACCAGAATGCACTGAGTCAGACTGGGTGAGCTGGGGCCTTGCTGTCTAGGCACCAACAAATATCAGCAGGCTTGTGCAGAGGGAGTGCTGGTGCCTCTGTGTCGAGGCATACAGGAGGAGCATCTGTTTGCAGCCTTCTGTTAATATAGTTGGGAAATGCTACAGTCTGTCAGGGCAATTGTCTCCTGTCACCAGTGTGACTTTACAGATAACTCTGTCCATCTCGGTGCACGGGGCTGCAAAACTGTAATTTGGCCCAGAGTGTCCTGATATAAGCCTGATGAATTTACTGAGTACTTGAGCACTGAGTTATTATATTTTGCATATTGTGAGTCTGAAAAAAACAACAAATTTTTGCTCTAGTGCTGTTTGAATTTTCCATTTGGTTTCAAATGTGTGTAGAAGAATCTTAGCCTTTTCTTTGGCTGGATCTGTGCGTCGCAGCGCTGGTCAGGAATGGGGAAAGAGGTATCATTTGATTGCTACTGCTGCACCAGCAAAGCTTCTCGTGTAGGTAAAGTTAAGCACACAAAGCTGCGCTTCTCAGACTCATGACAAGCCATGCTAACCATGCTGCTGATGATTATGAACTGTGAATGTCTCACAGCTGACTTCCTTACCATGCTAGACCAGTATTTCACACGTTAAGTTCACAGTGCGGTGGCCTCTCTTGCTGTGTAACCACATCCAGCCTGGCCACAAATTGCAGCCCCGTGGGTTGAGAGGGGAAGTGGGGCGGCTGCAGTGTTGCACTGCAGCATTGGGCTGCGGCAGTGGTGTGTGCTCCACTGGGAGCGCGGCTGAGCTGAGCCTCCCTCCAAGGCAGGGGGCTGGAGGAGCCCCTTCGCCAGCATCCCACTCAGTGTGTGGGGCAAGGCCCCTAGCAAATGACATCCACTGTCTCACATATGAAAAAGGGGGGAAAAAATTTCGAGCTTTTACTGGGACAGCCTCTTCCACAAGGGAGATGTTGAAACAGGTGGTAGCAGAAGAAACTCCATTTGCCAAAATACACTGCATTCATCTAAAGCTAACACATTCCTAGCGTAGGCCTGGCTTCTGTCTTTGCAGATTTTGTAATTCTCCCCAATCTTTCAATAAATGTTAAAATAATTGATTGTTGAAAGTATAAAAGTACTAATCAAAACCAGTACGAGTGCATGAATGTTAGGCCCTTCCAGGTGAGTGTTTCTGCAGTAACTGAACACCTACACTGATACAGCTCCTCATCCTCAGTAGCGCGTGACTTTTCTGAATTGCCATCCCTGCCTTTGGGGTTATTTTGTCAAGCAGAGCAGCAAAGCATATACCTGAGTTTCATTTCAGTCAGTGGGACTTCAGCACCCAAAAATTCTGATGAATCATGGTCCGAATGAAGACCAACCACAACTATTTTGTATTCTGATTCCAGAGTGTCAGGCTATTTATTAATCAGTTTCACTACCGACCCTGACTGTATATCTTTTTTGCAGTCTTGAGTTGCAAGCACTGTTTACTCTCCCCAGCTATGGCAGTTCCTGGGCTTTGAGAGACCTTGTATTTTTTAAATCTTGGTCCCTAGAAACTGACCTAGTTCCAATGCTGGCAAATGAATTTTGAAATAGACTGTATTCCCAGGATACTACCCACCACTGTACTGACATATGTGACTGACAAGTCACGTATTTGAAGTACTTGACTTTGCAACTGAACTGCATTTTAATCTTGCTTCTGTGTATTTAATTATAGGCAATTTAAACTAATATATTATTGAAAGTACTGTACAGCTGATGATGGTTCAACCTTAATTACTTGATTACTTATTTGCAAAACCTTGTTATTCTCTGTGAAGGACATTAGTTCAAAGGCACATAGTTCAGCTACTGTTTGATTAATTTTATTGGCAACCTTCTGTAATCCAGTTTTTCTTTAATCTTGCAGGAGAGAGTGACTAAACTATCGCCACGTCCTCAAACAGAAGAAGACTTATCTGCCCTCTTTGAGGCTTCCATGAAGCTTTATTAGCTTAAACATTTTGTTCCGAAAAGTGTGCTCTATTCTAACACAAAGGTAATTTCTTACAGATACGGGGCTGAATTTGTTTAGAGAATGGAAGAACTTGTGTGTCTTTGACTTCTGTTCCATTGTACACTGCCAAAAGGTCAAGTAATTAATCTTTAACTAAAGAGCGCTCTGAAGTGAAGACTTGGCTGTGTTTTTTTTTCTTGCTCAGTAGTCAGTGGTATTCACTTGCATAAAAGTTGGAGCAGACTTCTCACTCTACTGAAGGCTTTCTTGTGCTTTACAGGTGGTCAAAGGTGGAAAAATGTTTTAAGGGATATTCCAAAATATTTTACAAATTATGGGTCTTACTAAAATTATCTGTGATTTTTTTTTTTTAAAAGTCATGCTATTTAAGAAATAAATGGGAGCATTTTTAAATAGGGAAGGGGAGTTACCCTGTGGAAAATGTCAACTTGCTGTATTCTGTTCCACTTTGTCATCTTTTTACCATCTGGCTTCACTGAGAAGGCTATTGAACTGGGGTACTTTTTGTTGTTTGGTTAAGAAAAAACCTACACACTTCATACACCTCTGGGAAAGGCTTCCTGAAAGTTTGCTTTGGGTTAAAATTTTGACATGTATTGTCAGATATTTATCTTTCCTTTTAAGATCTATATGAAGCATTCACAGGAGGAGCCAAACCAGAGTAAAGCATGGTCACATGCTCAACAGAAACCACATAACAGCAAGACATCATCCATCATGGTTGTTTTGTCTCTGTGCAGGCAACAGCTCCCTTTTCCTGCTGCATTCTGTGGAAAGAAGCTATCATCAACTGTATCTTGCTTCTCTGTGAAGCAGTTGCTGCTGCTGAGCTCCTGCAGGTGCTGTCACTCAGAGCACAGCCACCAGCTTAAGGAAATGGCACTGTGCCGTGGTTCAATATTAAAAAGCGGTGGTGTAGCGTATGGCTGCACAGTGCCCCACTGAGAGCGCTGGTTAGACATGGGAAGGAGTGTGCACGTTCAGAGCGTTAACTAGCTGGTTGACTGTCAACTGAGAAAGGGAAGTGGGAAAGGGAGAAACGAAACTAAAATTTTAATACTATTTTTCTTGTTTTAAAAAATGCACATGGTTGTGTGTACAGTTCATTTAAATCAGATTCTGCTTCACGTTGGACCCTTTCAGAATCTGATTCATGCAGCTACCACAGCACAAGACAAATGTGAGAAGAACCACATAACTTCTGTTGTGCTTATTTATTTCTGCTAGGAAGAGAGCACTTTTCAGTCATGCTGTTGAAGTAGAAGGCTCTGTACTTACACCTCTGCATTCTTGTGTTTGTCTGATAAAGCTAGTGCTATCCTAGAATCTGAGGACAGATGCTGGATATTGACATCGGATCTGTTTTAATGCTCAGTTAAAATAGGTGGATGGATACTGGTTGAAGCCTGGGAGTGTTCTTTTTAACCACAGAAGGGGTTTAGTGGACATAGGGACTCTTCTGCCAGTATGTCTCAGCCTGTGCTGGGACACACGTTTGATTTCCATGTCCTTCTGAATCTTGTCCTCTGCAGAAATTGCCCGCAAGAACCTCTGTCACGAAGGCCGATGTTGTAATAGAAAGGGGCAAGGGATTCACTTTATTGTGTTGTGTAAAGCTGCCATGTTTGAAAAAAACCTTTTTGTCAAACCCTTTTGTATATAATCTTTTGGCCTGTTTCATCTTTCCACTCCTGTCTTTTCCCAGGCTGTGGTAGCTGTACGGAGTCCTGAAGAGAGAATGTTTTTTCCAGGAGCCTAATGCATGGCAGCCATGCTGTGTTTGGGGAGGATATGCTTTCTAGGGAACTGAACAGCACGTGGCTTTCATCACTGCAGCAGAGCACTTTGATAGGCTAGTTAGGAATGTAGGGTATTTCCTTCCAGCACACTTTTTATTTGCCATTTATGCCAGTATGGCACTTATTAGCAGACTGCATTTTCAACTGACAGAACCTTGCAGTGAACTTCCTATACTAGGTAACCCAGAGCTCTTGCTAGTTTTTAAATTAAGCTTCACATCCCCCTCTGATATAGTGAGTTTTATCAATATTTTATAGATGAGACAAAGAGTTTGATATAATACCGAACCCATCATAAGGAGATGGTGCTGTAAGAAGGGCCATTTCTGTTTCCCACACCCCTTTTGCAGCATCAAGGTCTTTGGCTGGCTTAAACTGGTTATGAAATCTCACTCATGGACTTCAGCTACACAAGTGTTCTCCCACCACTAGCAATTATTAGTTGCTAGTGGAAATCTTCTGAGTAAAAATCAAGGGAGCTCAAGGCACCCCCACAGTGCTGTCTTTCAAATAATGATGGTGTGACAGGGAGTCATGCCCTGGCTCCCAGGCAGTGGTAGTTTTATTCACAACTGAAGAGTTACCAGGGTTTTTCATGTATTGTCTTACTAAATTACTCTGTACTGAGACAGTCTAGTTGGTCAAATATATCTGTATCTTCGAACTTGCCTATTTTTTGCACATGAGCCTGGCATTTGTACGGGGAGCTGGGGTGACGCTGTAATTGTGAGTGCCCAGCGGTGGTTGGACACATGTGTGAAACCTGGGCAGCTTGTTCTTGTGGCTTCTCTTACTGCTGTGTTACTCAGGTTCTCCGTGATGGACCTGGTATTGCCTTTAGATGATACGGAAATACAAATAAATAATATTGTACTTGCTCTAAACACAAGCGCGTTTGAGAGCAGTGTTTAACTCTGTCATGTTAACTTCAGTCTTATAAAGCAACTATGAACCAAAAGCACTGAGAGAAAGTAGTCTTTCGCTAGCTTCCCAGCGCATAATGAGTCTTCCTGCAACATTGTTTGCCTGGTGAGCTTGGCGCTGTGTGGGCAAAATCATTGTATCGTGGGTGACAACCGAGAGCAATGTTAGAGGCGTTCCAGAAATAAAAGCACCTGAACTGCTGCACGGCGTTTCTGTGAACATTTCAGACGATTTCTGCACACCTTACTCTGTGTATTGAGTACATAGTTGTAAGTATTATTACATATTTCATGACACCACTAGCAATCCTTGTATGTCATACTTGTTAGCAGTAGGGCTTGATTGAGTCCCTCCTTCTTTCTTGTAGAGTCAGAGACTTACTTTCTGTCTTAAACAGCTATAACTATATCGAAGTATTTGTCAGTCTTTACATAAAAAAGCACAAATGCTCAGTTTATCTAGACCATGGTTTTTGAATAGGTTTTAAGGAAGCATAAATGGCACCTGCTCAGTCATGACAGAAGAATGGTTTGAGAGACTCTAGGAACACCTAGTAGAGTAGGAGTTACCACATCTTCTGTCTTGTGGTTGGCTTTCCATCCCCTTGAGACCTGAAAAATGGAGAAAGAGTGATGGTTAAGAGACACACAGCCAAGCTATGCCTAGGCACTTTCCATAACCCCTCAGTAAATCTGCTTAAGCATCACAGTGCTCCAGGATGTGTGCAGTGTGCCTTGGGTTCAACAGCTCCAGCCTAATAAATCCATCACTGCATTAAGTGTGTCTGTCGAGAAAGGACAAGGGCAACCTGATGCAATGTGGCAGGAGGCCTAAAGGTACGGTCTCCATTTTCCTCAGACCATCCTTGAGTGCTTCCTAAATAAAAGGGAATTTAATTTGGATTCAAACACCAGCTAGTGAATACAGAAAGTGATGCAACCGTTTTCCTGATCTCACCAGGAGCTGTAGCTCGCGCAGCGGTACGCAGACTGCTTGTCTGCCACAGTGTCAGCCCTGGGCTGTGGGAAGAGGGTCTTCTACACCTACCCACCCCTACTAATCCTGCCTGATAACCTGGTTCCATCTTTGACTCATCAGCAGGCCACCTGCAGAAGAAGAGGTTCCTCTGTGAGCAATGGTGTGGTGGGACTGTCAGTGACTGAATTTGCAGAGGTCTCAGCTCTCTTTGCACATGCGTTTTTTTCCGCAGGCAGTTACCTTTGTACTTACCCGCAGTGTACACATGAGAAATCACACAGGCTCTGTTACAGAATGTTCAGGGCATATTTTTTATGTATAGTTGTCCACGAGAATAAGCAGAAGCTTCTACTGTTGCTCTGAATTTCTCAGTGAAACTGAGACAAAAAAAAACCAAAACCTGGGCTATCATTAGGAAGGCTGCAGTTCTCTTAGATGCAACATTTCTGAATACAGTTTTATATTTTGCCAGTTCTAGGGTCCCATTAAATAACCCACTAAAATGCCATTAGTTTTATTTTTTCGCCATTATACTGAAACAGCTGCCATGAGTGGGTTGGTAGAAAATGTTGTGCAGCCAAACAATAACAACAAGAGGAAGGACCATTTGACACAGCCCAATGGAATGTTAATCAGGATCTTAAGTTAACTACTTTTCTAGTAATAGGAGAGAGGATGAAAAAAATACTTCCAGTCTTTGGTTTCTTTTGAAAAATTACATGCACTCTGTTTTCAGAGAACTCTAAATACAACAAATAGCAGCAGATATCTTCCTTATTTCTCTGAACATGAGAGTTAAAGGGAGGGAAAGTTAATGCACATCCGTGAGGTGGCACAGTTAAGTGAAAGAGGAAATGTGATATGTATCCTTTGGAGATCTGTGTTAATTCACACTGTAGAGCCACAGAGCTTGGTTCTGCAGCCATGTACACTGGCAGCACGTACACCATCGAAGACAACCGAGCGGTGACAGAACAATGGCTGTGCCCACACCGTCATCTGAGCTCCCAGTAGATGTTTAATTTAATCTAATACCACCGTATCATGAAATATATATATCGTAGCACAAACACTGGTTTATTGATGTGGAACTTTTCCTCCATGTTCCCTGACTCGCAGTGACTTTGACCTACTCGAACAATGCACTGGTGCTTTTCCTGGGGTATGCTATTCGGATGTTTGACCATACAGCCTTAAATTAGCAACTTGACATTGAAATGTTGATTTACACCTGCAGTCAAATGGATAACACATGTTAAAGACTGAGTGTCAGCAGCTCCAATATGTTATCACTTCATTCTGTGGCATTGTCACTTGCCTTTATGGCATTTAAGGACACCATTGTGTGGCATTGTTGGTATGGCCATGGACACACCTGTGGGGGGCTGACAGTGTGTGTGGACTTTGTCATCTCTCTAAAAGCTGACATCACTTTCAAAAAATCACTGTGAAAGTTTGGATGTTTAAGTGATGCTGTATATTTTAAGACAGCATTGGAAATAAAGATGCTTTTTTGCTGGCATAAAAAGCAGTTAACATGGAATAACTTGCTCTTCTGACCTTTTCACCTTAAGGAAGATTAATCGCCGTTTAGATCAGAACTTCCCCCCTGAACAGGGGTCTGAAAGCTTCAGGGATTCAGATGGACAAAGAAAGTCTTTTCACCTCTAGGTCACCAGCACAGACCTATGGTGTCTCTCTAGTGACCATTAGATGGTTGCTCACTAGTTTATGTGCGAGAGCTGGTGGTCGTAATCACTTTTCAAATGGACAGGTCTCTGCCTCATGAAAGCTGTCACTACATGCTTATCTGAGCAGCAAGGAATGGGAATTAACACAAACGGAGCCTGAATTGCATTTGCCTTGCACTACTAAAACCTCAGAGCCTCTATAACACTAGTTTCAGTGGATCAGCCTTCTCCAGGTTCGTCTTTCCAAGCTAGGAAGGGTTGAAGCCACGTCAGTGATGTGCAGTGAGCAGTGACACTTTGGTGTTCCCTCCTGGAGGGCTGCAGTGTCTCCTCCCACTTCTGGAGCACGCAGGTCCCATTCAGACACATTCACAGTGGCACCACTCACATTTCAGGCAGTCAGGACATCCTAGAAGAGCAGGTCCCACAGCCTTCATGTAGCCATCTCCCAAGTTTAGTTCCTGGTGCGGTCAAGCTGATGTACTTCATACCTACTGTATTTGATGGAATTCCTAAAATTAGGACTACTCAGTTGGTAAAACTGAGCACAGAGCTAGGGGGCAGATTTTGATAGTAACATAACCGTTTGTGACTTCTCATGTCAGCAATGATAATGTCACCAACTGTAAAGCACAGTTCAGGCACCTACCCAACAGAGCCGGGCTAAAAGCGCCAACCTGCTGAACAAAGGCAGCGCAGCGTCGGCTGATGGCTGCTAAAGGTCTAAACGTGTCCTTCACTGGAGACAGCTTCATGTGCACAGCAAACAAGGCATTGGCAAAAAAAAATTACGTGTGTGCAGACATACACATACAGTTGCTTACAGCTGAGACATTGAGTCTGAATATATAACATGGTTACGTGCTAGAGAGTATAAAAAGTTGGAGAGCTAGGATCTAGAGGTCTACCCCTTTTTGGCTGACCAAGTTGAGAGGATGTAGAAATGTCAGACTTCAGGGGAACATCTAAGATGAGAATATGAATTTTACAAAACATTGTAAAAACTCAAAGGATGTAGAGTCTAAAACTGTGTAGTTATTAAGGAGAATGTGCTGTGTCTATTGCAAAGCCCCCAAAAACTCTTTCCTGTTCCCTTTTGTTTTCTTTCTCCCAGGCTTACCTCTGTACAGTGTGTGCCGTGTAGTTGACAGAGCAACTAAACAGATTACAACCAGAACTGAATTAATAAAGGTAAGCGTTTAAGTGTAAAAGCTAACAGGACAGAGGCAAAGGACAAGTAAAGATCATCAATTCTGTGAAAATCAAAGATCTCAGAGGCTGTGCGACTTGAAAAGGGCTGATGTCTATGTAGCTTATGAGCTTGAAAATCCTCCTGTGTATTTGCAGCATTAATTCCTCTTGTTATCTGAGGTGATCTACTTTAATCAGATGCCTAGAAACAAGTCAGGTACTTAAAGAAGATCTTTGACAGTGCCAAAGACCAAACCAGCAGGGAGACCAGATAACCCGCTTCATCTCCCCAAAACCCTCTTTAGGATAATTGACATCAGAGGGAGTCCCCCAGTGCCCCCTTCCAGTGGTTATGTTCACATCAGGAGCCAATAGTCAAAATAACCTTAAAATGTTTTAAAGGAAAAAATCGGGAGTGAAAAAGCCCCATCCAAAAATGATTGTGCTTTATCAGGGGAATAAAGACCTCACTGCTCAATTAGCTTGAAAAATGAATTAATCAAGGACAAATGTAATTAAAGTTCAGCATCTTAATAAGCTATTGTTGTCACAGCCCAATTTGGACATATCGCTCTTTTGTTGACATTTTTAATGCTTTCTGTGGATTACGAGTACATGCCCAGTGTATGAGAGCTTGTTAAGCTTCCATGTGCTCAGCCTGGCCCTAGCTTTAGTGCTGGCTCAGTGCAATCTCCGCTGCTGGCACAAGCTCTACGGGACTTGAACCTTGCAGTGCTGGGCATTGTGCTTCTCGCTAATTATTGTATGGACTTACTCAAGTATGTTTTACAAGCTCAGGGCAAATTTGTGAATGTCCAGTTATCTATATGCAACTTTTTTAAGAGGAGCCAACCAGGCTTGGGTTGGTTTTTTTTTTTCCTTAGGATCCTGCAGTATCTTTCTGTAACTAGTGGGGGATGCTTTCAGCCTGGCTTCCAGGTCTGGCTGGTGTTTCCTTTCCTAATTAGCAGAGAACTCTGTGCACTAGCCCTTTCAAACTGCACACCACTTGCATCCCTCTCTCCTGGTCCCCTATAGTGAATTTAAAGTTCAAAGTGTTTTTAAATGCCTCGACTGTCTTATTCCCATTTGGGTGAAACCTGTTACAGCAGCTTCCAGCCAGATGCAAATTAAAATGTTACTTTTGAAAATTCTTCACTTATTCACAGACCTTTTAGCCGTGCAGCGCTACTTTAATTTTGAACTAGTTTTGCAGACTGCTCTAAGAGTGAGGTGAAGCTGTTGATAGTGTATCTGTCTCTGTCTTCCTTTCATGGAGAGAAAAATAACAGACTATGTATGAGAACCTCACTTTATATTTTGCTTTTTTTCTTGGTTTTCCCTTTCAGTCATTGGCAGTTGTAATTCTGTGGCCCTAAAATGAAACAAAACGAGTTTCCTTCCACAAAAAACACTGCTTGCATTGCATCACACAGAAGTGTTTTGCAGTAAATATCTGCAAAGTGCAGGTGTAGTTTTATCCCATCTTATTTTTAAATGATTAACTGTGCATACTTCTGAATTCACAATCCTATTCCAAAAATACCTGTGGTTTATCCTTATCATATTGCCCAGCTAATGGTAAGAAATAGTCTCAAGTGGCTCAGTACGGATTAGATTCCCCTCTTACGCCACAGGGTACAAGATCCAGGGAGAAGCCAGAGACCTGCCTTGGGAAGAGCTCTGTCCTCTGCAGATCAGGGAATCCGCCGGCAATGCTGCATACGCTGAGAGTAGCAGGATGCTTCCCACCAGCTTCACTGGGAGAAAATGCTGCGCTGGAAAGGCATTTTGTTTACAAAGACCAGGATAAATAAGGTCTAGAGGTTTCCGATACTTAAATCACTCAAAGTTTTAATTACCTTTTTTGTAACCATAATTCAAATTTGGCTTTATTTGATTCCTTTTAAGTTTACCAGTTCTAACATACTTGGTCAACAGGACAAGCATCTACGCTTGTTTCTTCCAAATGTGGCTGAACAGATCCAGCCATGGGAAAGGCATCACCGCCACCTCACTGCAGTGACATTTTGCCAGCTTATGGCATGTTGACAAGATTCACTGATCCTTCTGCTGTTTTCATGAGTTGTTTTTGCCTCACCATACGTCTCTTCCCCTTGTCCACCGCTCCCTACTTTCTGCCCATGTTCCCAAAAATCAGATACCTTCCCTGTCCCAGAACTGCAGTTCAAGTTAGATGAATGTTTTGCCTGACACCATATGTCTGATCTTGTGTCCTGAGTTGTCCTCCTCCTCCTCAGTTGTCCCTGTTCACCTTTGGTCACCAAGTTCTTCCACTAGCAAATGTTTTGATCATTTACTGACAACACTGCGAGTTCAGGTATTTGGTAAACAGCTATATCACAGCCCACAGCGAGGAATTTGGATTCCACATGTTGGCTTGGGAGTCTTCAGTCAAAGATATACCCCAGTGGAAACACTTTTTTGGGTCTTCTCATGGCTGCAGCAGCACCACACGAATTACATTAATAGCTTATTAATTGTGTTTAGCAGTGAGGAAAAATTTGAGCATAGTTTCTAGATATTTTTTGCAATTTGGGAGACAAATAAATGATTCTTAGGATCAGTAAATGTGTGACTTCCTGCTCCCACCACAGACTGAACTCCTGTTAGGTCAGTAGGGAGCCAGAAGGAGATACTATGTGAAATCATCTGATGTGGCTCTGAAAGCAGTTCCTAGGTTGGACATCGTGGAGAGGATCTTCCTCAAGTCTAAAATTACTGTCCCGCTGTGCTTCAGCAGGTTACATGCAGTTGAGCTTTATGATACATTTCCTTGGCCGGTGTTATCACAGCTATTTTGTAGCTAGATAAACTAAGACATTTGTCCAAAATAACTCACGAACAGCTAGAAAAAAGTAGCCCAGTATGTGCGGTCCTTCTCTTGAAGCCACATTAAGATTTCCTGCAAAACCCTGGGCATTCATAGTGCTTGACTACCCTGTAAGATCTGGGCAGAATGAAGCAGCAAACTCCCTTTTGTGAACAGGGGAAAATTCATTCCCAGATGAGACAGATTATATTGGCCCTCTCGAGCCCTGTTTTTCTGTGGAAGTGACGTGAGAGCCTTTTGTCGGCTCTCTGCACAGAGTGACTCATCCCCAGAGCATCAGTCCTGTGTAAAGACAGGTGTTCAAAGCCTACCTGCTCCAAACCTGACCTATAACGCCATGAATGCCAGCTGGTAACCAGCTCTTGAGTCTCACTTCAGTTTCCACATCCCCACCACCCCTCAACATGATGAAACACCGAATACTTGTTCTCATGTTAAACCTGAGCTATGATTTAAAAATATCTTTAGGTCATAACTATAACTAGGATAACAATAATTCAGATCCAAAAGTTCCTCATATAGGACTCTGGATATCCAAAGGTGAAATAAAGGGTGAGTGAAATTTATTATAGCTTTTTTTTTCTTTTTTGATCAACTCTTCAGTGTTGCTCTTCATTTTTTTTTTTTATCCTTTTGAAAGCTTTAAAGCTTCCCTGCATAACCGGCTCTGCTCCATTCACTGTTGAATGGACGGTGCGCTGATCTTTTTCTTGGTGGGTAATGGATTTGGTTTGATTGCTTGACACAGGAACAATAAGGGGATAAACAATTGCTTTCGCGCCCGTGCAGCTCCCCATCTGTTGAGTGTGTGCGCCTTCAGAGGGAGCCGGGCAGGGACAGATGAACACGCCGACCGAGCCTGATGTTAATGACATCAGTCATACAAGCAGAACATGTGGCGCAATAAATCAAAAACTAATTGAACTTTTGCTTGATTATATTGCCGTCCCACCGCCCATTTCAAACACGGCGTGGTTCCCTGGGACAATGCCCCCAGCCCCGCAATGGCTTTGCCACCCTTGGACAGCAGGAGGCTGCCCTGGGAGGTGACAAGCGATACCAGCTTCTCTTCACTCGTTTCTTTCTTGAAACAGTGACACCTTCCGCTCAATCAAAATGCTTCCAGGCTCGGGATGTGTGTTTGACCAGTATTTATTATTTCAAAGAAGAAACGTTATGTGAATATGGTAGTGACAGCCCATGATTGCTGGCACTTTCCATCTGGGACTGTTGGTGACAGACATCTATAGGGGAAGTCAGCACTAGTTTTTGTGTTAATTACACACACATGCTAGTAGTGAAGGCTATTAATTAAACAGATATAATTTAATATCATTATTCACACTTGAAAGTGTTTCTGCTACACCAGTTGCTGGAGCCTACAAGCCAAAATTTTCAAGCTTAGGTGTCCATGGCAGCAGTAAGTCACCAGAAGTTGAGGGGGCTGATTTTCCTAGTTATGGAAAGGAACAATTTCTGATGGGAGCATTAAGGAATGAAAAGCTTTGACAAGAAGACCCTTTATTGAAGTGCATAAATATGGAATTAGGCCCCAGAACCATCAAGTTGTATAGGAACTCTTCTGTGACTGAGCCACCTGCCCTCCCTCTGCAGCTCCTGAAGGGTAGGGGCATATAGACCTATGTACATCTGCCTGACGTGCCCTTCTTTAGTCACCTGCATTTGAAATTTTACACTGAAGTGACCAGGATTCAGGTACTAGTTTATGAATTTAAAAGGTAAAGCACAAAATGCTTTTCTTAATACACCTAGAATCAGCTCCTCATTATATGAGAGGAGCAAATTTTTATGATAAATGTCTTAAAGTACACAAAGTATTAACTCAACTTATTTTAAAAATCCTTGCAGTACTTCTGTAAACATTTATTTGCCTATGCATTGTCTGCACAGAACAGACTTTACTAGCCATTTATTGTAGGGAATTCTGCAAACTGGTAAAAGGAGATGTAAAATAAACTGCTCCTATCTGAGTAGAGGTTTAAGTAACAGCTAAATTAGATCTTTGCATTAATAGTATTCATAGAAAGGCAGATGGGAGCAGAAAATGTTGCAATGAAGAATATGGAATGAGATGAGATCACAGCATCAGTCTGTCCTTTGTAGATGTGGACAATGATCACAGAGCCAGATTGGATTAGTGAAACCTATTTACCAGAAGTTCAGAGCGGTTGCATGAAGCTGAAAGGCAGTCAGGAGGGAGAGGTGGAAAATGCACCAGATTTACAGCTGCAGCGACGAGAATTTAGAAGTTTTCACCACTGTGATTTCATCCAAATGTGAGTACATCAAAACTGTAATGACTGCCACAGCGCTGTCTTTCAGATGGACGGGGTGTTTAGCATGGGGGAAATCTCTGAAGTGAGCGGCTGATCTGCTCTGCCGTGCCGTGCTCTGCCTGCAGTCCAGGGCTCGCTGCTTTTTTCTGGAGCTAATCCGTGCAGGTGCTTTGACATCGTGGCTGTGTGTAAAATGGTTGCACAGGCAAAACTGGGAGATCTGGGATCGGTGTTGATATACCTATGAGGTAATTGCTAAAGTGACAGCTTGCAACTGTGTGGCTATTCTGTCTAATAGAAAAGAAAATGAAGTTCTGTGAGCAGTTAGCAGCTCAGATGAACTGGGTGAACTGCATGAATGTTGAATTTAAGTCTGCTGGCTCAATAAGTGGAACATTTCCAAAGCCATGCCCTGGAAATGAATGCATGATTAACATTAATTGCTTGTAATGAAGAGTAAGAACCGGACAAAGCCCAGTCTGCATTTGATTAAACAAATTAGTTTAAACACAATGGCTGCATATTTCAGCAACAAGAAAGCAGGTAAAAGCAGGGAAAACAAATTGTGGGGCCAGAGCAGATCTTTACTTGCAAGCTGCGAGCATGAGCTCTCAGCTGCTTAATTTCAGAATATAAGTGGAAATGACAAAGTGAACTATCATTGTAATTGTTTTTGTTGCCTGAAAGCTGGGCTGTACATACAAACATCCTTTTGCAGGCAAATCCAGAAACCTCATCTGCAAGGATTCATTCTTCCCTTCCTGCTCCCACTCCCTGCAGAAAACCGTGTTTGCAGGGAGAGCCCTGCAGCCCCACTGTTTGCATTGCTGCCATTGTATTCCTGTGCAAGTGGGTCACTTCTGGCTACCTCCATGACTTGCTCCTCTTTCAATGGCTAGTGAAGTAATTGCTGGTGCTGTGACTTCTCTTTCATGCCTTGCCTTTCTTCAGCCCCCGTAAGCCATTTGCCACTCACTCTGGCAGACGACAGGCAGTGAGTTGGACTGTGGATCATATGTACTCTGAAAATATGTGAATTCATTACTGTTAGGCACATTTATGTGTTGTTCCTTGTGCATCAGCCTGGGTACCAATAACAGCACAACAGTACTTGCTTCTGGTAGAAATCTTTATAAACTGTGCTCCTCACACTGTCCAGTAAAATACTTAAAATGCCAGAGAGACAAGAAGATGATTCCTTGCATCACTAAACTTTTCTGCACTTGAGTGTTTTGCTTGTGAGCAATTAGTTTAGTCCTCACATGATGAAATTCCAGAAGTAAAGGTGATTTCGTTCGACACTGTCTCCCACAGCATCCTCCTAGACAAACTGGCTGCCCGGGGCTTGGATGGGTGGACTCTTAAATGGGTTAAAAACTGGCTGGATGGCCGAGCCCAGAGAGTGGTGGTGAATGGGGCAAAGTCCAACTGGCGGCCGGTCACTAGCGGTGTTCCCCAGGGCTCAGTTCTGGGGCCAGTGCTGTTCAATATCTTTATAGATGATCTAGATGTGGGGATTGAGTGCACCCTCAGTAAATTTGCAGATGACACCAAGCTGGGTGGGAGTGTCGATCTGCTGGAGGGTAGGAAGGCCCTACAGAGGGATCTGGACAGGTTAGATAGATGGGCCGAGACCAATGGCATGAGGTTCAACAAGAACAAGTGCCGGGTCTTACACTTCGGCCACAACAACCCCATGCAGCTCTCCAGGCTGGGGGAAGAGTGGTTAGAAAGCGGCCCGGCGGAAAGAGACCTGGGGGTGCTGATCGACAGCCGGCTAAACATGAGCCAGCAGTGTGCCCAGGTGGCCAAGAAGGCCAATGGCATCCTGGCCTCTATTAGGAATAGTGTAGCCAGCCGGTCTAGGGAAGTGATCGTCCCTCTGTACTCGGCACTGGTGAGGCCGCACCTTGAGTACTGTGTCCAGTTCTGGGCCCCACACTTCAAGAAAGATGTTGAGGTGTTGGAGCGAGTCCAGAGGAGTGCGACCAAGCTGGTGAAGGGTCTGGAGGGTCTGACCTACGAGGAACGGCTGAGGGAGCTGGGGTTGTTTAGCCTGGAGAAGAGGAGGCTCAGAGGTGACCTTATTGCAGTCTACAACTACCTGAAGGGAGGCTGTAGTGAAGTGGGAGATGGCCTCTTCTCCCGGGCAACTAGCGATAGGACAAGAGGACACAGCCTCAAGCTTCGCCAGGGGAGGTTGAGGTTGGACATTAGGAAGAATTTCTTTTCAGAAAGGGTCATTAGACATTGGAATGGGCTGCCCAGGGAGGTGGTGGAGTCACCATCTCTGGATGTGTTTAAGAAAAGACTGGACATGGCACTTAGTGCCATGATCTAGTTGACTGGGTGGTGTCAGGGCAACGGTTGGACTCAATGATCCCTGAGGTCTCTTCCAACCTGGTTGATTCTGTGATTCTGTCATTGCAGCAGCTTCAAAAACAAGGTACAACATATTCCTAGAAAAAAAAACAAACACCTTCATTATGTTTGTCTGGGTTTCATCCCTCATTCATCATGGTTTAAAATATAAAACGTGTCCTGCAGGAGACAGCAGTAGGGATCCCTGAGGATATCACGCCATGCAAAACTGACTGTAATCGAACTGACAGCACACTCTCAAGCTCTATACATGCCAACAGCTTACTTGTGATGAGTTCAGATTTATCACCTCCCATCTTACTGTCCTCTCTCACTGTGGGCAGAGCACAGGCCACAACTTTATGTTTATCCAGTGGGGTCCTAATGCTCAGCACTTATAGCCTCACTGGGGTATTGAGGGGTGGCTTTTAGACAAACACAAGCTGTCTAGGAAGAGTGACTTTGGTCCCACTGCCAGCTCTGCTTGTACCAGAGCCCTGGAAAGCCCGGTCACTTGTTATTCCTGCCATCAGAGGAGGGGAGTTTGGCTGCCATAAGGAGCAGCCTTGGGTGACCTCCAGCTGCTTCCACAGCTTCAAAGCTCTTTGCAAACATTAATACATAGCAGCGATAAGCACTGCAATTCCTGGAGCTGAATGTATGCCCAAAATGTAAAGGAAATCTCACCTGGAGAGTAAGAGTCACCTGTCATCCCATAACAAACCTTCCTGGCTCTTCAAAGCCTTTGGATTATACATGGAGCCTGAATAGGAAACCTCCATTCATGTGCCTTGCCCTCAGGGTCAACCTTTAGAATTACAGTTTATTCTCCAAATTTGGCAGGTTTTTGCAGGCCTAATTCTGTCACTGGCTGCTAAATCCTGTAGTCATGACTCCTGTAGCCTGAACACAGTGGGGGATAATAATTTTCAAGAGCAAAGGGTAAGATATGATGAGAGGGAGAGCTGGGAGCATCACAGAGTCTTTCAGGCCAGTTTCATGTCAAACTGAAACAGTAAGTGTTTGAACAGTCTTCATTTTATCCAAAAAAACCCACCTCACCCAAAACTAATTGCTTCAGTCCAGTCAAAAGCTTGGCTTATGGTCCTGGCATCTTGTGTGTCTAGTGGCTAGAGATGCTGTTTTGCCTGTGATTTTGGTGTCTTCATGGGTCTAAGAAACAAAATTAAGAAACAGACTTTAAGCAAAATGCCCCAAGTTAAAGAACCAAATGGGTCATTTTGAGGATTGAAGAAGAAAAGACTAGGCTTAGTGCAAGTGTTGTACTTTGGACATCATGCAGTAAAACTGAAATGATGTCATGAAGTGGTTTGAGCTTATTGGAAAAAAAACATATCTACATAAAATCTTAGTCCTCTCCAAAGTTAATGTATACACTAGTCGTGTTTGAAGGTAACTGGATGGACAGAGAAGCTCATTTCCTTCTGAAACACCAGCAGGTGGGAGGACAGATCAAAACTCAGGAAGGAGAAGCACTGTTCCTCCTGGAAGCCTATGGGAGAGATGCAGAAACTTGGGGCAGGCTGTTGTTCTGCCCCCATGGATATCTGTGTTGTATAGCTAGGACATGTTCTCTGAGATGACATTAAAAAGGCTACTGCTAAGGCACTCCTGCCTTGCACCCTGACCGTGTTCCTGTTCTTCTTTTCACAGCATGTAGTCCTGCCCGAAGACAAGCCAAAAGTACGCAGCAGATCCTTACAAAGAGTGTAAGAAAAATCTCCATTTCTCTCCCTCTCTCTTTTTTTTTTTTTAATTCTGATTGGCTAAACTTATCCTTAATAATGCCATGGATGAATGGGAAGCAGATCTTTCAGGGCAAAGAAGTGCATTGGTGTCTGATGGAGAGAGTGGGGTGGGAAACAGAAAGGGGAGTTCCTGTAAAGCTACAGTTTATTTACAGAAGCGCTTTGAAACCTCTAAAAATACTGTCTGTGCAAAGCCAGTCAAAATGAACACAACAGCTTGTCAACACGGGTCATCTGAGGGAATCACAGACTTAGTTCTTAACCATAAAGCCCTAATAACAGTGACAGAGGGACAGGCAGGAAGGAAAAGCAAACCAATCACATCTATACATACATATGTTAGTCAAGGAGCCAGTATCCCATTCTCCGGTGTTTTTGGGAGAAAACCACCAAGGAATGGACTGTAACCTCGACTCAAAAAGATCGCTCTGAGAGAACCACAGGAGGATGCTTGTCCCTTGATCCTGGCAGTGCTTGCCTGTCCTTGACTCACCCCAGCACAGAGGGCACCACCAGAGCTTTCCCCACTCCCTGCAGGGGAGGTACCCCAAGAAATACAAAGAACTGAACATTTTTCGTCGTCTGAGAAAGTGTTTTCCAAGTTTGGACACTTTGACATGAGTGTGAATTTTCTTGTCTTCAGAGCCAGTTTTCCCTCCTTAAATCCACTTGAGCCATTCACAGCCCCTCCCACGATCCTATTTCCTCAGTTCTGGCTTGCAGGAATGATGGCCTCCTTCTCTTGTACATACCAAAGCACTTTTTACAAGCTTTGAGACTCCTTTGCCAAAGCATTTCTTCTCACTACAGACCCATCTCTTCTCTAGCACTTTGTTGAAGTATTTTGCTCCATGGCCTTTCCTTTTCCCATGCCCTATCCCACTTCCCAGGCCCAACCTCATTTGTAAATAACCTTCTCTTCATATTCCTGATTCCCTGATCTCCCTACAGCACCACAAGTCCCCCCTGCTTACCACACTTACCCGTGCACTGAAAAAAACTCGCCACATTCATTCCCATCCCCTCTCTTGGTTATTAAAGCGGATCACAGGATCCCAATTCTTCACAGGATGCCTGAAGTGGTCCCCAGGAAGGGTCAATAACATGCCTGTGGTATTTGAGTAGAAACTATGTATCTGTGTATGTTCTCAAATGGTGAAAATCTTATTTTTGTCCCATAACTCAGGCTGAGGTTTCACAATGATTCTTCATTTCAAATGAGGATGAAAGTCAGAGTGCCGGAGTGTTACTGAAAATAAGTCATTTTCAGATACCTCTTTTTTATTTGTTATGCCTCTGGTATATTTTGTTTTCCATGTAATATAAAAATAGCAGAAAAGTCCAAACCAAAAGTGAACTATTCTGACTTAATAAAACAGAATGCTCAGGTAATTTCTCTTTTTTTTTGACAAAATAGGTACTTTTTCCAACAAAATGCCCGGATTTCTAACCAGAATTTTCTCATAAAACTATTCAGCTGGAAATTTTTCAGCTAGCTCTCATTGAAATCTAAGGCAACTGTATGTCTGTTATGATATTCCAAATCTCAGCAAATAGTTGTTGCTTCTGCTGAGCAGAAGCCTCTAATATTTAATTTGAACTGGATTAGCTGCTATAGCAGCACTACACTCATAAAAGTCTAAGAAAATAAGGTAAGAAAGTCCCTGTTTCACTACTGTACTTTTAGAGGGTTTTTTTTTCCTTTCGGGCTTTCCTGACCCGAATTACAGATGTCCTTTGATTGGCCTTTAGTCATGATGCAGGCAGCATCATGTTAGCAGTGGGAGCAGTGAGGCGGAGGAATGGTCTGCGGCTCCAGCTAAGGAAACAAGCAAGGCTCTCAAACCAAAGCAACTGGCACAGTCAGCTCTTCCACTTGTGCATTCCCCTTCTTCAGTATGATGCAGCTGCTTACACCTCATGCATAAGCATTCAAATAAATACTGCATACTGGAACATACGTGCCCATGAGGAGGTTGTGATTGCACATTTCTAGACGCACACAAAAGTAGCAGAATGATTATTTCTTTTTCACTTTTACCACTGCACCTGCAGTCAGTGCTGCAGAAATGCCTCAGCTAACATGAAATCTTCTGCTCCAGTGATTGCAGTGGATGCACAACTTTAATCCTCAGCGAGGGCAAAAATAGCAAGCAACGTGGACATCTGCCAAATTATTTTTCATGGCAGAAATACTCAAGCGGTGTAGCATTAAGTGATTTAACATTCAAATGACTGACCTTGGGGGGTAACTTCCACCACATTGAAGAACACCTCCCAAAGCCACAATCATGACCGTGGAAGGGTGAGAGAAAGGGGGAAACACCTTTTTTTTTAATTCAGTGTTTCACAAACATGCTTTTTTTGCAGTTCCTATTGCCATATTAAGAGTTATTTCCAGAGATAGTAGATCCTTCCCTTCTCTTCCCTTGCTCTCACAGCCTAACAAAATCCTTTAGTTAGAACTCTAAAACCAGTCTGGACACCAGTGCCTGGCTACTTTGCAGAAAAATGGCAAATCATAGAATCATAGAATTGTTTTGGTTGGAAAGGACCTTTAAGATGATCAAGTCCAACCATCAACCTAGCACTTCCGAGTCCACCACTAAACCATGTCCTTAAGCACCACATCTACAGATCTTCTAAATACCTCCAGGGATGGTGACTCCGCCACTTCCCTGGGCAGCCTGTTCCAATGCTTGATAACCTTTTTGGTGAAGAAATTTTTCCTAATATCCAATCTAAACCTCCCCTGGCACAACTTGAGACCATTTCCTCTCATCCTGTCATTTGTTGCTTGGGAGAAGAAACTAACACCTGCCTCGCTACAACCTCCTTAATCCCTCTGTGTATGCTAGTACTGCCACATTAAAAATTAGATCAGCCTTGGACCATCAAAAAGAGCTTAACTCTACAAATCTGGCACTTCCTCCACTAACAAGCACTTCATTGTTCAGCCTCTAAGCTCCAGAATTTTCTCCAAAGCCAGATGTTTAATTGTCACCTTTTCTGGTTGGTTGTTGGTTTGGCCATAGGATTTTGGGTCGAGGAGCACTGGCTGGGTTGTTAGAACATCCTCTGCACTGCTCTGCAACCCTCCTGCATCCTCTATGCTCCCTGCTTAACACGGCTAATTCCAACAGTGGTTATGCCAGGCAGTAAAATCCACAAAAAATGAGACTTTGCTGAGCTCTGAATTCAGAGTCGGCATCCTGCAAACAGACTGAGCTGGTCAAGGAACTTACAGGTTCTAAAAACAGTAGTTATTTAGAGACCAGTTTGCTAATTCTGCATAGTTTGGCTGACTCTGCCGTTCACACGGATTTAAATTTACTGGTACATCTAGAAAAGAAAAGTGACTTCCAGCTGATCCTTCTGCCTCACCCTAGGTACCCTAGAGAAATGTCAGCTCCAGTTTAGATCAAAACTGCACTACAGCAGGTTTAATTTCCTGACCCAGATAAGTCTTTACATATTACAGTAATGGGTGAGGTAGCCAAAGTCACGGTGCAATCTTGAATTAGGAGATAAGAAACTCCAAAAGTGTTCTACAGCAAATGCTGCAAACAAAGATGTTAGCTGAAGATGTGCTATGGAGAGTGCGCTGTTGTCTCCAGCTGTAATGGGAAATGGCATTGCAACTTATTTATACGGATTCTTCTGCTTGAAGGCGTTTTGGCATTACTGGTATGACAAGGCATCTTGAAAACATAGACAACATGCCTAAATAATTCCTGCTATTAGTAGAGTTTAAAATCCTGCTTCCTTTCCCCAAACTATATTTCATCCTTTGCAACGCATAGGCAGACTATTAAGTTTCAAGTCAATGGTGGTTTGCACTGATCAAATAAGCCACTTTCAGGATTAGACACGACTGCAGCCAGCATCTTACTTACCAAAAACACTCTTTCCATGACCGTGCAAAAGAAGCGACCTCAGGTGTCTCAGTAGCAGAGAGTTGCAGACATTTTCTGTCACACACCAGAGAAGGCTGAGTGTGACCAAGGCTGAGTATTTCCAGAGCTGGTGGGAAAGGTGAGCTTTGTAGTGTTCCTTGAAAGCCAGAAGAGCTTGGTTCATGTGAGATGGACTCCAAGGGCTTTCATGAGAGACCCCTGCCAGCCACAGCCTCATCATATTTGTAATGAAGACAGTTGTCTCCACCGATGTCACTGTGGTGATGGGGGTTAATGCCTCTGGTAAGCAGCTTGCAAGGTTCAGGTCGTCGGTGCATGTGTGGACCAGGAGCCTGCAGCCTGCAAGGAGCTGCTGCAGAGGGATGGGAAGGTCCTGGAACTGTTCCAGGGGCAGCTGGGAGAGAGCCAACACCAACTGCTTAAGCAGCAACAGGAGGCCTCTCACCACCAGCATCACCCTTGTTTCTGAGTTACCAGAGCGATGCTGAGGCTCAGCTCTGTCTGGCAGTGCCAGATTCATGGTCAGTAGAGCTGGGCCCTATCCGCAGCCTCCTTTAGCACGTGCTTGTCTTCAAGGACACCAGTAGTCCCTTTGACTTTAACTTAACATGGGCACGTCCTTAAGCAGCTTACGGAGCAGGGACTGTGTTAGGCTGTGTGCCAAAATCCACAGAACTAAGAGAAAACCCCGCTTCAGTCTTGGATTAGGCTTTGGTTGCCTCACCAGCCCTTTCCAGCAGAATTTTTGCCTGCTGTTGGGCAGTTTCTGCTCCTATTCCTGCTGGTCAGTAGGATCTAGGTCATGTAGCCTTCTCCAGACTCCTGAGGGTACATGGAGTCAAAAGAGTAAAAAGTGGTCAGGTTGGGGTTTTTCTTTTTTCCTCTTTTGGAAAACATTGGTTTGCATGTGTTTTTATATCTGTGTAAAAATTCACGTACACGGAATATTGCAGATTAATATCAAACTGAATTAAAACTTACTTAAAGAAAATGGACAATTTTGTGTGACGGAACATGCTTGAATGCAGTCTTGTTTTTACCTTGAGTGTATGTTAGAAGGCAGAGCAATAGATGGAATTAAGGCTTTTTCTATGCCAATAGCGGGCTGGTCAGTTTGCTGGTCTCAGTCTTGAGACAAAATAACTGTATTTATATATAAAACAGGTAGATGGCAACTATCAATCACCAGTTAGATACAAGTAACTGCTTTTCTCCTGGTCTTCCAACATAAGATCAACTTAAGTAAGTCTAATAGGAAACAGTCAGAATAGTTGCCAAGTTGTTTCCTTGCTGGTTTGGATCTTCACCCTGTTTAACTTGTTCTCTGTATGACAGTAGCAAGTCTTCAGGGAAGAATAAAAAAAAAAATAACAAAGTATGGAACACTCTTTCCCTGCTATTGGGACTTTTATCTTCTTGAGAAAATTGTTTCTGGACCATCCTGGATAACAGTCCTGATGGATCCACCTGCTTGGAGCCTATCCCTGTTTTTTGAAGCACACATTAGCTTTGGCCCTCCCAGATGCTTGTGGCAGCACAGGGAGTGCCATGGCTTAGTCATGATCGATGTAGAAAAGAACTTGGTTGTGTTCATGCTCATTTTCAGGGACTCTCAGATACAGGGAGCCTAATGTTCAAAGATGCAGCTCTCGTGAGTTTTGTTTGTGCGAGCTAATGATGACGAAAATTAATCTCCAGGAGCACAATTATTCACCGCCTTGTATCCTCTGTAGTCATTTACTATGTATAAAATGTAAATAAGTCCAAAAGACAGGAGAAGCCATGAAGAAACAGCATTTGTGATTCACATGGCATGAGTTTAACTGATTGCCCAAGATATGATGCAATAAGAAATTAAATTTGAGCTGTCTCAATGGCATATCCTATTCAGTAGATCTGGAAAAGGACCACATTTCAGTCTCCTGAGGAGAACAGAGAAAGGTGCAACTAAGTAGCTGGGTCCCAGGGAGGCCACACTTGATTTTCCCATACTTTTGTACATCTCATGCATGGAGGCAGGACCCAAACAAAACAAACCCCTCAAATCCCACAGACCCCACCCAACAAAATCCCCTTTGGATGACAGTAAAGCATCAGGAAGAGCAAGTGCCATGCTGTGACCTTGACAGACCACCTAATCTCCAAGGCCGGGTGTAACGCGATGGTTTTGCCTCTTCCCTATAGGCAGTAGCTGTATCTGGTCGTCGGCCCCACAGGACAGAGAAACTGCAGCCCCACCAGGGTGACCTCCTCCAGGTGTTGTACAGCAAAGACGAGGTGCAGGGCTTGGGCCACCTGCAGAGCAGGCAGCGGGGACACCGCCTCTCCAAGGGCACTGCCCAGCACAGTAAGTCTGCAGAAGTGGCTTTATTCTTCTGTGGCTTCATTCCTCTGTGGCTTCAGAACATTTTTAGATATTGCAATCTGCCAGTTCACAGCAAAACAGGTGCTTTGTTATGTACCTGAAGGATACTCCCATGCTTAAAATGTCCAGTGGAATTAATGAGATGAGATAATGACCATGGCATTGCAGAGCTCTCGCTTTATTCAGAGCCATAAACTCACTTTAATCAGTCATAAATGCTCCCTTTCCAAAGGCTGACAATATTTTAGAGATGATAGAATGCGTATTACTGAGTTTGCCTGAGTCATCTTATTGTGTAAGATCCCTGCTTAGAACTTGCCAGGACATAATTATTTGGGATGAAATTTTAGATGCTGGATGTCAGCCACAGACCTGATTTTGTTTTTGCAACCAAAACTTGTTCAGCATATTTGTGAGAACCTGTGAAGGAAAAATAGAGTTTGCCAAAGCAAAACCAAGGAAATGAGTAAACACAAATTGACTGGTCATTCAG
Source organism: Nyctibius grandis (assembly GCF_013368605.1). NCBI lineage: Eukaryota > Metazoa > Chordata > Aves > Nyctibiiformes > Nyctibiidae > Nyctibius > Nyctibius grandis. The sequence continues at coordinate 74,377,509 of NC_090660.1, forward strand.
CTCCTTCAGTGCTGCTGCATTATGTTTGGAAGGTCAAAGCTGGAGCAGTGCCATGCAGTTTGGCAAGGGGTGGCCTTTTAATCAAAAATGCATCTTTTGCTCTCCCTTGAAAAACCACCCATCTGCAGTCAAGTCATAAGCCTTTGAAAAAATCCCATAGGGCACATGTTTGGTAGAGACATTAGACATTTAGCTGTTAAAAGGTGCTGAATCTGTAAAGCAGATACTACCATAAAGGTGCATGTTCTTCACACCACTGGTCTGCAACCGCACTGCTTGTAAGCTATCCCGTTAGGAACATGGACCACGCAAGAGCAGGGCCTGAGAAACTGGGAAGGAAGAAACTGAGCTTGGGACCATGGAGAAAGATCTCAAAGTGGGACCAGAGCCAAGATGTGGCTGAACAAAGAACTGGGGCTTCAGGGCTGACGGAGGGAGAGGAGGAGAAGTGGCTGAGACCAGCTGTGGGGTAAAAGGTGGCAGAGAGCCAGCAGGGGAGAAAGGAGGAACTCAAGCTCAACATGAGCCAGCAGTGTGCGCTTGCAGCCCAGAAGGCCAACCGTATCCTGGGCTGCATCAAAAGCAGCGTGGCCAGCAGGTCGAGGGAGGTGATTCTGCCCCTCTACTCTGCTCTCGTGAGACCCCACCTGGGGTACTGCATCCAGCTCTGGGGCCCCCAACATAAGAAGGACATGGAGCTGTTGGAATGAGTCCAGAGGAGGGCCACGAAGATGATCAGAGGGCTGGAGCACCTCTCCTCTGAAGAGAGGCTGAGAGAGTTGGGGCTGTTCAGCCTGGAGAAGAGAAGGCTCCGAGGAGACCTCATAGCAGCCTTCCAGTACCTGAAGGGGGCCTACAGGAAAGCGGGAGAGAGACGTTTGACAAGGGCATGTAGTGATAGGACAAGGGGGAATGGTTTTAAACTGAAAGAGGGTAGATTTAGATTAGATATGAGGAAGAAATTCTTTCCTGTGAGGGTGGTGAGACACTGGAACATGTTGCCCAGAGAAGCTGTGGATGCCCCCTCCCTGGCAGTGTTCAAGACCAGGTTGGATGGGGCTTTGAGCAACCCTGTCTAGTGGAAAGGTGTCCCTGCCCATGGCAGGAGGGTTGGAACTAGATGATCTTTAAGGTCCCTTCCAACCCAAACCATTCTATGATTCTGTGACTGCTGGCCTCTGCTGTTAGGGGTAACAAGAGGTAAAGGATGACAGACAGGTGCAAACAGGAAAAAGATGTAGGAATCCGAGAAGAAGAGCAGAAAAGGGGGAAACAGTTCTCATAGGGGGAGAAAGGGAAGCAAGTGGGCAGAGAAACTGGGATGCTGAATGGGAAAGAGGGAGAAACTAAGTTTAGATTAGAATAAAAAGAAGGCAAAAAGAACAGACTGAGCAGTGGAAGCAGGGAGCAAGGAGAACAGGACAAGGCAAACTCACCAGGAGCATCTGGACAAGACAAGAGAACTACTTCAGGGCTGCTTAAGCTTGTGCAGCATGATGAGGCTGTTTGTCAGATCCCTGCTCCCCCCAGCACAGAAGGTGCTCAGGGACCGTGGCAGGGCATCTCCTGCAATAGCTCCCTCAGCTCTGCCCATCACTGCCACCAGACTCCTCAGTGATGCTCGTCACCTCACACAGCCAATGTATCCCCCTTTTCTGGGTGCCTGCTTCACACCTCTGACTGTGACACCCAGGAGTGCTCAGTTCCTGCTGCCACTAAAAACTATGCTTTGACTATGAACAGTGCTGTGTCCTGCTCAAACCTCTGAAAAACTGGATCCCAGGAACTTCTAATCTTAACCTCAATACTTGCTTCTGTTTTCCTGGCATAACTCCTTGTCCTCCAGAAGGTGATGAAGCTGCTTTTTTAAAACATTTTGTGCAGATGATGACCACAGTGATCAGCAATACAAAAGAGCCCATGAAAATATTAATAGTTTGTTTTCAGAGGATTCAGTGGTGGGGAAAGTAAGTCTAGGACTGTACACTGAGAAATAAAAGCTGAGGATGAACAACTGCTTTCTGAGTGAACATTGTCTACATGAGTGAAGCAGAAAGTCCGTGGAAAAATGGTTTCTGGTCACAAATTGGAGACTGAATCTCAATGTCTAGATCCTTGGAGGGGATGAAATACCTTTGATTCAATTCTGGTGTTCCATAACTTTTGAGTGCCTGACTACACTTTAGCATTTAGATTTGGCATTTCAAGGGGAGGAAAGTAGAAATGCTTGCAAATATTTGTATGAAAATAAAAATAGCTCTTTGTTATGATGTGCTGTAGTATCCGGTTTCAGAACTCACTGTACTAATAATACCTACACATAGAATAGGGTGCCATGAGAGAGTCCAGAAAGGTTTCTCCAGCAGTTTCTCAACAGCTGGAGAGCCAGCATAATGTGATATGAAGTGAGGCATGTATATGAATGTGCATCATGTATTTTCATTAACCTCTGTACAAATGTGACCTCCACATAAATTTCACCCTTCAAAAACATCCTTCAACTTTCTTACTGGAAATAGTTGTGTCTGTAGGGTTTTGCATGCTTGCTCCATAGATAAGTACAGTTGAATATTAAAGAGACTTCAGATTTGGTGAAGCGCAACTTGAAATCTGGGTAATAGAGTGAATAGTTCAACGTCCAGAGTAAGTGAAAAATGTCTACACAAGAGCATCGATGAGACCATCAGCACACTTATTGCTAGCATTGGAAACCCTACACAAATATCAAAGCATAAGGACAGTCCATTCTAGGGTGCAGGAAGGCAAGTAAGTGTACCAGGAGGCCACAATAAGAAACTCCTGACTGCACTCAAAGCTGTGCTTTGCTTCACAGGATGGATAGATTTAAAAAAAAAATGCACCTATTCTCCAGGAAAGAAGCACTCAGTTTTGTACCAAGTTTTTGTACAAGCACTCGTCTTGGAAACAGAGGGCAAGTCAGAATAGCTGATGTGGAGCAAACCTTGTCCAGGCTTGAGCATCCATAACACCTTCTGGAAGTAGAATTCACACTGCATCCAGCCACCACTGTCCTGAGGAGCACTTACAAACTTGAAGCCATGAGGACTTATTTTTGCTTAGATATTTTGCTAAAAGTTTGCCAGAACATTTTCTGTATCTAATAAGAAGAGGGACAGGCTGAAGGGAAGAATCGGACAACGTAAAAGCAAACAAAACAAAACAAAACAAAACAAAAAAAGAAAAAATATGGGCATTAGCTGAAGCACTGATGCCTGGAGCCACTTGCTGAATACTGTTAGTACCTAATATGCAAGATGAGAGGAGGTAATTGAACTAAACTTTGACGTGAGGGATGCAGTTAGGTACCTAATGGAATTACTGGTGGGGGATGGGCAGCAGGAAGAGAGGCTAGTTAGGATATTTATTATGGTCAAATATTGCCCCCAGAAGGAGAAGACAGTTCTGACTGCTAACTCATGCTGGAGACAGCACTAGAAGCAGCACCTTGGCTATTTCTGATGTTTGCTGTCATTTATATTCCATTGGTCACAGCACATGTTAATCATATTGTATCCTCTGTCTTGGTGAATCCTGGTACTTCTGCAGATCCTTGTTCTTCGCTTACCTGAACACCCTTTTAAAAAACAGCAGACAACTGAAAATGGTGAGAAACAGAAAGAAAGAGGGAAAAAAAAAAAAAGAGACATCCACATTCCCACAGCCAAATGGGAAGAATTGGATCCATGAGAAAAAATCTGGAATCGCTCACTCATTTATTTCCTCGGCACAACGAGCAGGAATGTCAGTGAGCATTTATCTGTGGATAAGTTATCGGCTGAGCGCTCACTTGTAACTGAAAGGTAACCTCCAGGTTTGAGGACAGCAAAGAGAGGTACCACTCCACCATGGGCAGACAGAAAGGTTAAAATCCTTCCCAGTGGTGGGGTGGATGTAGCACACATTGCTACCCAGGTAAGAATAACCCCCGGGACAATCCAGAAAGGAGAATGACCTCCTAGGCAGGACAAACCTGGCAGTGGGAGCTCCAAGGTGCATTACCCAACTTCTGATGAGGTTGTGATGTAAAATGCTGAGGCTCTTTGTGTGTACATACACGTAAGTTCACAGAGGGGAAGGTCTCCCACTTAGCTTGGTCTGCTAAGGACAGTTATCATCTCATTTGAAAAGTCTAGGAGCAAGCAGTCGAGTGACATTCCATAATGACTTAAGCAATTCCAAAATCGTTTATTTTGACATCACAGTAGGTGATCATAATAAAGAAACTTCTGCACTTTTGGCTATAACAAAATCCAGTGGGACTATAACCTGAATCTGGGCTCTGTTCACATCCAGGTTTAACTGCCTGGAAGGATGCTTTTAATACAAGCTGTGCCAATGGGATAATTACTGATAATGCCATGTTTCTTATGCTTTGCAGCGGAAATTACTGAACAAGTCTCATCCAAATCCTGTAATCACCTGTTGGATGGAAAATCTTTGGTAAGTAAATACAGCAAAACCAAGTACCACTGTCTGATGCATCTCAAAACCTAGTACCTGTCAGCATGTCCCACATTAACAGCATGTCCGTCTGTCACAGTATGTGCAGATTTCACAGTCTTTGTTAAGGCTTTGAGACATGATTTATGCTAGAGGAACCTTAGCTGGGAGCAAAGAATGGCATAGGATGGCTGCCCCTCAGGGAACCAGGAAGGGTTGTGGGATGGAAACAGACAGGCTCCTGTTCTGGATGCTCAGCCTCCTGCAAGAGCTGGGAGGAATTAGCCTCTTGTTTCTCAGGGGATTTCACAAACTGGGAAAAAAATAATTTCTAAAGTGGAACAAGCATCAAATAATTCTTATCCTCCAGAATGCCAACCTGACATGAGATCAATCCAAATGTCAATAAAGAGTTGATGGGAAAATCATCATACAAAAAACAAAAATTTGATCTGTAATGGACAGACAAAATGTTTTGGTTAAAAATGAGTCAGCTTTACTAAAACATTTTCCCTCCCTTCTTTTTCTTACCAAAAACCAATTTTCAAATTCCCTACATTTTATAAAAACTGCATGTTCAAACAGAAAATAGTCCTTTGAAAAGTTTCTGACCAATACCAGACCATGCTATAGAAACTTTATGGCTTCAGATGCAACATACTCACTAGCTGGTAGCTGGGCTACGCTCGAGAAAAATGACTGTATAATATTGAAGGATGGTCAAAATTAATGGTATTCAGTGTAATGAAACTAATTGCACCTACCATTAATTAACCCAGTTAAATTTCAAAGGATGCTTGCAAAAACAATTTCAAACGTGTAAGTCTTGGGATACTTGCAGAGCGCACCTAAAAATATTCAGTCTCAGATTAATCCCAGGAGAAAAAGTCCTAGACAGCTTAAGACCAGTTATAGTAGTGACAATGATATGAAGAATTTTTCAGTATTGCCAGTAAAAACAGTGTGTGGTTTTTGCCTGAAAGGTTGAGAGCACATCACAATTTTTGACATTTTTTTTGTATTTCTTGGCAACCCACACTTCAGCTTACCGTCTTGGAGGATATGGCAGTCTCAGTGGCCTGTTTATGAGAAAATGTGACTCGGTTCCAGCAGGCAATTTATGATCAAATAAAACAAGAAGGAAGTCAATGATTAGGCACGTGTGAGGCCATGGCAGAATTGAGGCGTGAACCAGGGCCCCCCCCACACCACAGAGCAGCACCCAGCAAAATTGGGAAACATTTCTGAATGCTCAAGAAACGGCAATGGCTGGGACAGCTGCTCCCCAGCCAGCAGCAGAGGTGGCCTGTGAAGAGCCGCAAGAGGCAGGCTGCTCAGCCTGTGCAAAGCCTCGCCACCTCAGGAAGCCAGACGTAAAAAGCAGGGAATAAAAAGGTCTGCAGACATCCCTCTTTCAATGGGAGGTGCAATTCTTGCTCGTACAAGCTCTGTGCTGAGCTCAGTGAGACCATTCACATGAGCCAACAGCATTTGTGTGGGTAAGAGCTGGGCAGTCAAGTCCTTGACCTGCTTTCTCTTGTTAAGGGATTTACAGTATTCATTCATATTCCTAAAACAGCCTCTTTCCTCAGACAAACCTGGGGTCCCTACTCATCAGCAGCATTTCCTAATGATGTGCTTTTTCCTCCCACAGTTCCCACCATCGCCAGTTGCCCATATCACAGCAAAAGCAGCGGCTGTCACAGACTCGCCCGCAGGTGACAGCACATTTACAGACGAGTAAGTCCCTTCTCACCCCTCAGCCAGGCCTGGGGGGCTGCACGTGGGGTGCTGCCAGGCAGGGAAGGGGACAGGGCACCTCCGCCGCCGGTCACCCTCTCACCAGAAATACAAAGAAGTCCTCGGCTGCAGATCTCCTCTGACTTGGAGCTGTAAAACCTCAGTGATTTACAGTAAAGCCATGCTGCTTGCTTCCCAGAGGCAGAGAGAGATCGGCTAAAGGACACGCCAATCACATTGTCAGCCATGGCCATTTATAAAGCTGCCCCGGTGCCAGTTACACCTCTGTTTTATCACTAGAAAGAAAAGCTTCTAAATTTAAAATTTAAGTATTTTCCCCCTAAGAAGTCTGTATTTGCCCTGAAGCAAGTTAGAAAATGTAATTAAATATTTTTTAAACAAAGCTATGTTGTCTTTAAGTGTAATTAAGGAACAGCTCTGCCATAGTACAAATGCACTTATCAGGAGACGGTTAACCCAGACACGAATCTGGGTGATATTTGAGATGCCACCATTGCCACCTAAGGATAGTAACAGGCTTATTGTCACAGTGTCCTCGCACTCTGTACACAGACACATAAATCCCCCTCAGCTGGTGTAAGTCAGCTCAGCCCCCTCGGCCAGGTGGAGCTCAGCCCACCTGGGCGCTGCCGCATCGTCCCCAGGGCTTTGGTGGAAAGGTTCATCTTTGTCCCCAGGCCACCTACCAGCTTCTTGTCTGGTGGAAAACGCTACAGAGGATGCACCTAGTAGCAGGCCCACTGTAGCCCATCCCCTCATGTAAATGTTCACCCTGATAGCAAGTGAACAAGGGCAGCTGGGGCAGCAGGGAGTGGGTACCTGCAGCATCCAAGCCCACTGACCCGCACAGCCCCTGCCCAACACGGACTCACCAGTCCCAGAGACAGGCCAGGTGCAAACACACCTTTGCAAATGGGCAGTGGCCAGACATCATAATCAGGGAAGAAAGGCCAGAGAGATAAATGCTTTACACATCTGTGCTTTATTTGCTAGCCACAAGCAGTGCTGGAGGAAGATGGCAGAGTACGACCTGACCTTGCCACCGGGAGCAGAAGCTTCCCTACCGCTGACGGGAGACGACCTGAGTGGGACGCCCAGCCTCCTGAGGAAGATGTGGATGAAGCACAAGAAGAAGTCAGAGTACCTGGGGGCAACAAACAGTGCCTTTGAGGAAGACTGATAAGGCTCAGCATCACTTGGAAAGACAGAAGGTCCTTTAGCTAGGACAAGGTGCTCTAGGATTATTGAGGGAACAGACACAGCACAGCTCATCCAGGAAAACAATATCCTTTTTATTACTTGATGCCATTGCCTCAGAACAGTGAGAGAATGGCTAACTAAGGTAAAAATGGTGAACGTGATGCAACTCACTGGCCTTTCTTTGCTGCAATATACTAAAATCCCAAGTATCCCACTAGATTTACGTCTTGACTCAGTGATGCTGAAACTACTGCTAGGCCATTCACCATTTCACATGTTTGGTCTGAATCAGCTCGGACTCACAACAAGAAAAGCCTACCAAGAGGTTTGTGTATTCCTGCAAGGCAACAGATCGATTACATAGTGCCATTAAATCCCAGGTGTCTGTCCCAGGACTGCTTGTCCTCTTCCCCCTCTCATATCACGAGATAAAAACCACATCTTACCATATGCTTGGTTGAATGACATACACTAAACATCTTTTTTTCTTCAGTTTTGATATTTCAAAACAGGAGTAAACGATGCAAAAATTTTAAAGAATGGGTCAGAACTGAGCAAGTTTGCAAACACACATTTACCAAACCTTGCTACAGGACAAGTGATTGGTGTTTCAAAGTGTCCTGCCAGATCAAACTGTGAGCAACAGGATAACCTCAGGAGATACTTTCTTCCATAGAACCCGCTTATATGTTAAGTGGTAGTCAACAACTTACTCTCCACCTGTGTGGTACAGGATATTCCACTAGATGCACAAAATACTAGGAGGAAAGAAAAATCTGTAAATGGTGCAGCTAGGTGACTAAACATGAGATATTTACATATAGGAGACCTCTGCTTATGAGTAGATGGATTTAATGGAATTTGCTCAAAATTTTTTCTCATTTTTTTTTCAATTTAGAAATTGCTGAGCATGGCCTCTTGGATTTTACTCTCAAAAAAAAAAAAAAGAGTTTTACAAAAAAGGTTTCACCAGTGTACAGACAATATTATATTAGTCACGGACACTACTTGCCTCATATGAGTGCTCCCCTGGTTGTTATAAAAGACTTTGATTTGCCTAAATACAGAACTTTAAATATAAAATTGGAGGAAGCGTATCTCCTGTTGCTCATAGTAATGACGATCTTCTCTAATCTAACTGCCAGTGCGCCAAAGCATAAATGAAAAATAAGTCTTACTCTATGACAGAAGCAGAGGAAAGAAGCTCCCATCTGAAACTTGCTTGCCTGCAGCCAGTGTAGTAAAACGTGCTGAGGTGTCATCATATTCAGTGCCACAGTACCGAGGCGAGGAGGCTCCAGAGCCATGAACCCACCAAAGCTCTGAATGGTGTGTCGGCAGAATTAACAGCGGTTACAGCTTCTTCGCCTCCTACCACGACCACCTGGGCAACTTCTGCACTTGAGGTACCTGCTGACTTCATCCACTCATTTGGGGTGAGCAGGGTGGAGCAGCACACAGGAAACATTCACAGCTTGACAACGTGAGCAACCAAACTCAGTGGGATAGGAAAGCAACTGGAGCAGCCCAGTAGCTTTACAGAGCAAATGTCCCTGGTGGCTCCAAGGAGAGCAGGAGGGGACACCTTTGTGGGGCTGGACATGCTGGAGATGGCAGTAGGACGGGGATGGAAGTTCTCATTTAAAAAGGTACTCTGGCTTTTCATATAGCTAGAGCCAACTCAGTCCAGAGTCTGCCAAGGAGGGGAGAGGCACTAGACCTTCATAAAATACCTCTGTCAGCCCTCACGTTCAGCTGTCCATCACTGCTTCAGTCACAGGCTCTTCCTTCAGAGGTGCTCAACAACTCACCAAGGACACCCTTGCAGCTAGAAATCACACAGCCTCTCCCCTCCTCCTTACCAAAGGCAAAAGTCCTTCTCTGGCCCAGCAGCCTGACAGAGGGATGATTTTCTCTCCTGCTTTTCTTTCTTACTCCAGGGAAAGAAGGAGAGCATAGCTCCTCATTAACCACACGCTGAAAGGCCCCAGCTGCTGGCAAGGCAAGGAGGAGAGGCGATGGTGGCCCGGTATTGACCATGTATCACCAGCCCCAGTGTGCGAAAGCAATGCCGACGCCCACTGAAGGCTGCACACCTGAAGAGCACCAGAGCAGTTTTCTCACAGGGGACCACCCCACCTTTAAATTAGAGCCTGACACATTGCCCCTGTGTCCAGACACAGTGACTCTGCCAACATCGGGTCCTCCATGACTGAACCAAGCTGGAGCCATGGCCAAGATTTTCCTGAAACGTCTTTTATAAATATCACCAACCGCACTACACCCCCCTCCCCAGCCCATAGAAATCCTGTCAGAAGCCTTGGCCTTGTAGGCAGATGCTATTTTTACACATGTAGGTACACCTAGTGATTGAGTAGGACTAGTCTCTTGTACAGCAATGCATACACTCAAGGAGTAGGGAGAATAGTAATCACCAGTTCCCTTTTTTGGTCTCACTCCCTAAACAAAGCAAAAATGAAGAAGATGGACAGACACTGGGAAAAGTCCATTTGCTGCATTTGGGGTAATTAAGACAGTGAGCATTTGCGGTACCTGCCCTTGTAGCTAACGTGACCCATAAAGAATGCAACACACAGTCCAGGGCAGCAAGAGTTTTGTCTGTTGAGAGACTTGTATCGTAGTATTTCATTTGTTAATTAATAGCTTTAAGCAGTATGAGGATGGAGGAGAAGAGGAGATGATTAATGTTTCTACCTAATAATTGCTGTATCTTGAAATGTGTATTTATGGTTTTCTTATTTATTTAATTTATAATTTAGATCGACAAGAGAAGGAGAGATATACAAGAACCATATTTAATTTCTCTGTATTTCAGGAACTGCTATGGAGATTTCTTGTATTGTAGTAGATACTTATTTTATTCATTCAAATAAAATATGTCCTATTCATAAAATATTAAAGAAACAAGTAGCATGTGGTAACATATGGGTCTCAGTGACTTAAAAGCTTTTGGGAAGCATTTAGTGGAAAGTAAAGGCAGGGTTTACGATACTGAAGAACATGAACATCTGATGGCAAAGAACCCAAACTTTGCTCCCCACAGGGAGAGCCTGGAAGTGTATGTTTGTGAGTGGCTCCAATATCTTATAGGTGTTAAAAATCATCATTTATTATCAGATACGCAGAGAAAAGCCCTGTCGCTGCCAGCAGTTAGACGTTAGATACACATTTACACACCTGATCTCAAGTGCATTATGGAGATGATGTTTAGTCGCACTGTGTCCCTGGGAGGTGAGCAGCATCACCTCCCTCCCATCAAATAAGAGCACCAAGACAGAGACTCCTCAAGGGTAGTTAAGGCTCTGGTAGAGAATAAAACCATGTGCTCCACCATCTTCAGTCCTACCAGTTGACTTAACTTACCTCAAAGACAACACCGTCTTTGGAGACCCTATGTCAACCATGGCCCAACCTGAGGTGGGTCGCACAGGGACGCAGAAGCACAGGCTAGGGAAGCTGACTCAGGACTACATGGGGAAAGACTTTAAGATACAAGGAAAGAAAATGTATGATGTTGGCATCCTTCACCATCCCGGACTTTGGAAAGCCCATCCATTAGAGGATGGCTTGTCCCCTGCCTGCCGCACTGCCCGTACCCCGCACAGCTCCGGTGACAAGGTGCCACATTTCTGGTCTTTCCATTACAGACAGTGTCTACGTTTAAAATGAGCAGCCGGGGAGTGTCCTGTCAATGAGTGTCCACACTGCAGGACTCGGCACAGATTTTTTCCAGGACAGGGGGTAACAGCCTGGCCTCTGCTGGGAACTCCTCTGCGAATACCCGACCTGTAGTCATGTGTTAAAAATATCACCATGAGTATGGAAGAGGATGTGAATATTCAATACATTTTCTGGATGAAAATGTACAGAAAGCAACGTTGGGTCGACTCCAGCACACTGTCAGAAAAATGTGAAATAGTTATTAAAAAAACGAGTGAACTGTATCATTTTCCCATCACAGACAGAAAAGAAGTTAACTGTGCAGCTGAAAGCATCACCTCTGGCACTGCCTGACACATGCATATTATGCATTAAGTTTATAACTTTATAACATCTGTGAGAAGATGCATTTTTTGGACATGTTTTGTGTCATTTTATAATTTTGGGTTCCCCAGAACTAGAGACTAACTGGGGCACCAACCTGACTGAAATAGATGGCATGATGACAGTCCATGACACTTAGAGTAATTCATATTTCATTTCCAAAGAAGGTTTCTAATTTCTTCTCACCATTTCAAAAACATCTTTGTGATAGAGCTACTCATTAAAATATCCATCATTACTTTGCATACCACTTCATTTAAATAAACTGTAGTGAATTTAAAGCTAGGCTACTATATAAAATAATTCCTACTGATGCGCGAAAAAAAAATCTCAGATATGCTTTTCTTGCCTTTCTTCCCCTTTTGCACTCACTTTGCTGATCTTGTAGCAAACAGGTTTGCCGGAAGAGTTAATCACCGACACATCAGTTTTTGGGGGAATACCACACACTTTTTACAGAAAACTTTTTAACAAAAACATCAGCATCTGCAGAATAATTTCACATCTGAGAGTTCTCCAGACAGAAAAGTTGCAATATCAGGACTTGCACATACAAAGAAAAATGAAACAAGTCAGATTTCTCAGATGAAATCCTGTATGTGAACTCTACAAACAATGCAGATGTCAAATAGCCATCAATATTTTATGAGAGATTTTTAAAATCTCAGCATTTACTCCATAGATTATTCACGAGGGAGCAGCTCGACCCTACATGGTATTGAAAACCTTTTTTTTAAGTGGCAGAACTGTTATTTAAATGAATGGGCATACAGATCACTAATATAAAAAGAGAAGCATTTAGAAGGAAAAAAAGAGAGTTGAATATTTAATAATGTTAGATGAAGGCCCAGAAAAACCAAGCAGCTGAGCTCAAAGGGACAATTCAGGATGAAACGGGAGCACGTATGAATGATGTCCCTCTTCTCAGCCGTCAGGTTGGATTCACTACAAAAAAAGGCATCATTTCTAACAGCCTTATTAATGAGCCCTACAGAGCAGCCAGGGGCCCCACAGCTGACCCGAAGGCAGGAGATCAGCCCAGAGGCTCCCTGGCAGCCCCCGGTCCTGGCCAGGTGTTTCACCCCGTCAGACCTCCCACCCTGCAGATTCCCCTGCCTAGCAGTTTACTCCGCTTTATTTTAGACCAACATTTTCCTACTGCACCGTCACATTTTGCATAGCAGTGAAATAGTAAGAGGCAACACACAATCTATTTGCCTGATACTCCCTTTTTTGGGGAAGGTGGGAATGCACTGGACCATAAAGCAGAAGAGACATGCAAAGGGCCCCGCAGGGTGCACGGTCCTTCCCCACCGCCACTGACGAGGCACTTTTCGGTGAAGCGAGCCCTCGGCGCAGCCGTGCCTGGAGCTGACGGTGCGAAACCAGCTGCTCTGCCGAGGCATTACCTGCTCCTGCGCTGTGCCAGCAAAAGCAAAAGTGGGGTTCAGGAAGCAGCAGCATCCTCATCAAAACAGTCGTCTGAGTAACAAGGACCACTAAACCCACAGCAAAAGCTTCAGCAGTTACACGCTATTTTAGCCCCGGAGTGCAGTGACAAGCCTAGCGAGACTGTATTAACTGCTAGGCTGCACAGAAAGTCCCTGCAAGAGACTTTTTTTATGATAAAGACATTAACCTTTCCTGTGAAAACTGTAACCTTACTTCTTTATAACTCTATCCCAGAGTCCTCATAGTACTGGATATCTGACATTTGTCCTTGTAAGTTCGGAGGCAAGTAGATTTTTTCAATCAGATTTAAAGCAAGTTGGATAAAGATTTATCTATAATAAACCATTAAAAAATAGGTTAATCAGCACTCAGACTCTTGTGATGTCTATTCTTGTAAACATGATGGTAATATCTAAAATTCCAAGCTTGGCTAAGCATTTTTTTAATAGTTTACATTATAAATGGAAATATTAAGCTATTTAGCTGTGTATGACATGCTTAAGGTGGGTTAACCCATTAGTGGAAGAGATGCAAATGTTCTAGGAAAAAAAAAGGAATAAGAAATAAGCCTCCGATCATTTTCCTCCAGAGACAGACCTTTTGACACAGAAACCACCAGCGGCCGGCACACTGGGCACCTGTGGCTCAGTCCACCAGCCATACACAGCAAAGGCAAAGGTCTGTGCAAGCTGCTATGGGGTAGGCAAGGATGTGCATACAGTACGCCATCCTCCAGCCTGGGGTTTTGCAAGGGAGTCTTTATTTTGTGACCATTGCACCCATCTCATCTGACAGCCGACCGATGCACGCTAAGGTAGTTGTTTTTTGCAGGCAGTAACAAGGCCCTCACCAGACATTGGGTCTCCCAAGTGGAAAGCAAAGATGCTCGGTAATTATGTGGTGCCTCAGGTAACACCCTTTTTTCCTGACCTTTGCCACCTGAAGCAATGAGACAAACTCCACCAGTGTGACAGAGGACTCGCCCCACATGTGCAAAACAGCTATGGTCTGGTAGCCACCATTCCAGCACCTGGTTTGCCCCACGTCAATGCTCCCTGGGGGAGAGGAGCAGGAACCAGCCATGTGGCCATTTGCCAGGGACCCCAAGGAGCGGGAGGGCTTGGCCCAGGCTGCCTTTCTCCCCAGGCAAGAGGCATTCCTGGCCACACCGCAGCCAGCCCCACATCCCTCCTCATGCCGGGGAGGACATGCATGTGCCTGTGCAGTGCCTGCACGTCCATCAGTGCGAGCATGCAGAACTGGGTCTGGCCTGATTTGCATAGCAGCCACGGCAGCTGGACACATTGAGGGCCTCTCTTCAGACCATCGCCTCAGCTTCAGCTCCCAGGGTTAAAAATACCTTCTTACTGCAAGTGATCGCTCTCAGGCAGGAGACACACGTGTAATGAAAGCTCAACCAGGGTGATCAGCAGAGATGGAAACCCTTCAAACCCAAAAAGCATGGGGGTCAGCAGCTTCAGCCCCCGCAGAGCGTCAGTAAAACCCTTCCTCACCTGGCTCAGCCACTAAAGCAGGCACCAGCGACTCTGTGCAGGTAGCAGGGTAAGGAGGAAGACTGCACGTTCGGGCTGATGAGCTTTCTGCAAAAGCAAGAGAAACAGCTTATTCACACAGCTCTTGCTTTTTGGCGTGAACGGCTGGCTTACGCTGGCCAGGGCCTCGCCACTGCACAACAGCCCCCAGCAGGCATACAAAGTATTGTACGAATTACCAGTGCAACCATCGCACACCAGCGTCATACTGATACAGAGCACGGCTCTGAGACCAGGTCAGCTTCACGCAGATTTGCTCAGCTCTACAGCGTAACACCACATCTCAGCAGGGAGAAGAGCTGTCTGCACTTATAGCTGCTGACACACATAGGTCACCTCACTGGGCTGTCCAGGTCCACAGCCAGCTTTTGGGGGTGCAACCACCCCCCAGAAACACTACAAGGATGTGGGAGGACACTGGATGCTCTGCTTAGAGAATGGAAAATCCCTACCCTTCCTGGGTACCCCTAAGGGAGCAGAGAGGCAGGCAACCCCCCAGGTTTGCAGAGTTAAATGCTGCTTTACCTAGACATGGGCTCCATCTTCACACCTCTCCCTTCATCACCAGCTAACCTGGCTGGCACCATTGCCTTCTGCCTTGTAGGTGGTTGCATTTTTATTAGCAGAGAGTTGGTATTAGCAGGCTTGCAAATTGCTGTTCTGCAAGTCATTTAAAGGCTCAGCAAAAGCAGACTGCAACAAAATAAAAATATACTCCAGCTAATCCAAGTGCCTGACACCAGGGTCACTCACGTACCGCAAGCTGCAGGGGAGGGAAATGACACAAAAAAAAAAAAGCGCCCCTGTGTCTGTGCCCATGTGAACAGCTGGCTCTGAGGCTCTGGCTACATTACATTTACGTGAGACAAACCTTGGCTGGTTCTTGGCATGAGGTCCAGATATGCCAGCTCCTCATGGGAAACGCCATTTCACACGGCGAGGCATGAAGAGGAGAACATTCCCCTTCCCTCCAAATTCTTTAACATCTTTAAGTGCTGTAAGGCATCCAGCTGTGGATTTAAACTGCTTTAAAAAGTAAATCCCAAACATTTGGGCCAGGTCTGGCAGTGCCCCTGAGCAGCACTGGGACAGGAAAGGCAGCGCAGAGCCGGGGCAGTGCCCGTGCCTCTCAGCTCCCCAGTTCATTTCAACACCTCACCAGCCTTTCTGAACAGAAACCCTCCTTTCTCACTTGCGTCAAACCCAAAGCAGAGGTTTTAACATCAGTGCCTGACTACTACCTGGTAAGGGGGGGAAAGCACAGAGGGGGCATTTTCACAGCAAGGTATCCTGAGCAGGGAACAAGTCTGGCAACTAACTCACGAAATGAAAGTCAGTGCTATAAAGTAAAGCTAAAGCTTTTGAGGTGGCTGAAGGTCATTTTTCCAAGACCTATGTTCCACCTGCTTCACAGCTGTCATATTGCTTAAATAAATCAATAGCTGATAGCTTTATTCATGCTCAGTAAGGAGTCAGAAAAACTTTTTGTTCTGGGGTTATTCACAGAAGAAAAACTGAGGTCCATAATCCTTATTGCAATGCGATCCTGTCTATCCTGCCATCACAAGCTTTGCGAATCAAAAAATTGCAACAAGCACTGCCTGAAAATATTCTGTCCATGGTCATCAGGCAAAAACCCCCACATGTCCCAAATGATCTCTCAGAGCTCCCAAATTAAAAAAAAAAAAAGGGTCTAAAGGAAAAAAAAGTTACCGAGGTACAACAGTAAGTGCTTTGATCCAAGCCATCACCTGAACTTTAGGGGCCTGTGCATGTAGATTCAGCTTCAAACCTCATAACATCTCTCCTGAACAGGCAGATCCACAGTCCTGCTGATATCAGCACTTGGGAGGCACACAGAGATGATGGCACTTGAGAGTGCCACTGATCCTGCTCGCTTAGCTCCAGAGATTTTAACTAAATTAATACTATCTTTTTCTCCCATCCTGTCGTAGTCAGACCTTGCACATTCATGGTGAATTTCTCCAACATTTTTAATTATTTACATTTTTGTACCGATTAAGCTGGGCTGGCTCCAGGCACCTTCGCAGAACATGCCTTTGCTACAAACGCAAGTGGTCTCTAGCAACAGGGTTTGAAGGAGGTAGAAGGACAAGGCAGACCAGGACTGCTGCTGGCAGCCGGACCTGCTGCTGGCTTTCCCACCCGCAGAGCTGAGCTGGCACAGGGCAGGGAGGTGGGCTGGGAGGTGCTCACGCTGCCCTTGTCGAAGAGCCTGGCACCGAACCGTGGGAAGCTGGACAGGATCAGAGGCTGCAGGTGCTTCTCCCCTGAAATTGCTCTTGCAACCACTATTCCCTTCAGGGCAACATTTCTCTTCTTACATTGCTGTTACCTGCTCATTTAAAGCTGGAAATGAGAGAAACATACCCGCCTTTCCCTAGGGCAAGGAATGCAATGCTAACCCGTGCAGGGCCAGGCCGGGTTATAAACACAGACCCCGATGAGTTCTGGGCAAAACTTTACCAGCAGGAAACATTAGATGTAAAACTACTGACAGTATCTGGCATGAGCTGGACTGAGACTCTGGACATAAAAACTCTTCTGAACATGGTTTCCAGAGGTGGATTCAAACTCTGCAGCTATTTACAGACATGTTGCTGAGGGCTATTCACTATATGCACGAGCTGGGAACACCTCAGGTAGGGAGAAATTCCCCCCTGCCATGTATTTATATCCACGTTTGCTACTGAGCCGCTGCTGAGGGAGGGAGTCAGATGCCACCCGCTGTCACCGGGCTCCTCAGGAGCTCTGCAGGGGGAGAAGCACCTGCTGCCAGCGAGCCCTGCACCATAGCCAGCCCCGGTTCTCCTCTCCGGGGTCAGTACCGACGGAGCCCCTGCGCCTGCTCGAACCTTTGCTGTCTCCAGCTGCGCCCCAAAAGCGCAGCCTCGGGAGACCCAGGCCACGTTTGCCATTTTTCCCCGGCTGGCCACACAAAAGCAATGGAAGATGTAATACGTTTTACACATTTGCCCAACGCAATTTGCAACAGGCTCTCGGTTGAGGGACTGTATTGTCACACTCAGCTGGAGCCAGCTAAGCTGATTTGTCCAGGCTTGCAAAACTCCCCTTTCACAGGCCAGTGACTATGGTCAAAGGACAAATTGACAAGGTCCCATCTTGGCCCCAGCTGCCAAAAGGTCCATCCCCTCCACCTGGTCCTGCAGGAAGGTGGGAAGTCTTGAAGGGTTTCTTTCTCCCTCGGGATCCCTGTTGGACGACCAGATCTGTGCTGGAGGAGTTTCCAGGCTTCCTCATTCTCCTGTCCTGGGCTGGAGGTCTCTCACCCCAACCTGGCTCACCAAATTGCTAAAACATCCATGCCAGCACTGCAGGCCAGTGTTTGCAAACTACACGACGTACAAACCACAAGTGTAACCATTGCTTACTGCTGGCCAAGTTAAAACGCTTGCACTCTGGTAAACACCAGCAAGGGCACAAAAGGAGCATAAACTCAGCAGACACAGGATGCTCCGTACCCAGTCACAGCAAGTTTGCTAAAGGGGAGGTTATATTAACAACAACAACAAGAAGAAAAAGGGGGATGGGGGGGTGGGAGAAAAGAAAAAGCCCTCCTCTTCCCGCCAAAAAAATTATGCGGCAGCAGGTCCACAGAGTGTCTGCCAGATGACCCGCTTGTCACACTCATAATTGCTTCCCATCTGGTGTCTGGAGCACACAAAGCCTGGCCGTTTGCCAGCGCAGGACGACGCACAAACTGGCCTACTTCTGGTGACACAGGCCCTCCAGACACCGCTGATCGCTCCTTTCCGTATGGCTGAGGAGAACGTGGCATTCATTTGTAAATCGCCAGTGGCTGATTTATCCGGGCCCGCAGCACAGCACAGCTAATGCGCTTCCCTTTCACCGAGGGGCACAGCCCAAGCCCGGTGCTGGGGCAAGTCCTCTCTGGCACTGAGTTGCCACAAATGCACACTTGCCAGCATTGGAAGTAGGCAAACAAGGATGCTGTCCCCTCGTATGCCCCTCAGCTTTAAGATGAGCGCATCAAGAAAACTCATCCCTACATGCAGATGCAAACACACCCTCAGCTGCTCTGATTTACAAAGCCAATTGCTTCTCCTAACTTTGTCTTTCCATCTGATGTATATGCATAGCTCGTTTTGTTCATATAGTTCCTACAAAGACTTCTGAGGCACTTTATATCACTGCTTATAAGCATGGTCTTTCAATAAGCAGTTTTCTCTGGGTTTTCTTCGTCTGTTTTACAGGTTTGTTCTATTGATGGTTGGTTCTTTTTTAAAAAATTATTTTTTATTTAATTCCTACTAGTGTAAGAACTTGATACCCTCAGAAAACTGAGCAAATATTTCTTAACCCATGGGATAGACCATTTTAAAGCAGAGCACACAACACGCACTACAGCGTGCTCTAAATCTCTGTTGGTTGTGCAACCACCAAACCTCCCTGTTACAAGGAGTAACTAAGATCAAGCAACTGGCCAACAGCTGGTGAGGAAGTAAATGCTGAGTAAGCAGAATTCTCCCTCCCCAAAAGACGAAAGCACCCTTTCCCCTCAGACTATGACAGAGGACAGTTGCAGACTTACATCACTGCCAGCCAATACACAGCCCGTTCCCATCTTGCTTGTGCTAAGGCCAGTAACATCGACCTTCTCTGTAGTCAGAGTGTGTGATGACACAGGAAATCAGAAGACAGGTAAGTAATTCAGAGGAGTCTCTAAAAATAAACTCAAAGAAGAAACTCAAGTTTCTGTAAGAGATAGTAGCAGGTAGACAGAATTCCCTTTGCAACAGCCACTGTATCACTGGGGTCACACAGTCCAACAGCAGGCACCGCCAGAGGACTCCTTTCAGTTCCATACCTCACAAAAAACACACACAGCAATGAAGCAGAAGAGAAAATTAAATTAAAGAAGAAAACCAAACAACCAACACAAGTTGATACTGAAGAATGCCATAGTGCATATCTCTTACTCCAGATGCAGACAGAAGCTGCACTGCTGAGATTTCTTCGTAATCATTAAGGTGGAATACAGTGGGTATGAGCATTTGGGTTTTTACTTTATACAAAAATGTAAGATTATGTATGAATGTCCAAAGCTTACCTGTTCTTCCAACACATCATGCTAGCAGAACTACAAGGATCCTATTGTTCCCTTCAGCTGCACGGCAAGAATCCAACCCACTCAAGGGATAAGGCTGGCTGTCTGCAGGGGAAGACATGCAGACCAGTATGCTGCAGCTTCAAGAGGGACCAACCTTTTGGCTCAGCTGGCACAGAAGCAGTAATCCACAGCTTCCTCATGAAAGTAAGCATTTAAGCCTGTAAAGCTTCAGCTTATCCAAGTCAAGGAAACTTAAGAAAAAAAAATTTTAAATGAAGTCTAGCATTAGAAGACATCGGTGTATTTTCTGCCTAGGTACTGAAACTTTATCTGAATGTTTGTCACAAAACCAAATGCAGGAATTAATTCTAGTTTCAGAATTTTTGTTGTTTGCATTGTGTTGGGACCTTGGCCACAGGTATGGTGCAGCCGTGGCCAGATAATATCCAGTGTTATAACCCTTATTTCATGAAGCTTGATTCTCTCAAAACATTGCATCAGTTTTAGTTTGGTGCAACTCTACTAGAGCTATTCTCATGTAAAATCAGAATAGCGGTAGGAACTGGGCTTACTCTCACCAATCAATTTCTTAAAGACCATTTCTTCCTAGTAAAAGCCAGGCCCATAAGTAAAGCTTCCAGAGTTTTCATATAATCAAACTTAGGGCTGTAGTTCCTTCCAGTTGGCTTACTGGCTGTCCATCTGCTCTGCTTTCTTCCACTGAGCAAAGTTGACATAGAAAAATTAACTAGTCACATCATTAGAAACTGCACTTTCATCTACCTACGCTTCGCCCCGATTTCAGACATCAGCAGTCAGCCACAAGAACAAATGCTTTAGTCAGCCCACCTCACTTGTCCCAAGCAATGGAAAACTTCATGCAACCAAACATGAGCAGGTCTGCAGGACATTCATACGGTGGCCTGGCTATGACAGCCAGAACCCCAGCAAAGCCTCAGTAGCAGTCAGTTTGCCCATACAGTTTAAAGCTAGGTGATGCAAATTACCAAGACATATCTCTGAAGAATTGGCTTGCATTAGTCCCTCTTGTCCTTTTCCTTCAACAGATTACCTTATTTTAATTGTTTGCCATTTATATCTTGTCACAAAACTGGAAAAGGCAACAGATATTATCTATTGAATGCCCAAGTTTCTAGCAAAATAAGAGAGTTAAAATCTAACACTAGTTCAGATTAATACACGTTTGTGAGTACTAGTTAGGTTAAAAAAAAAAAAAAAAATCACACTGCACAGCTTACACTTGAATTTACCTCCCAAGTCCCAGGCACACATACTAAAATATCACTTCTACCATAACAAATGAAAGGAATGTAAAAAAGCTTTACACTAGCAACATTCTTCATCCCTCAAATTGTCTTCTATACATAAATATTTGTGTTAAAGCTTTGTGAGACAAATACAAGTAGGCTTACAAGTAGGTTGGGTTGAAGCATGTATTGTCAAGGGACTCCATCCTGCTGTGTAACCCACTGATTCCAATTGCTGTTTGTCTCTGCCCCGCCTACAAAAGGTAGGTTTCTTGCAGTTTCACATGCACACATACATACATCTTGCTTTAACGAGCACCAGGTGTTTATGTCCTCAAATAAAAGCCACTTACAGTAACTTGGTACATAGATGCTTTATTTCTGACATTAATATGGTCTGTATTGTATGTGAGATTCTCTTACTTAAAAGGAAAGTTTGTAGTACAACAAAAACTAAGATAAACAAGGCATTTGTTGCACATTATGTCAAACCTTTAAACAAAAATATGAAGTAATATGTATTTAGGTTTCATGCAAGTTTGGCTGCTGCATGTACAGTCTACTTATAAACTGAAAGAAATGCAAATGCACACAACATTCAAAAAGTAACAAAAGATGCCTGACATATGAAAGATTAAAACCTTTCTGCTAAAGCAACAAAGTAAGAGTTAACTAAACGATCCAACCAATACCAACACAAATTAATACTACTTACCATAAATCTATGCTTAAACTTGGTATAGGCAGTTTTGGTGACACCACTGCTACTGAAATACATCATCCAGATTCTAGATATTCATTCTCTCTCAATGTCTTATTTCATTTTTTGTGAATTAAATGCTGTCTCCAGCGTTAAATGTTGCTGTTAAATCCATTCTGGTAATGCACACCTAAATTGAGTCCTGCCAAGAACTCCAATTGCCTCCTGTCAGTTTTCACAGGTGAGGAGTAATCCTGGCATGGTGGGTATTTTTTGATCCCCTTGCTTATATAGTATTCCCCCCTGCCTTAAAATTTTAATGTGAATTAAAAACTGCTAAAAACGTTTATGCCTACCTACTACCATAGCCCGGCAAATATTTGATATCAAAAAGCTCCTAAAAATAAGGATTGTATAAGCTTTGAGATGTTTAAAAAAGTTTAATAACCCATTACCTTCTTTGTGCCACTCATCACATGTTAAAATTCTCCATTAATAAATTATTCTCTACCATCTTTGATATTAAAGTGATAGGAATACTTTCCACACCCTGCATAGTACTGGTTGATCTCATAAAGTTAACTAGAGAACCTGACATCATTTTTGTAATTTTACATACAGTGCATATGATGCTCGCTCTTTCCATCTCTCATAGCAGCAAGCCGATTCTGCCACTGTCTGTAGCAGCACACCCGGGAGTGGAGAGGAAGAGTGTTTGAATTATAAATAACTAAAACTACAGTGTACAATTCTATTTACCTGTCAGTATTTGTTGATAGCACAGCATTATAACTTGCTCAAAATTAACTACATAAAAATCTCTACAACAAAAGCAAACCAAAACATTCCTTCAAAAAAAGAGACATAAAATAAGTGCAAATACCTAAAATAGGCAACTAAAGCAACTGTTGTGACCTGTATACCTTTAAATAAGGACAAAGATTTTTCATAAATAAAAGAATGTTCTCTTTGCTCTTCAAACATTTAGTAAGTATATAATGGTCCAACTTAAGTGCAGATACAATTGTTTTGAGATCCAAGGTGCCAAGATTCTTTTTTTTTTAAAAATATATATATATTTAAAAAGCATTAGTTTTTAGTTCCTATGCAGGACGAAGTACTCCTGGGTCACATATAGGACCCCACCATTCCTTTCTAAATATATTTAAACAAGGTACAGGAACAGTTGCTGTATAATACAGGTATACCTTGTAATTATTTTGTAGACCAACATGATTTAAGGGTTATAGTGCAATCTTTATATAGATGTAACATACCGTATAGATTTGTACACTTCACCACTGTAATTCTTCTGCTGTTCCATACTTTAAACTTGTCCTTTTTTCATTTTAGCTGTTTTAACAGGAAACAACATTGGCTTCTAGACAACCTGCATACATATAAATATCTACATTTAAGCTTTAAAATGAAAATAAATTATAAAACCAGACTCCTTTCCAATTTACAAAGTTTTCCCTGTTCCTACATACTGTACAATACATTCAACAATCATCTCATTTTGAGATTTATGAAGAAAATACTGATGCTTTACACTAAAACCTATTCATCCCCCCTCTGCCTACTTCTAGTACCATTTGCAAATAAATATATTTAACACTGTAGTTCATTTCATTGTTTTGCAGCATACCAAAAAAAATTAGTAGTGCAACTTTCTATCCTTACTTTATACTCCTTTCCATTGTGTTTCTTTATATACTAGAAAAATGCTACATAAGCAAAAGCACATTCAGTCATGTATGTTGCTCATTTGGAAACCAGTAACAACCTATAAATCTACTCTATATTGAAAATGCACTAACAGAAATAAAGCAATGCAAGTCAAAAGAATAAATATGAAAAATAGACCTAAAAACTGTATGTTGTCAGTACTGCAATGCATTTTATGTATTCTTTGTCATATTTTAGGGTGTTACTTTTTTAATATTTAAGAAATTCATTGCAGAACTGTTTGTACTATCCCTTCGTGGAGAATACAAGAGCTTCATGTCTGTTCTTTGTCAGTCAGAAGAAGAAAGGAAGCTTTAAGGTAGCTTTAAGGTTTCCCTTGGCAGACTGTCTCAAAGTAAAGACTTAATTCACAAGTATTGTGCTGGAATCGCCTTCAACATTGTGTCAGTTTCAATGGAAAGAGATGGTTGTCAGTTGCAGTGACCATCACAGTATCAGAGCCCTTGAAATGCTGTTGGTAGCTGTGTATGTGCTCAGATATCTTCTTGCTTGTTCAGTCATAATAAGCTGGTCTTCTGTTTTTCCGTAAACAACTGCTTCCCATTCACAATTTGACTGCAAAAAATAAAATTCCGTTTAAAAAAGTCTTTTAACTAACTAATATACTTGAGCAATTCTTGTACAACCTTTCAGAGCAATAATAAATTATCACAATCTAGCAATACTGTATTTTACTGAGAAGGATTCAGTTCTACAATACAATACCTAAAACCTGTGACGAAGCTCTCTCTCTACCCCTTAATCCAGCTCCCCAGCAGTGCATGTGTGTTACACTTGAAGTTCTAACACACAAAATAAAAAACACTCTTAAAAAAAGACTAGTTCAACAATTGATACATAAAAGGGAAGTTAATTAAGTCATCTTCTCTTTGGATATCTTCCCCTTTAAATGTGCCAAGTTCAGCAGGCGGAAAAATACTTTACTGACAGCTGTCTGGAGACACCAAGGAAGGCAAGATGGATTGGCAGCTGAAAAAGAATACTGTGAAGGACTTTACTGAACCAAAGTGACAGCTGTGGAAGAACAGGCAGATGTTTGGGGAATATATTAGAAATGGCACAGGAATTAGGAATAAAAATAATGAATAGAAGAATAATTGAGCCCCTAGTGCTGCTTCTTCCATAAAGCAAACCCTGCACGTTTACATGATTTATTGACTCTCAAGCTGATTTGTAGCAGCTCTAAATTGGACCTGACACTGCAGATTGTAGCATAATGAAGAATGTAAGATTCTCTCCCTCCCACATTGAGCTAGAAACTGATGCAAAGGATCAGTTCCACATATAGATGCACAGAGAAAATGACCCATTTGAGTTTCTCTATAAATTTAGCAGAACTTGATTCATAGAAGCGACTCACGGTTACAGAGGTCACGAAACTGAGAGGGAATTTCTCAGGGGAAAGAACAAAAAGAGAAAGACGGTTCAATGAGAATATTTGTGAGCATAGTGTGATTATATTCTTAAGAGCATCGTTCTGGGCCAGATAGATGTATTCACCTTTGCTGCAATTCACAGCAGTTAATTCTTTTTTTGGAGTATCACAATTAAATGAGTTTTGTTCTTTCTTCTCATAAGAAAGGATCAGAAAGTAATACTGTTGTCTCTGTACTTAAAAACACAATCTTTAAAGCAATTAAGTGAGACATAGAAGACCAGGCTCCAGGTGCCCTGCCTTTTTTTTTAATTAATACAGAGCTGTAGATATTCTGAGAAGACGCAAAAACTTTATACATTAACTCCCTATGGGGCAAACTGGAACAGATACCAAAGTCAGATCAAAGAGAACCTCTCCCTAAACCTGGTGGGCAAGACACACACAGATGAAAAACTAGGTTCCACAGTTTTAACAGTATGGAAAATACAAGAACAGGCCCGTTACAAGAACAATTACCAAACAGAACCCACTGATGAACTCTGGTTAATGAATCCCACTGGGCTTATTATGAAGTAAGCACCAGCCAAATTTGAGAAACTTAGGTGCTATAGAGGTTTAGTTTGCACCAAATCAAGTTTTCTTACTGTTAGACTTGGGTACCCAAACCTGTTTTGTAGGTCTACCCTATCCTGATCTTTTTCCCCACATTTAAATCATAGAGGCCACTCAGTGAAACACCAGCATTGTATTTAAAGAACTTAGCTATGAATCAACACTTCGTGGACAAATGACCAACTTCCAAGAAATAAGGATCACAGAAACACTGACCGAACTAGATCACTGAATTGAACAATTCTAGACGTTAGTGCAAGACAGAAACAAACAAAAAAAAAATTCTTTGTTAACCTGCTAACAAAACTAACAGAATACTTTGCGTCCAGACCTGAAGAGCCTTCTCTGTACTGACATTTTTTGAAGCACATGCATTCAGTTTCTTCTTAATTACTGTATTTGCTTTGTTTGCTGGATTTGTATCCTGTTTTTCTGATGTCAGGTTACATCTGTTGTCATGTATTTCCAACAATGGCATCATTGAAAAAGATGTGGTATATGCATTTTCTGACTATTGACAAAAAAGAGGGTAGGGAACAGGAATAATAATTAGTATTTAATAAAAAAAAAAAAAGTCTTCAACGGCTGTCATCAGAGAAGCCAAAATGTAAACAAAGCAAATGCTACCAGAGACACCCTAGGAAGGAATCTGAAAAGAAAAAGTAACGAACAGTATATAAAGAACTAGCCTGGTCTATATTGGGATTCATAGTCAATACCGAGCATAGTAAAACAAGTAGCTGCTATCATGATTTAGGTAGTACTGACTAGACAGTTTCTTTCATATAAAGCCACGCTACAGCTGATTACATTTTATTAAGAACAAGATTTGATAAAGTGGTAACTACAGAACAGTTTTAAAGAACAAAGCTTGTAATTCACTTCTAGTACAACCCTTGTGAATGTAAACACAAGGAGACTGGAGTAAAAAAAATTAAGATCATACCAGTATCAGGGGGAGGAACTGCTTTAAGAACTGAAACAAGCACTGGATTGATCATTCCAGAAGAGTTTTATATGCTGATAATGTTTATGGAAATAAAAAGAAATTAATCCAGCTTCACTATAGCAAAGCGTAAGAAAGGCATAAGGCAATTTTAAAGAGTGAAATTAGATGAGAGTAACATCTAATGTACTTGTTCGCATACAAAAACACCCCATTACACTGCGTTAAACTACCTTTACATATTTATTCTACCTCAGACCTTACTCCTAACTTACTACCACATAGAAACACAATTTCTACTTAAGGATTGGTACATTTTTCATTTTTAAATCAGATACTACCACTCTCTCTCCTGTTAAAAGTGAATGTTCCTGTTGCACCAGCATCCCTTATTAAAATGGAGGAAAAGCAATTTTTTCCCAGTCCACTGCCTTTAATATACCACAACATAGAATCATAGAATCGTTTTGGTTGGAAAGGACCTTTAAGATCATCAATTCCAACCGTTAACCTAGCACTGAACATCAGCGATGCACAATATACCACATCATAACAAGACACGGGTAAGAGAACACCAAGCGTTTTGTTTCCGTTTTGAATGGCTGCAGCAATGCTGCTCCTCAAAAGACAGAGATGGTCTTGGGGAAGCAGGGAATTTCCACTAGGCAGCAGAGCCCCTAACACCCAGCAGACAGACACCTCGGCTCGGCACAGAGTCCAGAAGGTATTTAAGAAGGGAATGTAGAAAACTAGCCACAATAATCATAAAGGGGTATGACTTAAGCACTTGTTCTTTTTAAGGACTCTGGCTCCTACCTCTTGAGTATAGTTTATACCTGATCAAGGGTCACAGACATTTGCTCTTTCAGAATTAAACACATACATACATTAATTTAAGAACTAGATTAGAATAAAGTTTCCCTACAAACTACAAGACTAAACTATACAATCACTCAACTGGAAAAATATTGTGCTACTTTTTAAAGGAACAAGGGACCAAAATAGCCCCATCTCTGAACTCTTGACATCTTGGTTGTTGAGGCATAAGTATTCAAATTCCTTCAGGCAGAGGAAGCCCACAAACCTCATCTGCTACGCGCTTGGTATTTCTTAAAGGATTTCCCTATGTGAAGCGGGAAAAGGAAAAACATGCTGCCTAATATGCAATTAGGTATCTTCAGAACATGTCTGTCAGACTGTCAAGCATGCAAAACACAGGGCCAAATGCCATCTTCCTGGTGTATTACAGAGAGCTTCAGCATGCCATATATGCTAAAGTTTATAGGTAACCAGCATGGAAGCAGCTTTGCTATAACAGCAAATCTGCAAAGCATCTACATTACTTTACCAGCCCTGCTCTGAAGGCCTGAAAGGAACAATTTGTGCATGAATTCAAGACCAGTGTTCAAGTATGGCTTAAGTACTTAAAGTAGTATTTCAAACTGAAGGTAATTTTCTCTTTCTAGATTTATGAATCTAGCCTCAATACAAACATTTTATTTTAGTTGATAGAATGAAAGATACTCAAGTCCTATATTAATACTGCTGCCAGTGATGCTCCTCAGTAGTTTAATACTTACCTGTACATCTAAAGTATTATCTTCTGTGAAGAGCTGGTTACCAACCTCTTCTTTTTCCCATTGATCTAGGACCAGTGATTTTCTGACTTTTGTAGAAGAGTTGGGCTGCAACAAACATTTTGCAGAGAAAAATTGTAAAATATTATTTTAAAGCAGTTATTTCCTATTTGAAATTATTATTGTAATGTTACCTCCTGCTTGCAGCTTTTAAACACAGTGTCATCTTCCTCCTTGAGAAATATATCTGTTCCAGTTTCCTCTTTCAAAACTTCCCTAATGTCTTCCTCCAAGAAGGCAAGTGGTTCTGACTAAGTTAATTAAAATTGGAGGAGAAAATACAGAAAGTCGATTAATTGCTAGTTCTCACCATATTCTACTTTCAGATAATGTAGGCAAGAAAAGAGATCTTGCAAGATATAGCAACAGATAAAAGGATTTAAGTTATTGTAGTTAACAACTACAGATAAACATTTCAAGGCTATACAGATTTTTTAATTCATTTTACTCCACATTATTTCTAGCCAGATAAAACATATACGTGCACACAGTGCCTCAAAAAATGCAAGGTAGCATTGAAGAAGACATGCAAACTACTAGTTTGCATTTATCAGCAATGGTTATCCACTGACAAAAGGGATAAAAATACTTTATATATACTAAACACATACGTAAACACATATATGTATACATACATGCATACAAACATACTAAAAAACTGTACTATAAAAGTATGACTGTTGTTGGGAAAGGAGTTTATATCAATCTTAAGACAAATCTTTGAATAAGACATTGATAGTCCTAAATACAGTACAGAATTTCACAGAAGTCATACAGATGGCTCCTTTGTGTATCAACAGGAGAAGAATTCCCTTAAGCCCTCAAAATTCAATTTTGAACAGGAGGTTAATAGTGGACAGAAACAGGAATGCCAAACCACTCCATTTGCATAGTGAGAGACTGTGAATCTATAGGGTAACACAGATGGTGCCAAGCCCTGTGGCAGAGTCTGAGCTACCTTCTGTGTTTGCAGAAAAGAAGTCGTCAATATATATTAGCTGGAATTTTTTCAGAACTTGAAAAGAATATGTCTACTGAATTCCAAAAGTTATTATGCATCAACATACCTTAGCTAGGCTAGGAAGAGAGCAAAAATTGAATTCATTTGGAACAAACAAACAAAAAAGTAACATTATCTCGAGTCAACCAAAAAAAAGTCTTCTGCGACAGCCAGAAGAACCAGAGGTATCCTGAATCGCTATATTAAGATTTTGGGTTTTTAGGATGAAGAAAATTGTAGACATCACTCAAGTCAGCCCCTAGGAAGGATAAACCACTTCCAAACATCTTCCCATCAAAAAAATTCTCAGAATACTAGCATGCTGTGGTAAACACCTAGTTTCAGTCCTAGCACTGTAGAAGAACAAAAATCAGAAAACAACTCAGCTTTAACATAGTCCAGAGGATTCAAAGATAATGCAGTTTTTCAAGTCAAATGTAAAAGTTGCTTAAAATCATGAAGTCAGTCACATTCATCTGCACCAGTTTGCTCTTACTAGATTATCCAGTTGGAGGTCCCACACCCATTCACTCTCTCACAATTTTTCTTTTGAAAAAACAGAATGCTAAAGTATTAAAATTAAAATCTCAGACAATTATGTTACCACCTCATAAGAGGTACAGTGTTAGCAAGCCTACACAAATTTAAAACAACTCACAATGTGGAACCAATGTGTTTAAGATTACTATGGATCAAATGATTATATGCACCAAATACCATTCAAAAAGACAATGCCTCCATACTACACTGAAGGATACTAGACTAACATACAAAATCTGAAACATTTTTGATTCACATTCTAGCTGTTCTCCAGGAGAGTATGGAATGTCACTGAAACAACAGCATGGTTAGAGAATGCTTTCTAAGATCATGCTGAGGCTTACAATATCTCAAAAACAGGAGGGCATTTAGACTTTAGCAAAGAAGAAAATAAGCAATGTCATCACATACCGTAAGTTTGAGGGGACCATACTTTTTTTCCTGAGCAGCCAAAGCATTTTTAAAAGGAGTTGGTGTCCTTGGTGTTGTACCCAAAAGAGATCTTCTAATTGTGGGAGTTCTAAAACTATTCAAGCATAGAAAAGAGTTCATACATGCATTTTAATGTTTTACTTTATCAACAGTCATGAAATAAAATGAATCTAAGAAACGTTTTAAAACACCTTAATTTACACAACAGATATCACCATCATGAATCTGAAAGCATTAAGATTACCATAGCACTACCCCCGGTATATTAAACTTTAACTGGATTTTGTTCAGTATTTTAGAAAAGGATTAATTTTAACTGAGTACAAGTCACTTCCTGTTAAGTTACAAACAGGAAGCCAGTTTGTTTGTACACAAGTATTTAAGTGTTAGGGGTTTTAAAACTCATACACAGTATGCATACAGGTAGACTAATTTCTCAATGTTTAGAAAAGCTCAGTTTTATTTGAGCACCACCACCAGAAATTTAATGTAATAATCCTACCCCACATTTTCCTTTTGATCTTTTGGTGTCATTTCCTTGTGTAGAGAAGTCGTAATAAGAACTTTCTGCCCACAGATTGGAGTCGACGTAAATGCAGGATTTTCATAGTTCAGTTGTTCATTTCCAGAGCAAGTGTTGAAAAACTAAGTGCAAGAGAGAAAAAAAAATTAAGCAACCTTAAAGGACAAAACTTCACCACTGTACTAAGCAGTTAAAACAATTGTATGTATATATCTGAAGGGCTTTTACTGAAAAATCCCAATAAACTATTCTTGACTTATACTCTAAGATATTTGCGATATTTATCACTGAAACCTTGATTTTCTCCTTAAAATCCCTACTGCTTGATTAGGTCACAGAGACAATAGGTCTCTATCAACAATTATTTGCATGAGAAAGTGTTAGCTGAGACATAAGTCTCCACCCCCTCCCCTCCAATTAGTCTTCAAATGAGAGAAAATAGGTTATTTAACAATTTCTTTTTAATGTATCTACCCTTACACAGATTTTTTTAAGAAGTTTTTGGACATATTTGTTTAGGCTACAATGTATGACTAGGGAAGAAAGTACTTGTAATCTACAATCCACCCACTGCAGTCTCCACAGTTTAGCCATATTTAAAAATAAACTCACCTGTGATGGAGAAAATGGTAGTGTTTTCACTGGCGTATTCTTTAGTGCAACATTGATGGCATCATTACACAAGCCATCATTCAGTTCATTAACTGTCGATTGCCCAACACGCAATCTCTTTTTCTTTCTTAGGATAGCAGGCAGAGTACTTAATTTAGTTAAGTTTGGGGTTGCTGGAAACAGTGCTTCTTCCTCACCACTGATGCTACTGTGTTTTTTGCCATCAAGCACAATGCTGACATTATACTGGCACTCAGCAGCCCCTTCATTGTGTTGAATCTGCATTAGTTTTATGGGAGCTGGCTCGACAGGAGATGCAACAGCCTCTGAAAGCTCAAAACTGGTGACATCACTCCACGCTACAGGATCCTATGAGGCAAGATGCAAAATGCTCAAACACTAGCAAGGCTTATTCAAGATTATTTCACAACATCCAAGCCAATCTAACAGCTCTCAATCTCCAAAAGCCATATACGGAATTATTCTCCCTGTATCTTTCACATAATCCTAAAACACTGAATATTTTAAAACAAAATTATTTTAAAATAGGCAATAAAACAAATCACTCAATATGGGTGAAACTACAGACAAGTAAAGAATAAGGTAATTTTAAGAGTATTTTACACATATTGTGTAAGTTGATGTTCCTAAATAAAAATTTTTTAGAATAAATACAGACTTACAGATTCAATAAGGTCTAGTGTCTCTGCAAATTCTGGAATGGTTTGCAGAGATGATAATACTGTATTTGGTTCCACAGCCAAATACTTAGGTGGTGAATTCTGCTGAACAGATGTGCCATGGGTCTCATCCATGCTGTAGAACTCACTTGTTTGTTCCCCAAGGCTATTCAGTGCATTAGTCATGTAATCTTCCATGACAAAACTTCCAGAACAACAAGGTAAGTTTTCAGCTTGCTAAAAAGTATGAAGAAACATGTTAATCTTACTCAACTTACAAGTTGTAAAGAGTCAATGATGTGACCACACGGAGGAAAAAAATAAAGTAGTATGTGGAAAGATTAAGCATAGCTATTTTTGCTTTTTCAAACACTAATTATCTGTTTGCATTAACGCAGTTAGTCTTCTCCTTACATTAACATACTCAACATTCTCAAATTGTGTAAGATTTTTATCTTACTTCTCATTCATATCTTATACATGCTTATAACTTAGATAATTATGGGTTGTATTGAAACCATCTCTGATGCAAGGTTCCTGTGTTCCTGAACATCAGTATATTATGAAGTCATCTTCACTACAGAACACAGGTACATTTTAAGATTAGAAACTGTTTCTAGAATGTGAAATACTTGTTTGATCCGTTTTTTTTAACGCGGATTCTGCATTGATAGTTTACTTAACTTCTAAATGGTCATTCCATTTTAGTACACTGCTTAGTGCTCAAGAAACAGATTTTAATTTTCACTGGAAATCTCAAAGCAAAGCAGATTCCACTAGATAAGCAGAACATTGCACTGTTTCAAGAGAATGCCAGGATTAGCTCCACCACAAAAAACTGGAAGTTCACCTGTAATCTAAATTAGTGATCAATATGGTTGGGTTGGTTAGGTGTCCAATGTTGTTCACAGCCCTCTGTTCCTGAGGAAGTAAGTGACAGTCATCTGCAAGTTTCCCTCATTCCACGTGTATGTGTAAATTCTGTACAGTGCAAATTTATATTCTGTTTGTCATGTCCAAATGGGGATATTAAGTATTGCAAGCACTTACACAGAAGTTTGATAAAAATATAGTCTACAGGATGTTTTGAAATCAAACAGGGCAAAACCTATGTATTTTTCACCTTTCTCTGTTGAACAGATGATCGACATTGCAGATCTATAAAATTGAATGGTGGTGATATCAACAAACATGCTACCTCTTGAAGAGGATTAAAATCCTGGGTCTTAGGAACAACTACCAAATTGCAGGTCATATTTCTGCTGTTTTCACAGTTTAGAAAACTGCACTAAAAATAATTTGCCTCAATTCTACTACACATAGACTTTGTTTTGATTTTAGAAGGTTGGGTGAAAAAACACCACACAAAATCAAACATCCATTACTAAATTGCTGAGGATTAATCTTGGTAAAGCATATTCAAATATTCACAGAAATTTACAGTCCTTACAGAAGACTCTCGTTTTCTTATGATTTCATTCTCTGCTGACATAAGTAGCAATTCAAGTTCCTTTATTTTCTTTTCTTTATCAGGATCATCATCAATAAATGACTGCTGAAAAATTTAAGAAAGAAGCCATTACTATTTTCCACCTCCACCACCCCTCCACAGTAAAGATTCTACATTATAACACAGCTACATTTTTAACTGAAATCCGCACATAGTGGGAACAGAGCTGTTGAAGCTACATCGTATTTTGTAATACCATAGTCACTCACAAGCAAAACAACTTCCGGGAGATGGATCTGATGTTAAAGTGGTATACAAGCTAATATTTTAACAGATTTCTAGTATGGCCTGTAAATGTTCAGTATATTATAGCACTTCTTAACCAAAAGTCACTCAGTTCTATCTTCACTAGAAGCAACAACATTGGCACCTTGGTAGATATGTTTGTGTTTTCACGTGCTTTCTAGAATTTTGAGTTATTTATCCTCACTAAGTGTGCAAGAAAGTGTTTCAAATCAGCATTTGCTGACAAGAGTGTCTACACAAGCAATACTACCACTACTATCAGAAAAGAAAATTAACTAATTGGTTATGGCTGGTTGGTTTGTTTTTAACCTCCTTAAAATTTTCTATTATTGCTATAAATATAGATAAGTGAGGATATACACCATGAGTTTCAAAACTAGTCATACTCCCCAGTTTAGGGAGGACTTGAAGGAGCAGAAAGTATCTTATACTTTTCTGTATAGGGCAATCCAGAGCGCCAAAGGCCATATGAGGTTTTGTTATGATTTGTATTCTTATACTGAGATCAGGGAAGAAAATGCAACTTGAAACAGATGACCTGCACAGGGAAACTTAAGGTTAGGTACGGAGTTCTGAAGAATACCTCCAACACATCTAGCACAAACAAAATATGTATTATTCCCTGTGTCAAAAGAATTTTTTTACTTATTTCAAATTCACAGAAATTCTTCCAGGAAGCCATATTACAAACCAAGATCTACATTGAGTCTGCAACACGTAAGGAATTTCAGATATATTCTAAGTGAGCCCAAAGGAGCAAAAAGAAATAAATGTATCCAATTTTTTTGCTTGTTTTCAAGTTTCTCAATACTTCAGCATTGAGAATGCTGCAAAAGAGCATCTTCAACTGATTGACAGAAGTTTAACAGTCAGAAAAAACTAAAACCTATTGAGAACAAAAAAAGCACAGTCATAAGTGTAAGTCGCAGTAAGTTATTTGAACTGAGTCTTTCAGATAGGGCTATATTTATTACATATATAAATAGTAAAATCTTGTCTTTACACCTCTCAGAAGATAGGTAACACTAACAGGTCATAATTTTAACCTAAAGATTTCACTAGCACATTAGGTTTTAAGCCATACTTCTGTCAGAAATAAGCACAGCCGTTGTGTTTCTGGGATGTATAACAAAGACAGCTCCTTTTTTCCTACCTAGAACTACCAATTAAGCTAGCAAGCCTACTTACAGAGGAACACTTACATAAATTTAGGTAAATGATAAAGACCTAAAGACATTTTGAAGTTCCAAGTTTTTAAACTCTTCATTTTACAGCATAATACACAGTACATTCTCTTCATTTACAATGCTCATTAACAATTTACCTGAACTAAGTTGGAAGAAGTTGAAGCTTGTTCTAGACAGCTGCCTTCTGGTGAGGCATACTGGTATGCTGTAATCTAGAAAGACATAAATCATTTTACAAACCCTAAAGAAAAGGAGGCTATAAAATAACCTCTAGTTTATTGTACATAAACTATTTATTATGGCTTACAAAACCTAAGTTACCATAATATCACAAAAATACTCAACAGATCTTCATTCTTTCAGATTTGTTTCTCATACCAAACCAAATAAATAACTCGAAACTGGTAAATACTAATTATTCTGGATTTTGAACTTACATGTGTCTGAACAGGTATGTAAAATTGATTCTGAGTGTGCAAGTGTTCCATAGTCAGACACAGTTGGGGCTGAAGTTGGGATGAACTAGCTCTTTCAGACTTTATATCATCTTGTAAATATCCTTCCTGTTCCACCTTTCTTCGCATTGTTGAATTCCAGTGATTTTTAATCGAATTATCAGTCCTAAAATGAAAGTGTACAACAGTGACTGGTTTCCATATCTCAGTGTTTAATATATGGCATAATTTATAGGGTTTGTATAGTAGGTTAATCCGAAGCCACAAATCCAGAAAGCTCCAGCAGCTTGGACTGGAAGTTCTATTATCAGTGGGGTTTGGGATAATTACTAGAAAGCTACTCTTTTCAAAACTTCCTTCTACTAAACTTCAAGTCCGAAGGAAATGAGAAGTAGCAAAAGAGAAAGCCTTGGCTCTGGCTGTTATCACAGGCAAGAACCTTTTTTCTTGGATATTTGGAAGAACCATGTGTTCTCTGTCACTACTTTGTTTACCCTCTGGTACAAAGCTGCAGAACAGGAAGCTAAGGCAATCACCCCCCTGTCCCACAGCATCATAAGGGCACTGTGTCTAGTGTTTGCCACAGGAAGACATCTCTTCTAAAAAAAATGACAGCCTGCATTCCCAGCTCTGCATTTTATGTGCACCTGTGTGGAAGAACATCCCGCTAGCTCTTGGTGCCCTTGATCTTACACAGGGAAAGCAGGCATGGCAGAAGACCAGTACACATTGTCACTCCCCTTGGAAAGAACATGCCTGAAGTTTGACAAGCAGGCTGAAATCACTTTTAACACTAGACAAGCATCAAGGCAAGAGTAAAGTATGAATGCATTACAGTTTAAAATACTAGCAATATTATTACTAGCCTTAGAGAGAGGTACACAGAAATAAAAATCGCTTTAAGCCCCATTCTTCACTTAAGCTCAACTCCAAAAAGTACTCCCCTTTTATTATGCCCCTAGTGTTAGACTCTACAAATCTTCTAGGTCTGGGATCCAATCTTTAGTGAAGAGTCTCATCTTGGATTCATTTTCAACAAATAAGTTAGTGAATTAGGAATGCCTCTGTCCTTAAAAATTCATCTTCCCTCTCTGAAATCCATTCCTTTCCCCATTCCTCCAAAGGATTTCCTGTGATTCATGGATTGTATACTTAATCAAAATGTCAAATTTTTAAACACACATCTCTAAGGACTCATTCTCCCAACATAACAAGTGCTGACATTACTTAGGCACAGCTAGACAGTCACCTCCTGAACACACAGACTGAATTCAGAGAGGGACAGCTTAACATTGAATTTTAATTAACAGTACAAGGTAAAAAATTTATTTCATTAAACTCTTTATACACTAAAATTTTGTTTTCTACAAGCACATAAGTTGGCAATCACACTTGAAAAAAAGATAAGGAGAACAATGCATACAATTCATTCTTAAGAGATTACATGGTAACCAACTAGCTTTGCAATGCATGACTCCTTCGTAACCTTCAGAATTCCAGGCTTAGATTTTCTTTTTTGACTGTCCTGTTTAACAAGATGTGTTCCACAAAAAATAAATTTTAAAAAAAATAACTTCTGATCTTAAACAAAAAAGAAAGTCACACCCAAATGCATATTAATGAAGGTACTTCGATATCAAGTCATAGGATGTTAAGGCATTCTTCCACTATTACTTGCAGTTACTTTGTTCAGCTCTACTACAGTTTTTTCTAAGTGATCAGGAGGATTTTTGAAGGAACTTGCAGAGTGTTAGAGGTCTTTTTATTGGTTTTATGGCTTTTTAAGAGTACATGATCAAATGCAAAATATCTTAAAAAATTTCAGTATCTGTCAAGATAAAGATGTTGTGACTTAAGTTTCAACATATGCTCTCTGACTAACAAATTACATTGGAAAGAGTAGTGCGATGACCACTTTCCATATTCCAATATTTAACACAAATAGAGTTGAAAAGCACCTTCCAGGAAGAAGTTTTGCTATTTCAGCCCATCGGTTTCCCAAACGCTTGTGAGCTTCATAGATTATTCTGTCCTCTTCTTTTGTCCACGAAGACTTTTTCACCTCAGGATTGAGATGGTTATGCCATCTCTCTCTGCATTGCTTGCCTATTCTTCCTTTCAGGTGTTTTGCAATGAGAGACCAGCGCTTTG
Source organism: Nyctibius grandis (assembly GCF_013368605.1). NCBI lineage: Eukaryota > Metazoa > Chordata > Aves > Nyctibiiformes > Nyctibiidae > Nyctibius > Nyctibius grandis. The sequence goes on from NC_090660.1 coordinate 74,414,740, forward strand.
GACCATACTTCTGAACTAACTCTATAACCTGGAACACAGATGAAAGCATGTTATAATTCCAAAACCTAATTTTCCTAATCAAAGACTGAGAACACTAATAAGATCACTTTTTAGAATAGGATTATAATAGTCAACTTGATAAGATACTAGGCCTAAGGAAGCAGACAGTGACTTGGGGGTTTAAAAATTATTTTTTAAGAAATCAAAAAATTGCTTATTAACCCCAAATTTACTGTGTTTAGAATATAAGTATATTCTGATGAAAACACTCATTCATAAGTTTCCTTTCTGTCATCCATTGCATAAGCTGACATTAGGAAAGACCAAAAAAGAAGCTAGTAAAGATGTTTGGTTTGACATTTTTTCCAACAACATACATATGAGAAAAAACCCACACCTCTATTCCCAACCTCCATCCCATTTCTATGTGTTTTTACATATTAGAAGCTTTTACTTAAAAGTCTGATAAGAACTGTAAAAAAATAATTAGGAAGAACATATTCACAAGTTGACAAATATTAAACATCTTCAAACAGTTTTAAACACTGGGAATAAGCAGTCGATTTGAAATACCATCTGTGAAAGCTAAATGTACACCTCCCTTACAGGGCAGTCCACGTTTTACAGGCAAAAAGCTGCAGTGTGGATTAACAGAGGTGGGGAAAAGGAGTGTAAAACACCATTGCTAGCTGCTTTAACAGTAGAGTATGAAATAATTTCCCTTATTCCCAACCACTTTAAGTCTGGTGGGTTTGAGGAACAAAAGAGGTAAATGAGGCCTTTGATCTTTAGTGCTGCAAAGAAATCTCCTCTACTTGGTAAGATAGAGTAGTTCAGCTAGCAATCTGAGCAAAAGGGAAATGAAACGCTTGAGGAGACCAGACATTCCAACTACTTAAGAGCAGATGCATTTTTTTTTCTTCTCGCACAGCATAATGTAATGTAATTATCTATGTCACAAGATGCATCAGACATCATCTTTGTGGGGATGAAACCTGAGAAAAAGTACATTCTTAGCAGTCATATGCCAGTTTTATTACAGTAAAAGAGTACAGTATCAATTAGTTTTTATTACCCTCTGATCTTCTTCTTTAGTCCAGGGACCTTTAATCAGTTCTGGGTTTAGTACCTTCTGCCATCGATGCTGACACTGAAAATCTGAACGGTTCTGAAATAGTTTTAGAAGACCAGTGTAGCTGTTAAACTCTCGAATACATAAAACTGTAAATGTTAGCTAGCCAGAATTATTACCTTATTTCAAATTAAAAGACTTATTCAGACCTTTGTTCTAAGTAAAATAATTAAATCCTCCCTTATTATTTCTTCTTCCATTTGCTTATCAAAACTCTTCACCAGAAAAAAACGCCTTGCACAAAGCTCTAATCTAATCATGTCAATGTTCTTACTTGATAATCAAATTCAGAACTTACTCTTCTTTAAAGAAAAACTTAGAATTATTTTTGTCCTCATTACTCCACACCTTCTCTGAACTTTATGTGTTTGATATGCTTTTGGCATTATCTATAACCTATATAAGGAAAGAAATTTTTAAAGGAAATACTTTTTCTTTCAAATAAAACAATAAACTTTTTTCCAAGTCTCAAATTAATATATTCTCAGCTCTTTACTAGAGCGTTAAGGAAAACAGATTTATATCAAGTTTAGCTAACACACACTAATTAAACAAGATTGCTTTTTCTGCTCAGGACAGATGGTGCTTTTCTGTAGCTTCACTAAGGATCTTTTGAAATATTGTTCCCAGTTATGAAAGAGAAGTAAGCTTTCACTTAGCCTCCTAAAAACTGTCTGTAGGGAAGTTTGGGACTCTCAGAGCTGGTCTGGTCCTTAGAAATAGGCAGATAAGGGCCTGCCCCAGCACAGCATACCAGTACACCTTTTATTACACTGGGACACAATGATTTACTCTCCTCAGTGCAAGCTGCTGGACAGCAAGTACCAATTTCAAGGTTTTGCTGGGCTTATCTACCAAGTAAAGGCATTACCATGCTAAGGTGAAGTTAAACAAGAAGCAATCTGCAAGATCAGTAAAAACACCCAGAACATCATTACATCTAAAATTACATTGATCATAGCACCTTGAAGTTAATCACAAGTAGACACTGTATGATTAAAAGCACACTAGAGTTTGTTACAAAACGTCATTTCCTGGTGGAGACAAGCTGTAAAAGACAGACTCAATATAGGATAGCTGTTCCCATTTTCAGTGAAAGAAAAATTTTGAAATTGTGGCCTTTTAGTGTTTTTAACCTTCCAGACATTTCTGAAATCATAACATATTTGGGGGAGAAGAGCAACACAAATGATGGGATGAAACAATAAAATCACTTCAGGTCTGCCTTAGCCACAATAAACTGAAAGAGAATACAAGCTGTGTTCCCTTTCTTGAGAGCCACCTTTAAGCCATCTTTGCTTTTTTGGGCAGAATAGAGGGAAGGTTTACTTGTGCCCAGCACAATAGTGAAATGGGGTTCTAAAAACATGGCAGACTGAGCGCCTTTACATGCTAGTAACTCAAGATACACTTGAGCAAAAGACCACCAGTAACAAGGTAAGTGCTAACTATGCCAGCCTCTATATTTGGCTTTGTAATTTGAACACGGCAATAGGTTGCCCAGAGAGACCGTGTAGTCTCCATCCATGGACATATACAAAACCCAGCTGGACACTGTCCTGGGCAGCCTGCTCCAGCTGACCTTGCTTGAGCAGGGGGCTCAGAGTAGATGATCTTGAGAGTTTCCTTCCAAAATCAATGATACTGCAATGGGCAACCTGATCCTCTATGTATGTTTCCCATGATAGCTGGGGAGCTTTTTTCGACCTCACTTGGGCCCAGCTGAACAATAGCTTTCTGTCTTCAGAAGCATTTGTTTTCAGCTGGAGACTTTTTATTAAATTAAACTGTTAGATCTGTTAAATGCAACTCCATACTACACATGCAGATCAGTATCACCAAACATTGTATTTTTAAACAGTTTAATATAAAATCTTTTTGATTTTATCTCTTTCTCCTCTGTCATTCACTCATTTCACTGCTTTTTGGAAGGGGACAATGTACATGTAATGAATAGTGATTTGCTTATGTGCTCCTTAAATTTAGCAGCTTTGAGTTCGTTCCCTGATATCTATACTTTGCCACCTGGAAAAAAAAATCAGAAGCACCACAGTTGCACAAATATGATGAGAACAATGAAAAGTTACAGTTGTTCAGCATTTAGAATTCAAGTCTATTTTTACCTAGATACACAGGAATTTCACATAACTCTATCATCCCTCTCAATATTATAAGAGCCACAAAGGTGGGGGCAGGGGGTGTAATTTTTTATTTCTAAAGTTCGAATATTCAATACCACTTCTACGTAGTGATTTCAGCCTTAGGTTCTAGACATGTTTTTATAGTAGGCATTTTATAACATTTCATCAGAAGAGAAACAAACACCATTGATTCTAGTTGTAGGTATTTTCTACCAGTGCAGCTCAGACAGCTGAGGAGTCATTTAATGTTTGAACCAACAGCTCTTTCGCCCATTCCACCTGACCACTGAAACAGAACAAGAAATTTTAAGTGTCAGTAGGAAACTTCTAGGCACCTTTGCGGGTTTCTTTTTGTAGCAACTGAAGATATCATTGGGTAGAAAGATCTACATATGTTAGAGAAGCAGACATCATTGTAAAAAAAAAACAGAACAAACAAACAAAAAAAACCAATGAACACCAAAACAAAAAAAAAAACAAACAAACACAACCCACCCCCCTTTTCCTACGGTGTTTAAGAAATTGATCCTGCTCCTTTCAAGCTATCTTTCAGATGCAATCCACTCTCCTAACTGCTTCAGAAACAACCTGTGAACTGTAGATGTAACCACCACAAGTGATGCAATCAACAGGAAGCAGGAATATATTCCAGAATGAAAACAAACAGCAAGTGTGGACAGAAGGCATCAATTATTTTTGATCATTTCAGACCATCACTTGAGCCCCAGCCTGAGCTAGTAAGGTTCTCCAAGGTCTGAGCTAGATCTCATGTCGAATTTACGAGCATCCTTTAAAATATTTTTTACTATTATGTGTTTCTGATTTCCAAACTAGACATATGACCAAAGTAAATAAATATTAAAAGGGAACTTAACTGAAACAGAGATTCAACTTACTTGTAGATGACTAGCAATGAAAGCCCAATCATCTGTACCATTTTGTTCCACCAGCTTCTTCAGCCGTTCATCCTGTTAAGACATAACCTCGGCCAGTAAATGTTACATCCTGACACAATACTAAATAACAACATATTTCATGTGCTACCAGTATCATATAGGATATGGTATATCTAAAGCCAAAAAAAGTATTACCTCATCACGTGTCCATTTCACTCTGTTACATAACTTCTTCACACCTTTTTGCTGTGGTACTTCATAGTCATGATCCATATATTGAAGGTCCTCATCTTCCTCACTGCACAGTACAATAGAAGCGTGAAGAAGATAGAAACAGAGTTTAAAACAACTGAATAACTTATTTATTCTAACTACTTGTAGCTTTTTTTCCAATCTGTACATATTGTTCTGAAATGACATATGGAATCTGCATGAACATAAGATCTGCCTCCAGCAGTGGCCTATATTCACCATGTCAAAGGAACAGAATTAATTTTAATTTCCAGGCCACGTACTGGGATAGGGACAGATAATTCATTCCAAGTCATGACTTAAATTTGAAGCAAAAGCTATTCTTTAAGATCATGTTTTTGTAACACATTTATGAATCTTTGTTTTACACAAATGAGCTTATAAGATAAAGTGGTTTGCCAGTCTGCAAAATACATTCATGTTCCACCTCCATAACTCAAACAACAAACACAACAAGGGTGCCAAATAACTTAGTGTCAACTTGAGATTTCAAGTGGGCTCCTGCCTTGCATAAAAGTGTTGCCTCAACGTTACAGGAATTAGATACAAATCTCTGAAGACAGAAATATTCCAGCAAGAAATAACTGCCTTATCAGTGGTGACCCTGTAAGTTCAGAGGGGCCGGAAGGCAAGTAACCTCTGTGACTCCATGGAGATCACACCCCATCTACTGGGGAAAGGCGCACTTCACAGCCTTGACAAACAGCCTTGCAAACCAGCAGCACAGGGAAACGCTTCAGGGAAATACCACTTAAACTTGCATGTCAGTGACTCATGTTAGACAGCATAAATTCAAACACATGTGGAAACCTAGGCCTAACAACAAGAGGAGCAGTTCCTCTGCATTATTTACAGCACAGACACAAAGAAGGGACTCCCAAATACACAGCTTTAATTAAAAGCAGTTTCATGCTGCAATCTTAACTTTTCTCCATTTTATTATCGGTATAAAGCACGATATAAATATCATAAATTCAAGTTCAAATTTATTAGTTCTGCTCAGCCTTGAAAATTAGTTCAATTTTTCAACCACAGGTAAAAAAATCCTTTCCCAGTAAAGGAATTAATCTATGCTGGTGTCCTAAGAACTAATTAGATGGCAGATCTCTACATTATTTTCCAGAAGATGCAGTTCACCCGCACAGCATACTTATCAACCATTTACATGTATTTGTTATTCCCCATGAAGTGAGTACGTTCTCTGTTACTAACACAAATACATGGTCATTCAAGATGAGCACTACTTACTTGAAAGCATTACTACAGGATAGTATGTACCCAACTCTTGCAGACCCAGTGTATTTAACACTGCCCCTGATCCTACACCGCATCTGGATTTGCCCTATTTAGCTTCATGATGCAGTAGAAAGATTTAGTAACACTCAAACATATGAAAACCTTGTGGAGCCAGTGAAATACAAAGCAGTAAGCTTGTCTAAAGGTCAACAACAAGTTCTTCGCAGTACTTCCAAAAAAATAAGCTGCAAACACAATGATTGTAAGAGTTTTGCATTAAGTGGCTTAGGACTTAAGAAAATAGGATTTAAACTTACAGGTAACTAAGAGTTTCCTCTTCCCCCTCCCACCTCCTTTTTTTTTGTCTCTTATCCACAGGTTCTCGACAAACTTCAGGAGTATATCTTGGTATTATAATCCTATTTCATACCAAGCAAGCCATACAGTTTACTTATAACTAAAATTTGGCCTTATGTATGTTTAAGCCCTTTGTCAACATGATCTCCTCACCCACTGCACAGCAAACTAGTTCAAGAACAGAGCCTTCAGTTACATGAGAAGACATGGGGATTATTCTCAAAAAGAGGAAGGGCTCCATGTACACGGCAGTGATGCTGACGAGAGCACTAGTACCAGACAAGGTGGGGTCCCCGCCGGCAGCAGCGGTTAAGAACCCCGCACCCGGAGCTCGCCAGAAGCACGCATGTCCCCAGCCAAACCGGCGCGGCTGCCGGCCGCCTCCATGCATTTCACGGGCGTGAGGGCCAGCCCCTCTCTTGCACCTGGATTCCACATGAATAACCATTTAGTCTCCAGTCTTGTTTGGAACTGTACACCAGCAGATTATAAATTAAATGTATGTGAATGGTTGGGACTACTAACTGAAGTTTTTGATTAAAAAGAAAAGATTTTCAAACACATGGGGTTTTTATAGTTAATTTGACAATTCTTTTGTAGTTATGAAACTGTGCTAAAATACTGCACAAAAGCAGAATGTGGCCCCCAAGTTTCATAAATAAGAAATCTGGAACAATAAAGTAAGTATTTCATGAGTTCTGTGCTAGATGTCTTTCCAATTCCAAGTTGAGAACTATTAAAGGAAAAAATTAAGCTTCCAAATGCAAAAACCAAGAGCAGTTTAACAAAATTAAACTTAACTCCATTTGGTGCAAAACAATTATACTTTCTCCTTACTCCACAACTAGATTAACAGTCTTGAAATCACCTTTATGTAAATTCATAACTACAATGATTTCATTTTGGAGATATCATCATCACCACACACTGACACAGTATTCCTCTAGGGCTACTGCTCTCTAACCAAACGTTCCTCTGCTATTCACCACCAGTTGTATTTTCAATGATGACATGAAAGCACTACATAGCCATGAGAGATAATACAAGCTAAAGCTTTGCAAAGACGAAATTATTGTTTGCAATACCACAGATGAAAGTCTCTTAAACGACAAAATGCAGATTAGAAGTAAGAAGAAACATTCTCTCTTATAGAATATAGACAGCTCCAGCAGTCAGCCTCTGCCAGCAAAGCCCCTTAATGAATCTTTGTTCCTTACACAGCTAGAAACCCAAAGCACGGCTTTCTTGTTTTAGTTGCAGTTTTGCAGAAAAAGAATATTAATTTATGAACTCCTTTCATGTCAGAGGAAAATGCAGAAGCAGTTTTAATATCTGTAACTTTGAAACCACCCCCAATTCCATGAAAAGTATGCAGTAAACCCCAGATGCCATAGGTAACTCACACATTAGTATTGCTCACTGAGCATTATTTTCTTTCTCAATCCTAATCCTTCTTTTACATTTCTTTATCACTTTTCAGAAACTGATTTTCTGTTTAGTACAAGAATAACTATAGCAATAAAACAGTTCTCCAAAACCCACCTTCTGAATACAAAGTAACGACACACCCATTTTCATATCAACAAAACAAAAGATGTATCAAAACCATCTGAGGCTGCTGCTGAAGCTCTTGAGAAAACATTCTCTCTCAGGAATATTTCAGATTACATTACGACATCCTCAATCAAAGAATATGCCAAATCAGAGAAAGTAGGTGCACTTAAGATACTGGAAGAAGCAGCAGGCCTGAACATTAACTGAATAGCCCCAGATCTTACATCAAGGCTGTGCCAAAGCCACTCGGGAGGAGAAAAGCAAGAAGTATTACTCCAGCAGAAGGAAAGTAACCAGCAGGAAAAGCTACTGCGGAGACAACTTAGGCGTTACTGACAGGCTCGGTGACCACAGAAAAAAAAGCTAAGGAGTTGCCGAGGTAAGCGGCAACAAAGACGGTCTGAGCGAAAGCACAGAAGTGAGGGCAGCCGCTAAGCGAGAGGCGAGATCTACACGCGAGAGCTGGTGCTCGTAAGCCAGAGGGAAGAGAGATACCTGTGCGGGTGCCGGGCGAGGGAGGAACCGGAGGGAGGGCGGTGGGCAGTGACAGCCGAGGGCAGCGCCAGCACAGCTGGGCGGCGGGGGGGGTGAGGGGCGGCAGGGACGGGACGGGACGGGGCGGGGCGGGGCGGGACGGCGGCGGCACCTGGCAGGGAGCCTGGGGCGCGGGGGGGTACCTGGGCGCGGGACGGCGGCGAGGAAGGCAGCGACTGCCCGGGAGGGGGTGAGGGGCAGAAGGCGCAGAGATCCCAGGGCCGGGCCCAGAGCCACACTCACCTGCGCGGTCTCTTCGCCATCTTCGGGGCGCACCATAGGGGGGACCGCCACGGCAGCGGGGCGCAGCGCGGAGCCCCCGAGCCCCCGCCCGGGCTCCTTCTCTCGCAGCCGCGCGGCGCAGCAGGGCGGGCGGGGGACGGAGGGACAGTGGCGGCTCAGGAAGGTTTGAGGCAGGCAGGGCTCCTTCGACGGTCCCCTCCTCCCCGCGGTATCCACAGTGGCCCGGCGAGCCGCCCTCAGCCCCGACCCGGCCCGGCCCCCGGTGCGTCAGGCATGGCTCGGGCCTGGCCCCTGCCCGCAAGGACGGAGCGCGCAGCGGCCCCTTTCTCGCCCGGCTGTGCCTCCCGCCTCCTGTCAGAGCTGCCGCGGAGCTCCGGCGGCGCCTTCCCGCCCCGGCCTGCTGCCCTGCCCCGCTCAGCTCCCCCCCGTTCCACCGTTGCCGGCCAGCTCCCACCGCCCGGGCCGAGCCACCGCCGCGTTCGCGGCGGGCTCGGGTCGGTGCCGCCGAATCTCGCGCCCAGCCTCCTTCCAGAGCCACCGTTTGAATCTGCGCAGGCGGACTGCCGCCCCATTGGCCGCCGCCGCCGCACGCGACACGGGCGGGCGGGGCCTCGCGCCAACCGCGGGCGGCGCATGACGGGGGAGCGAGTTTTCCCCGTTGGCGGGGCGGGAAAGGCACGCGGTTCTCCGCGCATCCCCCCCACGCCCCGGCCCGTTGTCGCTCGCAGCGCGCGCGACAACGGGCCGGGGCGTGGGTGGATGCTCCTAACGGTAAAAAAACGGCAGCGGCGCAAAATTAAGCGTCTCCTTCGAGCCGGAATCGAACCAGCGACCTAAGGATTCCCGCGAGCCGCACCTCTACAGTCCTCCGCTCTACCAGCTGAGCTATCGAAGGGAGCTGGGCGCCGCCGCCATGCCGCGGCAGACAGCCTGGCTGCGCGGGTCTCCTCGCCTCCTGCCTGCTAGCAGGTTCATGGGGTGCCTGGTCTACCCGGCCATCGCGCCACATCCTATTGTGGCTGCACTCACAAACACATGAACTCCGCGGAGCTCTTAAGACAAAAAAGGGTGCGAGGACCTGCCGTAAAGATGTGGGGTGGCAGTTACAGAGCCCCCCCAAAAAAGGGCAGCCCTGAGAAAGGCACCTCTGGGTCAGTCAGGGTACACACACACAGTGTGTGCTCAGGTCTTGAGTGCTCCAGTCTATCACAGGGCTCAACCACCAGCTTTTTCCTTTAGTAATTTTAATCTGATTTTTCCTTCAACGGTGAAAACAAATCATCAAAACAGCATTTTTTACAGGGTTTCCTTATGGAACATTGCTCACCACCACCACAGGGGAAACAACCTCCTGAAGCTATCACCGCCGCCAAGTACAAGCTACACGCGAGCGTATCCTAGGTATCTCCTAGGTACTCCACTGCCCGCAAGCCTTCAGCTGGAAGTTATTTGTATAAGTGAAACCCTGTACATACGGCGTCTGTATACACACACACGCGCATATGTACGCGCCTACGCGCCTCCCTGGGCGCGGGAAGGCCTGGCTGGCAGCGCCCCCTGCGCGGGCAGGCGGGAACAGCAGGCCCTGGCGCCTCCCGTCGGGCACAGGACGGGGGAAACCCACAGAAACCCGCTTTCCCCGCACTACAAACCTGCTGTCACACGGGACAACTCGCATCGTTGCATCTTTCACAGGAAAAAAAAAAAATCAAGTTCTTTGGGGTTTTTGTTTGTTTGTTTACAAGCAGCCTTTGCCTGCGGCTGACTAATGGGTGTTCGGCACCAACCTGCATTCACTGTGATTCGCTTTTAGCAGCCAGAGATGACAAGACAGGAGGTTTCCCCACATCTAAGCTCTGACAGGAGACTTTGAACTACAAAAGCGGTAACCAAAAAAGTATGTGGAATAAAAACCACCCTGAGACAGGATTTGTGCCATCAGCCTCAGATGGTATGACATGTCATTTTTTAGCATTCATTTATATTTAATTCAAAGTGAAAGGAGCCTGAAATGAAAATATTGTTGTTTAAATAAGTACCTTCTTGTATATTCCCATAGGAATACATGTGTTCTTAATTTGTAGGAAATAGATCCTGAAAGCATTAGCTGAGTCAAACTACTAAATTAGTAAGTACTGATGGTCCTGTTGTTAAAAAAATAAAACCAAAACACCTAAAGATGCATTTTGTTATGACATCCAGTAAACATTCTCCTTGGAGTACATCAGTAAGCACATACACACCTCACTTTTTTTTTTTCTTTTTTAATCCTGTACGTATTATTGTCCTGTGTGACAAGGTCTAATGTTCCGAGTTTCTTGTGCTCTTACATGACAAAAAAAGATGAAGATGTATCCCCCTCGCCATCTCTTCTCAGCTTCTAGTAGCTTCACAAAACCAAGCCAGAGGTCTAGCTAATTCTCTCTTCAGAGACCCTACAAGTTATTTTTTCCAACTTCATTTAAGAGCATCCCTAAGAAAGAAGGCACAAACTGGCAGTCTGTTCCTGTAACAGGATATGGAATGTCTCCCCCAAATGACACCATTTTCAGGGACTGTCCCATCCCATCCCATCAGGGCTGTCATGGCCCACAAGCCATCAAGTTCAGCCTCAACAGACTTCTGGTAGGACACTCATCAGCCTGCGATATCTGAGTTCCATTACGCAAGAACTGCTTTCTGCCTTAGCTTGTCCTTCCCAAGACTCCCTTGTGACAAAGGAAAGCTCGATTCCAGCCTAGACCTGGAGAACATGACCAGGTGCAAAGACACTGCTGCAGATTCAGGGTGGCAGGATGAGGCAAATGTCACCATCACTCCAAGCACATGGACCTTGAGTCACAATGGGCATACTTCCAGTGGCACTTTGCCACTTCCCCCTTGCCTTAGGACTGCTTAATTGGATCTCCTGACAAATCAAAACCAAACATCACTAGAACCACCTGTTAGCATTTGGATCCTGCTTGTTTTTTGCAGTGTTCCCCAAGTGCAAACAGCAGTGGGCATCCCACTTCCAAAGACAGGACACTTGCTCACACTCTTACCCAGATGCTTTGATAGGCAAAGTACCCTGGAAGAGAGAGTGATGTTCCTGTAATTTGCCCCATTGTTTATTCCTTCTTGCTAAGCTTCCTGCTGATCTGCAGGGAAAAATATTCTATTAGGCATTGATTACGACCCTAACCAACGGCAGATCAGCAACTTTGTTCGTGCTGGGAAACAGGTCCCTTTCTGTGCAACACTGATGCTTCAAAAAATTTCACCCAGCTGCAGTGGTATGAAAAGTACCACACTATTAGGCCATATGTTAAGTCCATATGTGCACTATGGGGCTCATTTGTTACTGCTCCAATTCTGCAAGAGTTCCATCTATTCCCTGGCAAAGCCTTTAATGAACAAAAAAATAACAGTCATGATCCCATTTCATATTGTCACAGAGCTGAAATGATGGAAAAACTTTGAAGTCATGTGCAGAAGTTTGTAATTCTTTGCCACTATGCTCACCAGAATCTCATTGTGAATTCAGGCAGCCAGTTTGACATTTATCTGGACAGCTAAGCAACACAAGGATATTCCCCAGAAGGCACAGGGCTTAACACCACTGGCATGAAGTTAAGAATAATCAGTCTATCCTAAATGATCTTCCTGTAGGTTGTTCGAAAACCTTACAACAGAGGAACCCAGAGTCTTTGTGAAGATTATTCTCAGCACAGACAATCAACAAGGCACGCGACTGACTTCTTGCTACAAGAGCTTCAACCTTTGAATCTAGTAAAATTCCTACAAGGTAAACTCAGGAATTAGTTTTTTGAATTGTGGAAAACAAGTAGCTTATTTCCTCAGCAAACAGTTTCCCAACTCAAAAGCAATTGCTGCTACTCTCATAGAACTAAGGTCTATAAAGAAACACGTGATGATTGCTAAAATAAAGACCAAGCTCAGTGTAGGTGAGCTTACAGATTTTTTACCAGATACGTTCCTTTTAGTAGTCTTCAATGCCTATCACCAGTTCCTCTAGTGACTATAAACTTCAGAGCTCTACACTGGCAGAAACACCAAATATGTCAATCAAAACCACATGCATCCATCAAGTCTTCAGCCCAGCTACTTGACTTGGTCCAGATTCAATGTCATGGTACCACACATTCAGTGCCCAAGGTGATCTTGCTTGCATCAGCCCTTCGGGGGCTGAGCTTCCTCCCCATGTTTGGAGAAAACCCTGACGAAGAACACAAGGATACTCACCAGAGTGAGTAAAATTAAGAATAGTTCTCCATACGGACGACACATTATCACAGAATCACACAGATCTCATGATCTGCTCTGTATCCTGCTTCTGGCAAACCTCAGCTGTCATTGGCTTGAGAAGAAACCGAGGTCATGCTGAGCTCACACTGTCTCTTGCAGAGTGTGAGGAAACGGTGTCAGTGCACGGCTCTGATGGACACTGTCAGTTAGAAACCAAGTCCTAAGCCTGACCTCACCTGCTTATGCAAGTACAGCAGCAGTTACACTGATAGCACTTCTTTGAAGAGACAAATTTCTGGTTGGCAACCACTTCAGCTATGGTTTCAATGGCATGGGCATTCATTTATATGAGGCACTATATAGGCAAACAGATTACATTTTAGGGGTTAAAAGTGGAACAGCCTTGAATCAATCAAAGTGGGGGGGAAATTTCCCAAATTTACACTGAGACATTACCTATGATCTCGCTATCAAGTCTTCCAATAAATAATAATGATACTGCTGCACAATTAGATTATTATATTAATCTCAATTAGCAAGCTTTACTAATTTGTCAAATGCCACTTGTTTATTTTGGAAATCATGGAGGAATAATTCTACTAGTTCTGGTCAGCCTTGCAAATGCTTTTAAAAAAAGGATTACTCCTTTCACAAACATACATAGAACTTTGGAGACTGAAGAGATTGTGTAGAAGGTCATCTGTTAATCAGGTATTGGCAGTACGCATTTTCTCATAGGTGTTTTGGGAATTATGCCCTAGAAAGTCATCACTATGAATGCAAGAGAAGTCAGTGTAATCCTTGATTTTGGCAAACCCCAGGAGTAAACAATTAGCCCTAATGCTAAGGGCTTTGTAAAGCAGTTGGAGCCAGGACTGAGCCAACCAAATGTTCAGGTGGGTAAGCAGGTCAGGCAGCTCTAAACTGTGTCCCAGCAGCAGCCTGAGCTAGATTCAAGCAAACAGCCTACGCTCAATAGTATCCTGGTGGATAAATGGAAAGCACTGCCTGACTTTCTACCCCCAAAATAAAAACCACTTTATAAAAAGGATAGTGTTCTGATCCCCTGCTTTCCAAATTAGTGACAAGACTCTCTTCTTCCCACCCCTAACACAGATTACAATAACAGAAGTCACAGAGACAAACCTTCCAGTGTCACAACTGTCCGTCCCAGAGATGCTGGCCTCTGCTGCTTGTACAGCTGCAGTTTACCTCTTTTTCCAAGGCAGTGTTGCTCCCATGCAGAATTCCAGTAGGAGGAGAGGAGAGAGAGAAGAGAGTGCTTACAGATGCAAAAGAATGCACACTTCTATCCCTGGCTCCCTTCTGCAGTCAGCAATGAGTGTCCATGAAAGGTCCTTAGTTACTGCAAATGTATTTTCTGAGTTGATGCAAGGATGCCAGTGTACAAGAGTTTCAAATGTAGAACCTCAGGGTTAGGGTTGGAAAGATCCAAAACATTAAATAAAAAAATACGACTTTCAGAGCAGACAATACATAAGTGGGGATTTTGGGGCTGCTAGCTTACTAGAGACCTGAGATAGTTCAAAGTTTCCAAACTAAGAAGGGAATGGGCTAGCTCGGCTGACTTCAAATGCAGGGAAGAAACCAAAATAATACATTAGTAAATATGGCAGGTAAAGAAGAAGTAAGGTTAAGGGAAACAGGAGGGAGCAAAGAAATAAACACTGGTATTAGTTTCTACTATTGTACACTGCCTTGAATTTTCTTATTTTGAAAGCAAAAGGAAGCAGGTGCTCTTGACCCTTATTTCCTGCATCCCTCCTGCTCTCTGCAAAAATAATTGCTATTTCCAGCATCTGTCTTCAGAAGCCAAGAAGGACCTTATTTTAAGAAAGACATAGTAGGGGAAAAAGTAGTATTCTTATACGTGTAATGTTCAGATGGAGGGACTAATGTATGTACTCGAGCAATACTGAGCAGATTTGAACATACAAATAGCTTAGAAATAGTTATTTCGTTCCCCACCATTTTAAGTTAGGCCCTTGCCTTTTCTGTGTGTTTTGGCTTTTTTCTTGCTGCCACAAACCCTTCACTATCACGTGGCAACAGCTGGTGAGGTCTCACCCCTTTCCTCTCACTGGGTGGAAAAGTATGTATTTGGCAGCTTTTGCTCCTAGGAGAAAAGAAAGGTGGATCTCAGAGAAATCCTCAGAGTTAGAGTGAGCCACTGCAGCTTCTGAAGCTCATCACCCTGGAGGTGGAACAACACAAAACTTCGTTGTGCTACAGAACTACTAGTTGATTTTTAGAATGATTGATAAATCCTTACGTATCTTCTGCCCCTTCCTGAACACACCCACAAGTCCTCTGCTGTCTTAGGAATCTCCCTTCATTCCTTTCTGTCCCATATATATAGACCTCAGAGCAAGTCAAACAAGATTTCAATTTCTATCAGTCTAATTTGTGTGAAATTGGATCATTTATCCATTGCCTCTCACTGCTCTAAGAGCAGCAGTATAAACAGAGGACAATAAGCTTACAAAAATGTCCGTGGTAAAAATGATTCAGTATGTAAGTCGAAATGGCAGATGAAAAGCAAACAGGAAAGCTAGCACATCAGAAGAGACCTCTTTAGGATTTGCATAATCTGCACAAACGCATGTGGGAAAGGAGAGGTTAGGATTAGGAGGCAGCGTCTGGCAAGTATCTCTCTACATTTATACAGCAACATGACAATCTGAAAGAAACTTCATTTTAAAGAAACTCTTGTAGACTGTGTTGACAAAATAGCCTATAAAATCAAGTTTTCTTACTCTGAAAGAAGTTGCTTGAACCATGACTTAAAGGTTTACAAGAAATGACTGTGCATTTCACACAGCCAGGCTTCACAGACTGTCGGCTAATAGAAACCACAGCACCTTCTAAACCTTCTTCTAATTTCTAGTAACTTCCTTCCACCTGTCACTTTTATTTTTTTTACTTATTGAATATAGGTTTCCAAACAGCACAGACCCAGTCCAGATCTACAGGATCATTTTAGAAGTGAAATTAGATTTGCTACCAGCAAGACAAGCCACTAGAAGTATTATTTCCAGCAGACAACAAAATTAGGTAGTAATTTGAAAAACCAGAGGTGGAAAAAGTGCAAATACAAGTCTGTGCAGCTATCTCTTAGTCATCAAATCAATGCCTTTTGTTAACAGAACAGAGAATAGTCTTTTCTGAAGCTTCTTAAAGTGTCTGCAAGTTACTGCAACAGAGGTCATGCTTGCACTGAAGCCTCATGCCTTTGACAATACTAATATGTGTTCAGAATCACCCAGCGTACATCGATTTAAGTAATTCAAATCAGAATAACCCATTTCAAATCAGTTGTGGCAACCAGGTTTCTGTAATGTCAGCTTGGCCATCAAATCTGCTATGGATCCAAACACTACTACTTTTGTTTATCATTGAGAAGTAAATATTGAAAACGTCACAACTCAGTAGAAGCCAATACATATCAAAGCCTCAATAAACTCCACATCAAGCAAAGCAACAGTTTCTGCTAACTTTTGCAATCAAGATAAGTGTTTGAATTGACTCTTCGTAATACCAAAAGCACCTTCTACAACTCACTACACATGCTGATGGACATCCAAGGCTCACTCTCACCCTGATCCTAGTGAGACAATTGTGTTGTGAGGGGTCTTGTCCCGGCAGGAAGCTGGGGTTTTGCAGGGATGTTAGAACTGGAAGTGTTCAAGGCCAGGCTGGATGGGGCTTTGAGCAACCTGGTCTAGTGGAAAGGTGACCCTGCCCATGGAACTGGATGATCTTTAAGGTCCCTTTCAACCCAAACCATTTTATGATTCTAAGAACAGATTTGCTATGGACATACCCAAGAAAAAACAAAACCAAACCCAACAACTCCAATCTAAATTAAAAAATTTAGATAGATATTAAGGCTGTACAATTAATAGCAGAAGAAAAATGAAAACACTTTGAAAGCACTCTTAACTTGGTTGCTTCATACATTCAGTACTGGGTTTGGCTCAGATCATAAACACCGCATTAATAAAGATGAGTAAATTTCTCAGTTTAGCATTAAGCATTTAAGCCTTTGACATACAAATCTTCCAAAGGATAATTTTCAATTCTTCATGATATGACATGCAATCAAAATTAACTCCGTATATTTACACCCATCATTTTAAAGAATGCTTTAATGCTAGCACACTTTGAATTAAAGCCTTTCAATAAATACAGGAAGAAGTAAGAGAGTTTTGCAGATGGGTTTTATGACTTTTTTTACGCTCAAAGGTTATGATTACAGCCAATTTTTGAAACAAAGTACCACATGTAGCTCGTGGAAAAGCACAGAGATAATTAAAGTAGATGTCAATATGTTCATCTTTGAATACTGCCAAATTTTCAAAAGCCTGGTTCTTCCAAATTATGCTATTCATACTTGGATATTACATGCATGCATTAAAATTTTGCTTTGAAATACATTTTGACCAACATTTCAAACCACAGACTGCAAGATATCTTAAGTGGTCAGCGTTTTTCTATACCTTCTTGGTGACAACTTCAAAAAAAGATTTTGATCTCAGATTTTGGTTTCAAATATATAAAAACCTGTTTTAAAAATCTCTCAAATTCAAAGGTCCCATCTGTTTAATGAAATATTCAGAACAGGTATGAGGTCAAAAGAGCTCTTCCATAAAGACTTTTTCTTTCAAAAAAAGCTTCTTTTAAACAAACATAACTGAAGCAAAATGGATGACATCAGAGTTTACTTTTCTAAGATTCGTACCAGTTTTTCAACTTCTGTACTAGTATTCATGTATGCAAGTATAATGCAATTTATATGTAGAATGCAGAAGTTAACATAATTACAACTCATTCATTTTGTAACCAAATCAGTGTTAAACAGGCTAATGTGTGAAAGGCTAGATAAAAGTTGCACCTTGTAAAGCCAAAGCAGATGTTTTAACTTATAGTTTTAATATAGCAATCAAAGAAAATTCCAAATACTGTACAGTGAAGTGTAGTATAGTACACTATATACTGTTATAATACACTATTGTTACATTACAGATAAAAAAAAATCAAATATAATTAGTACAGCAATCACAAATAAACCAAACTGTGCTGGATAACAGCCAGTGCTGTGAAGATGGTATAGTTACTATGCTGTTTTATTTTTAATTCAACATGTAAAGCACTTACTGTTTAAAAAGATTTGTTTTCTAAATATATACACTATTTTAATTCTTATTTATACATTTTAAATAGCATTCCCTCCTAAAAGTGCACTCTTTCATTTCTTGGCAACAATCCTCATTAAATGTAAAATAATTCTGAAAATACCACTCTTGTTTCAACCTTTTATTGCTCAACCACAGGCATAAGGGCTCAGAGGGAATCCTGCATTCTAAAGATATTAAGCAACTTCTTCAAATTTTAAGAAGCTAAACTGATATCCACAAGCAAAACAAAGAAACCACTTACTTGTGTTCTTTAGTTTGTTGTTTTGTTTTGTTTTTTTTTTAACAGAAGAATCAACTTCATATTACTATTATTTTACGAAAGCATGTAGACTCTGCTATTTGAAAATCGGAGCCAAACAAATGTAGAGGTAACAGTGGCATCTTCTTAAATCATTGATTTTGCATATATTTCAGATCGAGCACCGCTCTCCCAATTGTAAGCAAACTATGAATTTTATTACCTGGCATTTTCAGCACATTGAAAAAGTAGCAAGCGACTCTGCTAACCTTGTCACAGTGACAATAGATTCTACTTTTTGAAAGACTGTAAATTAAGCATTTTGGTCTTGAAAGTATGCCTGTTGTACAGGGTTGTTAGCATACAGCCTTGTGGCACTGTGCCTCTGTGAAGCTGCTAGAGCATTCTGTTGGAGGCAATGTCTAGCTCACATTTTGTATCTATCAGAAGACTAGTAAACTACATGTGATTCACAAAACCAACAATATACATTGCTGTTTTGTGACTGTAACAGTGAAGACATCCCAAATATATTTATATTATTTCATTTGAAAAGCTACTATTTATTTTCCCTTACTGAAATGCAAGCAATTCACAGAGAAACAGCAGTATCAAAGCCAACCTTACTAAGCAGACACCCATTTGAAGTACTAAAAATCTTGCATTTGCCTGGAAAACTGGTCTGTTCTCTTGAGGTTTCCCATATGCTCATCAGCAATCTAGTTCATTCTCTTTTTTTTTTTTAGTACTGGGCCTGTATTTTCAGTAATCACCTTTCATTTAGGCTGTACATACTAAGCCATAGTAAAGTTCAAGATTTTCAAATAATTCAAGTCATCTTTGCCATGAGACACTGTGTAGAAGGCAGCTGGCCTCTAGACAAGAAAGTAATCAGGGCCTATTGACACGGCTTCACATCCACAATGAGTCAACGTCTTCCCTGCCCTTGTACCCCACCACCATTTTCCTGACTCTAACAGGGAAATCTAACAAGCACATGGGTGCCCCTAAGACAGGCACACAGGTTTGCCTCAACTTACATTTGCAGCCACTGCTAGCAATCAAATGAAACATCTGTTCAAACTTACACTTCAGTGTTCTTTATTTCACTTCTCCTGTACAGTTACACATCTCACCAGCATGTAGATGAAGTTTAGCTTCACTTGAGAGTATCAAAAGCCATCTTTCTCAAAAACACTGATATTTAAATGCATGAGAAAGCTATGTGAAATAAGAACACTGCAAAGAAATATGCACAATCCTGCTTTACACCAGAGGAATTCATATTGGTGGATCTTGTGATTTTGACACCATTTTACCATTCCTTTTTGAGACCATTTTGTTTTAGGAACTGGGGAGTTCTGATCTGCATGATTTGATTGGACCTGAGACAACGCTAAGGGCAAGTCAAACAGAGCTATTATCTGTGTCTATTTCTATTTAGATAAGACAGAAAATGTCAAATTACTGCTGAAATGGGAAGTGTGTCAAAATTAAACCAAGCCTTCCTCTTTACACAGCAAAAGGCACACAAACTTCTGTAGTCTTAACGGAAAGGCATGAAAGAAGTAAGCAACTCCCCTTGAAATAAGGATGATGTGCAATAAATATTTTAATTTATTTCAAACTTTATTTTCAAACTTTAAATTCTCTCATATACACTGCCTCTATTTTTTTCAGCCAAGGAAGACTTATTTTTCTAAAGAAAAGGTTAAAAAATGCCTAAGTATAGTTACCTTGTCTAAAATGCAAGAGATCCAGGAGATTCCTCCCCCTCAGCCTCTCCTGACTTCAACTCCATCCCAGGAACATGCCACTGCTATACTTTTCTAAACCTCACGCTGTGACAACGCACAAGCCTCTACTCAACATTTTCTATATAGAAGTAGCCTTGAGCCAGCTAGACTGATTCATGGGAGACTAAATGTTTTCAGAAGTCATGGCAGGCTTCCAGCTGCTGCTTGTGCATCGTGTTTCTCATTGAATAAGCCCTGCCAGTTAATCAGTGCATCAGCAAGGTCAGTTCTGGTGAGCCAAATTACTTCATATATTCCAAGCTTCCAAATTGCAAACTTACAGGTTAGCAATTTGAGATCTTAAAATTTTTCATTTATTTGTGAAAAGGTGATTCTTATTTTTTACCTATAAGTAGTGTACTTAATCATAAAATATTTATTCCCTCTACATCAAAAGTTAACCAACAGAGGCATTTTAATTTACTTTGACAAAACAGGGACTATTCTTTAAGTGACTTGCTTCAGTTAATTTTTACATACAAAAATAAATCCTCCCTCATAGGACATTTTATCATAGTAATGCTTAGAACTGTTTAAGTGATTAGAAATGTAAAAAGTGAGGAGACTTTTCGGAATACAAACATATACAATACAAACAACATTTGTGAACTGGTAAAAACCCACATGTGCACAAACACAGATTTCAATATTTAAGTGCTCTTAATTCCTTTGAAGCTGTATTAACATCTTTCATCCATTCAACGTTATTTTACCATTAGAGGAAGCAACAATAGTGCACTTAAATATGACTATGAAGATAGGAAGCAAAGTGCAGTATCAGATACACATTCCATCCTCAGGGAGCAAGCACAATGGCTGCTTCTTAAAAACTAGCACTGCAGGTCTGATGAACACGCTACTTAAGTGGATACCAGCTATGTTATCACTGATGCAGGGAAACCTGCATCACAAACCGAGGCTAATAGAGGTGGGCAGTCTTTATAGACACTGAAACAGCATGTATTCCTTGTTTCCATGGAGTACACAGTGAGCTTCAAAAGCTCAATTATCACTGAACACTTCAGGATAATGTATGTTAGAGAGTCATTTCCTAACAATAATTGTTAATTTGCTCTGAAGAGGCCAGCTGTTATTTAATTTTTGCCATTACTGACCAATCCTAGTAATCAAAGTCTTTTAGAAGAAATGGATTTGCCATTGAACATTTGTTGTTTCTTGCAATTGCCCAACTTCCTCTCTCCTGTAGTTGTATTAAAGGTTGCACAACATCTGACCAGCTCGGTATTTGGGAGGAAATAAAAACATGCTATCACTTACTAGCAGAGCACCAAAATGGTTGTGTTGGCTCAGACAGCCATGCATAACCACACCACATTCACTTTATCTTCATCATACACTAAGTAGCCTTTTTTCTAACTTGCTTAAAGTGATAATATGCAGAAATTAGAGAGTTTACTAAAGTTACACTTATTCCAAGATTTCTGACAAGCGTATACAGCTGTATGAATGAAAAACTTCTTAAATCACAGGAAGTGCCAGCATCATGTAATTAAAGTACTGTATATGCTGCATTATCAAATTTAGCAGAAGTTTAGTTTCAGTTGCTTTTTTGAAGTTTATTATAATTCATGTTTATAGTGTATTTTTGAGTGGAATTAAGTACCTGGGACAGGATTAACTTTGTCACTTTTCTGGTTTTGCCTGTTCTAGCTCTTCCAGTAACCTTAAACTAGCATGGGAAGAACCTTGCACGGGCTTAAATTTTAAGACTTTTAAGGAATTAAAAATTACAAAGAATTTTCAAGAACCCACATTTACAGCAGATATTCATCTCAGTGCATTTCCTAATAACTAATTTACAGGTAACAGAGCCAGCCTGGGCAGCAGTATGGTAATATTGAAAGCTATTGCCAATCACACACTTATCATGCACTGAATAAGATGATATAATCTTTGACATACATACAAGATTTAATAACTAATCACTTTGTGTGGCCCAGCCAATAAACATTACATTTGAACAGTAATTTCTTCTACCCTTATTAGATTTTAACCTATCAAGAGTGATCCATTGGCTCAGTTGCATTAGTGATTCCTGCATCTTGACTATCCATCTCCTCAAGCTCCTCAACAGAATTTCCCTTTTGTGCTTTAGACCTTGCAGGGAATGTTGTTCCCACAGAATTCACCATGTTACCATCAGTTGATTCGGTATTCAAGTGTTCAGTACCACCTGGTGCAGAAAACGATTCGGGTAAGCCAGCCTGAAAGCTCCCAGTTTTAGCAGTTGAACTCACTGCCTCTACTTTTCTTTGAGATAGATCAACTGATGCTGACTGCTCTGTATTCTGATCCCGCAAATGTCTATCCATTGAAGCCTGAATAGAAGAGACCATTTCCTGCAACTTTTTTCTCTGTGCCTCAATCAAAGTGGGGTCAAGCTGCCTGCTGTCTCTCATTGTCACAACTCCTGGAGCAATTCGGATAAGCTCACTGTTACCAGAAGCAGCTGTGAATGCAGAAGGCTCAATTTTAGCAGAAGGACTGAAGTCCGTTTCTGTGCTATACTTTCTTAAAAGTGGTGTTTCCCTGGCTCTTTGATCATGTTGTTGACTACTAGATGCAGTTCCTAGGGAATGGCCCTTTCCTTGAAATGCAGTTATGTTATGTAGTTGTTCAGATTTCTTTTTCACTACTCCACCACTACCCAGCTTCAGCATTCCGTGTGAAGGACTTGCTTCCCTGCTTCTTGAAGCAGCTTCTGCTCGCACTTGACTTAAGGCCTCTTTAACCAGCTCTTCAACATCAGGACCAATAGGAAAGTGCCCAACAGCATCCACACACAGCTCTAATCTGTCTTCTGCTGCATTGTACACAAAGTTTTTACCAGGCAGATGTGGAAAAGTACAGTGCTTGCCATCAGCCAAACCTATAAAGACAGAAAAAGTTATTAAAAGTGCTAACATATTTTTAAGGCATGCTCTGAATACATAGTAATTATTGTATATAAACTTATTGCATCAAGTTTGTGAAAACAAACACACTGAAACTTACTACTGCGGGAGAAAAATAATTTAGGCTCGTATGCCACATGACAGCAACCACAGTATATTCCTAAGATGCTGCTGCCTTCTATGGTGATTCTAATGAAGTGACAGGACTGTAGTATTACTAGATAAAATAACTACCTTGCTGGGACTTGCAGTTCTAACACAACAAAAGTTAAAGAAATAGTATATGCTTGCAGCAAAACAAAGTAAGCCAAACCCCATCACTATCACCACCACCTTCCGCCCCACAACCACACAAAAACAACCAACTTCCCCCAGAAAACTGCCAAAGAGCACATTTCAAATCACGGTTTATCTGGAGAAGTACTATTTAAGACCACTTCCATACTAGTTAGAATTATAGTAGGATTTCAGGGTGTACAACTGCTGCCAAGCCTGAGAAATTTCAAATTTGCTATTTGTCATCTTCTCGGAGAGGAAGTGTTGCTAGATAAACAAAAAAATGTTTCAAGCTTACTATGTTTAGTAGTCCTGGAGATTATAACTATTAACCTTTACAAAACAAATGTCAAACATAGTATTTTTGATCTGCTGTTTGTTTCATCATCCCACTTACAATCTGAACAATCTGGTAAAATTGAGACTTCACTAGACAAATTTAAGTTCTCAAGCTGCTCTGTGTCAAAAATGGGCAACATTTGGTTTTCCAGTTTAACATCATAAAATACAAAATAACTCTTTCAACTCTGTCCCCTATAGGTTGTGGTAAAAGCATTAACGTATCACTTTAGTGACAATGGCTTTCTGTAAGTTAAATGCTATCTGCAGATGAAAACTTGGCTGCAACAACTCTCTTCAGTTCTATCAGCTATGTCAGGAGAGCTAAAATAAAAAAAAAAAATTTTAAGTGCCAAGAATAAGTAAATCAATGGGATTTTTCCTCATATTCTCTTGCAATTCTTGAAGAAAACCACCAGAAATTACGCAGAAGGGAAGAAACGCACCAAGCAAATCCTATTTCTGTGTTATCAAACACAATGCAGTCAAAACAAGTATTCTGGGTGTCAATGAATAAGGTCACTCAAATAAATTGAAACATTATTAAATTGTTTCTATACTGATGAACCAACTGACCAATCTCACTCATCCTCCACAACTGCTCATTCACACACTTTTACAGTTGCAGAGAATCTACAGATGAGATTTTATTTTGAGAACTTCAGACACCTAGCTTCTTTCTTTACATACCCATGGGAACCAAACAGCCAAAACACACACAGAACAAAATTTAACCCCAAACACCTATCCCTCTAACTTAGCCTGAAGAACATATTTTAACTACATAATTTACCAGTTCAACCTTCATCTGAAAAGAGAGAGCTGTATAGCTGCTATGATAAAAACACTGCAATCCTGAAATCTCAAAATAAGATCTTAAATAAGATCTATTAAATCAAATTTAAATTAACAGTACCTACACTTGATAGAAAGCTTTGTTCCAAATGTCCAGTATAATAGTTGCATTATTACATTAACTAAGATATAACCAATAGGTATGAAGCTTCTTTAAGTGAAAAAAAATAGTTAGATTGCTGCACACTGTAATTGTTTAGCGTGGAAATTTAGTAGTTCGTAAAATGTTAAAATCATACAAATATGTAAATGCTGAAATAGTAATTCTACCTACCAAGGTAGCGTAAAATACCTGCACACACAGGAATGCAATGATGTTCAAATACAGAATATCGTCTTCCACAGCATTAGTTCTTACATTGTCAGTTGGCAAAAATTACTTAAGTGAGGCATTTTCTGTGAGTTAATGACCAGTAGGGTTAAAATCCCTTGGATTCATTTCAGGTTCTCAATTCTGGCTAGTCATTAATCGGTCCAAAATGTCCTTTCCATCAGGCACTGTTTAAGCTAACTCACTTGCCACAAACAATACACTTTACTGTACAAGCATAGTACAAGAAAGAAAACTAAAAGGCAACAGATCTGCCATAAGACACTTGCATGCTAATTCTATTACCCAGGCTAATAATTCAGTGAGAGGTAGTGGGCATTGAGTATACCACACATTTTAATTACTGCAAACAGAACAGAAATTACTTGGTAAAATACCCATTTCCAGAAATAATCAAGATTAAGTTAAGGCTGATAAAACTGCCTAAGAAGAAATCAAAAGAAACCAGCAAAGGAATCATCATTACAGATGAAACCACAAGAGATAAACTATGAATGCAAAGACTTCACTAAGAAAACAAACTTTAAATGAGAGAAAATAATGGAATAGTACTTTCTTCTCTAAAGAAACATGTTATTCTTTGTAGGTAGTATCTATAAAGCCATCTAAAAATCAAATATACTCTAACTACTTCCTTGGTTACTCTGCACATAGTCCAAGACGTGACATTTATTAATGCAAGAAGGTGATGGAAAGCTTTGCTTTTGAACAACAATCTTAGGAATATGAAAGACAAATTTTACCAACCATTTAAATTTAAAACATGCAGTGCCCCTGTATAAAATATCTACTAAGAAGCACACTAGGAAGATGAACTGCTTATCCAGTGTTTTAAAGTATAACAGGAATAGGTCCTAGGTCCTATGATCTTCTCTTTGTTTGATCTTTCCAGAGAAGAAGGAAAAAAAAAAAAAATGAAAAAAAAAATCAGCTGACATTGAAGTTATTTGCACAATTCAGGAAGTTTAAATGGAGATGTATGGTTGTAGAGAACATTTCAGAAAAGAAGATATTTAAGTTGAATGAACTAGTCTTATAGTCAGATTCCTTAGTCTTAGGCTCTCTGAGGGAGCATAAGTAGTTCTACAATATTATGAAAATGAAAATGTACCATGGTAATAAAACAAAAATATATTTATGCTTACAAGTGACTCAATACCAATTTACAATTTTAAAGATTTTAAAACAGAGGAAGGAAGGGATAAAAACAAAACCAAAAAATACCTGTGGTTTTCTTCATTATGCTGTAGAATACTCCACCCTGCTGAAACAATTGAGGAAGCCCCTTTGCATAAGACCAAACATCTTCTCCTGTAAAAATCAAACACAATCATTAAACAGTCATATTTTAACATTATAGACAATGGCTGAAAATGTAACTCCTTGAATTAAAAGCTGAATCCTCACTCTCTTCTATGCAATTAAGAATTTGAATTTTTATTGCAAATTTACCGAATAGGAGTCCAGGACATCAAGAAACTTTCAGGAACATCCCACTGCCTGCAGTCAAATATCCTACATGTTCTAGTACAAAGGTTCCCAAATTTTATTTGATCCAGGCTGCAGCTCCTGGTTCTTAGCCAGGACCTACATGAGTCTCCATTTCCCTCCTACCCAGGCTTTCAACATAAAACTAGGAAATGACTAACACACTTCCAAAATTCAAGCACATACCCTTGCACATTAAAACCTCAATTCTATCTCTCTACACCTTCTCAAAAATCAGATCTCAATTTCACAGCTGCCATACAGCAGACTTTATACTGTAGCTGACACACACATGTCCACACAGGCAGCTGTGTAGAAGCTGTGTCTGTACCTGGCTTTTCTTGAGAGTTAGAAACAAAACACCAACTGTGAGGCCCCAGCAGTCCTGTGTAACTGGCATTTTTCAAAGATGCCAAAAATGGCATTGAAATGTGACAACTTTAAATGCCACTGAAAAGGAAAAAAAAAACCATAGACTATATAAGGAAAAGAATATAAAGAACAGAAAAACTGGGTTACAATGACAGAGTATCAGTGACCTCAGCACCTGCTAAATCAGTTCAGATCTGCATTTTTACCTATACCCTTTTCCTCATTTCGCTAACCACTCACCTGCTTCAGAGAAGTGACGTGTGATGTAGCTGTCAAAGTAGCGCAAGCAAAAAGTACTGATACATTCCGTTCTCCTGATGCAGAAACAACTACTGCACGTATACATTTTCAGAAAAAACTGCTTTTCCCACTTTATATCAAACATTCAGGGAACATACTGAAACACTAGAAATAGAAATTGCACCCTTCTTTAGACATCAAAATCTCAATAACCATGTCTCAATTTTCTATTAAAATTGAAGAATGTAAATCATCAACTAAAGTTAACTGGATGCACTTACTACTTGGAATAGAGATAGTTGGAATGTTTAGGGCTGTAAAATATTACCCACCAATATTTCCTTGCTTGCGGTTAAGAGTAAAATAAAAGTAAAAAGTTATTTTTAATAGCTTCCACATAGTGAATATGGGGTACATCTAAATCCCTCCTTGCATTTCTCTACCGCATATCCCACAAGGTAACTGTGGCTACTCTCCTATCCCACCACCTCAGCTGAGAAAATGTTTCACCCTCGTGACAGTGGCATTATGTGCTACATTACGCTTTGAAACCCTTCAAGCCACTCTCCGACTTTTCTGTTTCCCTTCCCCGACAGGCATGGGACTCCGTACACTCCCCTGCTCGTCTGTCCCCCCACCAGAAGGTCACCTCTCCAGGTGTTATTCAAGTCCTCATTCTCTATAAAAAGGTATAGTACATCTTCCTCGTGTTTTGTCTTTAGACATTTTAAAGACAGGAGACCTACATGATGTGATTAATTTTAAATGCGTTCCCTTGAACCATGTATGTTCTGGTTCATTGCATTCATTTCCACATCAAGCTCACAAATTTGGCCTTCACTTTCTAGCAAGAATATCCAGGTAACAAACCAACTACTCTTCTTTCTTATTTTCCATGATCTACTGAAGAAGGAGGACTTGCCTTTTGACTTTATCCTGATAACTCCTGTCTACTGACTTGCTAATAATTTTGAAGCTTCTCTCCAGCTCTCACTGACTCCACTAAAAAAAATTTAAAAAATTAAAAAAATAAAAGGAGTATTCTCTTGTCCTCCCCACTATTGCCACAGCTTTCCCTCTTCCTCAAACAGCTGCATGGAGGGGGGACAATCACTACTGAGAACACTCTCTCACGTTTTTGCTATTTCAAAGGGGGTTCATGGCTACCCTGCATCCTTATTCTCATCTACACTCTGAAATACACATCCCTGTACACAATGGCTCCAGATCATCACTGCTGTGGCTCTTCATTTTCCCCCAAGTCTTCCTGGTGGTTTAAATACTGCCCACAGGAATCAAAATAACCACCACACTGATAAGTAACAGAATACACCTGTCAGTCTACCAAAGCCTGGGGAGGCCCCAGCCAGCAGCCACACAGTGGCTGACTCCAGACCAAGGACTCTCATACTGCTGCATCTAGCAATCCATTCTTACTTGAAGGGCTCCCTTCCACCAGGCTTTTAGAAGCCCAGTTTTACACATCAGTGGCATTCTCCAAGAAAAATCATGCCCAGAGCAAAGAGGGAATCTTTCCAAGCCTTTCTCAAGAGAGGCATCACTGTTTATATAGCCTTTTATGCAACACTAACAAGGACTACATGCAGAAAAATATGGAGAGCAGAGCTCACAAAACAAAAGCATCAGCCACTGAAAGAAAAACAAACCAATGATGCTGTTTTGGTAAGGAGATCTCAGATTGGAACACCAAAAAAACCCACAATTACAACTGGACTTTCCCAGATCAGAGGAACTAGTGTGTGCGATTCAACTAAACTATGTTTGAGGTTTGCACATTTGTGTTGCTAGTTGCATTTCACTGTTTGTTTCAGTTTTATTTACCATGGCAGTAAGATCACTAGGTCACAAGTTAATTTGGGTGATCATTTAGTTAGATTAAAAACTCCCTCAAGACACTACATTTATCAAAGAGATACGTTCTCTGCACTGTTCCCACTTCAGTACACACTCCCTCAGACCAGACCTCAGCCCCACAACACTAAGGTATGGCAACAAAGGAAGACTATCCTACCCACAAGTATGCCTCATACACTGAAGAAAAAAAGCAGGTGCAGACTAGCCAGTGGAAGCCCAAATCATCACTTCATACAGCAGAGAGGACACACAGCAGTGCAAAACAAATTGAAAGCTCAGCTGACAAACACAGGTTACAGGGAACTACAGCTGGCTTAGACACAGGCTGTTTAATACCAAGCAAATCCTGGTATCAACTAATACATTTCATCTAAATCTGGCTATTTTGATTTCTTGTGCACTGACGAATTCATCAATGCAAAACAAACCAATCAAAATAGATTCATACTTGGCTTGCACATATCCAGAGTGCTTCTGCATGGGTGTAATTAAATACATTTTAAAATACACTGGTTTAACTATGTTAATGTAAAATTACCATTCTTGTAGTCATTGCCCTATAGAATTCTGTATTTTGAGTTAAAAAAAAAAAAAGAGGACAAAGATTTTCAAAAAATCATGCATAATATGTTAAGTGGTCCAGAAATTACAGTATCTAATTTCCCAGGGCTTATTTTTAAATTATATACAGAAAAATTAAAGACCATGGTCTAAAATTTTAATAAGTTAACTAGCTGAGACCAGAAAAGAAAAATTCTAGTAACTGAAGCATCAAGTCAGCCTACAGGAGACCTTGTATGAAAAAAAAGTTTTTAAGCATCCAGAATGAATAGTTACACATGTTTGAAGACACGTTTTCACTATGGGCATTGGGGAAAAGAAAAAAAAAAAAAAAAAAAAAGAAAATTGTGTCTGGCCCAGTGAGCTATTTCAACAGCATTTCCCCTCTACACATTCTAATCTGACTGTATTAGATGAATGTTTTTAGCAGAACAAAGTTACAGCAAGAGCATGCACGATAAGCTGACTCTCAGAACTTCGCAGCACTGGTTTTTAGCGGTATAGAAACATCGTTGAGAAACACTGAGGCTTCTCATCCCAAAAAGGCTGAATGTATCACCTTGAGGAACTGCCACCCCAACACTCTTAAGAAAGGGCAAGGACTTAAGAAGTTTCTTCAGAGTTTGTTTCCCCATTGAAAAAAAAACACAATTGCAGACAGTCAGCTGTCTAGATTTTTTCCACATATCATTAAAGGAAAATGAAGCCCTGATGAGAAAAATGATTATATAAAAACAGCACCTTATTCCGTAGCTGCATAAGTTGTTATAATCGGTTGGTTTATCATTTGCTGCCGTTTTTACTTCTATTAGTAATGCAAAATGGATGCAGAGAAGGGTGAGGTAAATTCTATTCTAACCTGTGCTTTGAAAGCAGAATCTAGCAGCAATGAGAGTCAAAGACAAAAACTGATTCTTGAATACAAGATCAGCTCATAGTTTATGGGTAAAAAAACTGTAAAAACCTGTAAAAAATCAACACACCTTAATGCTGAAGTAACTGAGATGACAGAAAAAAACTCTGACATGCCTTAAAAGTAAGCCAATAACTACTCTTTCAGCAGTATTTCCTGAAAACAGGAAAGCACTCTTCTAAGATTCATCTCAAGATTAAGACATCTTTTAAACCTAACCTTTTCCTGCACTTTGGAACTACGGTGTAAATGTCAGTGTGACAAGGTGGCTAGTGATTCAGCACACTATCTTGCAAGAGACACAGGAGTAAACAATCAGGCTTGGAAAAGAATCAAAGTTCTGCTTGATGAACTTCTGACATACCACTTTGTGATTATGTAATTGTTTCGTTTCTAAAACATCACATGCTTTAGCCACACCAAATCCCTCCAGCAAGAGAGAAGGCTCCCACAAAAAAACCTGTAAACATTTACTACTCAACTGGTTCACAGAGCTAAACGTATGATAATTACTGTTGTACTTCCTGCCAGTAAGCAGCAAGAACTGTGAAACCTGATGAAGAAAGCACACAAACGAAGGTCCAAGTCTCCTGAGTCCAAATATGAAAATAAAAACTACAGGCACCTGAGAAAAGGCCTTTCGTCTTGAATTATTAAGAGTTAGTCAGATTTACATGACTGACAATTTGTATGCATAGCTTTGCAATCCTATGTCCACCTTTGGGATTCAGATCTGTGTTTAGATTCTTCCTGTTGCTCCCCTGCTTACATTCTGAAATAATAATTCTCACAGCTCTTTAGAAAGACCAGATCTTAACTTAAAATTAGCAGATTAGATAAGGAGACAATGTTGTGTTGATTTGCTTAAACCAACACAACTCCCTGTGGGGAGAAATGCTAGGACTTCATCCTACTACAAAGGTGAGAATTTGGTCCTCAAACTTCCAATGAGCTGACACTCAGCATCATCCCCTTCTTACCTCTGCTCTGAATTTATTTCCTGAAACCTGAGGGAGATGTAGGAAAAAAGAGAGCATGTAGCTCACACACATACACATCAGATGTGTGCCTAATGAGAGACAGGAAAAACAAATAGAGAGACAGACAGAAGAGGAATTGCAACAACTTCTAAATAGCATTTTTTAAAAGACGTTATAGCAAAGAGCGAGCAAGTATCTCGTATACCCATTCTAAAAAGTCACAACACAACAAATCACTGACAGCATGTTAAATGCTCTTCTAATAGAGGAATAAAGGAACTAACCTTCTCCATGGTTACAGAAAAGAGGAAAAAAATAAAGATACATATGTAACTACAGTTTGTAAAATGTTATCTTCTACTTAAAAATACAATTTTAAAGTATAACTCTAAGTCAGCCTTACCCATTAGTGTTGCTAGAAGACAGAGAGAATACATCTCCTTATCGACTTGCTCTTGCAGTTCCTTCGATGAGATTTTACTAGTCACAGCAACGTCTTCATGCTTCACGGCATGGGCCAAGTGTGCCGAAGCAGACTGCCTGCCTTCCTCCTTACCTTTCAGGATTTCAATCGCAATCCTGTCACCATGCTGCAAAGGAACAGGCTCGTTTTCCATGCCTTCTTTGGGAGGCAGAAGCTCTTTAGGAGGAAAGCCATAGCGAATACATTGCAAATATGGAGGAATATTAAATTCTCTTGCTATGCTTTCCTGTAGTTCCAAAAAGGTGGTAGTGCACTTTAGGGTAAGCATTGACTGCCTCCCATCATTTGTGGTTATTCGAATTTTCTTTTCTTTTGTAGAGGTTGGAGAATACGGGGTTTTTGTTGGTGTAGCAGGTGCAGATGATGGCCCCTCACGAATAGCCCCAGGAGAAGCAGTCCTAGGTTGCCCTTTATGCTCTTGTTTCAATTTTTCACTTTTCCGTTTTTGCATTACGGAAGCCTGGTCTGCAATGTTCTGCTGAACAGTTCTTTCAGCTTTGCTCATATTCAACTCCTCCTTGTGCAAAGTTTTTGTCTTCTGTCCAGTCAAAATAATTTTGGTTGGAAGTTGCGACTCCAGCTCTTGTCCTTGCTGTACATCATCAGCTCTTTGGGCGTGAGCACCATCGATATTTACAGGGGTATAATCATCAGGGTTCTTTTTGGCAGTTTGATGCAATATTGTGTTGACAACTTTCTGAACAAGAATCTCACTACCAAATTCACCAGGGAAGTGCTTGGTGACAAGTTTCATGGCGACATCATACACATTGCTGTTCAGAGAAGTGTCACTTTCATACTGAAACCAGTAGACTGTTTCTCTCACCACTCTTCCACCCCACTCTAGAGTAATAGGAAAAGCTTCAGGGAGATTATCATATTCTTTACCTTCCCAGTAGTGCTTGAATCCACAGCCACATTTGCCACCTGTAGACCTAGTATTAGTTCTGTCTCCGTCCAAATATGAAACAGATCCATCTTCTCTGACACGACGCACTAAGTTGCCATGACACCAGTTACAAGCAGTCAAACTACTCAGGCTATAGTCTGGTACCAGCACATCCTTTGCAGGGTTGTAAGAACACACCAAACTGTTCAGGGGAAAACTGTAATTTTTGTCAGGCCTTAGTTGGCCGTGGGTACTTTTTGCCAGGTTGTAGAGTTTCCCCCCAGGAGCCAGCCACTCTGGAGGAACGTGATGCTCTGAAAGGGCCCCGCAGATCAGGCACCTGTGAAGGCGGTTGTCCATCACTGCTTTTTTGGCAGCTGCAGTAACTTCTTCAGGCTGGACTCCTATTACACCAGTCCTTCTGTAGAAATACTGATGTACATCAGCTACAAGACTGGGATGGATACCGTGTTTACTCATGAAAACCTCTTCCATTGCAGCAACGAGCCTCATCAAGTATTTATCTTGCAAACTTCTGTCTCCTCCAATAACACAACCACCGTCCTCCTCTAATGTGATATACTTTTTGATGAGGTCTTGAGGAACTCCCCAGGCTTTAGGAAGCAGCTTCCTAGGTAGTTTAGGTAAAGCAGCACCTTTTATTCCAACTAGAGGAATATAATGGTTACGTCCTGAGCTACTCCATGCAATGCAGATCGGCTTGTTCAACATGCCATCTTTTCCCATGCATTTTTGTAGAGGTACCAGACCAGGGAGGAACGTTGCTGAATAATCTCCGGAGCTTCGCATTCCGCTCAAGGAGTCTAACAGGATGATAGGCCGGTGAAGCACGTTGGCCAGACCAAAGATGTGAATATTCCTAAGGCCCATTGGCACACCTTCTGGAGGAACAAACAAAGGGTCACATTCGTTGATAATGTCCTCCCACTCTGCTGCATCGATAAAGTCATGGAAAAGCGCCTTGTAGTGACTCAGATTCTCCTCAAAATGCTTCTTTAGATTCTCTCGCAGAGCATGCCAGAACAGTTCCCTGCCAACAAGCGCTCGTGAGACTGCGTGGACGAGGCAGTGACCATCTCCATCCACATGGACAGGAATGAGGCACTCCTGACTGTTGTTGGCCTTCTTGATGTCTTCCAGGGTGTCGTACAGGTAGATGAGGCTGCCAGAGCGGTCCTTTCCGTAACCAATGGTTTCAACATGCTCAGGCTCGATGAGGAAGGCGCGGTCACCCAAGAGGGAGCAGTCAAAGATGTCTCCCTGGTTCATCTCCGTGAGGAGCTTGGCTTTGCCTGTTTGCTTATCCATACCGTAGCGGGCCAGGATGGGGGCCAGGAGCTTGCAGTGGTAGTTGGAGAGGCCCATGACTTTGACGAGCTCGGTGTTCCTGCGGGGCGGGCCGGCGCCGCTGACGCCCAGCAGCGCGTTTCGCAGCAGGTTGTGCAGCACCAGGTCGGGGTCCGTCACCTCCTCCACGGCCAGCAGCTGCCGCTGCTCGTGGCGCTGCCCGCAGTCCGTGCACTCGATGCTGCCGCTGCCCTGCGGCCCGTGGGCCGGGAAGAAGAGCCGCGCCTGGCATTTGGGGTCGGGGCAGGTGCCCGAGAAGATGCGCCGGTCCCGCTTCTTGGAGGCGGCCGGAGGCGGCGGCTGCGGCTGAGGAGACGGCGGTGGCGGCGGCGGCGGCGGCTGTTGCTGCTGCTGAGGCTGGGACATCGCTCTGCTCTGGCCGGGCTTCACCCCCACCGCGCTCCTCCGCCCTCACAGGCTCATCCCCTGCGCCCCGGGTGACGACCGGCGCCTGACAGATACCGCCGCCACCGGTGCCGTCCACCAAGGGCCCATCCACCGAGCGCGCTGCCGCCGCCGCCGTTCCTCACCGCCACCTGCCCCCGCCCCAGCAAACGCGGAAGCCACCGGCGCCGCCGCTCGCTGCCTCTTGGCTGCCTCGGCCCTTGCCCGCAGCGCTACGGCCTCTCGCACTTCCACGCTAAGGGCGCATGCGCGGCGCCGCAGGGGCACTCGGGAAAGGTAGTCTTCTCCGCCGCCACGGCCCGGCCTGGGGAAGGCAGCGGGGAGGGCGCGAAGACTACAGGGACCGTGATGACCTGCGGCAGGGGGGGCGGGGGCGGGCAGGGCGAGCCGGGCCGGCTGCACCGCCCCGCGGGGCTTCTGGGAAGTGTAGTCCCCGCCCGGGCGGGCCGCGGCGGGGGAGGACGACACACGACACGCTTGGGGCGCGCGGCGAGCGCGTGCTGCGCTGCCTGTGTCAGGGTGCGGGGGAGGGGCAGGCTGCTGTGTTTAAGGTGACATCCCCACATACATATTCCTCTTCTGTCGCCCCCCGCCTGCTCACCCCCGCCCCCGGCATGAACACCGAAGCAAGGCTCCCTCCCGCGTCACAGGTCCCTCTGGGCAGGCCCCCGGGGCGGGGGCTGCTCGCGCTGCCTGAAGCCGAGGGGCTCGGTGCCGCCTTGAGGCCTCGTCCCCCGGCTTTGGCCCCCGTCTCCTCGCAGCGCTGCCTGGCCGAGCTCCAACAGGTTGCTGCCGACAAAGGGCTGACAGAAAGAGGCACGGCAGGCAGGCCCCAACCTGCGCCTCACCGCTGCTGCCTGGGGAAGGTCTGAGTGCTTGGGGGTGAGCCCCGAGGGCTTCCTGGGCGCGGAGGTTTTCAGACAGCACCTCAAGCAGCTCGTCCTCCCAGGCAGCAGTCCTCTGCAGATGTGGGCAGGCGGGCTCTGGCCCCCGACATCTGCCCACGCCAGTCACCGTGGCCAGGCCTGGCCCACACGATGCTGGCGTTGCCAGCAGCAGCGCTGTGCCTGCTCTCTGAACTCCCTGAGCTTTCTGGAGCTCGATATACACCCTCGGCGCGGTTTCGCTTCCCGAGCAGCTACGCCAGGCTGCTTCTCCGGGAGGTGAGCTATCTGAACGGAGGTGTTGCCCAGCTGCCGGCTGCTGATAGCGCGGAAACAAGACACGAGGAGACGTGAGAGCAAGTTGTTAACACGAGTGATCCCTCCTGCTGGTGCTACATAAGGAGATAATGAGGGAATGGACCTGGCACTTACGTTATCTCCAGTGGCCATCTGAAATGATACTTCACAAAAATTAAAGGCAATAATGTTCACAACTTCCAACCTAATTAGAGTGGGCTGGCAGCATATTAATGCAAAGAGCTCAAGGAGGGTTACTGTCAGTGCACAGGTTTTTTTAAGTTCTCTGAAAACCATTCCAAATAGAGATTTATCCTTTAATAAAGGGAAACAAAAGCTGAACTTCTGGAGGACACGGTAGCACCTCACTGGGTATTGGCAAGTACCAGAGTGACCCAGCCCTACAAATACAAGAGCAAAAATGACCCAGTTCCTTCCTCCTCCGTCATCCTGGTTCCACC
This sequence comes from Nyctibius grandis, assembly GCF_013368605.1. Classification (NCBI taxonomy): domain Eukaryota; kingdom Metazoa; phylum Chordata; class Aves; order Nyctibiiformes; family Nyctibiidae; genus Nyctibius; species Nyctibius grandis. The sequence continues at coordinate 74,450,519 of NC_090660.1, forward strand.
AAACAAACACCTGGTGTTTACATGCTGAGGCCTTACCTATTCTAGTCACCCAAATGATTTAAAATTAGAATAAAAATTATAGAGAACGTATTGTGCTTGTACTTCCCAATAAAAAGAGCATGTTTCATTTTCATTAATCCATGAAACGTAATTTATGCAGCTGACATGTAAATTATAAAGATTCAGATGATTAATACATACAGAAAAATTCTGTTTGTGTGCTTTATCACAGGCTTAAGGAAAATAATGGCTCCAGGCCTGGCCCTGTGACAGACTGAGCACTGCCACCTTCCAGTGATGGCAGCAGAGATGTGCACACTCATTCCCTCTTGGTTACAGCAATTTGTCAAGCATAGAAAATATATATGTGTGTGTAAATGTACGTATTCCACAGCATAATCTTTCATTTGATCTTTCAAAATCTGGGACAGGTTTGAAGAGGAAAAGGTGAAAATTATGAGACAGATTTTCATTCTTGCCTGCTACTAATTCTTTTTTATGTGTATGACAGTAAGGTAGCAGCATCACCATCTCCATAATCCTACCAATGTGTCTTGTACTTGGGGATAAATCAGCAGTCTGTGCCCATTCATTCCTTAGTCTTCCCTTCATAAGTAGCAGGAACGCAGTAAACCTGCAAATAGGGAAGGCTCTGTCCTCTGTGACACTGTGTGGCAGCTATTGAGAATGGGCACCATTCAGGGCATCAGACGGTGACAATCCTGTGCTAACCCAGCCTGCGTTTTGAAGGAATGTCGAAGAATTTTTCTGTAACATCACCGGCATCTAGAGCGATCCATTTTTTCGCCTATGGGAAATAAACACTTCTGTCATTGTTTAATAGTACTTTGTATTAAATAATAGGTAGCACCCTGGGGTAATAATTAGCTTTTACTGTCAAAGCCGATAGAAATTTTGATGATTTGTTTACTTCTCCAGCCAGATGTTTTTATAGAAAGCACTTGATAAACTATGACTGTAAAATCAAAAGCATTTCTTCTTCCTATTCCCTACATTAATTTCACTGATAAATGATATTCACACAGAATCACACAGAATGTTAGGGATTGGAAGGGACCTCGAAAGATCATCTAGTCCAATCCCCCTGCCGGGGCAGGATTGCCTAGACCATATCACACAGGAACGCGTCCAGGCGGGTTTTGAATGTCTCCAGAGAAGGAGACTCCACAACCTCTCTGGGCAGCCTGTTCCAGTGTTCAGTCACCCTCACCGTAAAGAAGTTTTTCCTCAAATTTAAGTGGAACCTCCTGTGCTCCAGCTTGCACCCATTGCCCCTTGTCCTGTCAAGGGATGTCACTGAGAAGAGCCTGGCTCCATCCTCTTGACACTTGCCCTTTACATATTTATGAACATTAATGAGGTCACCCCTCAGTCTCCTCTTCTCTAAGCTAAAGAGACCCAGCTCCCTCAGCCTCTCCTCATAAGGGAGATGTTCCACTCCCTTAATCATCTTCGTAGCTCTGCGCTGGACTCTCTCTAGCAGTTCCCTGTCCTTCTTGAACTGAGGGGCCCAGAACTGGACACAATATTCCAGATGCGGCCTCACCAGGGCAGAGTAGAGGGGGAGGAGAACCTCTCTTGACCTGCTGACCACACCCCTTCTAATACACCCCAGGATGCCATTGGCCTTCTTGGCCACAAGGGCACATTGCTGGCTCATGGTCATCCTGTTGTCCACTAGGACCCCCAGGTCCCTTTCCCCTACGCTGCTCTCCAACAGCTCTGTCCCCAACTTGTACTGGTACATGGGGTTGTTCTTGCCCAGATGCAGGACTCTACACTTGCCCTTGTTATATTTCATTAAATTTCTCCCCGCCCAACTCTCCAGCCTGTCCAGGTCTCTCTGAATGGCTGCGCAGCCTTCCGGCATCTCAGCCACTCCTCCCAGTTTTGTGTCATCAGCGAACTTGCTGACAGCGCACTCTATTCCCTCATCCAAGTCATTAATGAATATATTGAATAGAACTGGTCCCAGTACCGACCCTTGCGGAACTCCGCTAGACACAGACCTCCAACTGGACTCTGTCCCGCTGACCACTACTCTCTGGCTTCTTCCCTTCAGCCAGTTCACAATCCACCTCACTACCCGATCATCCAGACCACACGTCCCCAGTTTAGCTGCGAGGATGCTGTGGGAGACTGTGTCAAACGCTTTACTGAAATCGAGATAGACCACATCCACAGCTTTACCATCATCTATCCACCGGGTAACATCCTCATAAAAGGCTATCAAGTTGGTTGAGCAAGACTTCCCCTTGGTGAAGCCATGCTGAGTGCCCCTAATGATCCTCCTATCCTTGATGTGCCTAGAGACAGCACCAAGAACAAGTTGCTCCATCACCTTTTCCGGGGATGGAGGTGAGGCTGACCGGTCTATAGTTACCCGGGTCCTCCTTCTTGCCCTTTTTGAAGACTGGAGTGACATTCGCTTTCCTCCAGTCCTCAGGCACCTCTCCCGTTGCCCACGACTTAGCAAAGATGATGGAGAGTGGCCTAGCAATGACTTCCACCAGCTCCCTCAGCACCCGCGGGTGCATCCCATCAGGGCCCATGGATTTATGGACGTCCAGGTTGCTTAATTGGTCCCTGACCCAGCCCTCATCAACCAAGACAGATTCCTCCTCTATCCTGACTTCTTCTGAGGCCTCAGGGGTCCAGGTCTCCTCAGGACAGCCTCCAACAGTATAGACAGAGGCAAAGAAGGCATTCAGTAACTCCGCCTTCTTTTTTATCCTCTGTCTCCAGGACCCCCACCTCATTCATCAGTGGGCCTACATTGCTTCTAGTGTTGGCTTTACCTGCAATGTATTTGAAGAAGCCCTTTCTGTTGTCCTTGACCTCTCTTGCAAGGTTTAATTCCAAGGAGGCCTTAGCTTTCCTAGTTGCCTCCCTACATCCTCTGACAACAGACTTATATTCCTCCCAAGTGGCCAGCCCCTCCTTCCACGATCTGTACACCTATCTTCTCACTTGAGTTTGCCCAGCAGTTCCTGTTCAACCATGCAGGTCTCCTGCTACCCTTCCTTGACTTCCTACCTGTTGGGATGCTCTGATCTTGAGCTCGGAAGAAGCAGTCCTTGAACGCTAACCAACTATCTTGGGCCCCCTTACCTTCTAGTACCCTGTCCCATGGGATTTCCCCTAGCAATTGCTTGAAAAGGCCAAGTTGGCCCTCCTGAAGTTCAGGGTTGTGATTCTGCTAGCTATTCTGTTCCTGCCACATGAGATCCTGAACTCTACCATCTCATGGTCGCTGCAACCAAGGCTGCCCTCAACCTTCACCTCTTCAACCAGACCCTCCTTGTTAGTGAGGATCAGATCCAGCAGCGCTCCTCTCCTAGTTGGCTCATCCACCATTTGCATCAGAAAGTTATCATCAATGCACTGGAGGAACCTCCTGGACTGAGGATGGCTGGCTGAGTAGTCCTCCCAGCAAATATCAGGGTAGTTGAAATCCCCCACGACAACCAGGCCCTGTAATTGCGAGACTGCTCTCAACTGCCTGTAGAAGGCCTCATCACCGTCCTCATCCTGATCCGGTGGCCTGTAATAGACACCCACAACAGTATCACCCCTGCCAGCCTGCCCCTTAATTCGCACCCACAAACTCTCAACTCGCTCCTGATCTGCCTCTGGACAGAACTCAATACATTCTAGCTGCTCACTCACATGAAGAGCAACTCCACCACCTCTCCTTAGCGGCCTGTCTTTCCTGAACAGGACATAGCCATCCATGACCACATTCCAGTCATGCGAGGCGTCCCACCAAGTCTCTGTAATTGCCATATTCAATAGAGGAATCTATCTTTTATGGTGACTTGACCCTAATTGACATGAATGTTTTCAATGAATGACATTTGTAAGTATTCCAGCTATATGCAGACTTATCATCATGATTGATTGCCCAAGCAATTTCTGCAACAATAAACTTCCATTACAGAATCTTTGAGAAAAATCACAATTCTCTGGCAAGCTAATCATTTATGCAAATTAAATGCACATTTATTTGCAAGCTTTATACACTGTATCAGGCAAACAGGATAAGAAAGTTCTGTGTTATATCACTGAATACAGGTCATGCGAGTAACTAAACCTTGAAGCAGCCTTAAAGGAAAATTCAGGAAATAGCAGTGTCTGCCTTGTTAGTAGATACCCTGCAGAAGCACAGCAATGAGTCCTACCAGACATCACGGCAATAACCACACTGTTTTCACAGGCAATGCCAACAGCAACATCACAGTCAGTAAAGTAGGTTTACTTTCAAATCTACCATATACTTGAAGATCACACTGATTACAAAGTTAAATCTATTTATAATGGGTCAGAAGAGTGATTAATTGTCAGCAACGGGATATATCTGAACCCATGCTACTTTGTTGATGAGAACTGAGCACTGCCAGGCAAAATACCAGGCATTCATTTCAGGCCCAGGATGCAAGATCTAAAATTGTAAGTTCGCTCTTCACCCAGTGCTATTCCCTCTCTTCTTTGTCATTCACCCTCAGGAAATGGGTCATTCCCAGGTGAAAGCAATTATTTCTCAGAGGGACTTGTTTCTTTGGAAGAGCAATGGCAGAAGTTTCCAGCTAAACAGACACAAAAGGCCTGCACAGCATGCCAAAGAGCAGATCATGATAAACTTGAAGGTGCTGTATTTTGTCAAGAAGTTAAAGTTATCAGCCTTCAGCTACAACTCAGCGTGCTCTCCATACTATGCATTATGGAGAAAGGATAGTTCAAAGTCTGGTGTTATCTTCATTGAACCCCTGGCAGAGCTGATCCTGCCTAGTCTGCAAGACTAGCAATTTTGCCTGACCTGGCCCTAAAAGCACTCTATGTTTCAGCCTTACACTTGAGAAAGAGGAGAGAGCAAACACAAGTGCAAGCTAGAGGGAAGATGGCAATATCATCACAACCCACAATGAATGCAACTTTTTTCTATTTAGATATAACACTCTAGTGTATAAAAAGCATTAGTAGGTCCCTGACTGGATAGTACTTACAGTATCATAAGTACTATTAGTGGTACCAGCTATCTACAAGGAGTCAACAACAGTATGTGCTTTAGCGCACAATGCAGCTTGGAGTCCATGCAGTGTGTACTCTTGTATTTATCACTCCTGTTAAACCAATTCTGCACTCACTTCCAAACTGTTGCTGAACTGCATGTATTTTGTTGCCCTTCACTTTAGCGAGTGTTATTAAAAGCCCGAGCACTAACCACCACGCTTACTGTGGTATGCCAGAGGGGTGTTGGTCACAGGCCTCCTTGTGTCCTTGTCCTCAGAGGCAGCGCGCAGCCCAGCACAGTGTTCTGGAAGGACAGGAATCATCACCGAGCAACTTCAGTTCAGCTTTCATAAACCTTTGGTTTAATTAATAGTTAGTTGATGGCAGTTAGAAAACAGCATCTGGCTCATTTTGAAGACCTGGAGTGGTAGCTTGTGTCTTGCATACATCCAACTGAATAACTTACATATCCCTCTTCTACTGCCTTCCAGTGATCTCCAAAATGGAAAATTGATTTCCTTCAGTACTTTCACAGAGTCAAAGCTTGAACTGCTGCCATCGCCACAGGTTCTGCATTTCACACCACTAATAGATGCACTTTGTTGACACTGATGTCATTCCTACACAGAAGACAAATTTGGGCTGCTCAAAATGTGGCATGTGTGCTAGCAAAACACAAGCACGTTAGGAAGAAAAGGGAAATACTGGGCAGAGGTTCTAATACTAATTATAGCTATCCAAATAACCTGCTCAAAGGCTTTGCTGCTGCAAAGTCGATGTTCCCAATGTTTGTTCAGGTACAGCCTTGTCTGGTCAGAATAGCTCTGCAGCTGATTCCCATGTGGGGACAATCTCAGCATCCAAGACAAGCTGCTCAACTGGTGCACGGGGTTTTTTTTACCTATACTTCCCTTTCATTTCTTGGCTCAAAATCTGGTTCTGACACCCTGTCTTGCAAGCAAATTAAATTGATTTCACATGTAAATTCGTCTGCAAAATTAAGGCCCCACATTTTTTATTCTGAATATCTCTTTGAGAGTTGATGCCAGCACAACTGACAAACAAAATGGATTCATCAGGACTGTCAGTGTCCAGCAACTGTCAATAGAAAATCAATCTTTAGGGCAGTAGACCATTAAAAAAAGAAGAGAATGTAAGTGTTACTAGCTCAGATGTGTAACCTCATTATCTGGAAGTCTCAATGGCAATTACTGTGAATATTTATCTGCTTTCCATAGTGCTCTGTCAAATATAAATTGAAGGAATGATACAATCCCATTACACTAAAAGATAAATGTCGCAAAATAAAATAGTTTGAGCAACTAACACACTTACTGCCGTATTGATTTGTATGTTCACAGTGTATGCACAGTCACTGATCTCAGAAGCTGTTAAAGGTTTACTTAAATCTATATGACATTCACGTGTATTTAAGCATCCCAATTTACTATCTGGTCTTTAGTGAAATTCTCTCTGCAAATACCCGGTTTGGTAGGGAAGAATGAACAGCCATTTCCAGTACAGAATTATTCCCAAGGCAAGGATGTAAATGGGTGGCAAAGACAATGGAATGCTTCTTACATAGAACACAGAGCAGTGATGCCTGGCTTGTGATTATGCTTAAATTTGGAAGTATTTGACAGGTTGAGATCCTGTATTTTTAAGAGCTGAAGACATAGGAGAGAAACTGGTACACAAATATGAAATGGCAGGAGTGGATCAGCTGGCTGAAAAGAAAAAAAAAAAACAAACAAAGCCACTCTATCCTCAGATTATCTCCTGAGGGTTTTAGCCTAGGTGTTATTACAGTTCAAATATAAACTAGATGAACCCTTCAAACTCGTTTGTTGCCCTGTCCTTTAGCAACTGAGCATAATATCCCATCTTCCAAAATGCACACCCTTACCACCAGCAGCCAGATGGTATAATAGTTTCTAGTTTTCTGATAGCTCAGAAGGTTCTTAGTTCTTTATACACATATAAAAGTCTAAACTACAGCTCTTGTGTGCCTGAATTCATTGCAGTTCACTAAACCTAACAACTTTCCATAAGTGGGATCTTCTACCACACTTCTTTGTCCTGGATGTGATTTCTTGGTATTGAAATAAGGGAAAAGGAGGTTTGCAAAAACAAAGACACAGGTCCCTACTACTGGGAATTGCTTTGAGGAGAAGCTTTTTCTTGAATCTGATGTAAAAACATTTGCAGTAACAATGAAGATGTATCATCTATTTTAAAAAAAAGAGTTACATCTTTTTTGCCTTTGAGAAGTATTTTCTTCTAGCTTATATCATGGAAAATGCATAGTGACTTTCAATTAACTCTTGTCCTTCACTAATTTTACTAGAAAAACAGCAATAAAAAAAACCCAGATTGCTCCTGGAGACTTTGCCATTTCTGATCTGTATTACCCTTATTTCCATGAAACTATGGATGGTATTTATCTCTTTAAGTACAATACTGGTAGTCAGAACCCAAAGCTACATTCCATGAATTTTGTGGGACAGTGTCAAAGCCTTCTCTTGCATTATTTTGCTGCATTCAGCTCTGGCAGTAGGTGTCAGCAGAAGCTAACCAAGTGAACCTTCCCACTGCTGTCAGGAACTGCCATGCTACACGGATGATTCTTCGGTGCTGTAAGGCATGACCACTTGTCACTCTGTTGCCTCTTATCTGACTAATCAAAGAAAGAAAAACAGAGTGTCCAACTGCCGAACATCCTAGATGATTGTACACTACTCAGCGAATAAGCAGGACAAGCTTTTCTTATGTGCTAAGATTTCATTAGCATGGCAAGCGTGGTAGAGTAGCCCACAAGACACAGGTTGATACACAACATTGCGTGTTGAAGAATGACGGGAAACCATGATTTATACATTGAGAACACGAGTGCCTGTTCTGAGGTCCAGAACTCATCAGGAGATATGTTCAAATAACTGCAACAAAATGGGGGTGAAGAGAAAAGCAGAGGAAGGATCCCACTATGGTATGACTTCACGATAGAGCACTGCATAAGGAAGATTCAGGGGATATAATTTTAAGGGGAGGATTTCAAATAAAATCATACTAAGGTCCTTCATCAGCACCAAGTTCAGTACTCAAATTAACAGTTATCTGTTGGTGAATGGGTACAGTGGGAGAAATTTGGCTAACAGGTAGAAAGTTTGAGAGAGATTCTGTCAGTATAGAAGATGTAAGACATCCTATAGGGAAGGTTTTCTAAGTTTGAATCTGAGCAGATGTAGCTGAGTGAACACAAGTAGCAAGAAAATTGCACAATTATTCATGAAATGACGACAGATGAAGACAGACAATGGACTTTAATAAAACGTCTTTGAAACTCTCCACATTGCTGGATAAGATTTCATGGGGAGAAAGTAAAAATCAAAAATAATTCTGAAAAAAACCAGAGGTTACATGTGCTCAAACCATCCCAATTCAATGAATAGTAAAGTGCAGAAAAATCAACTTGGTTAAACAATGACATTGACCCCAAAACTCAAAAAGAACCATACCAAAATAAAAAAGCTAAATCAAATTACCAAACATAAAGCAATATGGTCCAAAAAATCCAACAATGCCAAAGCAGAAAGTAAGACACAATTAAGAGGATGTAAGGAGGACATTCTACAAACACATTATTATTATGAGGAATGGTTGACAATGTCAGCCCAATACAGTAACCTGTTTTCTCTCAGTGAGAAGGTAGCAGGCCACAGACATGAGAAGTGATAGCTGTCTTATCTTGGCATTTGTGAGTTTTGGTATCCTCTCACATTACACCTTACCATCAAGCTAGCAGAATATGCGCCGATTGGATACTGCTGTGCTAGATAGAAAAGCCACTTATGTAAGCACAGCATACGCAGAGCAACTGGTCACTACCAAACTGTAAAAACATACCCAAATGAGGTTATGCAGGCATCTGTCCTCAGTCTGTTCATGATTACATGCAAAATTATACTTATTAAATTTGTGGGAAACACAAAGCTGGAAAGAGTTGCAAGCACTTTGAGGGAGAAATTTATAGTTCAAAATTATCTTGACAAGCTGGTGAAATAAATAGGATTAGAAATCAGCATATATAGTACTTTATTCCCATTATAATCACAAGATAAGGGAATAAATTTATTGGAAACATTCTTCAGAAAGGATCAGGGCATACAGTGAATCACAAACTGGTTGAGTCAGCCATGTCATGTTGTTATGAAAAAGCAAAGCCTTTTAAAGGATTCAGAGCATGAGTGTCACAGGTAAGACAAAAGGATTGACGTGGCAGCTTGCAGCAAGCGTGGTGTGCATTGGTACCTCGTTTCAAGAACCAACAGGGAAAAGTCCAAGCTAGATGAACAGAAAATAATCATGGTCTAGAAAAAAAAAAAAAGATGTGAGAGAAAGAATGGGTGTCCTCATGTAAGCATACAAACTGGCTGCCCAGGGCTTGGATGGGTGGACTCTTAAATGGGTTAAAAACTGGCTGGATGGCCGAGCCCAGAGAGTGGTGGTGAATGGGGCAAAGTCCAACTGGCGGCCGGTCACCAGCAGTGTCCCCCAGGGCTCAGTTCTGGGGCCGGTGCTGTTCAATATCTTTATAGATGATCTAGACGTAGGGATTGAGTGCACCCTCAGTAAATTTGCAGATGACACCAAGCTGGGTGGGAGTGTCGATCTGCTGGAGGGTAGGAAGGCCCTACAGAGGGATCTGGACAGGTTAGATAGATGGGCCGAGACCAACAGCATGAGGTTCAACAAGAACAAGTGCCGGGTCTTACACTTCGGCCACAACAACCCCATGCAGCACTACAGGCTGGGGGAAGAGTGGTTAGAAAGTGGCCCGGCGGAGAGACCTGGGGGTGCTGATCGACAGCCAGCTAAACATGAGCCAGCAGTGTGCCCAGGTGGCCAAGAAGGCCAATGGCATCCTGGCCTCTATTAGGAATAGTGTAGCCAGCCGGTCTAGGGAAGTGATCGTCCCTCTCTACTTGGCACTGGTGAGGCCGCACCTTGAGTACTGTGTCCAGTTCTGGGCCCCGCACTTCAAGAAAGATGTTGAGGTGTTGGAGCGAGTCCAGAGGAGGGCGACCAAGCTGGTGAAGGGTCTGGAGGGTCTGACCTACGAGGAACGGCTGAGGGAGCTGGGGTTGTTTAGCCTGTAGAAGAGGAGGCTCAGAGGTGACCTTATTGCAGTCTACAACTACCTGAAGGGAGGTTGTAGTGAAGTGGGAGTTGGCCTCTTCTCCCGGGCAACTAGCGATAGGACAAGAGGACACAGCCTCAAGCTTCGCCAGGGGAGGTTCAGGTTGGACATCAGGAAGAATTTATTAGACATTGGAATGGGCTGCCCAGGGAGGTGGTGGAGTCACCATCTCTGGATGTGTTTAAGAAAAGACTGGACATGGCACTTAGTGCCATGGTCTAGTTGACAGGGTGGTGTAAGGGCAACGGTTGGACTCGATGATCCCAGAGGTCTCTTCCAACCTGGTTGATTCTGTGATTCATACAAGAGCTGGGGAACTGAGGCTGGAATCACACACAGACTGGAAGTAAGAGTGAAGATCTCAGTAAAGAAAGATGAGACAAAATTAGAGGATATGAGAAAAAATGTCAGAGATTATATTGCTTCATGATAAATAATCTGCTCTACTCCCAACCCTTTCCTATCTTTCTATTTATGTCTATGACTGGTAAGTCCACCCCTCTGATAGTTTAGTTTTGTTCACCTCCTGTTTACACCATGAACAGCCAGCCCAGCGCTCAAGGTGAACTGTGAAATTTGGGGGAATGTTCCTGACAAACAAAAACATGCTGACTATGTTGAAAATTAGAAAAAAGCAAAGTGAGAATTTGAGAAAAAGATACTGAGAGCTTACCTTTGTATACGTGGGTTAGCAGAGCTGAGAGTTTCAGCTAGTTTTATAATGGCTTCAGTCAAATATTTTTGATCTGTATGTTATTACCCCTCCCAAGAGTGTTTTTCCCAACTCGGCTCTTCCAAAGCACTTCACTGGCTCTCTGATGCACTTCCTTCCATAAAGGAAAAATGAATTAAAGTATCGGGGAACTAATTTGATTCAGCAAATGGTGGAGCAGTGGACGGGGAAAGAGACACATGTGGGACCTCTAGTACAGGGAGACAACATAGCAGCCTCTGGCAGGGTGGGAAATCCCAGCTCTGCAGAAAAGGAGCCCCAGCAATCCCTCTTCCTTGTTGCACAATACCAGAGCCCTGGCAGAAGGCCTCAGGCAGGTATTTTTACTACAGTTGTCTGAATAAGACGCAGAAGGAACTAGAGGATATGTAACTGCGTGCAAAACTTTGCCTTTCAAGTCTACATGTAAGGGACAGTGGATAGTTTTGCCAAGTAACTCTTTAGAAACAGATAGGATCTGAAAATATTCTGAAGTGGAGAACATGGCATTTTTACCACTGGTTTAACATTGGTTTACATTTATCTAATCCCTACTTTAAACATTGTGCCTTAGCTGCTTCCTAGAACTCCAGACACTTCCCAAACAGACCTTTTGTGAGCAGCTATCTCCTATCATGTGCGCAAAAGGATTTCTTGTAAACTTCCAGCAGTTCCCACCAGCAAAGAAGCTACCTTAGATGCAGATAGCTACCGGTACTTAAAAACGTGCTCTACTGAGAGCAGATCCGTGTACTGGTTGGTCAGCACATCTGGGACACTTGCTCTGTTCTTCCTGCTGGAACTCTGCAAGAGTTGATTACAAAATAGATGCTTTTAGAATGTAGTTACAGCATGTTACAGACCCCAGAGGAGTAAGTTTTAGCATTTTAGTAACATGGATCTCCCCTTCACTTGCCCAGTTCAGTTATCCTTTCATTGTACACCTACTGTATCTCACTATGCTTCCTTCCATGCATGAGTTTATAAAAAAAACATGAGTAGCTTCAGGTCTTTCCCACTTTACCCTACAGAAAAGATCTCATTGGTTTCCTTAATCTGGTTTTACCTGTATTGCATTACAGTGCAGAAAACTTCATAGAACAGAAGACAGTAGAGATGAGAAAGCAGAACAACAAAACTGAAGGGAAACAAAAATTTTATTTTCCTTTTTAAGTTGTGCTCTCACTATCAGCAGGGCTGAAAAGAGTACCTGTGTTAATGAATAGTGAGCATTAAGCAACAACACTTCTGATTTACTCATATACAAAAGAGACTTGACATATATTAAATTTACTAACCCCTTGTCTTCATTTAGCCCATACCCAGCAGAACTAAACAATAAACAGTTTTTCTCTCACACAATATCCCTTCCCCAACCAAGGAAGGGAATTGGGAAAAGGAGTTAGACTCATGGGTTTTGAAGTTAAACAGATTTAATAAAATAAAGAAAATAACAACACAAAACACCCAAAATTACACTTACCTACAGAGCACTAGCAAGTTGCTCCAGGAGCAGCAATCATTAGGAAGGGAGAAAATGAAAGGTGGGAAGGGGGAGGGAAGGGGGGAGGGAAGAATAGCCACATCTCTCTCTAGCAAGCTTTCCCTTTTGTAGTGAACTTGATGTTAATGATATAGAACACACCTGTGGGCCAGCCTGGGTCAGCTGCCCTGGATTTAACTGCTAATGGCCCTGATCACCATGGCTGGCCACGAACTGAAACAAAATCCCAATGAAACTAGGGCACCCCTCCACTTCACTTAGAAATGTGTAACTTAGCTTCCTTACAGCCTTCTATTCTTGCCTACTCAAAAGGCTTCTTCTCTGCTTTTAAAGACTTTACACCCCAACTCCTATATTAAAACAAATAACACCACCTCCATGAATTTGTGGTAGGTTTTGAGATTTTATTTCTGGGAAAGCTGTTGCCTCATTTTTGGTACTTCCTGATAACTCATGGGAAACATCTGAGGCAGGGACTTTCTTGTTCCCCAAAATGGCAAACACAGCTGGAATAAAAACGAAAAGAGAGAAGAAACAAAAACCCCACTTCATTAAATAAATAAAAGTATCTTAAGAAGCAAAAGTAGTCTTAGGGTTTTACTTAGGGCCTCTAACTTATCATCTGCTTACTTATTACATGTTGCATCTAGTAAGTTTTCTTTGCTGTATCCTTTGGTTTTCTGGTAGGAGGTATCTAGATAAAATAATTATGTAGCACTGTTGTAATACATGCCATACTGCCTTTTTTTCTTGCATCTTTTTGTAGAGAAATAGCTTCCAATTCTTGGCTGGATGTTTGAGAATTGTTATTTAATATATTAAATAGTTTTATTACTTTTAAAGAAGTTTATTACAGATTTAAAGAATATACTGTCTTTCCATTATTTTAGTTAATTCTGCTTGCAGACATTGACTGTTAATGCTGTAGCCAACGTGACTGGTGTTTCATATGACAAATAGTTCATAGCAGCAGGGATCCTGAATGCAAAAAATGGGCTCTGCTTTGTATGCAAAAATTAAACAGGCTTGTGGTGTGAAGGGATGAACCTTACAATGTATCCAATAACAAAAGCTGAAGGGCAGTGAACCTTCTGGTCTAATTAATCTTGAACTTTACAGAGAATATACTTAAACATTTAACAGCAGCATAATATGCCACACCAGTTGAGTCAGAGGCTATGATAAAAGAATAACAAATTTACTTTTTGGAAGGAGGGAGAGAAAACAAAGTGTGTTTACTTGGCTACCCATGCTTAATTGCTTACCTCTCACCATTTCAAGAAAAGAACTGTACTTACTGCGTTGAAAGCTGCTCCTAGTTAGGGGCTAAGTAACAGTGCTTACATGTCCTAAAATATCACCCACAAACTTGGCAATATCTTCTTCCTACTCAATTTGTGGGTGTTCACCTTGTCTCAGGATTAGACTGGTAATGACCATTATTTAATAACAACTCAGATTTGGAAACATGTCTATGTTTACACTTTGGAGGTGAGAAGTTCACCTGAATATCTGTCTACGGGGGCCTCAAATTCTGCAAAATCTCATCTAGATTTACTTATGACACTGAGGAGTAGAAACTGAAGCATGAAACTTTAAGCATCCAATACCAGGAAATAGAACCAAGTGAAACCAACTTAAAATGGTGGCTATGAGAAGGGTGACCTCCACTCATCTCCACCTGTTCTGATTTGGGTGTTCATATGAAAGCCTAACGGCAATGCTTTGGAGATGGTTTTTCCTTGGAGGCACAACGGGAGTTAGATAGGGAGTCAGATGTGATTTGGCAACCAAGTTCCAGGAGTTCAATAAAGCATTTAAGTTTCTTTTTATTTAACATTTGTGTTGAACTTTCATCTTAATTGGTGTAGTTCGTGTTTCAAATGTTCAATAAAATATGTTATGCTACCTTACTGGAGGAAAGTAAATTCAATACCTATACCTGGTAAAGCTCTATGCTTACTATAAATACAAACAGTTAGCTGGCCCCCTGAAGACAAACTTCATCATCCCTTCAGGAACTTGCTCTAAAAAATTGGGAGTTTGTGTGCCTGAAGATAGGAGCTGCTTCATGAACATGGATTTAGTGGCAGATGAATGCCATGTCACAACAAGGCTTTCTCATGATATGTAGTCATTGATTTACTTCCTTGATATACTTGTAATAATCTTGCCAGTACGCGGTTGTGGCGGATCTAACTAGCCTGAGCGTGTACTGTCAGGTCTACTGAACAGAAAATCCTCGGTGGAAGAGCACCTCATATAACTTTCTGCTCTCTATTTTAAAGCTTCCTTACCTTCTTTTATTCCACCTGTCCTTATGTCTAGCTCTATTTCTTTTCTCCCTGCTTTGGCTCATGGCCTATAGTGCTAGAAAGCTCGCTACCAGTCTACATCAGCTAATGACCCTTTGTCTTTGCAATTTTCCCTTCTAAAGTTCAGCCTGCACTACTACGTAGCTTCTTGCTGTGGGAGGAGGCAGAAGTTTGATGTATGTAGGCAGAGTTGCTATGGGGAAAGAAGTGCAAAGGGAAGAAAGGTGGAGACATGCAAATTGTTTGAAGCGACAAAGAGAATGAAAGAAGGAACAGCAAGAAGACAGAAGTAATGGTGACCTTGCAAAAGATGTCTCCCCCCTCTTTGTTTGGTCTCTCACAATAAGACAGAGAATACATCATCTCCACAACTACTCAGTTACTGCACAAAGGGTTTACTCTGACCTCTGTGCACCAGACTGCTGATGTTGATAGGAGTTTTGTTATGCTTTAAAAGCAGTATGTCATCATCATCTGTTTTTTCCCCATTTTCTCTTTCTGTGTTGCTGGTACTTCTAGGTGAGCTATTCAGACATTGACCTGTGTGTAGTTAAACAGATCAACCTGTCTGCAAGGATATGTGCAAGAAAAGAAAACAAACGATGGAACAAACAGGTGATGGAACAAATGAGGCACATCTATTAGCTTTGTTTGTTCAGCAGCAGGACTGAGACTGACCTTTTAAAGATTTTCTAGGTTTAGTGCTTCCTATTGTGGAGGATGTAGCATTAGGGACCTTGAGTGTGTACTTATGTCCTCACAGCGGAATACCAGAGCAAAGGGAAAACATGCTGTTCTTACAGGGTAATTACAATGGAAGAAAAGGCTGATGGTTGTGGCAAGTAATTTTTTTCTTTGTTCCTTTTTTGTTTTTAAGAGGATTTCAGCTTAGGTGAAATTTGCTTATATCGAAGGGGAGGCAGTTAAGATTCTTACTGATATTTAGGTCTTGTGCTGTGGCTGTACAGGAGTGCAAGAGCCTGGGCAGCCACGGAAGAGTCTCTGGTGCAGAGAACTGAACTTGGACAGGGTGTGAATTTACAGTCGCCCAGGGGCTGGCTCCACCATCACAGCAATGTCATGGAGGGGCCAGGGCTGCGACTGCAAGTTATGGTCTAGACTGGGAACTTCTTCCCAGGCTGTTAGCAAGGCAACCCATCACTTGCAGGAGGACCCTGTCTTTCTCAAGCCACCTAGTTTGGGTCAAACTGCATGTAAAGCAGGAAAAAATGGATTCTATCAGGTAAAAGAAAGATTTGTAGTGTTTTTACACACACGCAAAAAAAAAGGACTAGAAGAGACTTTCAGTGGTTCAGCCTCCTCACTAATAAAAGCTGCTGTTTATGGCTGTCCTTTTGTTTTTCTTCCTATTAGCTCTGTATTCTTTTTAAGTGGCAGGAAAGAGTTGCCTATTATTGTTAGATAACTGCGGTGGGTTTCACTTAAAACGGATGCTTTTTACAATTTTTCATTTCAGACAAGGAACAAACAATACAAGAATACCTTGTTAGAGCTATGCAAGTGGAAATCCTGGTGCCAGTATGGGATAAGCACCAGCAAAACTAGGTACTTCATCCGGTGTTTAAGTAGTACACAAATGTTGTGATGATACATCAGGTTATAGGCTGCTCTGGGGTTGAACAGCTCTTTCCTTTCAGGGGAGGGGCAAAGAACATTTTTTGTTCTGTTTTCAGTTTTGTCATGATACAGGAGAAAACCTTCCAAGACTTTTTCCTCATTCAAGTTCTTTGGGAGAGAAGGGAAAGAGAGAGAGTGGATACATCTATTATTTAGTCTTGTCTCTACCACTTTAACCCAATGCAGAAATAGTGTTCTAATACTGAAAGATTAATTCCTGAAAATCCAGACTTTACAGGAAAGGTTTAGTTTTGTTAATCAAACACTTTCTCCCAAGTTTATCATATGGCAAGAATGTCTCTTGCCACTTTTTAGCATTACTTCTGCGTAACAGGAGTGGATCTCTTTGAATGGGTTCGAACTGCCTAACCTTTTGTCTGGAGATTTGCCTTTTGGAAGTTGTCCAGAAAATGGTTTTCTATATGACTGTATTCTAAACAATTACATGCAGAAGATGGATCAAGGACAGCCACATGGATGCAATGTTAAATGTATGCAAGACTTACAAGAAACAGAAGGTTACAATGATGTACTTCCGCTTTCTATGATAAATGATCTAAATAATCTGGCAATTTTCCAAGTTCGTATTTTGGACCATCAGCACAGTTTTAAAGAAGCTGGCAGTCAGAAAGAGAAATGTTTGACACAACAGCCAACTGATGTAGCAGCTCAAGTGTACAATTCCAGCAAGTGGTGGTAGGCTAAAGAAAAGACCAAGAGCAAAAGTGAATTATAGGTGCAGTCAAATGACTGGGCATAATGATGGGCTAAAACAGCATTCCCACTAAAAATGTGCTAGCAAAATCCTTAAAAGAAGAGAGCAAAAGAGGAAGCTTGCATGAAATCATACCATCTTGGCAAGAACTGCTTATTCCTATCTTTCCTAAAAGACGTGGCTTTTAGCTGTACCTTTTCATCTCCCTCTTTTGCTCAGTTAGAAGCAGGTAAGGAAGGAACTATCCAAACTATTGTGACGTGGTGCTGAGGGATATGGTTTAGTGGTGGACTTGGTAGTGTTAGGTTAACAGTTGGACTCGATGATCTTAAAGGTCCTTTCCAAGCAAAACTGTTCTATGATTCTATGATGCGATCATTCTTTTAAGACATGCTAAAACATCAGATTAACTATACCAGACCATCAGACTGAACTCTTTATCTAGGATTCACTTTTGCCCATACTACAGTCTCTGTTTTCTTCCCTGAATTTGAGGATGCAAGACCTGTTGCCTTCCTCAATAGGCTCTTGCCTTCCTCTTTTTGCCACTCAAAAATTTCACCTATGTGTGTTTGAACAATCTCTCTCATCTCACGTCCCATCTCTGAGGCCTGGCTGACATTCTCCTTGTCTTGTGAAGGCTCCAGGCTGGTACCATCTTCTTAGGTGTGGCACATGGGACCCTCAGCCGGCCATACTCAGAACCATGAATCTGATACACAGAAATGTTTTGAGGAAGGGTTGCGCAAATTAAGGGTGGGGCGGGTTTTTCTGTGCTGCATCCTGTGGTAATATGTGGAGAAGAAAGCATGTCAGGAAGCACGGAAGAAGCAGCCAGAAAAGAGCCAACAAATATTGCTTGCGACAAACTGATAACTCTATTTTTACCACATCCTGCTGTAAGAAATGAGCACTGAAAGTGACTGTTGAAGAAAAAGGCAAAATAATACCTAGAAGACAGAAGGGGGAGGATGTTTCTGCACCCTAGCTAATGTCTTCAATGTCTCTTTCCTCCATCCAGCCCGATGAATTAATTTTTGCTGACCAGATGAATGAACCACTGGCGTCAGAAGTCCATCTTTGCTTTCTGTGCCAGGGCGTGACAGCTTTGCAGTTGACGGAGCGACCCAGTGTTATGTAGGCTACGTGTATCGAGCTGATGAGGAATAGTCCCTGCCAAGGGCTAGCCCCGCAGGCGTTGCTTCAGAGCACCCTCACCCCCTCGGAACCTGCTCCCGGGGCCTGGCGTGTGCTGCCCGCTTTGCGCGGGACGCAGGGAAGACCGCATCGCCCTGGATTATTTGCTGGTTTAACTGGAGGCCGGAGGAGCCCGGTAATCCGGCCTTGAATCCCATATCCCAGTGCTTGCCTGCAGCCGCACGCTCTGCCCGTGCCTATCCCTTGGGCAGCTGCAGCCTCGGGGCCCTCCGCGGGAGGGGGCCGGGGCCGGGCCGCCGGGGGCCGGGGCGGAGCGGGCCGGGGCCGGGGCGGAGCGGGCTGGGGCCGGGGGCAGGCCGCCAAGAGCCAGGGCGGAGCGGGCCGGGGCCGGCGCCGGCCTCGAGTCCTCGCCCGACCCTGCGGCGGGCGCTGCTGGCCGCCGCCCGGGGGGGCGCTGGTCGGCGCGGGCGGCTGCGACACCGACAGCGACAGCGGCCCCGCCTGCGCCGGCGGGGGGGGGAACGGCGGTGGCGGCGCGTGGCCGCCTCGTCCCCGCGGCGCGGCGGGCGGGGGGACCCAGCGGGCGGAGGGAGGCCGACAGTCCGGGGCTGCGGCAGGAGGAGCGCGGCTGACGCGGCCCGGAGGGCAGGGACGGCAGCGCGCACCCCGCTGGCGAGGAGAAAGAGGCCGCTCGAGCGGACGGACGGACACCCCCCGGCCCGCCCCGGCCGGCGGGAGGGAGGCAGGTACGCGCAGGGTCCGGCGGTCCAGGTGCCGGTGGCCGCTTGCAGACGGCAGGCAGTCGTGCGTTTTAAAGAGGGGCCGGCCGGAGCCACGGAGGTTCAGCGGCCGCGCGGGCCGGGGCACGGGGCCGGTCTCCTCCTTTTTGTTGCAGCCCGAGCATGCACGCGCGCTTCTCCCGTATCCCCCGTCGTTTCTGGGCAGCGTGTTCCGTGCGGGCCCCCCCGACCTCCTGCGGGGGGAGGAACTGAAACTGTTCGCGCAGGAACACGCTGATCCGCGTGGGCGCGCGGCTCCAGCCGCAGGGACCCAGCTACGGGCTGGGGGCAAAGTGCTGGCAGATGAATAAACAAACAAACGTGGAGAAACTTCTGCTTTTTTTTTTTTTCAGCTGATACAGTTTTAGGTACTGTATTTGCTAAGAAGTTGCAAAGTCATTCTGCATTTCACATTCTCCTTTCGTCTTTTTTTTTTTCTATTCCCACCCTGCTCCAGCAGCGTTACTTGCTCCTGCTGGTACTCTTGCCCTCATGTTTTTATGTGTCTGTGTAGTTTTACATATTATGCTTTATTTAGCATGGCTGGCTGGGTTTGGGAGGGTTTGATTTCTGGGTTGCAACAACAGACACCACCAAACTCCCATTTCACTTCCACTACTTAATTCCACATAGACAGTGATGCTAAGCTGGAAGCAGACATTTAAGAGGTAAGGGATGGCTTGGTTTTAGAGCCGTTCCAGAGAGCCCTTTCTCTGTGCCCACATAGGATGGGGAGACCCTGGTTCACTTTGCTTTGTGCCTCGCAGAGGAACGGCAGTTACCACAGTTTAAGTCTCCGGTCTCTCTTTCTAGTGGTCTCTGTGCCAGAGAGGCAAGGGCTGGAATTGCCTCGTTACCCTTTTAAACACCTTCAATATGAGAGAAGGTTGGAGGCAGGGAGAAAATTAAAATAATGTTTTCTCCTCCCCTGTAGAAGGAGTTGCAAAGTATCGGTACTTTCTGCACAGAATCTTTTACAGGGAAGGTAAAATTCTGACACAGACTTGGAGGATTTGCATTAGGGGCAGAACTAGTGGGGCCTGAAAGAGTGTCCCACAACATTCACCTGCGTGACTGTAGTTGCAGGACGTCTTTGGCTCAGTTCTTTCATAAGTATTGGTCAGTGCTCCTTGGCTTCCCCTTGCTGAGACTTCTGTGCTCATACAGAGCTGGGTTTTTTTTGTCTGAATTCTGCCAGACTCTTTCCCTTAATTTTGGGAATTGTATGAAGATCAGGAATATGCACTAGTTGGCAGCAAAAACCGGTTTGCAGTCTCTGTATTTCTCTCTAGTAAATGCTACAGCCTCTTTGTTAAGTGCTCCGAGCATTGAAAGAGCATTGAAATTTATATTGGACACTCAAAATAGGTGCTGACAGCCCTCACATTTAATTTCTTTCATGCTAATTTAATAAATTCAGTATCTATTGTTACCTTAAAAGAGGATTAAACATTTCCTGAGAGGAAGGAGAGTCATGTGGCCTGGTGTATACATGGGCTGCATCCAGAGTACTGTAAGACTTGTCATTCATTGGTTATGTTGTTCTGGGGGGATTTTCATTCTGATAAACAACAGCTGATAGGAGTTGTTGCTTTTTATTATTGCTGTCTGCATTTTCATTCCCTAAGGACAGGTAGCTTTCTAAGAAGTCTGACAAAGCTGGATGTTCGAGTCTAATTGGATAGAGGTTCGAAGGACCTACGGGGGACATCGTTAGTTGGGCGGTTACTAGCCCACTCTGCTTGTACAATAATATGTTGCAGGGAGCTAGCAGTTCAAGTTTTAAGATGTAGGCACTTTAAAATTACTAGTCTGTTCATTTTTTTACTTGTTTAAAGTCAATCCACAAGTAGGTGGATAATTTGACTGTAATGGCAGGTGTTTAAAATAGTGATTGCTGGTTTTTAATATGCAGAATTGTTTCAGCCTAGCTAGCTGGGGTAGCTGCAAGCCTCCAAAGCTGACTTGACCCAGCAACAAGATATTTCAATAGGGTATGCTGAGAGCCAAAAATGAAGTATATTAAGTAAAATGTCATGGGTATTAGCAAATAAAAATAGATGCAAAGCGACTCTTGCCTCCCCTGGGATCTAGGATTTATGATGGAAATCATCTGTCATTTTTTAATGCCATGCATGCTAATTGCAGGTTCATGTTAATCATCACTGTGTAAGAGGGTATGTCAAATCTTATTTTCCATCCCATCCATACAGGATAAGCTTCTAATAAGCTGTGATCGTTCTGCCAAATCCACACATCAGCTCTCTCCTGGGTTATCCTGCCTATACTCCAGATCATTTTCCAGATGGTTTCGGTTCTATAATTTGCATGCAAGTACTAGGGCATTTTTGTCCCACAGCTACAAGGCATTTTATACAAAAATGCCCAGCATTTCTGCATGTAAATTGAGATCAGATGACACATATTTGTAGTTGTAAATGAATATTTATTTCTGGCTGTCTAATTTATAATTTAGAAAAATGTTATTTTTAAGGAGTGAGCACTTCCCAAAAGGAAAGTCAGTATTGGTTGTTTTTGTCACTTCATTTTTGGATGCTCATAAGTCATAGAAGATTTATACTGCTATGAATTATTTTTTTCTGTAGACCGAGGAACTAGAAACTAGCATAAGCAATCTATGTATTTATATAGACTGAGCTGTAGTAAAGCAATATGTTGTTTTTATTTGAAGTTAGCACTTCGAGTGTTTATATTGAAGGATTCATTCGTTCTAGTTTAAGTAATATCCATATGCTAAATAACCTGCAAAGCAAACACTTAAGCTTTCCAAAGTAGAAATGAAGGGCTTCAGCATACTGTGAGAACATTTTAAATGTGTTAATTGGGTTCTGCTTGCATTCCTAATTCTCAACAGAATTTACCCCCCCCCGAGTCTTCCAAACCACCTAGCACAGTATCTGCCTGAGTCTGAAAGTGTCTTAAATGTATTGGATAGCCCTCTTAAGCAGAAAGTTCTTAAGCGCCTTATGTAGAGCTGCTGTAGTTGAGCATTCAAAGCCCTTAGGAGATCAAGAAACTAGGACGCCTGGCAAGCACACTGTAAACATGCATGCGATAGGATGGTTGTGTCTCAAAATGCAGTTGTATGAGCTTTCTTTTGAAACGTGGCCAGAAGAGGAGCCAGTGTTCACCTTTTCCTGAGAGCTGGTGGTGGTGGGACTTGTCTAAAAGTCGACTGTGTTCTAGTAGTGAAATGTGGGCTCCTGGTCCCTGCGCCCAAGGGTTCAAGCCCACATCTTCCCCCACCTCCACAACTGTTGCACAGGCTGAGGTGAGTGGGAGGGCACACTTCTCTCCTCATGTTTAACCTGGGCCATCTCGTGGGAAGGTGCAGCAGGTTGCCCGAGGCTGACATGAGGGAGCACCAGCAGGAACCTGACTCTGTTGCAGCAGTTTGTGTGTTCCTTTGGGAGGAGAGCTGAGATCTAGTGCTTGGTTACTGATGATGAGACTGTTATCAGAGGTGGGAATTTCCATTACGTCCTCCATAGTTTCAAGAGAGGAGCAACACTTGGCTAGTTGCTCTAGGAGAAACTGGGGCCCAGGAGAAGAATGGGCTCTGAGCTCTGGATGTGGATGGTGACAGCTGTTTGTAGTCCTGGCTGAGGAGTTTAAGGCCTGAAGTTGAACTGGGGAGAGCATCCAGTATTTCCTACCAGAAACCCCCACTTCCAGTGCAGAAATCTCCATCCTGGGCCACCCGCCTTGTGAGGTATATTTGTGTGGTGGTGGGTGCCAGCCTGGCAGTTTTGTGTTACGCAGGTATTCAGTTCTTGGTTGGGGTGTCTGTGACCTGAACCTGTACCTCCATTCCCTCACCAGCTCGGTCTTGAGGGTGTCTTCCCTAGCCTTTAACAAAGGAAGAAACTAAGGTTGTATCTTCACATGATCTTTTCACTTGGTTCTTTCAGACACCCTGCAAGCATCATCTGACAAGAAGAGGGAAATTCCTCATTCCCTCATATTTGAAAAGCTTTGCTTTGCCACTAGTGTTTCTTTGTTCTAGGGCAGGAAAGCACCTGGCTTGGGGGGGCGGGAGGGTGGATAAGCAAGATTGGTGTCTAAATTTATTTGAAAGCTCCTTTATTCAAAGAGATACCACATCTTTTTTTTTGGCAGTCGTTTGAAACTCTGAGGGCGACTGGCAAGCTGCTAGTGCTAAGTGCCTTGCCAAATACTATTGCAAAATACTGCCACTGCAGAAGTTGCATAACTTCACAGACCATTACGTTTTTCTTGGAGTAAACCAGAGGGGTACCAACTTCTGATCCTTTGCCTCTGCTGAGAAGCAAGACTGGCACGTTTCCAGCTGCTTCCGAGGCACCAGCATGCTGCTTTGCTGCTGCCGTCTCTTCTAGTTCTTGCAGTCAGTTTTCCTTCAACAGTACTTCTCCATCTCTTGTTCACTGTTGTGAAATGACTGGCAAAACAGAACTGTTTAAAACTTTTTTCTTTGTATTGTGAATTGCAAAATGTTTTGGAACAGACATCAGACCAAGGACAGCTTTGCCTCTGGTTCTGAACTTAATGCTAATGTAGCAGGTGCATCAAAAGAGATTTGCAGTGTCCCATGGAGTTATACTTCCTATTTGAGTGTTTATTGAACAACTGTGGAATTGAAGTAACTCCCAAGTATTTATATTAATCTAATTAATAGAGGATACAAAACCTGATATCTAAATATATGCAAACTGTGTGTCAATTTTTGAGGTCTCATAACTGTTCTGTTTGCTGTTAAAATAAGGCACCGGTTAGAAACACAGTTCTTATTTTTCAGAAACTATCTTGATGGCTGTTTCAGGGCTTTGCACCATTAATCTTTGCACAAATTGATATTTTAATGAGAAATTGTGTTTGGGGGACGTCTGAGGATTATTGTCCTGTGATATTGCATGTGACATTGCATTACAGTGACATTTCTGGATTCAGCTAGGAAGATAAAGCTGAAGGGGTCAGTGCTGCTTAGGGCTAAACATCTGTGATTCTGTGATCTTAAATCATGCAGTTATTGAGGTTAGAAGGAACCGTGGGAGGTGTTGAGTGCAACCTCCTGCACGAAACAAGGTTAACCCTGAATTCAAGCAGGGTTGCGCAGGGCTTTGTCTAGCTGGGTTTTGAAAACCTCCAAAGACAGAGGTCCCACAGCCCCTCTGGGCAACCCATCCTAGTGGTCAGTTATCCTCATAATGATTTCCCTTCTCATGCAGTGCACCGCATGCAAAGAGTCTGTCTCTGTCTTCTCCATAACCTTCTCAAAGGCATTGGAAGGCTGCTGGTGGGTCCCTGTGAAGCTTCCTCTTCTCAAGGCTAAGTGAGTCCAGTCACCTTCAACTCACCTCCTAGGGCATGTGCTGCAGCCCTTGACCGTGTGTCTTCTGACCTCTTCTTTGCCCTGTGCAGTTCCTGTTTAAGTGCAGGAATGTCGGACATATGTATTTAAACGTGAATGTACTCAGCCTACAGGACTCTGACAGAGCAACCGTGTATTTAGATTATGATAGTTTAGGTTTAGACTTTTTTTTTTTGGCATCTTGGTGTCACTTTTTTTCTGGCATCTGGGATCACTATCAAGCCCTAAAATGTGTTTCGTACTAAGTTTAGTAAGGAAGGACTGAGCGTTCAAAAAATGAATGCTTTTACTTAAGCGCTGCGGAATTTCTACTTTATGATATGTTTTGCTTTAATGTTGGGAAGAGCATGGAATAGGCATAGGAGGTAATTAAAGAAGAAAATAACTTTTGTACTCCCTTTGGATGGGATTTAACCATACCTTGCAAAAGCAGGATGGATTAAGTCTACGAGTTTGGAATGCTACCAAAA
This sequence comes from Nyctibius grandis, assembly GCF_013368605.1. Lineage (NCBI taxonomy): Eukaryota > Metazoa > Chordata > Aves > Nyctibiiformes > Nyctibiidae > Nyctibius > Nyctibius grandis. Next base: position 74,475,409 of record NC_090660.1, read on the forward strand.
ACTACAAAAGGGAGAAAATTTAGAACAGTTCAGAAATAAAAGCTACCTATCAAAAGCACCCAGACTGTCAAACGCCTGAAGACAAGTGCATCAAAGAACTAGGAGACTTCTGCTTCCTTGCTGCGGTAGTAATGGTGCATCTTGATTATATTTAGGGGAAAAAAAAAAAAGAAAATAAAAAATCTATGCTTTCATAAAAGGCAAGTAAAAAGAGCATGTAGCATTAAAGAGTATATAGCAATGTTTTATGAGAGGTAAGAAGTGAAACAGAAGGGGGTTATCTAGAGTTACAGTAGATGCTGACAGCCTAGAATCCAATTTGCCTCCTGATTTTTTTTCCCAAAATACTAGGCCTTCTTGTTTCATTCAAGTGTTTAATTTAAGTAGAACATCTGATGGTGTTAATGTAATCTCCTGGTACTCACAATAAATTTCATGTAAATAAGTAATTTAACTTGATCAATTGCCCTTACAAGAGGTTCTGGATTTTCAGACCATCATGGAAATACTTAAGCAGCATTTTAATATTAAAACATCTAAATTTCACCTGCATCCCTCCCAAATCATCCCTTGGTAAAAGAGTATCTGCTGTCTTTGGAATTGTTGGGTCTCTTTTCTGCCATCCTTCTGTGTTTAGAGCCCTGATTGAAAACATACGGGGTTTCTCTGTCAGGGGACCACAAAACTGTCCCTTGGTAGCGTCCCTTAAAAACCATGTGATGCTTGCAGCAGTGACAGAAAATCTGAGCAATTACATTGCTCTGGCAAGACAGCGTGGCCAGTGTACTCTGAGATTTCCAGCTGTCTTAGTGCAAAGTGTTTGTATCAAGAACAAACTGTGCTGTTTCCAATGAGGTTTTACACCTTGTGTATGTGTCCACGCACGTTACATGTAACTCTACAGGCATGTGCCAGGTAGATTGGTTTAACTTCGCTTTTCTTCAGAATTTTTCGGCTGCCTCTGTGGTGCTCTTTTTCATGTAACTAACATGTTATGTGGTGAATCAATAGGATTCTTATAGAATTATCTAAAACCAGGCACTGATTTATTTGAAAACAAAGGGTTTTCTTTAGAGCGAAGTTTAAGCTGGCATTGCCATGAATCCTAGAATTATTCTACATTTAAATGACTGGAACAGGATGTACTTGTGCTTGGCTTTGAACAGCACAGAGCTGTTGACCAGAGGCTTGGAGACTGCTGAGCAGATCTTTCTAGGTTCACTTTGCCTGAAGTTTTCCAAGCTACTTTTCTCTCCTACACAGATAATGAAAAGCAAAGCTAAAAAGATGCTATGAGGTTATACCAGTAATTTTTTTTGGAGGTATGCAGAATGTTCTGCAATGTGTGATCAAAAAGTCCTGTAAAAACTGCCACACAGTGTAGCAATCTGAATGCGTACTTTTTCTCTGTTTTTGGTTTGGGGTGTGTGGGAGTACAGTGCATAGCAGCTAAACAATACCTTGGTGTTCATAAAAAACCTTGGGAAGAAGGGGGTGAGAAAGAAGAAAATATTTACAATAGTTTTCTACCCAATTAAATCAGAAGGCAGACTGCAAAGGACAGAGTTCATTCTACCGTCCAAGCCAATTAAAAGTAAGTTTTTGCTGCTTGGATGTTAATTTACACATCCAAGGCAATGTAATGTAAACTAGGAGCTTGACTTAACCTCACCAGTTCAGACGACCCTCAAGTTTATTCTTGGTTTTGGTTATGGCATCTGAGCATTTAAACACATTTCATGTGAATTGACAAGAGACTATTAGAAATTCATAAACGCCTTAAAAAGTTAAACCTTGTGAAGTACTTCACCAGAATGTGTAAATAATGCCTGTCTTGCAAACATAGCTCTGCAACATGAGCTGGCTAGGATCCTTGGTTAAGATATTCTTATGTTTGATGCCCTCAGCCATTTTTCCCATTGTTTAATTATCTGTGAATAAAAACAGAATTCTGTAGCTTCTCTCATATATTAAAAGGTACCTAGAATTTCCTTGCAAACATATTAATTGTATTTGTTGATATTAGTTGAGGTTGTTTGGGTTTTTTCCCCATGTTTCATGTGTGTTTGTTTATAAAGAATTAAAATAGAGGTGGAAAGAGGAATCTCACAACACTTACAGGGTTTTACTCACAAATAAAACTGTAAATTTGTCAGTGTGTGCAAAAATCAGTTTGCTGGTTTACATAGGAGCATCACTTGAAGTGACCTGAAAGAAATTTTATCATCAACCACCTAGAAAAGCCTGGCTAATTATTCAGGGAACCATGTTGGATGCGTGATGTGCGCAGAGCAAGAAACAAAACAGTCCTTGACAAGGAATCCAAAGGTGCTGAATACTTCAGAAGCTACAGAGCAATGGCTTCATAAGGAACAGAGGATGGACTTGCAGCTCAGAATCTAAACAGACATGCACACACAGACGTGCACAGTTTGACCCTTCTTTAGAAAAAGAAAGTTGCATCATTAAATGAAAATATGTTGATAAGAAATTAGGAACTGGCAATGAGAAACTGGAACGTTCTTTGTCTTGGTTACTGCTTTATGACTTGGCAGCTGGAAAAGATTGATGGCTTGAGTGCTTGGCCTTTTGTTTTGGTTCTGCTGTTTTAATTTATATGAGTCAGTTCCTAGACATAGGTCCTCATTTAAAGAAAAAAAAACAAAGAAAAAGGCAGATTATTAGCAATTATTTTAAAGCAAATGCAATTGTTAAATGAAAACATAATGATGGTTTCTTACAGTTTATTTACAGACCTACCAAAGACGTCCATATGTCACATCAGATGTCACTTAAAATGGTCAGTATGCTGTCTCGAAACAGTCAGTGCCTGGTGCCTAGACAACGCTGTCACTCCAGTCATTCTTGTTGCTGCAAAGCATTTAGATGTAGCTAACAGTTGAGGCAAGCAGTGTTGTTCTGGTCTGCTACAGTTGACCTGTCCTGCTTTGCTCTCTGCCATATGGATGCCACTGTTGGGTCACTGGATTCCTCTGGTTTGGCGTAGGGTGAGTCTATGTTACCGACTTAGTTCAGTTCAGGAGCCTGCATTTGAAATACATCCCTCACCACATTTTGGGTCACTTTGCTTTTGGTGATCTTGGGAAATGTGAGCTGGGTTCCTTTCAGATGAAGTCAGACTGGAAGGTGTTCTGCAGGAGTGCTTTTTACACCTACTGACCACAAATGGGTGTCCTGCCTGCAGGACCAGGCTAGAGCTGGCTTGAAGCAAAACATACAAATCCTGCCATGCCAACATGGGTAGTGTGGGTGCTGTGTCCTCAACGTCGACTGTTTTCCTCTCTGTGGATGTGCTTTTCTTGCACTGTGTTACTTGCTAAGTTCAACATTGGAACAAAAACTACAGCAAGGGCAGATGCAAGCACCTGGACCCTGCCTTTTCACTTGACTTCAGGTGCAACCTCCCAAGTAGTTGCTCATGAAAGTGTAACATGCCTCTGAAATGGCTCTCTTTGCAAATGGCAGCCTCATTTTTCATCTGTCTCAGTTTCTTGCCTGTCACTTGACTTCCCGCAGTGCTTCTCCTCTCTGTGCTTGCATAACACTTTTCCTTTCCCTCAGTTCTTCTTTGCCACCATCTCTTTCCTAGAACATTGCTCCCAGCCATAAGGTCTCGGTCTCAAGAGGTCATTTAACTGTCTTTGCCCCAAAGGTGCAATCTGTCTTTTATGAAGAAGAGTTTGCCTCAGCTGGTTTTAAACCTTTTTCCTGGTGGAATCTCTTCCAGTGCTTTGCTACCGTTCCATTTTTTTTTAATGTTCTTGTCTCTCCTCCTCCAGTGTTTAACCGGAACCTTTCCTGTGCTCATTTTAAGCTCATTAGGACTTGTCCTGTCCATAGCTGACTGAAGAGACAATTCCCTTCTCTTTGTTGTAGTCTTCCAATGTAACAGCTATCCCTTAAGTGGTTTTTTTTTTACCCCGTACTAACAACTAGCTTAGTTGTTAGTCCCATCTCCCCATAAGTCACATTTTCTAGACTACTTTGCATTCTCCTTAGACCCTCTCTGGTGGCTCCACATCTTTCCTAGGTATTCAGACACAGAGTGAAGTAGGAGGATGTTTTTTGAGTTCAGCAGATTACGCTCAGGCTTTGCACTCCAACACTTTTTTTTTTTTTTTAATATCTCATAGCAATGATTGTCTTTCTCACAACAGCATGATATTTGTCTCGTGACCTGTTGTAGTCTGCTGCCTTGTTGTTTCCCATCCTGTATTTCTATATTTGATGTTTCCTGCCGATGGGCAGTATCTTGTACATAAACTGCTACATTTCACTCCGACCTTCCAGATCACTACTCTGTCCTGACGATGATATATTTAACCTTTGTTTCTCACATCCTGAACCAATATTTATTCTTCCTTGCATGTGTAGTCTGATTGTTAAAATATCTTCAGGCAGTTTCAAAGCCTTGCTAAAGGAAAGATGTGACATCTGTGGTTTCTCTCCTACCTGTCTGGAAGGCCTGTCAAAGGAAGTCAGCAAAGTGGTGTAACAAACCTCTTTTGGCTACTAGTTAAGATTATCTTCCAGGTGCTGCTAATTAATTTTTCCCATTCTGGATTGTTTTCCCCAGGAATTTGAAGTTAAACTGACTCATTGGGTCTCTAATAGTCTCACCTGTTGTTTTTTTGTTGCTTTTTTTGTTTACTTGTTTTTTTCCCGTTGTGCACACATGCACACAGTTTTATTCACACTCTCTCTCTCTTTCTCCTGTTCCCCCTGAAATCTTACCTGTCGTTGCTATTATTTATGGTATTCACTGCTTGCATTTGACCCTCTTGGTGAAGGCTGATGTCCTAAATGTGATACCCTTCTGGATGTCATCTCTCGTCAGTTTTTCTGTGTTGACTGGGGCAGCAAGGTTTTTCTTGCTCTTAAGCTATAAACATATTAATAATAATGATTTTTTTTGGTTGCTAGACTTTTTTTTTGTTTGCATTATTATTCTATCTTAACCATACTGATTCTCATACCTATGTATTTATGCAGATTTTATACTTATTGATAGCAATTTGACTGTGTTTTCACATTCTATGTCTGTTTTGACAAAGAAATCTTGTGCTACAACTTCTGCTGTTTATTTTTACAGGGCACAAGCACAGATTATCCTGTTGTTTCTTGGAGGAACTGCTGCTGCTCTCTTGTCTCTCCTCTTAGTAGCATCTCTTCTGAGGTCTCCTCTCTACCTGTGTTCACATTTGTCTTCGTTACATTTATGAGCTTCCTCTCCTCCCATTTCCTGAGGTTTAGTCAACTTGTCTTCTGAACTGGTTGCTCTCCATTTGTGTAGAAACAAATCTAAAGGCTCTGCTGCCTTCTGTATTTTCTCCATTTTTTAATTAAAAAATGGCTAACTTTGAAATAAAACAAGTGTGAGTTTAAGCAACTGTCTCTGTTTAGCCCACATCCAGGCTAAACAATAACCAGTTGTTCAATCACCCAGTGACCTCTCCCCAGCTGAGAAAGGGAATTTAGAAAAGGAGGGAGACTCATGGGCTGAAATTTAAACAGATTTAATAAAATAAGAAAACCAATATCAATACTAATACAAAACCCACAAAGTTATATTCAGCCTATGTAGCGGTGGCGAGACCCTCCAGGGATGGCAACCACTGAGAAGAGAGAGAGAACAGCACAGAGAAAGCAAAGAGCAAGCAGAGGAAAGAGCCAGGGCCATCCCTAGCAAACTTAGCAATTTATAGTAAATGTAGATGGTTATGGTATAGAATACACCTGTGGGCCAGCCTGGGTCAGCTGCCCTGGCTTTCGCTCCTCATAGCTTTAGCACCTGGCTAACTCAAAACTGCTACTGGCCTTGATCACCACGGAAGCCTGCATGCCATGGCTGGCCACGAAGTAAAACAAAATGTAACAGAAGATCCATTCTATGATTTTATCCCAGTGAAACCAGGAAAACAACAGTAAAGCTTCATGTGAATTCAGGGGCCTTTGCTCCTGATACCATGTGGCTATCAAGGTACCACGTGTTGTTAGATTCTCATTTCAGGTTTTTCTGTTTTATTTCCAAGTTGCTAGCTGTTTAATATGCAGATTTGAGATATCAAATAACCCTGGTATTGCTAGATTTTTTTAATGGCTTCGTCATTGTTCAAGCTGATTAGCCCTGTTAGAGCAAGTGGCTTGTTCTTGCAATGCTTCAGGCTCTGCCAACTGCCTGCTCCATGTTGTCTGTCTTGTGCCCAGTGCCAGTGGATCTGCCACAGTGGGAAACATAAATTTAAAAAATAAAGAGAGGATGTGCTTTCAGATTTACACTTACTGTACGTCTCCATTTCTGGTCTGTAGAAACCAGATTTTATTCCACAAGTTGTTGATACTGTGCAGATGCTAGACCCAAGCTCTTCCAACCATGGATTTAGGCCCAAGATTTATTTCCACTGCTTGTTCCAGCAATGAAATGCAAAAATTTTGACAAACCCACTTCGTTATAATGAACAGTTGTGTGACTTGAGTGACCTCGGCAAATAACTCTAAATGCCTCCCCGTGCTGTTTTTGCTCTCCCCTCCTGAGAGAGAACTGAGCCTTTGCACATTCACCATTGGTGACACCAGTGATCCTAAGAGCTTACCGTTGGCTTTCTTCAAATCCAGGGTGAGCGAAAAATGCAGGAAGAGTGCTCCTACCCCGCTACGGGAAGCCAGTCCATGCAGCGTTTCCTTTGAGTTAAAGCTGCGATGTGTGCTGCTGCTCTTGCAAAAGAAAGGGATCTGGTTGTCCTGACCAAGGTCATAAGAGCTAGTAATAGAAAGATTTTGAAACTTTAAAGTATTATTATTTAGTCTGTTGAGCATGATAAGAGGGGTGTGTGCAATAGCGTATATCTGTATGTATAAATTTATGTAGTTATCTTGGTCATTGGCAGCCACTAGGCAGTGCTTGAAGCTGCATCGAGTCCACATTATGCTGGATGTCTTGCACAAAGTTAATAAAGATGGTATCTTTTCCAAAGAACTCTGCTCTTTTATTCCTAGCTGGTGAGATAAGACAAGTCACAGCTGCAGCGTGAAAAGCATCCTGAGCAGAGTGGGTGACAGTGGCGTTTGAGTGGGGAGGGAGCAGGAAGAGAGGGATTGTGAGCAGAGCTGCACCTCTTGAGGGCTGAAACCCTGTGGGTTTTCTCCGGTGAGGCCAGGTTACAGAGAAGGGGGAAGTGGAGAGGCAGGATGTAACATGGCAGACAGACATTATCTTCCCAGTGCAGGTAAATGAGAAGGATGATACAGTAAAAAAAATGGGAAGATTATTTTTTTCATTGCCTACTATTTATTACTGTTTGCAGAATGTGTTTAATTGCCTGTAACTTTTGTCTGTGCTGATGAAGGAGGTGCCCAAAATAAAATGCTGTTGAGGGTTTAATATAATAATTAAGTAGGCAAGGCTTTGCCAGTTTGTCCTGATCACAAAATGCTTTTTTTAGGCTTCTGTCTCCTTTTCTTCCGTTTGCACTAACATCTCCAGCCCAGTAAGACTTACTGTGATTTTGATGTTAATTTATTTGCAGCCCTTCCTATCTTGTACCTAATTAGAGATTAGTTTTAGCAAACTAATTCACTGAGCATATTGGCACATGCACCCAGACACTCCTAGGGAGCTCTGATCTCGCTGGGGTTGGCGAGTGGTCTTCCAAACGTTTGTATGTAAACTGGGGGTTTGCTATTGCTCTCCACAGATGAGCAATCCGTGTTACATAGGGCTAGAGAATTAGGGCTGGGGTGCTTTTAGAAGAAAGTAGGAAGCAGACTGCTTGGCTTTTATTTTTTCCTAGCTCAGTAAAAAGGCTGTCCTTTCAAAGTAATCTTCCTCCACTGTGAGATAATGAATAAGAGGTGATGGGAGATTAGAAGACTCAAGATCTCTTCCTCATTCTACTGAAAAAACTTTCTGTGTGACTTCGTTGAATCTTTGAGCCTGTGTTGCAGGCACTTTTTTATTGCTGGTTTCATGTTTCACAATGTCACAGGTCTTAATTCTAGTGTTCATTGGAAGCCAAACAGTCTTGGCCAACAAAATTATTCTACTGGCAAAGAAAATACTCCTTAATCTATTTATTGGGATTCGGACCTTGGTTTATTTATTTTTTTCCCCTTAGCCAATATCTGGGATTTTGTTTGTTTCTTTCTTTAATCTGACTTCCTTCCAAATTTGTGATATATTCTGTGCCAACATACTACAGAAAGAACCACAAACCAGCATCAGACCTATTTTCCTTTTAAGGCTCTTCAGTAAAATGACTGCTTAACTTTTCAGTCTGGGCAGATTATTCTAGCAGTATTGAAACTTTCTTTAAAACGTAAGACACAAATCCCATGGTTTATATGTTCAGAAGATACTTGACAAGTATTCTCTGAAATAACTTTTTGTTACTGTCTGATCTACTTTCCTTCTTAGTAAATTGGAATCCCCCCAATATATGCATGTGTGTTTATATATATGTATATAATTTTTTTCTCTTACAAAGAAAATCTCCATATTTTTGGGAGGGGAGTTCTGCATGTTTTCCTCTCCCCTCCCCAGACACTACAGGAAGTCATGGGCTCTGCTCTCAGCTTTCCTGGACATGCAATAAAACAGGACTTTGTATTACAGAATCACAGAATCACAGAATGTTAGGGATTGGAAGGGACCTCGAAAGATCATCTAGTCCAATCCCCCTGCCGGAGCAGGATTGCCTAGACCATATCAACAGGAACGCGTCCAGGCGGGTTTTGAATGTCTCCAGAGAAGGAGACTCCACAACCTCTCTGGGCAGCCTGTTCCAGTGTTCAGTCACCCTCACCGTAAAGAAGTTTTTTCCCTCATATTTATGTGGAACCTCCTGTTGTTCCAGCTTGCACCCATTGCCCCTTGTCCTGTCAAGGGATGTCACTGAGAAGAGCCTGGCTCCATCCTCATGACACTTGCCCCTTTACGTATTTATAAACATTAATGAGGTCACCCCTCAGTCTCCTCTTCTCTAAGCTAAAGAGACCCAGCTCCTCAGCCTCTCTCATAAGGGAGATGTTCCACTCCCTTAATCATCTTCATGGCTCTGCGCTGGACTCCCTCTAGCAGTTCCCTGTCCTTCTTGAACTGAGTGGCCCAGAACTGGACACAATATTCCAGATGCGGCCTCACCAGGGCAGAGTAGAGGGGGAGGAGAACCTCTCTTGACCTGCTAACCACACCCCTTCTAATACACCCCAGGATGTATTATCCCATGTAAATTAAATAACTAATCCTCTTCCCATTTTCATACTCTCCCAATTGTAGCATCCACACAGGTATTAATTTGACTCCTCTACCTGCCCACCATATTAATGCTTTCTAAGGCTTGCATTTATGTGAAATGTAAAAATTCCTTCTCTTGGGTGTTAGCTTAATGTTTTATTTGTTCTCTTTTGTCTCCCTCGACCGCTCGGCCTTTTGTTCGTAGATAGAAAACCGTACTGTCACTCCATTATGCCATAAAAGTGTTAAGCTGCTGTGGCTGTGTGACTTGAAGCATCCTTCCCACGAACCAGATTTTAAAATGTGGTACTAGTTCAACTGTGCAAGTTCACAATGAATGCAATAAAATGTATATGGAAAGCTTTCTTGAGCAATTATGCATGTAGGAATGCTGGAGCCAGCAATCAGCAGTATCAATAGCCACCTTGCTTGCTCTGGCTTTAAAAGGACTTAGTAAAAATGTTTTTGTCCTCAGTACTTCCTCATTTTCTCTTCTCAAAATAGGCCATTGTTCTCGTAAGAGTGAGAAATAAACAGTGCTTGTATTTTGATTTTGGAGGCACTTCTGAAACAATCAGTGGAGGCAGATGGTGAAGGAATGAAAATACCCATGATCACCCCGACTTTATTTTAAACAGAGGTACGTAGCGAGGACCCCCTTGGCTGGACACCTGCCCACTGCCCCAGGCTCCCTAGGGGAGGTGACCATGCCGGCAGTGCAGGCGTTCCCTGCGATTCTTGTCTGCTAACGACTGCATGCAGGTAGGCATAAATTGGTGGCAAATGAAGAAAAAAAAAATGAGTAGCATAGGCCTGGGAGAACTGCAGTTATACAAAGGTGAACGATGAAACATTATTTCTGAAGTGGGTATTTTGAAGGGCTGTTATGGCAACACTTTTTATATAAATGAAAGGTACATTTGAATTGGAAGCAATTTGGTGTAGAAACCTGCTAGTGACTCACCCCAAACCTGCAGGGAAACAGAGCTAGCGTGGCACAGGGAGATTTTTGAGCCACTTACATGTATCTGCTTCTAGACATGTTAAATTTTCATCAGTTAATCCTAGAGTGGAAGATATTAGCACCGTTCCTCTAACACCGCTCCTATGAGCGTCTGTTAGCATGGTGCGTATTCCAGTTCGGGTATCCTCATCACCGTTGCAGTTGCATCCGAACAGAGGTTGATTATCGGTCATTTCCTGAACGTTGTACAGATCCTGCACAGCTCCCATATTTTACTACCAATGCAGTAACAATGTATTTATGAAGTGCTTCAGTCATGAGATGTACAATGTCTTGAGTTTCTCATGGCTTACAAAATTCTTTATCTTCTTTCTAAAACAAATTTTTTTCTCCGCTTAATTCGAAGATTTAAAAAAACATTTAATGAATCAGGCTGACACAAAGATTGCCAAGTAATTAGAAAACTTTGGCATTTTGCTCTTTTGTGTTCTTATGCAAGCATAAGAACACAAAAATTTCGCTGTCATCTGCAAGAATTAATTTGTACAGCATTGTTGGAGAAAACTGTAGTTGGAATAAGACTTACTCTTGATCTCATGCCTTATAGAAGGAAAATAGTGTAGCTTGGATTTGTTTGCATGAACATTTTCATATGAAACATTTGACTAATTTGAACAATGACTGCAAGAAAATACCATGTCTTTTAAATAATCTGGTTCTTATTGTCCCTTTAAAATGGCTGTGTGTTCATCAAAGCTGAATGTCAACAGATACAATTTGTGATAACTTCTACTTAGTATTCATGCTCCATGCCATAACCTACAATATCTTTCCTGTTCCTTGTGGTCCTTACCACCCAGCACCATAATAGCTAACATAAAAAAATTGCTGACCTGAAAGATTAAATACTGCCATGTTCCTTTTTAAAACTGTATAATGGAACAGTGGTCTTGAGTTAATAGTGAGATTAGAGGGATTTATTTAATTGTTGCTTAAGCTTCATACTCAGATTTACAATATTCCATTAACTGACTTCTGCCAGATTGCCATATTATTTCTCATAAAAGGAAAGATATATTGAAGTCCAGAAGTCAGTCGTCTGTCCTGTCCCTGCTTGTTCTTGGCCATCCTGTATTGTATTGGTTTTACCCAGTATAAGAGGACAGGATGTATCTTTATATAAATCTATCGCTGAAACTCACTTAATAGTTCAGACCCACATACACACTTAAAACATTGACCCACGGCGCCCAGGACTGAAAATGAGAGTATTTGTGCTTGGAGAACAAAAACCAGATTCTGTAGCTGGTAGATGGAAATACATATTCTCTGTGGGTTGGGAATAGGCTGGGCATCGGGCAAACACGAGGAAACTGCCAGATAAACAACTAAACAAAGTAAGGACAGTAAATAATAAACTCTTACAACATTTTGCTTAAATCTCTGTCACTTTTGGTTTATGAGATACAGCTTCTTGCTTTGGTAGTGGGGTTTTTGAATCGCTGCTACCTTTTTTTATATTCTGAGTTGGTGCATAACTGCTCTAGTGGAATACATGTCTCTTGACATAAACAGTTGGTTGGAAGTATTAATAAAACAGCAAATCCAAATCTGGTCTATTCTGTAGATCTTAGGCTGCCTTTAAATGCTGACATTTTGGAAAAAGGCTGTGAGCCTTTTGTGAGGGGTGGGACATGATGGGGGGACACACCCCAAACCAACTCCCTTGTTTCATTTAGATGCAATACCTATACAGATGAGATACCAGTAAATAGCCTGAAAATGCAAATACAGAGCTTGTGTTCTTTCTCATCTCTACAGTTTGGGGAAGAACTCTTGACATTCCGGGTAGACGCCACCTACATAACAATTTGTGCCAGAGCATTTGTTTACCAAAGAATGTTTGTTCACCCCAGCCTGTATTTACAATTCTAGTAGAACGTGCTGTAGCTGGGATTCAGGAGGCTGCATTAAGAAACATCCATACAGAATTACTACTTAGGGAGCTTTTTTTTCTTTTATACTTAGCTTAGCTTTGGCATACCTTCCTGCACAAACTGCTCAGATCTCCTGCAAACTCAGATACTTGACCTGTTTTATAGAACTGTATTTATAAGCTGAATTCCAAAGAGTCTTTAAGAACAAAATGTAGGTCTTGCAGTACTATGAGTTGGGAGGTTTTTCAGCAACTTATACTGATACTTCACGAGGTGTATTGAGTAACTTCAGCTTCAAAGTGTTTAACAGCGCAGTAATTTATTACTGTGTTGTATGCATGTCTGCTGAAACTAGTGCCAGAACATGTTAGCATATACCAATATGCTGTATATTTGACAAGTCAAGCACATATTTTGCTATATATCTGTAAAGCAGCCAGTTATCTTTGTCCTTTTGTTATACATGTATTCACCCTTGTAGGACTTTGTGATGTCAGGTCCAATGGACTTCTTTTTCCTCATATTCTTGGAACCCATGTAAATCTTCAGTTCTTCCATGTAAGCGAGTGGAGGTGGCTTGAGGCAGTATCTACTGTGCATCTCTAAGATAACTGAAAACTAAGGTAAACTAGGCTATCGGGAGTTTAGCAGTCATACTGTTATTCTGCTTCTGGTAGCTGAACTAGTTTGTGGAGATTTTGCTTGGGTACCTGCTCCACACCGCATACTTGTAGTGAGTGAGAGTAAGTGCAAGGCAAAAAGAGATCTGGGCCCAGCGGGCAGTGAATACTGGTGTATGTCCATGTGCCCTCGATTAGCGGTGCTTCTACTACCAACACGGCTGTAGTTGGATGACGTCTCCTGGTGGAACCCTGCCAGCTATTGCACCCATAAGTGAACAGGATGTAAACAGCAGGGTTTGGGTCAGAAGTGATCCTTGACAGACAGTTCATGTGCACTTCACCGTTCACTTTAAAAGCCTTGCATGATAAGGAATTTTTAGAAACTAGTGTTACGTTGTTTGCTTTATAATAAAAGATATTGTTCAATTTGCCCTAACTGAAAAAAGTACCCCAAAATGACTGATACAGCAATAATAATACATTTTGGTGTATGTATGTGGGAAACAAAGAACTTGAGGAGGATGATGTGAGGAAAATAAAGATGCATATATTTAAAATGCAGATATATCACTGCCTAATGCTGCTTTTTTATCTTGAAATCCCATCATGCATTTATGCAGTTTTTACCAAAAATTGCTTGACTATATCAAATTACCCAGAGGGTTGTTGGTTACAACATAGTGTTATGCAAAAGGAATGAATTTTCCTACATACATTTATGAAAGTATAGGCTTCAAGTAATCACAAAATGTAAACAAGCAGAACTCTCGCACTAAGGGAAAAAAGGGTAACTCATGGCCTTACTTGGCTTCATGCTTTCCATTTTTTTTCCATCTTTTAAAAGCCTGTCTAACACTTGTGACAGTAAATTGATTTTCATGTATGTGTGTTCTCTAATATTTATGTATTTGGATAAAATGTGAAACTGGCTATGGTATGGATTATAGGTTGGTATCAAGCTCATGTGGGATGTCTGTGCTATGTCTGAGGTACATACAGCTTTTCTATTGGAATGAATCACTCAGGTTTCGTCCCCACCAACACTCAGCCCTTTATGCTCCATTTGCTATCTCCAGATCTTTCTGCGTATCTAATACTTCCCCACAATGAGGTGGTGGTCAGGTCCATAAACTCCCTTTTCTACAGGACATTTGCCCATAGTTGTTGCTTGAAACAGATTCCTTCTCATTGTAAAAGACTGTATGTGACATAACTGAACGTGAAGCATATGAAATACAGCCAGAAAGCCCTGGCTTGAAAGAAGGTAGCTCAGAATATAGCAACCCCTGTGTCTCAGGGAATGAAAATTCTTTGAAGCATAGTAAAATCTGGGATATGAAAGTGGCCCTTGTGAGGGGAAAGGGATGCATCCCTTGGCAAAGTCTCTGGTACTGTGTGGGGAGTGAGGGCTATGCTTGGACTGAGATGGGATCTGTAAAACCTGCCATACGCCTAATTTTCTCCAGAGATGCCTCCACTTTTCCTCTGCTTGGAGGCGATACCAGGACAGAACCTAAGTGTTTGTATTTGTTTTGGAGCTCTGGATACCCAGCAGAGAAGTAAGAGTGGCCATTCAGCCCAGACTGTAGATGGTAAGTGCCGTATAGGCCTGCTCAATGTTCAGAGTACAGCTACTGTTCCTGGGAAGGATCAGATATACGGCCTGTAGTGTTGACCAATATAAATGTCAATGCACTTAAGACAGAGGTACCACCGAACTCCTTCTTAGTGGGTCTTTTCCATGTGACTGAGAGTATTTGCTGTTACTACAATTAATCTTGCCCAGAGAAACTCTCAGCTGTTGGCTTCATCATCCCAGCGTGTAAACACATTGCTGAAGAGACTGAGTGCTTCATATAATTTTAACAAAAAATGTAATTGCTCTGAAGAGCACTGGCAGGGAATCTGAATTTCCAAGGTACGCAACAGCTTACTTGGCATACATGTTCCCCTAGGTAGGGATAAACTCACCTTTTTAATCTTTCAGCTTTACCTATTTTTCCTTAATTCCTTATGACACTGCTGCTTTTGGAATAATGCTTGCTTGTATACTAGTGTTCACCTTTAGGATATGCTTCAGTTGATTTAAACCAGTTTACTTCTTGGCTTCTGTGAAGAATTTCTTTGATGTGGTGCTGGTGCCATTCTTCTGGTCCGTGTTATGCATACTCTGTGATGTTTGTGAAATGATGCAATTTATTAAGAGTTTTTCTGTAGTTTTCTATTGTTTTGGTTTGGGGTGTTTGCTGTGCTGAGTGTGAGTCCGTGTAGTGTTGTTGTATATCCTGGTTTTGATCTCCACCAGCCTCTGCTCCAGGACACTCTTCTTGTAATACATGGATCATCTTCTTTGTGTCTGGAGTGCTAGAAAACTGTCAGTTCTCTCTAAATGTTGTTCAGGGTCAGGAAGCTTCCTTTACTTGCCAAATTCTTATGCTTTGTCAAGAGATAATAATGAATCAGTTGTACTTCTTGAGGTGGCTTGTGGTAGTTACGGGTGGGTGTGTTGGTTTATTTGGGAGAAGGGGTTGACGTATATGTTCGCTATGAATCAATCTCTTAAGTATTCATTTCATTCCTTCAAATTGAAAGACTCTCTCTGTAATCTGAAGACATTTTGTAATTGATCTAGAGTACAAAAAGAAAGTAGGGAAAAAAACATTTCTCCTGCACAGCTCATATAAAACTGAACCATTATTCAGACTTCACTAATAAGCACATGCACACAGCTATGAAAATGAGTTAAATGAAAGCCATTAATATGCATACATGTATTAAGTGTTGCAAAACTAGGTTTGGTAAGGAACAGTTACCTGATGACACTGTTGCTTGCATGTGCATTGTGGGCTTTAAATCGTGTCCAGCTGGCGTTTCTTCTGCAGTTTTAACTCCCAGGCTTTCAGCTAGATCAGTTTCCCACTGAGAGTCTTCTTTGATTTGATTTTGTCCTTGGCAGCCCGTGTTTTCTGGTAATCTCATGTGTCTGGGGAGTCTATCAGAAGACTTGTTTTCTCCAGTACATGACTCTTGAGTGTCGTGCTTTCAAGTGCTGAATGCCTGGTCTCAATTGGCCCATTCCCAAGCCTCTTCAAAGTCCTGTTCCTAAGCAGGCAGTGGGATATGAACATGGATTAATTAGGTGTATCCAAACAAAAGGCTAGGAAGCAGTGTGATAGTAATTGAAAGAAAAGGGCAGGTGCATATCTGTCTTCATACATTTTATGGCGTCTTTGTGGCTGCCAGAATCACAGGTGTTAGATAATATTTGCCTGCGTCATTGTGAGGCCCATCCATTGCAGCCTGAGGCTTTCCAAAGGGTGATGTCCCTCAGACTGCTCAGTGCTGTGTAGGTGGATACAACCTGCTTGGAGCTGGGTTCTTTGATTAAAACAACTGGCACGTGCAAAGTTGACTACAACGACCACCAGTTGTTTCCTGAGTGAAGTCTTAAGTTTAGGGTGTTTATAGGCTAAAGGCTAACCATAATTATTTAAAAGAACACTTTGTCTCTATTGCAGTGTCTCGTTAATGCCTTTTGGAGAGTTTTAAACAGAGATGCATTTGGTTTAACTGGAGTTGCTGGTATGCAAGGTAGTATCACAGAAGAGTTTTTGATTCCAAACACCATCTCATCTTAGTGTCCAAACCTGATGACTCTATTGATGGGGCAAGGAGATTGCATTGTCCCTGAGTGTGGGGAGTAGGATAGAAAGCTTGGTGTTAAAAGTGGTAGGCTAAGATACTCTTTTGAAGTTGCAGGAACTGAAACTGAAAGCTGTGGTGTTGGTGTTTGAAGCTGATAGAGAGGTAATGATTTCGAGGTGTTACTCACTTGACCCACTGTGTTTTAGCAGTAACTAAAAATACTGCACTATGCTTGTCAAGTGGTTTGGGTTGTGCTTGTTGTGTGAATATTTGAATATATACTAAAGTACCACAGAATATACATACAGAACAGTGTTCACTAGCAAAGCTCCTGGCTATGTTTAAACAAGTCGTCTGCACTCGTGCTTGTCTTTGTCTTACAACGTTTTTTATACTGTATTTTTGTCTGTATAGTTCTCTTGATGTTGTAAAATTAGAATTTTCATCTTTGGTCAGGCACGAGGTTTTCATACTAATTTAAGGACATTTTCAGTAAAATAAGAACCTAATAGTTCAGATTATTGCTACCTGCTCATACTGGGCTTGGAGAAATGTGTCAAAGGTACCCTGCATTTCTGTGACCTCTTGCATTTGCAGTGGGTTGAGATGGGTCCTTCAGTTCTCTTTTTTCTTCTTTTCCACCCCTGCCACCCAGTCACTAGTATTCTTCAGCAAAGACTTGAAATAGTTGGGATGACAGCACAGCACGTGGATTTGTAACATTCTTTAGAAGCAAAGTACTGCAGAGCAGTGGAAGTGAGATTCTTTGTATTACTTGCCCAGGAAACATAAATGGGGAATGCAAGGGAGTTCCCGGGTACAAAAATGCCAGAGCGAATGCTGACCTTTAACATCATTTAAAAGGCGAGTTCTGTGTGTTTCTGTGTGTGCTATGCAGTTAACCACCAGGTATCTACATTGACATTAGAATATTAGCCTTTAAAAGCTCATCAAGCAAAACTGTAAATTAGGGTTTATTTAAGTTTTAGGACCTTAACAGTGTTTTGCATGGTGTGATGCACTCGACAGATGAACATGCTGTGGAATTCATTCAGGCAAATTACATTTTAAGGATATGTACCACATTGCTGCTCTCTAATTACTTAAGACTGAGCACAGCTCCAGAATAGTGAGAGGAACTGCATAAAATTAACCGGTTGACAGCCCAGTCTTAAGGGAGTTTTTAAGTGTGAGGAAGGACAAATAGCCACTCTTCAGTTAAAGGTTTAGGGCTTAGACTGTGTGGCCGGGTAGATAGAGTTAAATTATCTCTAGGCCAGAGTCGTCTTCTCTGCTTTCCTGGGTTTCCTCTACTTACTGTAAATCAGTCCAGTGGCTCCGTTCAACTAATCTGCTGACAAGTGAATGATTAACTGAAAACTATCAACCAGACAGATGAACACTGCTAAACAACTGTGAAGTAAAATAACTGTTGAATACAAATTACCTGATTAAATTATTTGCCAACAAGTTATTCTGACTGAAGTTCAAAAGTGTTCTGCTCTGGGGTTCACAACGAGAAGTGCTAACAACATTTATTTAAAACCTCTCTATGAATGTAAGGCAAATACCTTGCCTTATCTGAACAAGCAAGAGAAGGCTGTTGCTATGATGCAGTCTCTGGATCTAGCAGTGCCTACCCAAAAATATGAAACTCCAAAATCAGGAAAGGGCAGGTTGGGATGGGAAAATTCCTCGTTCCTTCCTGTGTGGACTCCGCTGAAATGGAAGCTTCTCATCTAATTGACCTGTAGCTTGTGTATACGCAGTTACAACACGCTAATCCAAACAGTGGTGTACTTTAAATAATGCCGGGCTGCTTCTCTGGTTTGTTTTTGGAGAGTGCTTGGTTGACTGTCAATGTCTGACACGAGTGTAGTATTATGCAGGAATACTTCTGCAGCAGGGCTGTTCAGAAACAGGATCTCCCAAATTGCTACTTGCCAGATGTTTGCCAATACCTGCAACTGCTGAAATGAGCATCATCATGTCTTGTCAGGCCCAAATACAATTCTTGTGAAGACATGCTTGTAGAACCATGGGGCTTCCCTGTTATCAATAGAACAATTTCCTGATGAAAACCTGTGGAGTTTTTGGGGCTCTCAGGTGTTAGATCAGTTAGGATAGTGGAATGGGCTACAGTGTTTTCACACTTGCTCATTCTTTACACAGCAGTTGAAATACAGAGAATCATTTCAGGTATTTATATAGAGGAAGGTAAAATGGGATAGGCTTTTACCTCGTTCTGAGTGTTACTGTTTGCATTAGATATTCTTTGCCTCTTTAGTCTTGTCTGAATAATGAACATACATGTTTAGAGACCATAGCAGATCCTCAATAAACACAAGGTTTTAACTTAATGGGTGCCGTGGTCTGTTCTGTTACATGGAATCCATGTGAATTCCTGGCTGTCCTGCACTTTGAGATCTAGTTAACAAAATAAAGAGGAAATGATACTGCCATTGAAAGATTATTTTTTTTTCTGGCATTTGTATTTTTATGACTGTTTTATGGCCTCAGTCTGCTCAAGAAAAACTTACTGAGTTACACTTTGTTTTAAGAGGTCTAGTTGAATTTTAACTGGGATATTGAAAGTTACCCTCTAATTGCAGAGGGTGCAGAAATAGTTCCCTAAATACTGCTAGATATTATACAAACCTGTCTCATTTTTCTGCATTATTCCTTCTGCATGTACAGAAGGACAGGGGGACCTTCCATTACCACAGCCGGTTGGCTTAATGATGGCCTTGCCAGGGGATCATGGGCAGCACTAAATGCACCGAAGAGTTAAACTGAAACCCCTCTTGTGCGCATTTTTTTTTTTTTTTTTTTAAGATTATTTTTACCAGAGTGGCGGCTTCGCTGCTGCTGATTTGCAGGCGTTTCTGTGGGGAGCCGCCCAGCAGAAGCGGGAGCATCCCCCGGGGGCTGAAACCTAGCGGCGGGGACGGGGAAAAGTGGGAACCTGTAATTAAAAAAAAAAAAAAAATTTTTAGAAAAAGAGGGCGGAGGGAAACCTCCCCTCCGGGCCCCGGCCTACAGCCCGCGGCAAGACGGGGTCTGGGCCCCGCGGAGGGCCCGGGAGTGGCGGTGGGCTGGCAGCCGGGCAGCCTGGGCCGCACCACGGCCGGGCCGCAGCCTGGCGCCGCGGGGGCGGAGGGGCGCGGGAGGGCGGCCGCGGCCGGGCGCTGGCCCCGCGGGCGCGTCCGTGGGTGGGCCGAGGCAGCTGGCTCGGCCCCGCGCCCGCCCCCGTTCTCCCTCGGAGGGAGTTAATAGGGGTTAATGCTCCTGTCGCTGCTCTTCCCCTCCGGAGTGGCGGCCGCACGTGCGGGGTGCGTGGGCGGGCGCCACCGTTGCCGCTTGGTGCTGTGGCGAGGCGGGCGGGCGGGCGCCCCTCCCGCTGCGGCGGCCTCCTCCTCTCCCCTCAGTGGAGCCGCCTCTCGCCTTCTTTCGCCGTCGGGGCCGCGTGTGCGTTAGCCGGCGGGGTTCCGGAGGCGGGCGCGGGGCAGCGGGACGCCGTCGGGCAGGAGATGGTGGCGCGGAGGAGCGGCGGCGGCTGCGGGTGCTGGACCGGGAATGTGAGAAATTTGTAACTTCCTAGAAATCGAGGAGCCGAGGAGTAGCTGTCGGGGTGAAGGTGAGCAGCGCGGCTTCGTTCCCGAGCTACGCGAGGTGCGACGGAGCCAGGGGTCTGGTGGGTGCGGGTCCCTTTTACTTGCTGCGCTCCCCTGCCGGTCGGTCGGCGGGGGTTTGCCCGAGGGCGTTATCTGCGCCCTGTTCGCTCTTCTTCCTCGGAGCGGTTCGCACGGGTACCGAGCTGATGTGCTGGAAGGGCGCAGCGAGCCTGAGGGAGAATATCGCTGAGGTCTTGTCCCGAACAGCTGAACCTTTTTAAGCGCTGCTGTCTTTCAGGGATTCAGGTACCCTTGAGGAGTTTAATTTTGTGGAGGTTAATTAAAAGGCAGTTGTAAAGTATTAAGGCTAAAGCTGTTTTGACAGCTTGTCTTTCTTTTTTTAATATTTATGTGAATTTTCCTCCTCTAGCAGCTCTTAAACGTGTAACTGTTCTGCTTCTAGATGTGCAGTAATTTTGCAGTATGGAATGTTCGTTTCTTATTCCCCTTTAAACTTAAAATACGTTTTTTGTGCTGGTACTGCATTTCGTTTCAACACAGTAATGTCGCTTGAATGCCGTTATGATTCTTCCAGTTATTTGGCACTGAAGATTTCTGTGAATATCACTTGCTGCAGTGTTCTTGTAGCTGAGCTTTCTTTTTATAACTCCTTTCGAACATATACTGTGTTTATAGACTCATGCAGAATGAATCTGTGTTTTTAAAGGCTGCTGTTATTCCATTTTGGGTTCTTTTAGTGTTTCAGTCTGAATGTCTAAATATAGTTCTGATTTTTTTTTTTAAGTCTTCACCTGCACGTCAATGTCTTCAATGGCTGTTTTATGAACTAATGATAAAAAAAAAGGAAGGTGTGTATGGAGGAGTGTTTTCCTGAAGGCTTTTAAGATACTTTAGATTTCAGGAAAAAATGTTACTAGCTTGTGGAAAGCATTTTGGAAAGTTCACTGTTAATGTTGTCAAGGTAGTCTCCATGCATGGTATTTCTAATAACTTAAAGCTAGAAAACTGATATCTTTCTTAAAAATATTTTGAGATACTTGTTTAGGTCAGAAATACAGCATGTTTAACTTGCACTTATCAGTGAGAAATACTGGTTGTTAAAATAACCTTGCCAATTTTAAAGCTGAAGAAGTGGTCACTAGTGGTTACATGATGATGATGAATTGTGTTAAAATTGCTTTTCAACCTTAATTCCCACCTTTGATTGTAAATTACAGCCTCACCACATCTGACATTGTACCAAGCTCTGTTATGTGTGCATAAACAACTGTTCTCTGAATCCTTGTAGAATTGAAACACCTTCTTGTTCTCTGTGCAGCACTGAAATATGTGAGGTTGATGTATGCTCTTAACTGCAGGAGTTT
This sequence comes from Nyctibius grandis, assembly GCF_013368605.1. NCBI lineage: Eukaryota > Metazoa > Chordata > Aves > Nyctibiiformes > Nyctibiidae > Nyctibius > Nyctibius grandis. The sequence goes on from NC_090660.1 coordinate 74,496,830, forward strand.
ATAAACTGTCCTTGAAGAATGGACATAAAATACTAGCTGTAGTTGCACTGATGTAACGTGGGGAATCAAGGGGTGGTGAACTGGGCATGCAATTCGGCTATTGCTAAAGGCTCTTTCTCTTAACTTGCCTTTTATATTCCGATATTTAAGTTGTTGCCTTTTCATTATCCAACAGCTTTATGGTTCTAGGCAGCTGTGAATTCTGTAGAGCACAGACTTCAAAAGTGTATTTTCTGGATTGTGAACTTGGATTTACATATTTCATTATTTTAAAATCCAGATATATTCTGTTGTATGGATTTTACCCTTTTGCCAATTATAGTACATAAAATCCAGTAATTTTCTCCATATTCGGTGCGTTAGCAATAACATCCGTCTTCAATAGATCAGAATTCTGCTGTGTTTATGTAGTGAAACAGAGGGAGAACAGTTGGTGACTTCCGTTGAAGGCTGTGTAGAAAAACGGGCACTATATCTGGAATTGAAATTTGGGGTTCTCCCGCTTAGTCTTCATCAAGAGGGAGCAAAATGGGCCTGGGGTTACTTGCTTTGTGTTTACTGAAGCCTGACTGCCCTCTTATGTAGAACTGACTATGTTGCAAGTGGCTGGTATCAACAGTAAGACTTCTCGAAAGTAGTTCACAGTGCTGTTGCTACAATTTTTGATCTGTGCTATCCTTGAGCATCTACATTTAAGTTTAATTGGACCTGGTGTGTAGGAAGGCCGAGGAAGCATGCCAAGAAATGTGCAGGTAGCAAGTGTAATGCAAACTTGATTTTTTTTTTTTATGTGCTTTGCTGTTTGTGTAAGTCATACTGGCTGAGGCACGTAGTGACACAGACTAAAGATGAAATTATTGTGGACCTGTGTTCAGGATTAAAAGACAGCTGCCTTTTATTGGCAGTATTTGTTCTTTAGACCCATTTCATTACTCAGGGATTGCTTAGCACAGCAAAGAACCTGTATTCTGTCGTGTAATAAACATGAATACAAATAGATCCAGTCCAAGCCACGAATCTTGTTATATGCCAGTTAGAGTAATTTACTGGAGCTTATTTTGGGAGGTGGGGCAGAAGGGATGTTCTTGGGCACAGTGGAATCGTGGGAAGTGTTTGCCTGACTTGTCCGAAGTAAATTTGATAGAGACAAAAAAAGAGGAGCTGCTTATTTCTTTCTCTTGGTTGAGTTTTCACTTCATCTGCTATCCTTTTCTACAAGTAGAAAGAATCAGTTGAATTGGACTTTGCCCACGTTGCTGCAGAGTAGTGGTTTGCTTTCCATAGTGGTGCTACTAGAGATTTTTAAAAATGCAGGTAGTGAGTGGGTGTGTAAACAGGGAGCAGACTTTTTCCTTTATACTAATGGCTGAATTCTCAATTCTCATCTCCACACTCCCTTCTAACTACAATTTGAGAAAGTCAAGGATTGGCCAGGGTATTTTTGTTAACGCTCTCCTTTTTCTTCAGCTGGAATATTTCTAGAGGTCTACAGTGGTGTTTAGTGTTATCATATTAAAAATCATACGTATGTGTAATTTAAAAGGATGGCCTGTGTGAAACCTATTTTCTTGAGAACCTAATTATTCAGCAGCTTCTGGTGATCTATCTCTCTTTACAGATTAGCAACCTGTGTTTTGCTTTTGACTCTTTCTGAAGCACGTGACTTCTGCAGTCCCTGGCTCTCCTCATCCTGTATTTCTGTTGCATTGGATTCTGAATATCGTCTCCCATTTCCTGTGTGTCAGCGGCTTGTTTGGTAATGAGAGTGGGACTCTCCGTTTCGTCATGCAGCAGTTGAGAAAAAGTTGACTTTCTGGGCTTTCTCAAAGATTGTGTAATGTCCAGTGATATGTTGAGTCATTATCAGGGTATTTGTGGAGAAGACTGAGGAAGTGATGAAAAGTATGCCAAAGATAATACTTTCTCTAAAGTAAGAGGAAATAGAGTAATGTTTATAGCAAGTAATAGGACTGTCTCCTGTATCTTGCTCTCTGTTTCTGTATATCCTGGTTCATTCTGTAATTGGAATCACACTCAGGTGGGATTTTTGGCAGCTGTTTTTTCTGGTGATTCAGTCCTAGAGTAAGTCTTTCTAGGCAGATGATTAGCGTACAGAGAAATGCCTGTTCTGTTCCAGTGGGTGAGTATGGATCCTGGTGATTCTTCCAACCGTGATTGCAGGGAGACTGTCTTTCGGGTTTCTTGACTGTTCCTGTCTTTGCTTCCCTTGTATTACTCAAAGAGTTGGAGAGAGTACGATAGCTGATTTGCACTGACATTAGAGGCATTTAAGGCAATTTGGCTACAGCTGGAGAGTACTCACCCAGCAGGTGAGTACACAGTTTCCTAATCTGGTTTTGAGCATTCTTGTCAGAGATTGACTCCTAAGCACCCAGAACAAGGGTCTTTGGTTATACAATGGTATCATCTTCAGGCCATTATCATTTTAAAAAGAAAAGAAAATGTTTCAGTCCAGAATAAAACAATCTGATTAAATTTCAGAAACCTTTTCTAATACAGTTTGAGCCCTGCTTATGTAGAAAGGATTAAAAGGAGGTTACTATGTGCCATTAAACTACATAATGTTTGCCTGTTGCATGCAGCTATTGTGAGGTTGCACAAAATAGTTTATTGTTAGAAATTCAGAAAATTCTTCATTTGTAGGTATAGTAGATCTATAGATGTTCTCATAGCGTCAGGGTTCTGTTATTGCCATGTTCTTACTTCACCAGAGGCGAGGGTCGGCCTGAAATTTGACATTGTTGTGGCTTCCTGCAGGACACAGTGAAAATACTGCTTGCTTTTTGACAGCCACAACGGAGAAAATGGACAGTGTAGCTGTTGATAGGCTTGAAACTTTGCTAGGAGGATGCCTGACTTCTGTTCTCCTATGCCTGACTTCTGTTCCGCTCTAATGCGTTTGTCTGTGCCTTCCCGTGTTCCAGGCCTAGATACTGTAGCAATGTAAAAGTTTTGTCTGTTTCTGGACACCACTGGTCTCAGTGTTAACCTGTCCTGCATTATCTATGTGCTCTTTCACTAGTGCTCAAGTATAATTTAAGGGGTATGTATTTTGCTACTTGGTTTCCTGAAGTTCCTTCTCCTTTGTGCCTGTTATCAAAGTTGAGGCCAGGGGATCCTTGTTCTTAGTTACAGGAAAAGCTATAGCCAGAGGCAGAGACTTCTCAACTGACAGTGTCTGTTAAATTCACTTGTATCTGGCAACCCTCAAGACACTGCAGTTTGCACTTTTGAAGCTGTGGATGAAAATACATCCCTACTGTTTGTTCTCTGTTATTACTTCATGCAGTTACCACAGCATTAGTGGTTCTACCTGCTACTAAAACTACAGCTGTATTCCTAAACTACAGCATGGCAGAGAGTAAGGCAGATCTATTCCTATTTCTCTAGTCAGACCTACAGTTCAGATATGAGAAGCTCTCAAGAGCTGATAGACTCGTGGCAAATAGAAATTGAAAGAAAGCTCTGATCCTCTGGAGCTTAGTGGCAAACTGATAATGCATTTCTTCCAAGTTTGTCAGTTCAGCTTAGTGTTGGTGACCCAGACACAACTCAGAGGAGATGCCTCAGGGAAAGAAAATAATCAGTGAGTGATCTTCCAGGCAGCTTAATGAAAGAAATACAACGTTGCAGTTTCAGCTTCTCAGCTGATTTATTCTTTTTTCTCCCCAGTAAGATGAATAAACTCTTCCTGAATTAATCTGGGTGACACTTCCTCCTCTTGTTTTCCATAGATCTTTCAACTTCAGATCTGGAATAAAGCTCAGTCTTCCAAGTGATATTCTTTGGACTAAAGCTTTTAATTGATACTGCTCCTGTACTGGTATTTAAAACTATGACACCAAGAATAAAAAATGAAAGGGATGAGAGAGGCACAGCCTATATTGTAAGAATGAGTGCAAGCATGTTAGGAATCTTTTGTGACGAGTGTCAGTTCACAAGAGGAGAAAGACTATGAGTGATATTAGTCAGGGAACACCTAATCCGTTTTAAAGCTTTACTTGTTTTTTTATGAAGACAGATAAACACAGAGACTTGTGTTCAGTTCCTGGCACTGGACCTGAAGTAGCTAAAGATTGACATAAGTGCTTAGTAAAGTCTAAGCTTAGTGAAACACTTACGGAAAGTGGTGCCTATTGACTACTTTAGTGGACCTCTTATGATGGAGAAGAGCACAGTTAACCTTTAGATCTTCATTTTAGTGTGTGGCAATGGGTGAAGAACAGTCTTAATCCCACACCAGTACAAAATTGTGGAAAACGGGAACTGTGCCTTGTTGTAATAAAGCTTTTAGCAGTTGCTTGCCAAAGGAAAAGAGAAAACAATTTGAAACTCAAAGTCTGTGTAACTGGCTTGGATGAGCTGTGTTATAGTCAAATAAAGGTGAGGGGGAAGCTTTACCATGCTCAACCCTATAATTACCTGATCAGTGAAGTAATAGACAATCAAATTAAGGTAAATGCATATGTAACTAAAAGTAATTCTCTGAATATGTTGCAGTATGGATCATCTATCATTTAGCTGTGATTACAGTGATTTCAAATACTCCTTTTTGTTTAAAGTCACCAGATAAATCTTTGAAAATTACTTAATTTGAAATGGCTACAGGAGGAGTAATAGCATGAAGTTTGAAGCAGAGAGATGATCTGGCTTTTGAGAAAAAGAAAAATAGTCAACTGACTGCCTGCGACTAGTTGGGTATCAAGAACAAATCTTTTCACTGGATTCCAGGGGCTTTGGCCTTCATGCCAACATAAATATGGGTGTCTCTATAATAGCAGAATTACATTGGATTAGTTTGTGCTTTTCGGAAATTTATAATGTGAAATACACAGTTCACTTTTATACTTCCCTGTTTTAAGAAAATAGGGAGTTAAATGTTGAACTGGGTGCTCTGTTTTCCTCTGGGTGTTTTGGAGAGAGCTGAGGTCACTCTAAAAAATTTTTGTCATGTTTGTAAGTTGGTCAGACACACAGTGTTCTAGAAGCTGAGCTGCATTCACTAAAACACTGCAGATGGCCATGCAGGCCTGAACAGAGGGTTGTAGCTACATACCATTAATTTCAGCTGTTCTTAGGCAGTGCTGAAGTTCCTGTTGTTTGCAGTGGGATGCAGTAAACAATTGGCTTGTGCTAAAGGCAGATGTGGAGAATAATGTCCCCCAGTGAGTGAAGAGGCATCTAGTTAATGCTAAGCTCTCTGCCTTTTTGATGGCTTTATCCTCTCACTTGTCTTGTGCCCTCCTCGAGTTCTGCAAGGAAGCTAACTGTTCTGCTGAAGGGAATGGAGGACCTTACTGTTCTGCTAAACACAAAGTATGCCAGGTATGGGGGAAGAGGGGGCAGAGAAGGTAAATATTCAGACAGACACATGATAGTACCTGTGTCCTCCTCTAAAAATCACATGAATTTTTTTTTTTCCTCGTGTCGTCTTTCATCTCTGATGTGATAATTAAATACACTCGGCATGTTCTGACAAATCTGAAATGCCCTCTGGTACAGACTCATGCAGTTGAAAACCTTTGTTTTTGAAATAAACTGTTCTGAATGTGGCTTTTCTCAGATGTGTGATACCAGGTTGTCATCTTTAGTTATTTCTCCATGCTTTACCTTTGTTCCTTCAAAGTATTGTTTGTAGCAGGCCCAAATCTGTTTCCAGTATGTCTACACAACTCAGTGATTTTCTGGGTGCAGTTGTGTCCTTAGAGGACATGAGTGATTTCAATGAATCAACAAAGGACCACAAGCATGAAACAGTTTGAAAATTGTAATGATTATGAGTGTATATGTGCATAGTAAAATGCATTTCCTGCCAGGAGAAGTTCTTGTCACACAGGTTTTAGCACTGTGAATTAAGCGTTCCCATACTTAATTTTCCTTTTATGTTCACTTTAAGATTACATGATGGAATTCACGTTTTCTCAAGAAAAGCTGTGTGTCTTGGATCAATACCGTTGAAGATACCTTCTGATTGCAACACCTGAAGCAGAGTCCTGTAACAAATTTGTCAAAAGAACACATACAATGGATCTCAAAGAAAGCTGCCCAAGTGTTAGCATTCCCAGCTCTGATGAACACAGAGAGAAGAAAAAAAGATTTACTGTAAGTATGTGAGGCTGTAAGCACTGTAGGCAAATGCATAGACTATTAGTGCCTAGAAGCACTACTTTCTTGTTTTTACTAGTAGGCTTGATATTATTTTCAACAGGTGTATGGAGATCTGTTCACTTGCTCTTGTGAGTACGGGCCATAGTCCAGTGTGAGAAGTTGTGAATATTTTACAGTATTTAACCGTGTTGCTTTCTGCAAAAAGAATTGGCTTTACAGATTTCTGGTATTTTTACCCTCAAATTGCAGCACTTTCTCGTATAAAACACATAACTGTCCAAATGCAGGGTTAACATTTTGGTACCAAATTAGATAAGATTTGGCATCCGATGTGATTTTTCATGAAAACAGTTATTTTGTAAAGGAGTAAAGTGTGATTTTTGATTGTTTTTTTGTTTGTTTGTTTTTTTAAATGGCCATTTTTTTCATAGGTTTTATTATACTTTTATATTTTTTTGTCTAAAAAAAAAAAAACCACCATCAAATTTTTGAAAGACCTTTCTTCTGTCTTCCTTCCTGTTTTCTGATTCTAATGCCTATGAGTTTTTTCCTGTCCTATTCTCATTTCCACTCCTTGTCATTCCCCTCCCTTCTTCCTTTTTTGGCCTCCCAATTTGACTTGCTTTCTGGAAGTAAAGTCTTCCCACTCTGTGGGGAAACTCTTTGCGTTGCATACTGGAAAATAAAGTAGTGTAGCATGGATCTTTGTTTTGCTCAGTATGCTAGGATATAAAGACAGCATCATAATACTTCCTTTAAAAAGCTCAAACTATTTCATTGCTCTTGTGCAACTTCCTCTAAGCTTTTTTTTTTTTTTAAGTGACTTAGTCACTCTTCATATGTGGAATGCAAACACCCTGAGAGTGAACTGGTGTCTGAAGAATCCAACGAAACAAAGATTTACTTTGAGTTATGTATCTGGCTTTCCTCTTCACCTCCCTTCCTCAGAGAAGAATAACGCTATTTGATTCTACAAGTGTATCGAGATGTAATTTCGGGAAGGAGTGTGCTGGTAAAGGGAACAAACGAGAACTTTACTAATACTTTAAACTGCTCCATGCACGTGAAACTCAAATGAGCAGGAGAAACTTCATAAAAGTCTAGACTTGAGCAAAACAGGTTTGTTTTACTGCGTCAGCGCTGGCAGTCCTGCTGTTAAAATGTGCCAGTGTGGTACGTTTGTGGTACATAGTAGTGCTGTGATTTCCAGGTCATTTTACCTAAAGAATTGTGTGACAACCGTAGCAACTTAAAGGCACTTTCTTTGGGTGTGCCCTTTAGAAAGCTGTACAAGCAAGAGTAGGAAGCTTCAGAAATCGGGGGGAGGAAGGAATCCAACCCAGCTTGCACTGTGTGGAGGTACACTTTGTCTTGACAGCTTCTGCTTTCTGCATCAATTAGCAGCTTGACAAGAACTGCTTTTCACAACCAGGGTTTTGAGTATTACCGCATATATTTTAGGATTTGATAACAGAAGTGAGGGTCATACTGAACTTCATGGTAGGAACTGTGAATTCCAGCATGTACCTGTCAGTGCTTTTACTCTTTCTCCTCTTTTGTAGCTGTGTTGTACTGGCTGGAGCCTGTCAGTACTGCTTTTGGAGGGGAGTGAGAGAGGGATACAGGGGCAAACAGTTCTTAACAAATATGTGGTAGGTATAGCTGTCTGTTTCTGATAGCCGTGTTAGTGCCATTTCCATAAAGAGCAATAAGAACTATAGGGTGAAAGAAAAGGTTAGAGTGATAAAGGCTAGGGAAGACGTCAGGTGACTATTTTGTGTAAACTTCACCTTACTGTCACTTACAGTATATATCACTACTGCTTCTGAGACTGTTCTAGGTCTTACTGGTCTGAACAGAAACTATTAATTCCAGCTCAAACCTTACAGTGGCTCACTTAATGCTGGCGTGGAAACAAGACAAGTATGTGCAACTTTGCTTTTACTTGCTCTTCTTTTTCCCCTCACACCCTGACGAAGCATTTTTAAAAACAATCTTGTCTCTCTGCCGTCCTCATTCTGATAAATGAGTCAAGCTTTTCAGTTCTGTCTTTGGAAATGAACTCTTCATTCCTCCTGAGCATTTTCATAACCTTTTATTGAATATTTGGTTTGTTCTTGTGAAATACTGTGTGCATTTTATGTATTTACTGCCAGTATTTTTTCTTGACTAATGATTTCATGTTTGAATTTTTGGGACGTTCTGGCAAGGAAGCAATTTTGCTTCTACTTAATTTGTGGTAACCAGCCTCTATGTGTATCCACTGTAGTTCACTGTCCTGCCTTTTTCTGAAGATTCAGCGTTCACTTTCTTCATAAGAGGAGGAAAATACTTGCTTGGTTTGGAGCTTATCTAGGCTGTATTAAATGCTATTCTGTCGTTGCTGCATAGTGGGATGCTTTCTTTTGCCTGTTTTGCCAAATAGCTTTGTTTTGGATTTTTTTGCTTTTATCCCTATGCTGTTTGATGTCTGAGGCTTAATTTTCTCTTCTGACCTGTTTTCTTGTCTCCCCTCACATCCCAATAATATACAGGCTTATTAAGAAAGCTCTTTCAGGGTTGCTATTTGTCTGATTAAATCTGGAAACTTTGTCTCAGATCTGTGATGTGTAATACTAATCCCCAGCCCTGTGGAAATTGTGGAGTTGTTTTTTTATTGACAATAGTTTCCTTGCTTTCTCAATGCTTGCTCTCTTGAAATTGGAAAACAGCCTACCTTTTTACTTATCTTTGTTTAATACAAATTGAATATTTAACCCAGAATCATGAGCTACCAAAACAGTTGAAGCATTTTAATTTCAGTGACTTCTTTCATGAAGAAATCTATTACATCCAGAAATAGCTGGACCCTACCCTATCTGTGTCTGGGAAGACAGTTTATGGTGATGATTGTGATCGTGTTATTTTCAGGAATTCTGTTTCTTTTTCTTCCTTCATCCTTTCTCAAAACTTTGTGTTATTTATCCACATATTACAAAGTGTGGATGCATCTTATCTATTTTTTAGGAGTTTTTTAAGACTAGTTTTGGTTTAGGAGTAATCAGATTTGAAAAGGGTATTATCTTAAGTAAGGTTAGATTCCTCCCCCCCACCTTTCTAGATGGGGCATTGTATATCTCTCTAAATCATTACATAGGTGTAGCTGACAGTAGTAATACAGCCCAAAGATGTTATGTTTTAGGTTTTACCAAATTCTTTGTAGATATCATACGTGTTCTTACTGTTCAGTGCTTCCTGAACTGTTGAACTTGCAGTTTCTACTTTGGGTATGCAAGAGCTTTGGTGATGGTGTGGACTGGATGACCTTGTATGGTTCTTTTAATGCTCTCTCATATAAAAAACATTGACTGTCATTGTTCTACAGCTAGCTACTGCAAGAATAAAACTGTGAATTTTGAGGTTGACAAGGAGGTGAATATATATAATCTTGTATCCAAAGTTATGCTTGCCTGTGCACTTTGCACTCTGTGTTTTGCCCTGCTATTTTAAGAGGTTGTCCATGGCCTGCTGCTTAAGCTTGTTGGCATTGATCTGCCATGCAGCCATGGGGAGTGAAGATGTTGTGTGTTTGAGCATTATTTGCAGGACCTGATTGCTGCATAAGATACCTAGTGCAGGAGGACAGTATTTAAGTCTTTGCAGCTGAAGCTTTTGCTGTTTAGGGAGGCTCTAGAAGGTGTGTAGATAGGTTTTATGCTAATGCTTGTTTAGCAGTATAAGGGAAAGCTAGTTTTCTAAGTAGAGTCTCATCAGCATCCTACTGGATGCTTCTATCCAGCCTTCTGTGTTCCCCAGGGAAGACTGAGAGCAGCTTATTTGAGCAGTTAATGTAGCATGAATGCAAATCTCAGGCTAAGGAACTGATGGTGGTGGCTGCCACTTCCACTGAAGGAGTTAAAAAGAGAGAGGTGAGCTGGTGTTGCAGGACAGAAGGAAGACTGGGGCATTGGTCCAGTTTTCTACATCGGGAATTAGCAGTCTTCTGCACTCCTTTCCTTGCTGTGCCCGTCCTCTCCTTTGAAGGAATAGCCAGGCTCCCTCTGGAAGCGTAAGAAGGGAGGTCAGCTAGTTGCATAAGAGACAGGAGAAGCCTGCTGGACGCTCAGCTGTCAACCAGATTTATGAAGCCAGGGAATGACAATCTGTCTAGTTACGGGAGTCCTCTGCTGCCATGGGATTTGAATGGCCAGAACTGTGCAGCAGGTTCCAAGTACGCCTCCCTTGATCCCAGTGCTGTGTATTGTGTAACCTGTGCTGTATTTCAGCCACAGAAGTGGTTTTCCCTGCCTGAACAATTGTGTCATCTGCCAGGATCCTGACTATAATATGTATTCAAGATGTTGCAAGGAACAGTTACCTTTATAGCTGCCTTCCATATGTGCTTTCTCTTGGTTTTGGTGGAGACAATCTTCAGTATTTAAATGCTTTACTTCCTTAATATTAGTCTTTATTATGGATTATCAAGTTGTTAACAAATTTCATAGCAAATTTTTGTAGACTGCTATCTGATGGCCAGGTGTTCTTGTTGGATATGAACTAATTTATGAACCTCCATTAAATCAGCATAAACACCAGGTAAGCAAAAACTATTTCTGTAAAATGCCAAACTCTTCTAACTATTCTTTTAATCATTTGTGTTGATGGCTGTGTGACAACTGTAAGAAATATATAGCTCAACAAGTACTTTTACACAATACATTTAACAACCTTCCCTTATTTCCACCACAGGATTAAACCTGGGAGGTTTTATTAAACTTTGCTGTTGGCAATAACGTTATCTTTGTTTCTACAGGTTTACAAAGTGTTGGTCTCAGTTGGCAGAAATGAATGGTTTGTCTTCAGACGGTATGCAGAGTTTGATAAACTCTACAATACGGTAAGTAAAAGGCAAGCTATGAAATCATGCCAGAATAGCACAGAGCAATGCTTGTTTGCAGCGTTATGGTTTGAGTTAATTCCCTCATTGAGGAATTTGAGTCAACACTCAATAACCATAGGAGCCTGTTTAAAGAAAGAGACAGGGCGGATTTTTTAAACTTTGGTTTGTTTGAATTTCAAACTCGAAATCCATTTACTTGTCACTTTTTTTGTTGTTGCTTGGGATCCTAGTGTAATGAGAGAAACTTCCAATTTACTGGTTGTCAAAACATGAAATGTGCATTTGTTCGTGATGGTAAAAATCACTGCAAAACTTAAAACATCTAGATAGATAAATTTACTTTGAAGTACTGAAAGCAATGAATAAATCCTTGTTTCTTAATATAAACTTTCTGGTAAGTCAGTCATGACAATTACTACGTGCAGTTTCATAGCGAAATTTTGTGGCGGTGGTCCAAATAAAATAGCCCTTTCAGCAACCAAGTATGGATTTCTTGGGTTCGTTTCTGGAAGAGGATTTTGCCCCTTTTGCATAGTGGTAAAGTAGGGCAAATACTTGCTCACATGTGCAGTCTATTATGTGTCCTGTGTCCATACTTCTCTCCAGTTCTTCATGTTTAAAGCCCATAATTTTTTCTTTAACAAAAAAAAGAAATAATTCCTCTGTGGCCCCCATAAGAAAAGATTACCAGCTGCTTACCTGTGCCTACATTTCCCTTCCATTGCCTCTGTGGGAAGTAGTTGGGCTTTTCTCCATTCTGCCTCACTTTATGTGGATTTGTATGTGACAGTGGTATACAAATGCAGGCACTGAGCTTGGAGCTGTCTACAAGGTCTGAGCTGAAGTCAGCCTGGATGCACCATGCTATGCTTTGCCTGCATCTTGGGATAGACTTGTAAGTGATGTGGAAAACAAAGTATCCCCTTTTTGATACCTACAGAGTGAGTGTTGGTGATCCTGTTGCCTTTGCCACATTCTCTTGCTATTCAGATTAGCGTTGCTCTGCTGAAGTTTGTTCAGCAGTGGTCTTTCTCATGTGTATAGAGGTGGAGGTCCTGGGGAAGTGTAACCAGGAGGACATTTAGTCCGGTTTCTGTTCAGTGTAATGCATATAGTATAGTACACCAAAAAGAATTTGTGTCGCTAACTGGAAGAGATACTGATCTTTCTAAGGAAAGAAGAATTGCCAGCTAGTCCATTAGAAAACTACTCTCTTAAAGAGGATCAGAGTAAGATTGCTCTTCCTGGAGCACTTGAAGAAACTGTAATCAAGGCTTGGCTCATGTCAGATTTTTTTGATAAAGTCAGTGCTGTTGTGTATGATCTGGTCAATTTATCCAGTGTATAATATAACCAAATTATCAAAGGCAGTATCGTAAAACAGGCTGTTTATCTATTTACAGTTTTGACTTGGGGTAGAACACCTGTGGTTTTTGAAGCTTTAAGAATGTTTGGGTAAAACCCAGAGGTCTGTATCCCCAGCCTGTCTTAAACCTCATGTATACATCCCTATGTAAACAGGCAAGAAAAAACCAAGGGAGAGAGGGAATTGATGGAGGAAGGAAGTAAAGAGGAGAATAAAACCAACATGGAAATTCTAGCCTACTTTTTTAATATGGGACAAGTGGAAAATCATTTTGCCAATATTGCAGAAGATAGCTGCAATAGTCCATAGCTTTCTAAAGTGAGATGGCCCTTGTATTTAAAAGGGTATGTGACTGGTGCAAACAAGCTGAGTACAGGTTGGTTTGGGTTTGTTTTTTCCCTAAGTGTATGAGTAGAGAAGATAGCAGAGAGGAGCAGAATTACTAATAATCAGATGTTCAAACTGTTTGTCAGAAAGCAAACAAAATGCAATTATTTCTAGGTACTTTGATGTCTAAGAACAGTCCAACTGTGTATGTGTTTTGTTTTCAGCTAAAGAAGCAATTTCCCACCATGAACCTGAAGATTCCAGCTAAAAGAATATTTGGAGATAATTTTGATCCTGGTAAGTTATCATCTTGTTACTCATTCTGTCAGTTTCTTTACATGAAAATTGATCTATTCCAGCCTACAAGAAGCTATCTTCGATGGTTGGTTTTACACCAGTCCTCAAAACAGTGACTAAACCAAAGTTTAGTCACGCTTCAGTCAAGAACAGGAACTAGCGTAGGCAGGGATTCTGCCTTGTGATCTTGAATAAAATGTTACTTAGTGGCCCAGTGCCTCTCTTGCACTGAAGGCTATAGCTCCTCCCGACCCTCCAATATTCGGGATTGTGAGAGATTCTGAACTGTCAGGTGTAATCTCTTCTATAAAAGCAAAAGCCAAAACCCAAACTCTTCTATATGCCTAGTAAATTTTAAACTTCCTTTGTGTGACACTTTTTTTTCCCTCCTCTGAAAAAAGAAATAGCTAAAGGATTTATCTTCGAAGGCTTTTGAACTCTGTGTATCTAAATGTGCTTCCTTGTACAGTTTAGATGAAAATGAACCTCTTCCTGTTGTTGTTCCATTTACAGAAACCTGTCTGATACGAACATGATGTGACCCAGTTAGCAGTGATAGGTCCCAATTAAGCTTGCTCTGTCCACATCAAAATACCAGTGGAAAAACACTTGTAAAGTATGTTTAAATAACCTGGGTGGCACCACCTATGAATAAATAAAAAGGCAAATGTGAGGACAGGCCTTTGCTCTGTGTGTTTATACCCTTTATTCAGGCCATTTTTACTTAAGGGTTTTCCTGATGGTCATTGTGAACCTCCCACCCTTCCCTTGTTTGCTGATGTGATCAGAGCGTGTTTGTAGTTTCACCTCCTGCACCTGTTTCAAGCATGTAATTTTATCCTTTGCTGAAGAGCAAATGGATCCAAAGATGTTGAACTTATTGGAATGTGTTGTTTTGGGGTTTTGAGTTGTTTCAAACAAATTAATTTTCGGCATTGACAGTTAATCATCTGGATCCTGACATGAAACTCCCTTTTATTTTTTATTAAAATAATCAAATGCAAATATCCAGGCTCTGATGTCCTCTTCTGATGAAGAAGTTCTCTTTAATATCTTTATCAATGATCTGGACCAGGGGATCAAGTGCACCCTCAGTAGGTTCCCAGACAACACCAAGTGGGGCAGGAGTGTTAATCTGCTTGAGGGTAGGAAGGCTCTGCAGAGGGATCTGGACAGGCTGGATCGATGGGCCGAGGCCAGCTGTATGAGGTTTAACAAGGCCAAGTGTCAGGTCCTGCACATGGGTCACAACAACCCCATGCAACGCTACAGGCTGGAGGAAGAGTGGCTGGAAAGCTGCCCGGTGGAAAAGGACCTGGGGGTGTTGATCGATGGCCGCCTGAATATGAGCCAGTAGTGTGCCCAGGTGGCCTAGAAGGCCAAGAGCATCCTGGCTTGTATCAGAAATAGTGTGGCCAGCAGGACTAGGGAAGTGATCGTCCCCCTGTACTCAGCATTGGTGAGGCCGAACCTCGAATACGGTGTTCAGTTTTGGGCCCCTCACTACAAGAAAGACATTGAGGTGCTGGAGCGAGTCCAAAGAAGGGCAACAAAGCTGGTGAAGGCTGTAGAGCACAAGTCCTAGGAGGAGCAGCTGAGGGAACTGGACCTGTTTAGTCAGGAGAGGGAGGGGAGAGGGAGAGGGAGAGGGAGAGTTAGGCTGAGGGGAGACCTTATCGCTCTCTACAACTACCTGAAAGGAGGTTGTAGCGAGGTGGGTGTTGGTCTCTTCTCCCAAGTGACAAGTGATAGGATGAGAGGAAATGGCCTCAAGTTGCATCAGAGGAGGTTTAGATTGGATGTTAGGAAAAATTTCTTCACCGAAAGGGTTATCAAGCATTGGAACAGGCTGCCCAGGGAAGTGGTGGAGTCACCATCCCCGGAGGTATTTAAAAGACGAGTAGATGTGGTGCTCAGGGACATGGTTTAGTGATGGACTTGGTAGTGTTAGGCTAACGGTTGGACTCAATGATCTTAAAGATCCTTTCCAACAAAGATGATTCTGTGATTCTGTAAGTAAATGATTGCCAAAAGTTCTACATGTATTATGTCTACAGGGACTTCTTGTTTTGGTTTGGTTTCTTTCCTCTGCTCTGACGGGGTTTTCAGAGCTGGCTGAAGACCTAATAATGTCATGCAGTCTGGTCTCCTGTACAGCCAAATGTACAGGGGATTTCTTGGAGGCAAATTTAGGAAACTGGAGTTTAAATGATGGAAAAAAAGAAGCTAAAACTTTATTAAAACTATGTATGTAAAACAAAGTCCTCAGACTTGTTTTAAATTTCCGTGAACCATACTGAAATCCTTGAAGCATGAGAAACTAAATAGTTCTCAAGATGTTTCTTGCTGGGGGGCAGGGTGGAGATGGAGCCATGATGTTCACTTAAATAATTATTTATAACACTGATTTATTGACACTTTGATGTAATCTTTCTGACGGCTTCTGAAATAGGTCACGTACTTTAGAAATGGTGAAAAGGTATTTTACTTCGGTCAATCAGTGCTTGGGTATGCAGTGTTGTACTATTGCATTGGAGTCGTAAGTGCAGTAGAGTGGAACTGACATATCCCTTTTCCCAAAGTCTACCAAAAATACTGTCATAACATTTATTGTCATCTAAACGCTCCATTTTTATTGTCACTCAGGTTATTTCAAAATTAATCTTGTTTTAACTTCCAAAATGGGACAGAGGGAAATCATAGAAACCAGTCAGAATACAGAACTAGAAAATTACAGAATGCATTTGAGCTGACGTGATGCAGGTGTTTTCCCTTTAGCAGCATGGATAGCTGTGTAGGCTTAGCGTGGCTACATTGCATTGTACATCCACCATACTGAAACTGCTGATGTTGGTGACTCCCCTAACATCTTTATGCGGATTTATCTTCCTGTTTGATGTCAGTAATTTGGGACTATTAAATACCCTAACAAGGGTTTAGGGGTTACATCCCTGAAACAATATGAACGTTTTTCTTAATATTTGAAATACAGCTTTTAATTGAAATTTAATTTTAATATAAAATTTTAGTAGTTGTCAGTAATCTATATGTGACACAAAGAGTAATTGGAATACCTTAAAAGGTGATATACAAGTTAAATATTCTTTTTCCATACAAATTATTGTTGATATGAGTAATAAAAGACAAGATTATTCTGTTTTACACTTTATTTCATGTTAGAGCTCTTCTTCTATTTCAAGTCCCTTGTATATCTTTCCGTATTGCTAAAGAAGTAACGTGTTAAGCTTTGGATGAGGGTGGAGATTCTGACAATTTTTTTTTTTTTTACATTAGAGGTGATGTCCAAAATGGAAAAAAAAAGCATTTTATTCAGTTATCTTTAATGGTTACATCTGAGTGCCTGCTGGCTGCATGAACTTTGTAACTTTCCCACTGCCATATCTATGTTATGGAAATATGCTGCTTGGTGGGACTGTTCGTGTAAAAACTTGACTTGTGCAGCTGATGTCAAGTTTTGCCTGTGGCTTTTTTCTAAGTGGAATCGGGTCCTAAAGGGCTCACCCATGCAACGAAGGCTGCACAGGTTAGCCCACTGTGGTTACACGCTGTTCTTGAAGCACTTCAGTGCACTTTTAATCCATTTGGTTTTCCACGTTGTCAGGTAGTGTAGCAGAGAAACTGAAACTTGTTCTCTTACCTCACTTGAATGTTTTAAGCTTGTGATTTTCATACACAGAACCAATCTCTTTTTAACTGCTGTTCAAGTCCTAAAAAAAACTTAAATTTGAAAATAAGTCTTTTTCGCAAGCTGACCATTTTAATAAATCTTTTTTTTTTTTCCAGATTTCATTAAACAGAGGAGAGCAGGACTGAATGAATTCATTCAGAATTTAGTTAGACAGCCAGAGCTATGTAACCAGTAAGTAGTTTCATTTCTGTTTTATAAGAACTATTTAAAAGACATCAGATGTCAAATACAAAATTGTGAATTAAGTACTTTTAACCAGAAAATGTATTCTAGCTGTTCAGTGCTCTGAAGTATAATAAATAAACTTTAATATGGCAGTTCATTCCTTCAGGAAAAATGTACAATGTATATTGAACATCCCTTTTTAAACTGTTTTCTTGATACTTTCAATTTGGTATGTGAGGTTATTTTAGGAATAGTTCCAGTGTATTTTAAAATACATTGAGCTAATACATGTAAGCTCATATAGCACAGAAGTCCTACCAATCTATATAGCATTTTGTATAACATGCTGCAATCTTGGCTGAGAAATTGATACTTTAAAGTTTTTATTTTTAATACTTCTTTGCAGTCCTTTAAAATTACAGATGTGAACATTGATCAGTTACACTTCTGGCTTTCATGCATTTTGGAGATTGTTGAACACCTGCAACTGTACAACAGCCTTTTACTGTGAACATCTTTTATTTTTTCCTGCTGTGAATTCAGTCATGGACAAAGTTACTATAGTAACTATTTGAGATGTATTACAACATGCTCTATTTAATCAGCCAGTTGTCCAGAATAATTAATGCTGAAAGGTAATTAAGGTCTGGTTTTGTTGTTCTGTCTAGTGAAAAGCATTAACCATAACTTTATTCTTGATGTTATGATATCCAAAGATTCTGAAACGTAAATTGTTGCATCATGAGCCAATATTACTACAATATTCAAACCACAGTGATTTTTGTCTGCCTGGAACTTGGGATACAAGGCAGACCCTGAAATAGGTCAGAATTTGGAGTTCATATAAGACAGGAAGAATTAAACTGAAATGATGGTGGGAAACTCTGTGACTAGTCTTGTTGCTTTAAACCTGAAAGGCTGAAGGTAACAAACTGATTTCAAATAGGGTTTAGGAATACAGAATGTAAGTGATGGAGACTGGGAGCCTCAGATAGTACAGGACATGAATTAGGTTCAGTAATGCTAATATGAAATACAGGAGCTGGAGAAACAGCTCATCTCTTCTGATCCTCACTTTACAGAAGTGAGGAGGATGAAATGGATTGAAAATAGCAAAGCAAGTATATCTGCCTCTTACATAAAGTTACCCTACTTTATATATACTAGGGATAAGATAAAAGAGCAGCTCCATAGTAAGTAAGTGCTCTTCTTGTACTGAATGGCTCATGCAGAGTTTCCTATCAGTGGCTGCCCCGAGACCTTCTCAAAGAACTTTATCTCTGAAATCTAGGTAAGATTTCTTCCTTGATCAGCAGGTTGCCTTCTAGAGAACTGAAGGAACTTGAAAGATTCAAGTCATCTCTTCAAGTGGTATACAGGCTATATGTGATACCCATTTGTTTAGGAATTAATTTTGCCTCACTTGTATTACATTATTCTTTACTCCTTCACTGTGCTGTTGGTAAGAGAGATGTTACATTCTTTTGAACTTACTGTTGGGTAAGCCTTGCTTCCTGGGAGTGAGTTCTCAGATTTCTCTTACTTTACCTCCTTTCTCCTAGACCTCCTTCCCCAGCCCCCACCAAGACAGAAGCTAGAAACCAATGCTGAAGTTAAAATGCATCTCCTTAGGTACTGTGGGAAGCTTGTAGTCTCTTTTGCCGGTTCCTGAAGGATCCCATTTGTGTCCTGCAGCTGACTGCAAGGATTTCTTACGTTGTCTTGTCAGTGCCCAGCTAGAATGCACTCTGAATACGAAATCACCATCTTCCACTTTAAAGCAAAAGGGGACTGGAATGTTACTGCCATGTACCTCTTGGGACACGCATCCCTCTTTGAGATAGAGACTATGTATTTCATTCTGTACTGAGTTGAACTGTTTCATTAATTTTGGAAAACTAAAAATGGTTTTAAACTCTTTGGGGTTTTTTTTGAAAGAAAGCTGGTTTCCTGGTGGTTGCTAGCCAGTTAGAACTCATGCTTTGGATAGTGTTCTTTCTTCTAATAATTACCTTTTAATGCAGTTGTGCAGAGCATTTCCTTATGAAGTCTTCACATACATATACTTTTAACATGTCAGTTTTTTGCAAGTGGAAAATTTTATGTACTGTATGTAACACATTCAGCAATTGAATTATGTTGCTATAAAAGCATTTCTTGTACAGTCCTTAATTACCAGGGCTAAAATATAAAACTTTATGATGAGTAACTCCTCTGTACGCTGCTGTTTAATCCTATGCTTCCTATGGTTATGGCTGAAAATCATGCAGATTATCAGTGTGCTAATGAAATTAACGGTGTTTCTAGCCCAGATGTCAGAGCATTTCTTCAGATGGATAACCCAAAACACCAGTCGGATCCATCTGAAGATGAAGACGAAAGGAGCAGTCGGAAGGTAATAAAACAAGTAGAAGAGTCTTCTAAATTTTAGCTACTTGAGGGCAATCTTAGGTGTCTTATTTACTGAAAATTGCTGGTTGGTTTTGCAATAAATCCCCTCCATGCCCTTTTAAACAAAAGTGTTCCACTATGGGCTGTAAGATATTTTTCAGTCATATGTGGACTGCAGAGAGAGGTAAAAGTGATTGCTAGCTCTGTCTTGCTTCTTCCCCACTTGCTATATGGGTTAAAGGAACACAGCTTTAGTCATAGCTTAGCTGTCACGGTTTTTGCAGTCTCTTCAAAGATTCTTCCTAAGAACATCTGGCAAGGAGCAGGAGAGATTGAATGTTTAATTGTCTCTTTGTTTGCTTGTGTGTTGTTTTTTTTAAATAGCGGGAGAAATACAATTCTCTCAGGGGAAAAAATGTAGTCTTTCCAAAAGTCACTTAGGAGCAAAGATGGATTTGATTTCATTTCACATATAACACTGTGTGAGGTCTGAAGCCTTTTTTGGCACAAAAGCCATTACGTGGCTAGATGGATTCTCTGAAAATTAATTTACAGCCTCCAAAAACAGTGCTGTTTGAAAAAAGGAGTATTTCTAGGAAGGCAAAAGTGCCGTATTTAAACTTGTTTTCTCTGTGGCTTACTTCTTGGAATACAGGTGTGATCTTAGTACTTCTATTCTTATTCAGCCCTTGTTAAAGATGTAAGGGTTGTCATTTTGGTTTGTGTGTGATCCACAGCGGATTTGGTGTTTTCTGAAAGTTTCACTTCCAAAGATGCCAGTCTTTGCTGCCTTTTTTTTTTTAATGCTTGACAGCACTTGTGAGCATGCTGCAAAATTCTAATTTAAAATACCAGTTTCCTCCTCCTTTGAAAGGTATTTTATGTAATGTGGAATGATCTAAACCTTCTGTCGAAAATTAATGATGTGTCATGCCACAACAAATTCCAAAATAGGAAGCGAGCTAATGCATAGTGGCCTGGACCATACTTTTTGATAGAAAATTCACCTTCTCATAGTTACTGTAAGTGATGAAGCTGAAGAATAAGGAACAAAAACAAGCCCTCAATAAAAGAAAAATCTTAAAACTTATATAGTAGCTTTTTTAAAACGGTCCAATACCATTGTGTGATTGGCTTTTATTAGTGAATAGTAGCATCCAGCGCTGCTGTCAGGGCATTCTCTGCTTCTGTAGGAGTACTGGTTTTGTGATGCCTCCCAGCCTGTCCCCAGGTAACTTGTATTCAAATGCAGTTTATCCTTCTCTGATAAAGTCCAAAACCACAATGAGGGTACAAATACTGCTTTTTAAATTAAAAACAAAATGGAGAAAATTACCTAAATGACAGTGGGTTCCTCCTCTCCCTGTAATTTACAAATTCTGTCTGGGTGTGTACTGGTAAGATTCATGCCATTCCTGGAGCTGAGTTAGTTAACCCTTAATGTCAGGATAGAGAAGGTTGGTAATGTTTTTCTTGGGGCAGGGAGAATGTTCACTTCTGTTTTTTTTAAAAGCAGTATGTCTTTCATTAATTACTCTTGCATAAACAGTGTGGGTTTAAAATTATTTTATTGGTAAGATCTTGGAAAATTTAGAATAAAATGTAGAAAATACATTCCTGGAGCAGATACAGAAAGGGTTAAGTTCTGGATGAGGAACAAGTTGTTTGTTGAAATGCTCTTAAATTTTTATTCCTAATCTTGTCCTCTGTGTCTGGACACAGTTATTTTGTTACCTTCATCCTTGAATAGGATGTGTGTAGAAATAATTTGTGACAAGGTGGTGATAGCCAGATAGTTCACCTTACAAAGTTCCCAATCTGGATGTTAGATCTCTTTAAAATGTGTGAATATATGGATTGAGCAAATTAGTAGAGTATTTTGAAATTAATATTGGTTGAAATATAAGAGAGAATTAATATATATATATATTGAAAATAAACCTCTTTGCTCTCCCAACAGTTAAACTCTACCTCACAGAATATCAACTTGGGACCATCTGGAAATCCTCAGTAGGTTTCAATTAAATTGAATTAAAATGTAATTCAATATAATGTAAAATTTTTAGTTTAATAAAAATTTATTCAAATTAATTTTAAAACCTGAAAAATTAGATTGAGTGTAACTGTTAACAGTATGAAGAGTTCTTTGGATGTATGCCTTTATTTGTTGATTTGCATGCTCAGGAGGAAGCAAAGCATTGAATCCTGTGCTACATAACCAACCATTTTTAAAACATTTTTTCCTTTTCACCTTCAGATTTTGTTAGTTTGCTATCCTTTTACTTAAGGATGCTATAGCAAAGATGACCTCTCTGTCTTGGGAGTGGTCGCACAACTGTTAAGAATGCGAATGGTTTCTGAAAACAAGTTTGTTGTAATGCATGGCAAAGGAGCAGCTTGCCTTGTTGATACTACAAACCTAGTTCCTGCAGTCATAACTTGCTTCTCTGGTGTCTTCTGTAGCGTTTCTGTTCTCAGTTCTGTGTGAATCTGTGCTTTTCTTATCTAGGAAATGACTGCTATTTTGGTTTTGCCTTCCTCACAGATTTGGTCTGGGCTAACAGGAGGAAATGCTTAATAGATTGCAGTAAGAAATGAAATTTAAGAGCACTTCCCTTCAGGGGCAATAAATGGAGAGGTGTATGGTGTTGTAACTGTTGTTTTGGAATTTGAAAACATGGATGATGGTTTTGCTGACAAAAATATCTCTGCATTGTATTTAGAAAAAATTGAGGGAATCCTGGGAAATAACTGAAAGGAGTGGTGATGTGGGAAGTGGAAAAACAAGAGTGGGTTCATACGTACACACACAGAAGAACAAGGTGTTAGGGCCTCCCTCCTATTGCTGTAATTTAAAATGAGAGACGAATGGATGGAGGGAAGGATGGGATAAGCAAAGAGAGAATAGATAACAAACTTGGTCCTTCCTTCCCTCATGTAAGCTTGAGAATCCATTTGGCCCTCTGGAAATGAGAAATAAGCTCCAGGAAAAGTCGTGGGGAAATGGAGACTTAAAAATGATGAGAAACTAGACTACAGAGAACAAAAGAACAGTTTTGCTCTTCCTTTACATCTTAAACTTACAAAATAAAATAAACTCAAAGGATGCCACTTCAACACTTCCCCTGGAGGAAGATGGAATTGCAAAATGAAGAGGAGTCATTGCCTCTGAGGGAAGGTCTGCAGGAGTCTAGATGTTGGGTAGAATGAAGAATAAAGGAGGGTGCTAACAAACCGTTCTTCTCGCATTACAACTCGAGTGCTACACTACACTGCTGTACAGCTTTAAAGTGTGTAATTTCTCCCCAGATGACCTGTCTCCTTCCTAAATATCTTTCAGTGCTAAACCAACAGACTTTGATTTCCTGAAAGTTATTGGGAAAGGCAGCTTTGGCAAGGTGAGCTTTTCTTATTACTGTGTCTTACCCTGGTGCAAGGGTGATAGCTGGTGTCTTCTGCATGATGACTGTTGCTAGACTTGGCCAGAGGTTTTGGAAGTGGAATCAGTCTAGGGTGGCGTATAAACTGTCGTATGGGATCCCTGTTGCTGCTTCTTTATAGCCGTGCCATTTTTTCCCTGGTGTGGCAGTTGTTGCCTGCCTTGGTCACTTGTTGGGAGTAACAAGAGAGCATTTCCCTTTCTCGTTAAGAGCAGTGGGGATCCTCTGTTTCCCCCAGAGAGGAAGGGAGGTACCCCTGTGCTTATGCAGCAGCTGGAGTACAAATTGTGCATTTCCCTTTGTTGGCATGGACTGTTTTGTCAAACCCCTAATGCTATGGAGCAGTGTGAGCAACAGCCTGTTGAAAACTGACTTAAATATTGATAGTCTACAAAGACGCAACAGAGAATCCCTCTTGAAATCTTTGGTTTTGAGTTATTTTTCAAGTTGTTGTTTTCCATTAAATTATCTTTAAAACTTACAAAACCAGCTGAAATTGATCTTGATAGAGATTCAGCAGGTCCTGGAAAATAAATGTTATAATTCAGTCTTTCATGGTATCACTATCATGACAGATTTTACTGAACTGCAGCAATCACATTTCTTCATTTGTTTTGAATTTTACAGGTTCTTCTTGCAAAACGAAAACTGGATGGGAAATACTATGCTGTCAAAGTGCTGCAGAAAAAAATTGTTCTTAATAGGAAAGAGGTGAAGAGAAATCTTTCTCCACCCACCTCCCTTCCTTTTTCCCTTAATTACAAAATTGTTCCTGTTTACTTATTGATCTTTTACTTCCAGCAAAAACATATTATGGCTGAACGTAATGTGCTTTTGAAAAATGTGAAACATCCATTTTTGGTTGGATTACATTACTCATTCCAAACAACGGAAAAGCTTTACTTTGTCCTGGATTTTGTTAATGGAGGAGAGGTATGTGATGGTTGTGTTTGGATTTAAGTCTCTCTATTTTGCTAATTCTAGGTGGGAGGAACAAAATGATCCTTTACAAGGGGCTGTGATCAGTATTCTCCCAGTTTTTAAAATTCTGTTATTATCTGGTGTTACTACAGACTTCTATAGCTATACAGACTTTGTTCCTCTTCTTATCGACAATTTTAATCCCAAATTTATTCATGGTTGTGAGATACAAATACTGTATTTTACAGTTACATAAATGTACCTTTATTACAAATTAATCTTATGTAAACATTTTTGACCATGTAAAACTGTCTTTTCCCCTTGTATCTGTGTTAACTGAGATGGTAATATTCTGAAAGCAGAGGGAAGGAAACTAGCAACTGAATTTACTCCATATTGATATCATTGGTAACCTTGGTATTATTCTGTAGCTCTGTGTGGTCCAATTACTTCTTGCCAAATAGCCTTATCCTCAGGATTCTTTGCCTTGAAACGATGCTGTTGAATCTGAGGAGCCATTAAGTAACTTGCGGGAAAACTTCTGAAAGAAATGGAGAAAGTCTGTATATGTTTAAATATACTTCTGGAGCAGTTTGTCTTCAGCTAGGGACCTGTTGCTTTTCAAGTACCCGGTACTTCCAGGAGTGCTCGAGAAACTCATGTATAAACTGGTTGAATAGCCAGTATACATGAGAAGGGTATAAAATGTTGCTTCTGTTCCTTCAAAAGGTTTTGTGGAAAGTCAAGGGTCTTGTAGACTAGTAATACCTGGACCTATGTAGGAAATTAGTTGTGATTGAAGAAAATGGTGTAGTGAAAAATTACTGTATGAAAGGAACTATCTAACATACATGCTTTAAAGAAAAGCTGTGTCTTGTCACTTGCTATGTTTTCAATTTGGTAATTGGTGTAAAATGCTCACATTTCAGAAGGTCTTACAGGTGCTTAAAGCAGAACAGGAAAAAAGGATGATACAGGATACTGTTGTAGATGATAAAATTCTGGTAGCTGAAAGAGCACAGGACAAGGGGTAGAATTTAAATAGTTTGTTTTGGCGTATCTCAGGGCTTCCTGTTACATTGCTGCAGCTGGATATACACAGACAAGTAAAAAGTGTGCTGAATAAACCAGGATGAGATATGAACTGGGGTATACATTAGTTCATATTCATATGGCCTACTGGCAGTATTTATGGTGCTCCTAGAGCTGGCGTTCCGACCTCTTCAGATGTCAGAGTTGGGACAAGATGGGCCTTTCTCTTGTCTAATGTACTGTCATCTTATTTAGACAGAAGAATGCCAAAGTTGTGGCCAGAAATTCAAAGCAGAGCAAACCATCCCATTTCCAGGCAAACTAAAATACAGTTCAAAACAGCTTTCAAATTTGAATTAAGTGCTTGTAAAGCTTTGGTGGCTTTTTATTTTTTTTCCCAAACTTTGTAGGCAGAAAACAGACAATTTCTGTTTTCTTAAATTTTTTAGAAGTTGAATGGGTAGTATAGTTTCATCTCTATGTTTATGATTTAATCTTTGGCTAGACTTCCATATCTGCCCAAACTATTTGGAGCCAGACAGCTCTCTGTAGTTGAGGGAATTTGTGAATCAGCTTGGAATATACATCTCCCAAAGTGATCTACATCTAGGTGGTTTCAGCATACAATTATAGAAATACTTACATACAAAACTTAGAATGCAGGCCTATACAGAAATTGAAGATTACTTATTTGACACTGGTTTATATTCTGTTAGGAGGCTGTCTTGCATGATTTAATCTTGCCAACCTCTGTCCACAGCTTAGTGGTTTACTCTAGTTCCTTCTGACTGGTCTTGGTTTTAGGGGAATGTTTTTATCTGTTCAAGTTACCGATCCATTTCTGAGCTACAAAAAAGAGGAAAGGAACTGAGTTGAAGAATGACAAAGTCATGAAGCAAAACCAATTATATTTTATTTTACGTTTTTTAAAAAAAAAAGTAGACAGCTAAATAACATTACTTTTTACTGTTAAAATTAAATGTTATTAACCTGTTCTTTGTGTGTAATGTTCTTATTTACTATTTGCGTATTTACAGCTGTTCTTTCACTTACAAAGAGAACGTTCCTTTCCTGAGCACAGAGCCAGATTTTATGCTGCTGAAATAGCCAGTGCACTGGGCTACTTACACTCCATAAATATAGTGTACAGGTAAGTTTCTGAAATATGTATCTTTGTCCTGCAGAAGTTCAAAATAGGACAAATTACTGATAAAAACCACTACATGAAATCACCTTATGGGAAACTCGAACATAACAGTTTCATCAAAACTTGAAGCTTTCAGCTGAAGAATAAAAGTCCTTGCCTCTGAAGCTCTTGTGTTAGTGACGGCTGTTTTGAATTAATACGATAATTTTTTTTTAAATAGGGATTTAAAACCAGAAAACATTCTTCTAGATTCACTAGTAAGTATGCAACGTTATTTTTGGTTTTCTATGTTCTCTCACAAAATTGACACTTATGTGTATCCACATGTTCACCGTGTTCTGTTTTTAAAATACCACTCTTTCTTAAACAGGGTCACGTTGTGTTGACAGACTTTGGACTTTGTAAAGAAGGGATTGCAAATTCTGATACCACTGCAACTTTTTGTGGGACACCAGAAGTATGTTGACAACTTTCATGGTTTTTTGACTAGTAATGACTGTTTTTGACTAATAACTGTTGACTATTAATACTTGTGTAACTAGAAGATCAAATATTCCATTTTGTACTGTTGGAGATTTGCAGTCTTTCAACAAGCTCTTTCATGAAACCAAACCAAAGACAAGCTTTTGCAGATCTGTTCTTTGTCTTTTTTACTAATACGCAGTGCCTCCTACTTAACTACCCACATGTCCATAACTCATCTCTTCCTTCCTCCTTTTTTCTAGCCCTTTTCAAACATTCTGTTCCTCCCATGTCTCCTAACTGCCGGCTAGACACAGGACAGTTAGTTTGTGTAACAGCTGCAACAGATTTGCCAGTATGAATCTACTTACCGTATTCTGCCACTGATTGTTAGTAAGTTTCTCAGGACTTAATATCTGTGAGTCTTGAGCAAATTTTGCATATGAGTGAAACTAAACATGCTGACTGAGTTTATTCAATTCTGTTGTCTCTTTACTAAGAAAACTAGGCTGGAAAACTCAGAATCTGGAAGTCTTGAATACATATGAGGGATTCACTGAAATGCCAGGATTAGTTGCTTCGATAATTTGATAAACATATTTCAAATTATAGAAAAGGCCTTTGAAGGCTGTGAAGGATGATTGAGGTTGAGTATTTAGCTGAAACATTTGAACTCAAAGAAAAAAAAAAAGGCAGGTGGCAACATGTGACAACTTATCCTAGTTACAATGAGAGTAGGAATTCATAAAGCTGAGTGGTAAATGTGAGCTGAAACAATATTTGTTGAACGTTTTGGAAAGTTCAAATGACAATATATAGAACACTGGTAACTCTGGATCTGTTTGAGAAAATCTGTGGGGTATTTTCTTGTGTTCAGAGGCTTAGTCTTCACACTTACCTTGGACTTGCATGAATTGCAGCATAAGAGAATGCTAATGCTGTTGCTTCATGTGAGTTCTTAAAAATATCAAGACTAAACATAGCAGTTGTGTATTAGCCTTTCTAATACAAGATTTAGATTAAAATCTTTCATGATGCTACTAAAAGTGTAATGATCTTCTCAGTGTTTCTAAACACTGAGTTGAGTGACAATCCAGCCATAGTAATTTTATATTACATATTCACAAAGAATAGTCTTGTATTATGAAGTGGCAGTCCTTATGCTGTAGTGTTAGTAAGCTCTGAGATGCTGAGTA
Source organism: Nyctibius grandis (assembly GCF_013368605.1). Lineage (NCBI taxonomy): Eukaryota > Metazoa > Chordata > Aves > Nyctibiiformes > Nyctibiidae > Nyctibius > Nyctibius grandis. The sequence goes on from NC_090660.1 coordinate 74,524,291, forward strand.
GATTTCTTGCAAGGCAGATGGAAACCAGTTAGCATTGTCATTCAGTGTTCAATGGTATCGGATGTTTATCACAGATCAGTCAAGTGATACCTGTTTGACAAGAATCTCTAATTTAGCAACTTGAAACTCATGCCCTTATCACGATTTACAGTGAAACTTAATATAGGTCATACAGTTTCTCAATAATGATAGATTTGAAGCAGAATTAAGATCTTCTCCTTTCGTTTTTATGTACTGGATAGAGAGCATGCAGGCTTGAGGATGGCCGAATAGACATGGCTAGTAGCCAGCTTGCTGAGAGATGTCGCATCTGCAACAGTGCAGCAACCTATCTGAAATGTAAAACAAGTTTCATAATAGAGGTGGCAAAGTAGTTTGGCAAAACAATCCTGTGTGGGAAGTATTGTTTCAGTTGGGAAAACGGCTGTCCTACTTGGTAAATGACCAGATGATGACAAAGTATTTGCCAGGTTTGATGAAGGACAAGATAAATACTTAGCAGTCTTACTATTGCTACGAAGCAGCTTTTCCTGAAGGTGTTTACTGTGATGTGACTAAAACCTAGGTTTTATTCTTGCTAGCCTAATGCTCTAAAATACTTTATTTTTTTTATTTTAGTATCTTGCACCAGAAGTCATTAAAAAGCAGCCCTATGACAACACAGTAGACTGGTGGTGCCTTGGTGCAGTTCTTTATGAAATGCTTTATGGGCTGGTATGTACTTAATATGTGGGGGGCAGGGGTTGCTTCTCCCTCTCTCCCCCTATATGTGAAGTAACCCTGGAGTGTTGTTAAAGAAGCTAACTTTTGCAAAATATTGAAATACTCCACTTAAATGGATGAACAGTTTGTCTTATACTTAACATAGCACCTGTTTTTCTCTTTCGGATTTTACATTGCCTCTTGATGTCTAAAAGTTTGCTTTCCAGTGAACTGCTGGACATCAACTCCGATGAAGACAAGTAGTCATCACTTTGTGGGAATGTGAGAGTAAACTGAATCAACAGTGATAATACCCAATAAAAAACCCAACTTATAAGTGAAATTTTGCCAAATACTGGAATAAATAAAATTAAGCCTTTTACTTAGGTCTCCCAGAATTTCTCCTAGCTTTTCCACTTCTTGATGCAGCATTGAAACAAAAATCTTACTATGCGGCTTCTAGCCATATGTAATCACTCCAGTAACAAACTGTTCTGCTAGTTTACTTGCGTTTTATCTCTTCCCATAGGACCTTAAATAGGGAGACAGATTTGTTTTTCCACTCTCATGTTCTTTTCAGGCAAGTTCAATGGGAGCTTTGAAGCTGGATGGCATCTATGGCTACTTATGAGTGTGAGAACATGTTAGGAGAAGAGGAGGTGGGTGGGGAAGCTATCAGGTGTAAAGATCTGGCAATAAGGATTACTGAATTAGAAGTTAGCAGTGCACAGGAAGAGGTAGATTTCTTCTTCGCTGCTGGCAGTTTGTATTTCTTATAGAATCATGTACCAATCCATACGCATGAAACAAAATGTGGCATGTGGCTTCAAGTTCATGTATAACTTCTATTTTTTAGCCTCCTTTTTACTGCCGTGATGTTGCTGAGATGTATGAGAATATTCTTCATAAACCTCTAGTTTTGCGCCCAGGAATCAGTCTTACAGCCTGGTCTATTCTGGAAGAACTTTTGGAGAAAGATCGGCAAAACAGACTTGGAGCAAGGGAAGATTTTGTATGTAATGTCCTAATTTATCAAGCCCTACTTCATTTAAAGGGACATCACCAAATTTATGTGCACAGCACAGGCATTATAGTTGGAGCTAGAGATTGCTCTGTTATGTCTGTCTCTGTTTTCCTCCATTTTATTTCTTTGTTAAGACACCAGTGTGGTCAATCCCGTAAAGTCATTGGGGATAGGAGAGGGGTGATTGTTATGGGGTATAAATACTTTGAGCTTGGTTGCTGCTGTACCGGCCAGCAAAGGAAAGACAGTTCCTGGTGTAGTAGTCACTAAAGCGTACTAAGGGAGGTTTCACTGTTCATAGTGAAACTGGGAAATAATCAAAAGAAAAGGCTGTTTTCTGGTGATGTCAGTGTAACTAACTACACGAAAAACAGCCCTCAGATAAAGAGGAATGCTAGTACCATGCAAACAGCAGCTCTTTTTCTTTTTTTAGCCTTAAAATCATGGCAAATGTTTTCCCAGTGTAACAACAAAAACTTTGTTTGCAAGAAGGTGATGTGAGAAAATATAGATGTTTTCAGAACTGTGTGACGAGGAATGATCTAGAAGATTGTGAGATCTTCATAGCCTCCTGTTTGCAGCCTTAACGTTAGGTAGTCTGTTAAACTTTTAACAGAGCATTTAGACTATGACATCATACTTTCTCACGGTGTGGAGCAAGATGAAAGGCTAGCAGCATTTAGCATAACTGTTTGCTGCTTCTTAACTAGTAAGCATATTGCAGAGCTGTTGAAGCAGCTGCTTCTCAGACAATGATCTGCTTTACAAAAGCTAACAAAACTTTAAGGCAGGAGCAGAAATACTAACAGAAAACATTCCTGCTCTGTGGTAGACTTCAAGGTGCTTGATTTTAAGGCTTAAAAGTAGAAAACATGACCTTAAAATAAAAACAGTTTGTAGAGGCAGGCTAACATTTGAATTGCTATTTTTACCAACTACAGCTTTTATTGCAAAGTAAACTGTGAATAAATAAACTGATGAAGCATTTGACTTCTTTATGTGCATGGAGTCTGAAGTAGTGTTTACTATGATGCACAGAATGGATTTCTGAAATACCTAAAATCTTTATTCCTTACTGCAGCTTGAAATTCAAAAACACCCATTCTTTGAATCTCTCAGCTGGACTGATCTTCTTCAGAAGAAGATTCCGCCACCATTTAATCCTAATGTGGTAGGTTCCTGATGCCTGTTTTAGTTCATATATGCCAAATTTCTGCCTTTGAGGGCTTATGCATTTGCAAAGAATGTTTGTTTCAGAAGGGTGAAGAATGGGAACCCCCCAGTGCTGACTGGACTTTGGAGCAGTTACACTGATACTTTTTTACTTAAAACTCGCTTCAACATATTACTGTTTACTCTGCTTATTCCTGTCAAAGTATTGTCAATTTTTGTGGGGTCTGAAGACCAAAGAAGAAAATACAGATAGCCTCTTTATTTGAAGACTTACCAAGATTGATTTCCTGCTTTTTTGTAGTTATTAAGCCTTAGTTGCAGCTTTTCTCTATCCTCCCATCAGTTTAAACTGTGTCAGCCTGTGACTGCTTGTCCAAAAACTTGGGGTAGGGTGGAGGGTGGTGGTGGTGGTAAGTCCCTCCTAAAATCATATCAGAGCATCACCTTTTCTTGAGTGAGTCTGTTTTGTGAAGAAGCCATAGCTGTCTTGTCTCCTCTCTCTGTGACTAAATATTACTATGCTTTAGTTCTTAGGTGTGTTACTGGGAAGCTGATCTATCATAACAACAGTACCGTTGCTAGAATTTAACACTTAAAAGTATTATTGATGGAAAAGGGAGAAAGAGAATTTGGTGTGGTTTGGGGTGTTTTTTTGTTTGGGGTTTTTTTTTGGGGGGGGTGGGTTTTTGGGTTGTCTTCTGTTTGGTTGGTTTGATTTTTGGTTTTGTTTTTTTGTTTGTTTGCTTTTGGTTTGTTTTAGGTTTTGCATCTCCCCAACAGTTATTTAAGAAAGAGACATTTCTTCCTATTTCTTAGGTTTATCAGATCATAAAGGTGTGTAGGCTTTGGCCTGAACTCCAGACTAAAAGAAACGAGGAGGCTTTTAATACCTGTTTTCAGGGATGCTGTGGTGTGCTTCCTTAAATTTACTGTACTTAAATAGGAAAGAACAACATAAAGTAGATAGCCTCAAGAGTTAAATTTGAAATGTAAAGGACAAGCACAAGTTTAAAACACAGTATTAATATGACAACTGATAGATATTTCTGCTTTCTAGGTTGGACCAGATGATATTGGGAATTTTGATGCAGTGTTTACAGAAGAAATGGTCCCATACTCAGTTTGTGTTTCTTCCGACTACAACATTGTTAATGCCAGTGTCCTAGAGGCAGATGATGCATTTGTTGGATTTTCTTATGCACCACCTTCTGAAGATATGTTTTCCTAGGAAGTTAGAAGTCAACAGTGTTTTGAAAGTCTTGGGGTGAATGGAAATGTTAGGGTTATGGACACATTCCAAAATAGTGTAACCAGTGCCTCATTTTGTATGTAGGTTTGAAACCTATGAACAAACTTTCTCTGCTGTATAGGAGGAATTTGGGCATTGTGGATGGCTTGCTTTGGGGTTTGAACTGTTTGTTCCTGCTGCAGAAAATATTTTGTAAAACCTTTAAAAAGCGTTCTCTACATATTTTTTAAGCAAAAACACTTGACTGTTCTCCTCAATCCCTTCAAGTTTACATTCATACCTATCTCAGATTTGGCTGGCACAAACAGCAGCAAATTTAGTAAATTTATAAATGCTTTTGTACCTATTTACAGTGACTTTGTGCTTGAATTGTAACTATGCAAATTGTCTTTTGTATATCCTCGTTTAGAAAAAGTAAACGTTTTCCCTGTTATATCAGTTTGAAATATATGTTAATTTACCTGTCAGCACTTAAATGAGGAATTAATATAAGTTAAGACCGAGATTCTTAAAGGAATTCTACAGAATGAAAAGTTGGTCGTGTAAAACTGGATTGTTGCTCTTGCGCTTGCTGAAGTACCCATTCACTCAGCTGGATTATCTGAGATGTGGGGGATCACTCAAAGCGAGGATGGAACAAATTAACTGGATTGATTTGATAACATTACTGATCATGTGTCCTGCTTTTCTTTCCTCCTTGAGATAAATACGTCTTATATTTCAACTACATTAAAACTATTTTTGGTTAAACTCTACTTTTCCAAAGATACAATATGCAATAATCACTGTTACTTTAAAAGGTTATCTTGCTTTGACCTTTTGGGGGTGGGTGGTGAGGTGATCATGCCAAATATGAGGGATTTTTCTCACGGATTTATAGTTTGAAACACTAATATGTTCCAAATTGATTGTATTTCAGCGTTCATAGCTACTTGTCTTTGTGTTCCAGTTTGCACCATTTTAAAATCTTCATTTGATATTAGGGGAAAAAAAATGTAAATTACGCTGTTAATTTTAAAAATGTGAAAAGCTATTGTATTTCTCATAACATACACATGTATGAACAAACTGATAATTCTGAACAATTTCTGTTTAAGGAAATTTTTTTAAACAATGCAAAAAGACTGCAGTTACAGTGTATAAAGGCCTGTCATGGTAGTAGTTTTATTATATATATTACTTGTAAATAACAACTTATTTTTGTCTGTTACTTCAAAAATGTTCTGTGTTTTTTGTTCATAAATACATTCAGTTAAATGCCTTGATTTAAGAGAAGTCTGGTAAGACACTGATGAGTAGCCAGAGTTAAATGTTAGATAAATTTCAATATCTAAATCATCTCATTTTTGACAAAATAAGAACTAGCTAAGAGAAATGCTATCTATATTGCATCAAGATCAGTTAAAAATTGAGAATATTGGGGAAACAAGTGTATCAAATCATAATTCTTTTGAAATTAATATTGTATCAACAGTGAAAAATTAGACAAGTGGAAACTAAAACAGGATTCCTGCTTATCTCAAGGAGTATCTCCTACAGCACTATCTCCTGCATGGTGCTTAAGTGATGCTGAGCACTTGCTATGTGAGCTGTGAGGAGGAGTGGCTGGGTAAAAGAAGGAAGACTTGACATTGGCATTGAAGGGAGGAAGGCAATGTGTAGTTTGTGGGAGCAGACAGGTGGCTTGGCGCTCATTTTCCATAGTGCCGCTGTTTGGAAATAGCTATGCAGCTGTTCAGGACAACCAACAACTGCATGAATCCTGTTCTTGCAGTTTCAGTCATTTGGGAGCAACAGCCTTATTTTTGGTTTGTTTTTTTTTTTAAAAAAAAAAAAAAACACAAACCAAAAACCTGTCTTTCTGTGGACTGGAAAGCAGAAATTGATTGTAAGAAAGGAAGTATCCATTCTCATAGTGAATTTTTACTCTGTATACTCCTGAAATGTTTGTGGGCTACTGTAACTACCTTCTCTTCATGGCAAAGAAGCACATAACTGTAGTTGCTTTCTGCTTCTGCCAGCAAGGAAGCACAGTACTGTAGAGACGGGAAGGAGAGGGGATACTTCAGAAGTTGTTGCTGTGGGAGCTAGCACCCCTTTTAGTTTCTTTGTCTTATATTTCTGAGATATCTATACCTAGCTGCCTGACTGGGTAAGGTTTTTTTTGGGTTTTTTTTGTGTGGGGTTTGTTTTTTTTTTTTGTCTGGCGTTTGCTGGTTTTTTAGTTAAAAAAAAAAAGATAGTGGTAATTGAAATTATTTCTGGGAGAGCAGCTTAATAATTTCTTATTAAGCTTTTTCCTTCAGCAGGCTTTGCCTTTTTGGCGAAGTGTGAATGTGTTAAACATACCACTTGCAATACTTCACTTTGTTTCTTCTACTATTAGTTCCTGTTGTAAAATGCCTCGGTCAGATCAGGACTTCTGAAGATAACAGGCGCTGTGTACAACATCAAGCAGTAAAGCCTCGCAATACTTGGGTATCTAGTGCTCTCATTCTGCATCTCGCTGCATTTCATGATGCTGGTTTTCAGAGTAAGACAGCCAGGCCAAAGTGTAGTAGTCCCTTCACCCATGCTGAGCTGAAAAGTGAAATCTGAAGCACTAGTTGTGGTAAACCCTAGATAGGAGCTTGTGGAAGAACCTACACAGGAACCACCTGTGGTCCGCCCTTCCTGTTTTGGCAGATATGTAATAAAGGGAGGTGAAATTTGTCTTTTTGTGACTAATGCGGGGGTTTTGCTTGTCGGTAGTAAAAGGGGATAGTTCTTCCCCTTGCAGAGAGGGGGAACTGAACCCCGGGAGGAGTAGGCCTTCTCTCCTGCTGCTGTGGAAGCAAAGGAAGGGTGCCTTGGGTCTTTTGGCCTGGGAGGAGAGCGAGAGAGACAAGAAGATGGACTGACTGAAATGCACAGCAGTTGTAAAAACATGAACTGAAATACAGTGGAAAAAGAGAATTTAGAGGTGCTGTCCTGGGAGGTGAGTTTGCAGATGGCTGGCATGCTAAAGGCAGCAATTAAATATGCAATATTTATTAATGAAGAAGATAAAATGGTTTTACAAGTGTGTTGTCTTGTAGTACTTACTGCACTGTCAGTGCATGACCCTTTTATAGTGACCTGCCTAGGACTGTGGCCATGGTAAAGCGAAGGCAGCGAACCCCACAGCAGCTGTGTGTTGAATGGGGCAGAGTCACCCAGAAGCGGCGGTGGCTGATGTGCTCGTGTAGCTGTGGGTGACAGCTGGGCTCGGGTTTTGCCTTCACTAAGGCGGGGAGGGGTTGTTTTCAACCCCGGCGCTGCCCGTCAGGGCCCGGGTAGCGGTGGCCCCGAGCGGCCGGGACAGGCTGCCGCCGGGGGGGGCGGGGAGCGGTGCCGCCTTTCCCGCCGGGGCCGCGCGGTGCCGCTGGCTCGCGCCTGTCTCCGAGCCCGCCAAGGGGCGGCGGCGGCGGCGGGTGCCGGCTGAGGGAGCGGCACCGGTAGCCCCGTCCTGCGGCTGTCCAGCCGCTCGCCACCGCCTCGTAAATGGTCCCGATCCCCTCTCCTGCGGGCACACCAGCGGCCTCGTAGGGTGAAGGCGTCGTGGCCCCTCTCCGCTGTGGTGAGGGCGGCCTGGTCGCCCTCGGTGCCCACTGTTGCCGACTGAGCAGTTCTGGAAAGGGGGGGAGAGCGGCGGTGAAGTTTGTGAGGGAGGGTGCTGATGGCAGGAGCTCGAAGCCAGGAGGGCAGCGTTGGGTATCGTGTCGTGTCACCCGCAGGAGTGCAGCTGAGGGGGGTGAGCTGGCTGTGGGGGGCACTGATGAACACGGTCACCCCGGCAGTGGGACTGGAGAGACTTTATTTTTTAAAGCTTAGGTGATGATAGTGTTTAGTGCGCAACAACCTGGGCCATAGCTTAGTCCTTTGTAGGCGTGTTCGGTGTCCTTTGCTTCTAGCCAGGGGAACACAGGGTCCAGGGAGGTATGGTGGATCTGTGTTTCTGTAATCCCTTCTTGCTGAAGATTTCAAGGGATGGAGCAGTAATCATGTAGGAATAATCCTAAAGAAACTGAAAAAAAAATCCCTACTATAATTCTCTTTCAACTTGTGCTCAATATCTGATTCTTCAGGCACTAAACACATCTGCCAGCCCAGTGTACAATTCTCAGATGACAGGGTTTACACTGCTACCACACTAGTGTTGAACTGGTATCCAGTTACTCCTCTCTCGGACGTTGATCTGCCCTCCTGAAGCCAGTTCTGTGAACTCCTACAAGGGATCTTTCATATGCTATGAGCTTTGCTTCATCATCAGCTCAATAATTGTGTGTCTTGTCCTTTACCAGGTAGATAAATCTATTTTTGAAGATTTAAGTCGTGTTTCATATTGGTCATCTACAGAGAGGAGAAAGAACGCTTTGTAGAAGAAAATCTGTAAGACAGTAAACCAGATATGTATATACAAAATATCATATTTTTGCCTTAGTAATTCTCCCTCTAAATTCAGCAGAGTGCTTCATGGTACTTGTACCTACTTAAAAAAATGCAGAGATGTGGGTAATACACAATGAAAACAGCACTGAAGAGCACGGTCAGCCTCCAAACCGAAACTGTAGTTGTGAAAGTTTTGTCTGTGGGAATCAGAATTGACCTTCTGTGTACGTGGGTGGAAATAAGTGTTTCAAGATAAACACCTTAAGTGGGTGCTACAGGAGGTAACAGCAGAGTAGGAAAGTCAGATTTAAAAAAGGGAAAAGATGTTGCGCAGTTTCACACTTTTAACAGCTATGACAGACTTCTCAGATAAGGGAGACATTTTGATAGGCTGATTATACCTATAAAATACATAGGGGACGTTAAATTAAATGCAAGCTTTAATTTCACGGGTTAGGGAATTGGGCAGTGAAATAATTCAGAGAAAAAGAAAACACTAGGGCATTCTTCATGAATTTGGGAATGTAGTATGCTTCAGCCATTGGAAGGAACTTTCCATTGAATTTCAAAAATCCTTAAAGTATCGTATAATTTGAAAAAGACAATTTTTTTTTTATGGCTTTGTTAACATATACCTTTATTATTATCATAACATGGCCAGTTCTAATGTAATTTCTTCACAGTTTATGCCAACATTTTGATAAGAGTGCAAAGATCTTTCTTGGAAGATGCATCGTGAAATACAGAAAATGAGGGAAATTGCCCTTGTTTACCTTGACAGAAGTGGTGGCCTTCAGAAATTTGTGCACGATTGCAAAAAATATAATGGTATTACTCACTCAACAGATAGTCTGTTAAATCGATATGTAATGTTACACAAATCTGTTATTTTTATTTAAGATACTTTTTGCTCCTACAGACTCAAAACAAAGTTATGCTGTTTATCGTTTCATTATTTCAATAAATCCTTCTGATATTGCTGAATTAGATGCAACTCTTGGAAACTACATTCTTCATAATCCCATACAAGCTGCACAGATTTTTCAGTCAGTAAGTATATATTTATAGACAAGAGTAGACAAAAGTACATCTTCTATATTTTAACTAGATTTTCCTTTCTAAAATGAAGTTATTTTTCAATCACAGGTATGTTTTGTAGCTATTAAGACATTATCATTAATTGAACAACTGCAGACAGAGGCCCAGGTGAGTCTGCATTGTTTTCCTCCTTTTAAGTATGGTGAAGTATTAACAAATATTATTTTTGTATTTCAACCGGAGCATCTCTCTTATGAGGAGTGGCTGAGAGAACTGGGTCTGTGTAGCCTACAAAGACTGAGAGGGGATCTTATCAATGCTTACAAATACCTTAGGGACGGGTGTCAAGAGGATGGGGCCAGACTCTTCTCAGTGGTACCCACTGACAGGACAAGGGGCAACAAGCACAAACTGAAACACGGGAAGATCCATCTCAATATGAGGAAAAACTTTTTTACTTTGAGGGTGGCAGAGCACTGGAACAGGCTGCCCAGAGAGGTTGTGGACTCTCCTTCTCTGGAGATACTAAAAACCCACCTCGATGCGAGCCTGTGCAACGTGCTGTAGGGGAACCTGCTTTAGCAGGGGATTGGACTAGATGATCTCCAGAGGTCCCTTTCAACCCCAGCCATTCTGTGATTCTGTATTAACTTTTCAGTTTTCATTTTCCCTTTGGTTGTAGTATTACTTGTAGTTAAAAATGGCTGGCAGTCTCACCCAACCATAGTGCAAGAATTTTGAGATAATTAATATGAAACCTAATTACTCTTACCCTTCATGAGTTTCTCACATTTTTTTTTTCTAATAGCTATATATCACATTGTGTGTTTGTCCATGTAAGTAAAGCAGTTTTAAATAAAAAAATATTTTTACAGTATTAATGTAATTGTGTCTCTTGTTAGATTAGTATACTGCTGAAACCAACACATTTGCCGCCTTTACCAAGTTATGTTCTGAGTCTTTCTGCGTTTCCCTTTAATTACACATCTCAAAGATTTTATATATCTGAAGGAATAGCGATTGCAATGGGAACTGTAACAAAATATACACAAGGAGCAAGATTTCTTTGTACTGAGGAAGCCTGTCCATATTCTGAAGGTAGGAAAAAAAAATCAGTACTATTTCAAAAGCTTTTTAATAATTTTGATAACAGAGATTAAAAACCTAGCATGAAAAAGGCATTTTCCTATGCAGTCTTACTATGCAGGCATTTTTGTAATGAGCACAGCATGATTTTTATTAACTGAAAGCAGTGGACCTTGCCAGTGGTTGCTCAGCATTATTAAATGTTTTGGGAGCATAGCTATGCCAGCAATCCATTTTCCTAATGCTGAAGATAGTTTATATGAGAAAAGATATGTTGCCAATATAATTTAATAAATTATCTGAAAGAAAAAAAAAGCTAAACTAGTAGAAAATTCCCCCTCCCCCCTGGCCCCTTGGAAACTGTATTTCTGTTTATATAAAAATACCACAGAACAGTATGCTTAAGTGACTGGCAAAAGCTTCTAGCACAGAACAAGTGTGTTTTAATGAGTAGCTGACTTCTGTGGAACTACTACTTTGAGTAATATTACTGAAGTGCTTGTATTGTTGCAGGATTAAGCCTGAAGTACTTTTAAGGCCGTTTTAGTTGCTTCTTCCTTTAATGGAGACCATAAAATTATAAAAGAGAAGCGAAATCCTGAAGTTAGGACACTGCAGAATAAATCATAATGATGTCTTTATGAGGGCACGTACCTCTAATAACGAACATCTGTATCCCGTGTCATTTCCACACAAGGCAGAAGCGGCTGTCACTTCCTCCCTGCGGCTCAGAAAGCCAGGCCAAGCTGTTCTGCATGGGAATGTGCAATAGAAACTTCTGCCATTTTGTGGTTAACATACAATAAATTAGAGAGATAATTTTACTGGAAGCATAGTATATGAATGTATGCTCATCTGAAGAAACACATGGTAAATTTGGAATTTCACTGTCCACTATTTTAATCACTTCTATTCTTAATGGGAAATTTAAAATTAAAGCCATGTCCTCATTTTAAATGCTTGGTATTTTTTTTTTTTTTTTAGGGTTTAGGTACATAAGAGTGCATCTGCCTGGAGCTACAGAATCTGCCACAGTGAGGAATGATTTTGTGTGTAGTTTGTGTTCTTCGCCACTGCAGGAAGACATGAAATTTAGAGTACTTGGTGGTAGTATCTATGTAGTTTTCTTTTTCGATGTTACTTTCTTAACTTCTGTTATGTAATAAGTAAACAAAATGGTGAAGTTGAAAAAGCCCCCAAATACACCAGTGATTAAAAAAAAAAGCTGTACTGTTTTCAAGAGAACTAACCTTTTCTTTGCCTTTATTTTGAAAGATAAACAAGTAGTTGAAATGATTGATGCAAAAGTTCTTAACGCTTTGAAAGGCTATTCCAATGATAAATCACATTTTAGGATTCAGACGTTTACAGTTTTCTTGAGAGGTAAGCTGAATTTTGGAGATCTGTCAAAAATGTTTTAGAATTGAATTGTGATAATCCCTGGCATTTTCCTTATAGGTCCATTTCTCTGGATAAAATGGTGAAAGTAATAATTTATATTGCAGTTCTTTAATGAAATTGGGGGGGGAAATAGATAAAGTTAGCTAGATGGCTGAATAGTATACACAGGTGATTGAAGAGTGCACATGGCAAAACTGTTGTGTTCGCTTTTATACCTTTATTTAAATAAAATCCCCTGGCCAGCTCTGCGGTATTACATTCTAACTGTAGCTTGTTTTTTTCCTCCTTTCTACTTCCTTTAGTCATACTGTTTTGTACTAACTTCATACGTTTTTAACATCCTTCCTCAATCTAGCTGTTTTCCGCATTCCAGCAGGATTTTGGCTTCTACTACCACTACCTTCCACTGCAAACATGAAATGATCTCTAATGTGAATATCCAACTAAAATCACAACTCACCGTCATACTCCCATTAATTATCTTCAAAAAAAAACCACCAAACTTGCCATTCCCAAAGTCTTTGGAATTGTATAACTAATTTCTTGAAAACTAAATAGCTCCAAGATCATGAGAAACACTTAAAAACCGACACTATGTGTGTATTGTTATAAAACAGAATCTATGGGTGAGATACTGTGAGTTATGCATGCATTAAGTTTCCACTGGCTTCAGTGATCAGTGAGGTTAGGGTCTCACAGCTGAGATTCATATTTGGTTGGACCTAACTCTCATTTCAAAAAAAAAAAGTGATTTTTTGATTTAAAAATGCATAAAAATACAAAGGTTCCCAAAGCTATTTGTGTATGGTTTTGAAACCCATTTAGTTTGGATCTTCTTTTTATTGTGTGTTCTTTTTCTCTGACATTTTATAGGACAGTAACTGATAATGGTGTCACCACAGGTTTCAGAGTAGGAATGCATATTTGCAAACTGTCCATTTTCTTTTCAATGCAGAACTAAATGCATCATCCATTTTCTTTATATCAGGAACCTACTTTTCTTCACCCAGTGTGCCTTCCTTACCTTTTGCACTAATTAATTAGAATTGTATGCTTCATTTTGTTCTAGTCCCTTATGGCGAACCTGGCATCCAACTGTTGTTTTCTGCAATTAAATCATAAAATGGAACCATTCAGAATGTGAAGAAAAGTTTTCTGATTGTGTCTTTAAAACTGTCTTTAACACATCTGCAGGTTCTCTCCCCTTTTTTTTTAACTTCTAGATGAACTGGCCAATAAAATGAAAATAGGAAACCATTACGAGATTATAGGAATTCCAGCTTGTGTACAAAATGGCTTACAAGCTACAGCATGTATAGAAGTCAATAGTGTACGGCTTTGTAAACCAAACGGTAAGAAAGTTCCATTGAAAATTGACTAAAAAAGTTGGAAAACCTTCTGGAACAAAATCTTTGGAATTGATACAGTTTTCTGTTATCTAGAGGTCCAGATTACAAAACCACTCTGGGACTTTCCTCTTACAGTCTGAAATGTATGCTTACTCTTATTTGAGAATATCTTCTTTTGCCCCCTTTCCACGTATTGGGAAACTACATAATTATTTACTGCAGTTCTTCAACTTCTCTTTCCAACTTCTCCTATCTATGGGGAAGGTACTTTGAAATCATACATTAAATGAACCTGATATTTCAGTTTGTTATTATTTTCTTATTCCATCAGTTTTTAGCAGATCATGTCTGCTACCTTTTTAGTAGTAAAATAAAGTGTCAGATGTTTACATTCTGAATTTGTGCTTAATGCATAAACATATTAATTCTTTGTAAGCTTTGTATCAAGACTAGAATGGTGATTTGTTCTAATATATCTGCATAGCTCTCTTATGTAGTGTTTGTTAACCTGTACTTTGTTTTAATTAGGTCCTTCTTTTGTCGGTGACAAATTTAAGTATCTGCTCTCACTGACTTCAAGTTCGTGCTGGAGGTTTACAGCCATCCTTGCCAATATCTTTGCTTCTGAAGTTGTCCCACCAGGCACTTACAATACTCTTAAACTCGCAATATTGCTGAGTCTAGTACAGACATGTGAAAAAGAAAGTGCAGATTATCTGGATCTGTTGATTGTGACAAGCGACACGCTAGTAATTGATAGGTAAAGTGATTCCTTATTTTTCACATAAATTAGAATTTAAAACTTGAGTATTTTTAAAGATAATAGGATCGGTCTTACATGAAAGGCTAAAGAGACTATATTTTAAAAGAATATACAGGGCTCCAACTTAGTAAAAATACCCAACTTTTATCCCTGGGACATTTTTAGTTATCTCGAGTGATAAAACTAGATCAGATCTTCACTAATAATAAAACCCCTTAACACTCTCATAATGATCTCGGTAAGATTTTAACACTAGCACTGTTTACAGAGCTCAAACAAAACATTCTTCTAAAACCAAAACTGAAGAGTATCCCAGAAGCTGGTAATGATAAAAGCAAAGGGCTCTACTTTTCAAATCTTGTGTCGCTTTAAGCCTTTTCATCACCACTTCCCAGCTATCAGCATTTTCAGTTAATAAGCAGTGTGCAAATAGATACGTACATTTTTATCACTCTTTTTCACGATAACTGTAGTGATAAGGTGTCAAAAGTCATGTACATCTTTACACGTAGGTCATAAATCCGGCTGTTTTTGCCTTTAACAAAATGTTTTTCTGTATTTATGCATTTTATGTATTTATCCCTTCACAAAACTATAAACTGTTAACACAGTGTCACGGTTTAAAGCTGGGCCAGCTATTAACCAGGTGGCAGATGCTCTCTGTTAACCCTCTCCCCCCCCCCCCCCCGCAAGGGAAAGGGAAAGGGAAAAGGGAGAGAGACTTATGGGTTGGAAAGTTAAAACAGTTTTAATAAACTATAATAATGAAAAAGAATATAATAACAATAATAATAGAAATAACCAAATATATACAAATATGTACAAAACCAAGATCAAGAGCTTGGAAATCCTCCTCAGGCAGAATTGCTCCCCCCAGTACAGGCAGAGGGGAAAAGGCAGTAGCTCCCCCCAGCACGGGCAGAGGGCAAAATGCAAAAGCTCCACTGCCATCACACCTGCAGGCTTTTAACTGGAGATTTGGCAAAGCTGGTACCAATCAGTGGGAGACAGGAGGGCCCCTCCCTCCTGGGCCCCACCTCCAGGAGGCAGTGGGTTAGTGATAAACAGGAAAGTGAGAATGACATGTATGGGATGGAATACCTTGCTGGTCAATCCTGGGTCACCTGCCCCGTCCACTACTCCCTGCAGGTACAACCCCCTTCGGCTCTTTACTCGTAAGCAGTGACCTTGGGTTCTCTAAGACTATTTGGCCTGGTTTGAGCCAAACCAGGACATTCCACCCCTTATTCCATACCATTCATGTCATACTCAGATCACCACTACCTTTTCATTTTCAAATATATATATACATATCACTAGTCTATGATTCATCTTTATGCAAAAAGTCCATCAAGTTCATTTGGTTCAGGATTGTGGGTTTGCATCTGGTTAGCAGTCTCTCAGCAGTCTTTCTGGCTAGCAGTCTCTCTTTTGTCATGGTTCGTGCCCACGGGTTGCAGGTTAAAGATGTCAGACTCGAGGAGGTTACTGGACGCCACTTGATGAAGCTAGCTCCGGTCGCATCACCACTGTCTTAACCTAAAAGACACTTATGCAGCAACAACATACAGTTCAAAATTAAGTAGTCTCACCCAGAATCAGATCACCTTCAGGGACACATCGGACTTCACCATCTTGCAACATCACCCACCAAGTACATCCAGGTCCCTGAGCAAAAGCAATCCCACGAATGGGTTTACCTTTGCCCGTTACAGGAAGAATCCAGACAGTTTTTCCCAATAGATTCCTTTCATGCACCACCGGGACTTTATCTCCTTCTACTGTATGTAGAAGGTCTGACTGAGCAGGGCCAGCTCGATTGATAGATCCCCTGGTGTTAACTAACCAGGTAGCTTGTGCCAGATGTTTATCCCAGTTTTTAAAGGTTCCACCCCCCATTGCTTTCAGGGTAGTTTTTAACAGCCCATTATACCGTTCAATTTTCCCAGAGGCTGGTGCATGATAGGGGATGTGATATACCCATTCAATGCCATGCTCTTTGGCCCAGTTGTCTGTGAGACTGTTTTTGAAATGAGTCCCATTGTCCGACTCAATTCTCTCTGGCGTGCCATGTCGCCACAAGATTTGCTTTTCGAGGCCCAGAATAGTGTTCCGGGCAGTGGCATGGGGCACAGAGTATGTTTCCAACCATCCGGTGGTCGCCTCCACCATGGTAAGCACATAGCGTTTACCCTGGCGGGTTTGAGGGAGTGTGATATAGTCAATTTGCCAGGCCTCCCCATATTTATATTTCAACCACCGTCCCCCATACCACAAAGGTTTTAACCGTTTGGCTTGCTTAATTGCGGCGCATGTTTCACAATCATGGATAACCTGTGCAATAGAGTCCATGGTTAAGTCCACCCCTCGGTCACGAGCCCATTTGTATGTTGCATCTCTCCCTTGATGACCTGAAGTGTCATGAGCCCACCGAGCTAAAAATAGTTCACCTTTGTGTTCCCAGTCCAAATCTATTTGGAACACTTTAGCAGCTTGATCCGCTTGTTGGTTGTTTCGATGTTCCTCAGTTGCCCGACTTTTAGGTACGTGAGCATCTACATGACGTGCCTTCACGACTAGTTTCTCTAGCCGAGCAGCAATATCTTGCCACAATTTAGCAGCCCAAATAGGTTTCCCTTTGCGCTGCCAGTTGCTTTGCTTCCACTGCTTTAACCACCCCCACAAGGCATTTGCCACCATCCATGAGTCAGTATAAAGATACAGCCTTGGCCACTTTTCTCGTTTAGCAATGTCTAAAGCCAGCTGGATGGCTTTTACTTCTGCAAATTGACTTGATTCACCTTGTCCTTCTGTGGCTTCTGTGACTCGTCGTATAGGACTCCATACAGCAGCTTTCCACTTCCGATGCTTTCCTACAAGACGGCAGGATCCATCGGTGAACAGCGCATACTGCTTCTCATCCTCTGGTAGTTCATTATATGGTGGGGCTTCTTCAGCACGTGTCACCTCCTTTTCTGGTGGCATTCCGAAGTCTTTGCCTTCTGGCCAGTCCATGATTACTTCTAAGATTCCTGGGCGATTAGGGTTTCCTATTCGAGCCCTCTGCGTAATTAATGCAATCCATTTACTCCACGTCGCATCAGTTGCATGATGGGTAGTGGGAACCTTACCCTTGAACATCCAGCCTAGTACTGGTAGTCGAGGTGCTAGGAGAAGTTGTGCTTCAGTACCAATTACCTCTGAAGCAGCTCTAACTCCTTCATATGCTGCCAGTATCTCTTTTTCAGTTGGAGTGTAATTGGCCTCGGAGCCCTTGTATCCTCGACTCCAAAATCCTAGGGGTCGACCTCGAGTCTCCCCTGGCACTTTCTGCCAGAGGCTCCAGGTAGGACCATTGTCCCCAGCTGCGGTGTAGAGCACATTTTTAACATCTTGTCCCATACGGACTGGTCCAAGGGCTACTGCATGCACAATCTCTTGTTTAATCTGTTCAAAAGCCTGTCGTTGTTCAGGGCCCCACTGAAAATCATTCTTCTTTCTGGTCACTTGATAAAGAGGGCGTACAATCTGGCTGTAATCTGGAATATGCATTCTCCAGAAACCCACAACACCTAAGAAGGCTTGTGTTTCCTTTTTGTTAGTTGGTGCGGACATTGCTGTTATTTTGTTGATCACCTCTATCGGGATCTGGCGACGCCCATCTTGCCATTTAATCCCTAAAAACTGGATCTCCCGGGCAGGTCCCTTGACCTTGCCCCTTTTTATGGCAAAACCAGATTTCAGAAGAATTTGGATTATTTTCTCCCCTTTGTCAAAAACTTCTGCTGCTGTATCACCCCACACAATGATGTCATCAATGTATTGCAAATGTTCTGGAGCTCCACCCTTTTCTAGTGCAGTCTGGATCAGTCCATGGCAAATAGTAGGACTGTGTTTCCACCCCTGGGGCAGTCGATTCCAGGTGTACTGGATACCTCTCCAGGTAAAAGCAAACTGTGGCCTGCACTTTGGTGCCAAAGGAATAGAGAAAAAGGCATTAGCAATGTCTATGGTGGCGTACCACTTGGCTGCCTTTGACTCCAGTTCGTATTGAAGTTCTAGCATGTCTGGCACAGCAGCACTCAGCGGTGGCGTAACTTCATTTAGGCCACGATAGTCCACAGTTAATCTCCATTCTCCATCAGACTTTCGCACTGGCCATATAGGACTATTAAAGGGTGAGCGAGTCTTGCCAATCACTCCTTGATTTTCTAATTGTCTAATCAGTTTATGAATGGGGATCAGGGAGTCTCGATTGGTGCGATATTGTCGTCTGTGCACCATGGTAGTAGCAATTGGCACCTGTTGTTCTTCAACCTTCAGCAACCCCACAACAGAAGGATCTTCTGAGAGGCCAGGCAAGGTAGACAGCTGTTTAATGTGCTCAGTCTCTACAGCTGCTATACCAAAGGCCCATCTATACCCTTTTGGGTCCTTGAAATACCCTCTCTTGAGGTAGTCTATGCCAAGGATGCACGGAGCATCTGGGCCAGTCACAATGGGGTGCTTTTTCCATTCATTTTTAGTTAGGCTCACTTCGGCCTCCAATACAGATAACACTTGAGATCCTCCTGTTACTCCTGAAATGCTGATAGATTCTGCCCCTTTATGATCCGATGGCATTAGGGTGCACTGTGCACCAGTGTCTACCAAGGCTCGATACCTTTGTGGTTTTAATGTGCCAGGCCATCGAATCCACACAGTCCAATAAATCCGGTTGTCCCTCTCCTCCACCTGGCTGGAGGCAGGGCCCCCCTAATCAAGAAATGGATTCATGCTGCTCACAGGGACTGGACCTTCATTTCTCCTATTCACACTTGGGAAAAAGTGATTTGAGGCCCATCTCCCCTGACTGGGGTCCTGCTCACTGGTAACTGGAGCAGCCATCCTCCTAGAAAAATTCTCTCTGGTATTTCTTTTAGCTTGCAACTCACGTACTCGTGCCTGTAGGGTACTGGTAGGTTGTCCATGCCATCTGCTCATGTCCTCCCCATAACCACGCAGGGCAAACCACAGGATACCTCGTGATGTGTTCCTTTTCCTTTGAGCTGGTCCTGTAGGAGAACGTTTTCTCTTAACAGCTGCAACGCGCGCCTGTGTAGGTAGAGAGTCAAGTTTATTCTCGATCATGGACAGTTTGTCTGACAGTTGTTTAAATGAGTCCTTGTTCTCCTTAGTCAGTTTTTCCACAGCCGAGATGCGTGCCTGCAGTGGGGAAGAAATACTATCTTCATACTGTCGCATACAGTTAGCCATTTCACCCACAGTAGAACGTGCCATATCATCTTCTCCCCATACTAATATTGACAATGTATGGGTATATGTCGGTGGAGCATTCTTCACAACCTTCCGGAACATGGATCGGTTGCATTCCACTTCATCAGGATCTACAGGATCTACAATGTCCCGTGGGTGTCTATAAATGATCTCTTGCACAGCCAGTTCTCTAAGGTAGTTAATACCTTTTTCTATAGTGGTCCATTTGCTTAGGTGGCTCATAACATCATCTTTATAGGGATACCTGCTCTTTACAGCTGACAAGAGTCGCCTCCAGAGACTGACAGTGTTTGACTTTCTTGCGAGCACCTTATCAATACCACCATCTCTGGACAGGGATCCCAGCTGTCTGGCTTCTCTGCCATCCAATTGCATGCTGTCTGCCCCATTATCCCAGCATCGGAGCAACCAGGTAATAATAGGTTCACTGTCATAACGGCTGAAGTCTTTCCTTATATTTCTCAGGTCCTTCAGGGATAAGGAGTGGTAGGTTATCTCTACGTCCGAGTCCTCTTGTGATAGTTCTGCTTTAGAAGGGCCTTTCTTCTGTGATGGGTCTGCTTTAAAAGGACAATCAAGGGAACCCCCATCTGTGTCGGGCCCTAACTCTGCCTGAGAAGGGCCCTCACCTGGGTCATATGATGGCTCTGTCTTAGAAGGCTCTGAGTCATCATCCTTCTCTTCACGAGCTGATTTCTTTTGGTATTTCTTCCTGGTTACAGGAGCAATTGGTACAGATTCGATAGATGCTGGGGTCTGAGTAGATGCAGTGGCTGTCGTGGGAGTGCTGAGAGTCTGAGTAGCTGCAGTGGCCATCTTGGGGGGTGTAGCAGCTGTGGTACAGGCTGCCAAGGTTTCAGTGGGTTGAGTGGCTGTAGCAGCAGTACACACTGTAGGATCTGAGGTGGCTGCATAACACCTACAACTGTCCCTGCACCGATATTTAATCTTATCCCACATCAGAAACACATTCAGGACAACCAAAAATAAAAACATGCCACCTAGACAGCACCATCCTAATTTCGCAAAATCTAGTGGAATCAGCTTGGCAGAAAAGGAGAAGGTACTATTTCCCAAAGTAAAACTGGAAGTGTAATCATTAACAGAATCAGCTAAAGGGCGCCTGGAGCGTGCAGATGAAGTTGCTGCTACTGATTCGCGATTAAAGCTGCCCATCATTGTGTCATAGAGATAAGAGATCGGAATATTAACTGCCCAGTTTATCACAGCATAAATCAGTATCAAACCCCATACCAAAACAATACATTTCGACCAGCGCCCACTGCTAAACTGCATGTAAACATTCATAAGAAGCAAGCAATAACACAGTGCCCACGGCAGGTAAGGCATCATTGCAATACTCAATTGTGAAAGAAACTCCATAAAAAGATGAGATAACACAGCATTCAAAAATGACATCACCATCTTCACTGTTTGTTTTAACTTTCCAACCCCTTGTAAATCTCAAAGGAAGAAATCTGATATTCTCTCAGCTGAGCTCTCCGGGTCTCCTCCCACCAGAGCCAGGATTCAACTTATCAGAGCAACCTGTTGGAGCTTCTCTCGAGCCCCACGTTGGGCGCCAATAAATCTGTCACGGTTTAAAGCTGGGCCAGCTATTAACCAGGTGGCAGATGCTCTCTGTTAACCCACCCCCCCCCCCCCCCCCCGCAAGGGAAAGGGAAAGGGAAAAGGGAGAGAGACTTATGGGTTGGAAAGTTAAAACAGTTTTAATAAACTATAATAATGAAAAAGAATATAATAACAATAATAATAGAAATAACCAAATATATACAAATATGTACAAAACCAAGATCAAGAGCTTGGAAATCCTCCTCAGGCAGAATTGCTCCCCCCAGTACAGGCAGAGGGGAAAAGGCAGTAGCTCCCCCCAGCACGGGCAGAGGGCAAAATGCAAAAGCTCCACTGCCATCACACCTGCAGGCTTTTAACTGGAGATTTGGCAAAGCTGGTACCAATCAGTGGGAGACAGGAGGGCCCCTCCCTCCTGGGCCCCACCTCCAGGAGGCAGTGGGTTAGTGATAAACAGGAAAGTGAGAATGACATGTATGGGATGGAATACCTTGCTGGTCAATCCTGGGTCACCTGCCCCGTCCACTACTCCCTGCAGGTACAACCCCCTTCGGCTCTTTACTCGTAAGCAGTGACCTTGGGTTCTCTAAGACTATTTGGCCTGGTTTGAGCCAAACCAGGACACACAGTTTCACATACACTGCAGAAAAGTACAATATGCTCAGTTTTAAATTTACATTAATTAAAAAAAAAAGTTTGTCCTTCTCCAACTCAAATCAGGGCTTCATTTTTATTTTTGAAAGAGATCTTTGAAAGTGGCGTGAATTTCATCTTCATTTGAGAGTTCTTTAACAAATTAATTAGTACTTTTTGTTGTGGAAAAAAATACTTTCTTAACCATTTCAAAATTTAGCTGTAGAAATCAGTTCAAATTTGAAAAAAATGCGGGCTGGAGTTTTTTTCCCCTGGTCAAGAGTAAGATTTCATACGAGAAATCTCTTATGAGATAATTTCTCTCATAAGAGAAATTTCATAGGAAATCTGAATGTTTTGAGAATCAAAACATCTGGTTAGTATTAAAACAGCTGCACGCTGTAGATCTTGGTCAGTACTGTCATGTGTACTGTCTTGCATGTGCACATAGTATTTTATTGTCAGCAGCCTGTCAAAATAGGCATTTTCTACATAATTTATATTGGTATGATAGCCTATTTATTAGTACTTATTAATTTTAATTAGTAATTTTCTTCCAGTTATTAATAGTAGGCTAAATCATGCTCTGACATCTTAAAATCATTAGGAGCCTTTGATTGTGGAACCAGACAATTTGCAACCTCTTTGTGCCAAGGAACGTAGTACAGGGGATGAAAAAGAAATTCTACACCTGCTATCTCAAAAAGAATTGGGGCCAGGAGTGTAACCCAGGCAGACAGCTTGGAAGTTCCCAGCCTTTTCATTTTTCCCAGATGGCCAGGATTACTAATCCTCTACCCTTTAAAATCACTGGAAAAGTTTCTCTAGAACAGGAACAGGAGTTAACCATATGGGGTTAAATTATGAGACTTCTGTGACTTCCTAAGAATTAATTCTGTTGCAAACCATGATTTGCCTCATGTGTTAAATCCCTAAGACATACAGTCCTGCTGGCAGCCATTGGCAAGAAAGCTTGGACTTCTACCTTTGTATTCAAAGTTACTTTAAATATTTAGTTTTGACACTGGTTTTTTGTTAAGGGTTTTTCTTGTTGTTTCTAAGTGAGTCTTAATATATAAATATTATAAAGTATTAGTATTAAGTTTTGAAAAACTGAACAATAATTTAACAATTTATGACTGACAGAATTATTTAATCCTCTAGGCTTCTGAATTACAGCATATGTCTTCTGCCTCATGGCATACGACACCCACCTTCTAGTGAAATTTTTCCTTCTGTGTCCAAAGATAAACATGGAACCGGAAGTGCTACTATTCACGCTTGCAGTGCTGTGCTGGCTAAGGGTGGTATCTGTTACATAGGAGACTTATCTTCATACAAAAAGGATAAACTTGAACTTCTACAGTCCGGTAATCTGACACCTACTAACAAATGAGGGGACAGAACAAAACAAATGTGCAATATCACAGCTAGAGTTGTTCCTCAAATGCTGGGAAAATCTATTAGCTGTTTTTAACAAGTCTGTGTAAGAAACAAGGAGAAAAAAGCCAAGATCCTATAAGCTTACATTTGCTACACAGAGATCCATTGATTGGCAAAACAATTACTAGACAGCAACATAAGTGTATTCATCACGCTTCTTTAGAAGGCTAGATCATAAATCCTAGGATTTAGGCACTCACATATGCAGCCCTCACAACTGCTGGTGTGGAAATGCTAGACTCTTGCAAAAAAAAAAAAAGTCAGGATTATGTACGTAAATACATGTATTTGTAATGACAATTCAGTGAAATACATAATTGGTTTCTGACTAGAATTTATAGTTAAACCAGATCGATTATGTAATTGATTTATTTTGTCCTGTCCTAGTGCTAGAGAGCAGAACGACGACAGTATTCATTCCTGGGAAGAAGTATGGAGAAGAGGCTGACCAACAAGTTACTATTTCAGTTCAGACCAATTTTTGGTCTTTTGTAGACGTGGATTCTTCTTCAAAGAAACATATACAAAAGGATAACTTTTTAATTGGGCAGATGGTAGAGCACATGCCTTGTTATGACATTAACTGTACTATAGCAGTCATTTGTGTTTATGGTTATTTCCACTTATAAAATAATGAAAACAATCAGATTTGTTATTATTTCCCAAAAAGTCACAACTTAGGTGACTTTAAATCAAGGATCTTCTAAAATGAGCTAGCTTTCCCAAAAGGAGGCATCATTTATTTTACTCAGAATAGCTTCTGACAACTACTATTGAAACAATTTTACTGCACATATTATAGCTAATTCATTAGATAATCTTGCAGGACCCAGTATATATGGGTATTGAACATTTCAGATGGAAAAAAAAGTGCAATGTTTCTACAAGTCAAAAGGCCAAAAATAAAATAATTGTTTTCTTTCTGTGGGTCTTCTCTTTAGGACGTGAGTTTGATTCCACCTAACCTTTTAGATGTTTTTGGGCTTTTGATATACACTGAGTTTCCTTCGTGTCGACTGTCTTTTCCTCTTGTGCATCATATCTTGAAAAAAGCCATTAATCCTGAAGCCATGCTGTACAAAGTCTCACAGCAATTCAGAATGCAGGATTATGAGGAGGTAACACATACTACTCAATAATTTAGAAATGTATTATACTTGGGAGTATCATACTGTTTCTAGAATGAGAAGGTTCTGTCTGCACAGTCATATTGCTTATTTTTAAACCTGTTAATACGCACTTCCTACCCTTTCCTCCCACCATATGCCCAGTAGCACTAATAGGATCATTGACAAAATTAGCTTCAGTTCTGTAAAAGGGCCAGCATAGTAAACTGAGTTCAATCCTGTTTTGGAAAAACATACCGGGTTAACATTCATATGAGAACTGATCTCCAGTACCTACTTTTGATAATATTTTACAATCAATCAGTAGTAAAAGTTAATATTCCATTCTAAATAAACTGCCAATATCTCTAGTATAATTAACAGATAATTGTTTAGTATCTGAGATCTATCCTTAATGCTCAGCTGAATGATGACAGCCGTCTTTTTTATTAAAACTACTGGTAGAATGTATTGTCCAAACTATATTACTACACCACTGGTACATTAAAAGGTGTGAAAAATGTAAATTCTTTATTTTCCAGTTAAATATTTAAAATCTATATCCTCTCTCTAGTTCATTTTGTTTGCTAAGAATCTTCATGTTGAACTGAGTTCAGAAGCAGAAAACCTCATTCAGGGCTACTATCTTGCAAGTCGCAGAGTGAGAAGAGATTCTACTCATGGATCAACATTATCAGCATCTGCACTAAAAATTCTGTATGTCCTACTTTTCATAGGAAAGGAAACGCATCTGCATTTCAAACAGAAATTGTGCTAGCCTGCTGAAGAGCTCGTTAAATAAAAGCCTAGACAAGGGTCTTGAGTTTTGAAAAGTTCAAGCATAAAGAATCTTATTTACTGTTTATGAATACCATTTTTTTTATATATTGATGTTGGAAAAAAAAAGTTTCAAGAACTTTGCTAGGCAAAAAAACAGGGATTTAAGAAAATTATCACTATTAAAGCTATCTAGAAAAACACAAATGGGATTTAAATTATCATAGCTTTGTATTATGCAAGCAAAAAAGTTGTTAACAGTAGATAATATGCCAAGTTCCACTGCTTTCATAGCACAAGTCATATACTTTGTCAGTGACAAGTACAACTGCACAGTATTTGTGGGGAGTTTACACAGCTGAAATATGGGAAAAACCCACCCCAGTCTTAACTTCCAATTTACAGAAGTGCTTGAAACAGGGCAATAAATATTGCATTCATGTCTGCAAGATTTTTTTATTTCTGACATGCTTATATTCATCTCTTAGGATTTCACTGTCTAAGGCTCATACCAAACTAAGTTTAAGAAAGGAAGTACTTGAGGAAGATGCATTGATTGCCATCTTGTTACTTGAATCATCTCTTACCCTAAAACATGGTAAATAATGTATCTCAGTCTTCAGTCTTGGGTACATCATTTTCATATTTTGGCAGTTTGAAAAAAGTTTGTATCAATTGCAATAATAGTTAATTTCTAATCAAAACCCAGAATTTCCACTGTTGAAGACTGATATAAGGAAAGTCTTTCGGTTGACTTTCCTGCAAAGAGTCTCAGTGCAGCACATAATGAGGCCCCAGGCCAGCACCAAGCCTCCATCCTTTATGCCAGCTTATTTGAGGCATCACTCCTCTAACATTGGTCGAGGTTAAACTAAAGACAGATTTTCCTCCCTGGGGAAAGAGAAGACAAAGGTTGAGGGGTTTTATTTTGTTTATCTAGCATCACAGTCACATTTATTCACACACAAATTTGGCAGTGGTACAAGAATTGTGATGTAACACTTAAAAACAGTAACATACAAGATCGCATTACTAAGTAATCTGTCACCACTTTTTTCCTTCAAAGTCCTGGCAAGAGTTTATCAAGTCTTTAGCATTAAGTCTTGATTTCTTCTTTGCTTAGGCAAGTCTGCATTAGGCGTAGCACCAAATCCTCTATTTCCATTTGACCTCAGTGATGAAAACTCCCTGCAACAGAGAGACAGTTACCTAATGCAGTGTCACCATCAACTGCTGAAGTTTATTGGTGCATATGGCCCAGGAATTCACATTAACACTAAAGAAGAGTGAAAACTCCACTCTGTAAGTAAAGCCTGAAGCTTCTACTTTAGCTTTTTGAGAGACTGCAGTTAGAAATATACAACTAAGAAAGTTTTTAGTATTTTTGTAAGACAGTTCAGTGCTGTTTTGCTAAGGAATAAAGCATAGCTGACAAGATTCAATTACAAGTTTTGTGACAGAGTTGTTTGAAGGCAGGAGAGGTGTCTTCATCCTGGGAGGCCACGACTTCAGAATAAAGCCACAACCTAAACTTCTCTTCCTGGCTACCCACTGTTCATTGGATGTTAAGTGACAGGAGTAAAGCAGGGGTTTTTAATAAGACTACAACTAACAATTAAACCAGGAGTTTAGAATCTAATGTTTCATTTCAACTACATGAACTCCGCCATTTTTCTTGGTGCTTCTTTTCAAATATTAAATAGTTTTCAGTACATTAAAACTTTTTCTAGTGTAAGCCAACTTTCTTAAATTATTACTCATCTTCTAAAAGGTATAAAAGTATCACCATACTGCTTGATGTTCTATGTCTTCATTTTACATCATGACAATGTAATATTAGACCAGTATGCCGGCGTGCTGCTGCAATCTGAAAAAAAAAAACCAAACCAGTATTTCCACATTACTTTATATTATATAGACTGCAGAGGATAGTAGAATCCTGCAGGAAAGTGAAGAAAATGTTATTGGATGACCTGGTAGGTAGGCAGGCAGCTCAGTGAGTTCAACTCTACCTCCCTACAAAAACAAGTGTAAAGACTGGTGTGGTAGAAGATGAGGTGTCTGAACTACAGTATGCTTCTCCAACTGCAGATTTTCCTGTATTTTATGTTCCTAGTGTAAGGATACAGCAGTAGACATAATACTGAGCAAATTTTACAGCCAAGAGATCCATGGTAAAAAAAAAAAAAGGGCAGCAGAAAAATTGTACAGACTTCCTGTCAAATCTGGACAAGTGGAATACCACAGGGCTGGTGTGACTCCTACCCAGGATGTCATCCAGCAGGATCATGGTGCTGCTGCTCCTCACACAGCCTCAACAAAAACTACAGTCACCAAAAAAAGAAATCGAAGATTTTATTCATACACATATTGCCTTGAGGATGAGCAGAAAAGCTGTCACTACTAACATTATAAACACTCTCATTTAGACAAGGTAACACAAGTTTTCCTATGTGTTTTAAGCCTTGATTTATTCAATTTTGTTCAATGTATTTGCTACACTTAAATATTCATACTAAGTTCTAAGAGTGTCCACAAGGCCACTTCCCTTTCTAGAGTGACACTCTCACCTGAGCTTCATTTGAGGGTTATTCACACATTTTCACTAAACAGCTACTCCTCTGCCTTACTATTGAATCAAGCAGTGTTTCTGAGGAGCAGGAAGGGCCATGAAAGCACTTCCAAGTGCATTAGAACTCCACATTTCAGGCTGCCATTTTCCATCTAAAAATGAAAAAAAAAAAAAAAAAAGAATTTCAAAATAAGTTACATCAGTTTTCTGTATGCTTAATCAATCTTACACAAAGTTATTAACTTTACTGGCATTTCAGATTCAAAGATACACATCAAAAAACAGTCAGAGGGGTAAACGGCAAAGATTTCATCATTATGCCAGCAAAATTACTTCTAGAATAGACTTAAATAGAATTCCTTTATAAATCACTATTTTTGACAAGCCATATTAAGGAATGTATATCCTTAGAAAAAAAAATTCTGCAAAAAGAGCACAGCTTTTTATCCTTACCTCTCCCCAGCTTCTCCCATGATGTTTTAAGCAAAAATTAGAAGACTAGTAGCAGTACCAAAAGTAAAGGAGAGCAAAGGCAGTCCGTAGTCCAAAAGTATTCTTGACTAACAGGCCACACCTTCAGCCGACATAAGCCAGCAGCAAACGTGGACAGCAGAGGCCTTCACCAGCCAGCAGTACTGCTGACCAGAGCCTGCACACTGTAGTACCACAGTAAAAAAGCAACTCACCTTCTTAACTACCCATACTGCTAGAAGCAGATGGAGTCTACTGTTGGCTGTACATGCATACACAAGGCCCGAAGACAGTGGAGAAGGTCATCTGATGTCACAGCACCTTTAAAAGAATAAAGTCAGAAATGATGGTAGCAAATCAAACTGGAAGAATCCTACTAATTAGCTGGCACATCAGATACAACATTGCTCATCACAAAATTCAGTTGGGTAAACGGCAAAGAGTTATCATCACTATGCCAGCAAACAGTTTCCTGCCTGTGGTAAGGCTGGTGTAATTTTTTCCAGGTATCAAACACAAGGGGATGTGTTAAGTTTGTCTCAAGAAATAGACTTCTATAAACCAAAGCAGAACCTTGTTTTGAACTGTTAAGCACAGAATGGATTCAGTAGAGCCAGGAACACGAGAAAAAAGCTCCCTTTGGGCACAAAACCCCTGGTTCCTCCCTGTTGTTACATTCAAGCCCCAGATGCCAAGTATCTTTCTAGATGTAAAGTCCACTGCCATAGTTGCCTTTCCCTTTGGAACATATTCCAACAGACCAATACAGTTAAGTACCAGCAGGGATGACTATGTGAACACGCTGTTCACTTCAGTTTTTAAGTTTTCTCACTTCCAACTAGCATGTTAGTTCTTCAAAGCAGAAGTCTTGTTTCTCTCCCCAGTTAAAAACTAGATGCTCTGGTACTATTACAAACCTCTCCCCTCTGATTCCTTCAGGATTCTTGCATTGCACCTGCTTTGTTCCGGGGAGCAAGTCTTAGAGGTTTTATAGCTGTCATAATACCTTTTTTTTTTTGGAATTTCAACCTCTTAACCCTACATGCAAACAATCCTATTCCTCCTTGTTCCATCTGTAAGAGAATTTACAAGCCATAAAACAGCTTCAGAAATCCAGATTTCAGGAGGCTTTCCCGCAACATTTTTAAGTACAGTAAGAAATAATTACTTCTGTAGCTGCAGAATTCACATAGCATTGTTCTGCTTGCAAGGTAACAGCACAGCAGAATCCAGGTTGAAGATTCCCAAAGCCAGGAACAAACTCATCTCTTAACTTTACTTGCTGCCTAAAACAATGAGAAGAGAGAAAAGATGTCCGATTCAGAGAACTCCACTGCTGAGCAGCAGCAGAAGGCATCGACACTTCCTTGGGGAAAGCAAGCCAGTCAAAGAAATACAAACCTACTGCGCAACCTCACTGCTGGCTTGATCACCTGGGGAGAAAAGAATAGGCGGCATCAGCTGAGATCAAAGTTCAACAGAGGCATGACCATTTTACCTAACGCAAGCTCCAGCATGAAGAATGACTGATTGCAGGACTATTACGCTGCTCCTAACGAACAGCCGTTGCTGGGGAGAGGTGTACCCCAGCAGGGTACAGCCTTTAACCCTGGTTCACGTGCCGTACTCTGGGGAACTTGCTGACATGTTTTCCCATCAGTTGAATTAAGGTCAGGACTCGCACCGCGGCCCTGGCAGGAGAGCACAACTGTGGAGACTGCCAAGGCCCCTGGGGCCCCGTCCCTGCCAGAACCCACCGTTTTGGGTCTGTGCCTACAGCCCAAGAAGGGCATGGTCAGGGTCACCATACAACACTTGTCAAATCCCCCAAAGGGAAAAAAAAAGGTAATTTATCTTTAGAATTAGGACATGCGCTTGCCGATGAAAGTGATTTATCAGCAAACCCAAGTCTCTTTGGATGTCCCATCTGTCATTCCTTTGAAGACCTGATGAACAAAGAGATAACTCAAAGCAAACACGACAGCTTGCCAGTGGAGTAGCACATACTGATTAGGTCCATCTTAGTCTCCCAAGACATACGTGCGTCCCTGGGAAGCCCTCGTGGCAAGTGAAGTAATCACCCCCAGCATCCAGACAAAGCCAGTTGTTAGCGCGCTGCCACTATGCTTGGCAACCGAAACAATCACTGGTCTTTCAAGTGATGGCTTTCGCTGTTTAGAACACAGTGCCAGCAACCCATCCCTCAAGTTCTTGAGATCGTATTGTTTTCAACTGTCAGAACTGGCTTTCTGACACGGAACAGCAGGGGATGTTTCCAGTTCCTCTGAAAAGATTAGAAATCGCTCTGCTGTTCAGACGAGCGTGTGCTTGGACTGAAGAGCTGCTCCAAGGAGGCAGCAGCAACTCAAGAGCTCGGGTGGTTCGGCGGCTCCGGACGGCCCCCCAGAAGTGAGCCCGCGGCGTGCCGCTGCCGGGGGCCGCATGGCCGCCCCGCCGGAACGGGATTAGTCTCGGCGGCCCAAGCTACCGCTCCCACGGAACAGCTCACAAGCCACGGAGCTACCGTACACCGGCAACCCCCGCCACCGGGCCCGCCCGCGCGGCGGAGTAACCCCGGCACCGCGCACACAGCGAGCCGGCCCCGCCGCCAGACGCTGCC
This sequence comes from Nyctibius grandis, assembly GCF_013368605.1. Taxonomy (NCBI): domain Eukaryota; kingdom Metazoa; phylum Chordata; class Aves; order Nyctibiiformes; family Nyctibiidae; genus Nyctibius; species Nyctibius grandis. Next base: position 74,554,978 of record NC_090660.1, read on the forward strand.
GGGGGCGCTCGGGCGCCCCTCGCCTTCATGGGAGCCCCACCGACGAGCGCTCGCTGAAAGCGGCTCCCACACCGCCGCTACTGCAAACGCGGGCCGGGTCCCGCCGGCCTGAACCACCCCACCCCACCCCGCCACACACACCCCCACGTACACCCCCGCCCCCGAAACCCGGGCGGGGTGCTGCGCGGCCCCTCGGTACCCCGGCGCCGTCGCTCCGGTGCTGCCCCACCCCCCCATCATGGCCGCAGGGCGCGCGGAAAGAGCGAGCCCGTGGCGGGATCCTCTTAAATACGGCGCGCGCCAGGGGCGGGGAAGGCGCGCGGCGCGGCGGCACTTTCCGGCGGGGCGGAGCCTGTCGAGGCCTCGGGCCTGGCCGCATGCGCACGCGCGGGGCACCGGGGATGGAGGTGGCGGTGCCCGGCGTCGCAGCAGCATTTGGAAGCCGGCGCGGAGGCGGGGGTCTGGCGCCCGCCCTGGCTGTGTCCTCGCAGCCCCCCGGCGCCAGGCGCGCGAGTGGCACACGCGTCCCTGCGCCGTGGCTTCCCGCCCTCAGGCCGCCGCCGCAGCGCTCGGCCCCGGCCCTGGGAGCCTTGAGGGGCGGCCTGGTCCGTGGGCAGCCGCGGAAATCCTTTGGCAGCCGCTGTAACGGAGCTTTGGCTGGAATTTGGGGCGGAAAACTGGCGTGTGATTTAGGCAGCGGAAAATCCGCAGTGTCTCGTTAAAGCGGAGCGCGGAACGGCTGCGAGCGGTGCCGCCGCTGACAGGAGTCGCGGGCCCGGGCCTGGGCCGGGGCTCGGCCTCCTGCGCACCCTCCTGTGCCGGTGCGGGTTGTGAGGGGCCGGCAGCGGGCAGGCAAGTGTGTATTTGTGGGACGGTTTATGGGGTCGCGGTTTCACTGAGAAGATTGAGGATTTATTCCAGGTGGGTTAAGAAAGTAAACAAGACTACCTGGGAGGGAAGCACGTTCACTTCCTTTTTGGTGTGTTTTATACACAACAGTATTCTTAATAAAACCCGGCGTTTTCAACCTTAAAATGTTTCCGGTCTCACTGAATAGTCAGTCTTTTAGAAGTCAAAGCCATGGAAAATTCATCTTTTTGGTGTTGTAATTTTTTAGTTTACACAAGCACAATGAATACTTTGTCTTAAGGGGCTCTAAGGGAAAAAGGAGTGATTGGCAGGGTATGTTAAGAGAAAACGATATATGGCTGGAGGGCACAGTGTTGTAGTTACAGCTGTGTGTATGAGGGGAAAAAAGATCTATATGCAGCACATTTTGCATAGGTTACTTGCGTATGGCCATGTGAAGTTTACTGGTACCATCCCTGTGGTGATGACAATAACTGAGGTTTGCTAAGATCTTTTAAGTCACTCCATGAAGAATGGTTCCTTTAGATAGCACTGTGTGAATATTGTAGAATTTTATTCTTAAACACGTGTATTTCCAGTGCCAAACTGTTACTAAATTTCAGTATACAAGTATATGAACTGTCCTGAGAAATGTAACGTTTGATCCAAAAATCAGGTCTGAAGCAAACAAGTTGAGGAGAGCTGTTTTGATCCTGGTGTAAATTTCTAGAAGACAAGAGACCTTGCACTGGTTGAAGGAAGTTGTTTGCCTAAGCTGCTATCTTGGCTCTGGAAGAAAAGGCATAAAAATTTGCAGCTGATGCAGAATAATCTGTCTCAGAAAAAAAATATTCCAACTCATAAGTATGGAGAGTTCTTCTCAAGTAAAAATCTGCTGGTGCAATCCTGCATAGTCTTACTGGCCTTTTAATATGTCTATAAAATGCTGCTGAGGTCTTTGCAGTGTCATGTATGTGGCCACAATTTATACAAACGTTCTGGGTACAAAGCAGCTCTGCTGTTTGCTGCTCCATGTCACTCGCTGTCTTCCGACCACTGTAAAAACTCCGCCTGTATTGCAGTAAAAGTCTGAGTAGAGAAGTTTTCTCCAAGCCATCCATTCATAACTTTCCATATTTCTAACCCTTATTCCTATCCATTTTTCATGCTTACTTCATGAATAAGCAGTCAGAATCTTTGAACTACATTTAATGGAAGAAGCCTTTAAAAACTGGAGGGAGTGTCTTTTTCTTTCTTGAATTCTGTCCCTTCCAGGTCTGTTATTTAAGAGCCTGTGAAGTAATCAGCACCGCTGTGCCAGGTCAGAGCAAAACATCATCCCATTTTGTGTTTTCCCCATGCTATTTCATATGCATTTTGTTTTTATTATTAGACTGCTGCTACGGAGTGGCAGCTCGAGGTTTGACGCTGGCTTCTGGCTGAGATTTCACTTGTCCTTTTTTCCCCTGACCTGATGCCATTCGTTTGGATCTCAGTTACACGCAAAACTAGACTGAATTCTCTGCGCTTCTATGTTGCTACCTGGCATTTTATCAGTCTAAAGTGTAAGCTGGGTCTTATGCCCTCATCTTGTACCGCAAAGTACTCCTGGAAACCCTCACTGTTCTGTCACTCTTTCATCTTACTGTCATCACCTTTACAACTCCTTTGCACCTCCTCATTAATAACTCCAAGTACAAATAGCTGTCCCAATCATAAGAGGTTGTGCTAACCCACTCTTTACTACTATGGAAAGTGAGGACAGTTCTTTAAAAAGTCAGACTCTTATTTACATAAGAATAGATAGATACTTGTCTATGCAAAACTGCCCTTTTGTACATGTTTTTTCACAAAGTACAGTAGTTTGTGTGGTTGGTGCTCTGGCTATGTAATTCTCACAACAAACCACTTACACTTGTAAATAAATATACGGCTAAAATAGTTTAAATATATATTAAATAAATATATTTTAAATGTGTATTAAATATATGTATTTCAAGTATTTTTACTATTTAAAAGAATAATCTTGTTTAAAGCTCAGAATGCTGAAGGGGGGGAGGGGAGTTCCAGATTTTACCATGCCTTTCAACTCTTGTGTATCCTAGATGGTTTGTCCAACTCTAATGGCTCTTCTAATTTTTATATACTTTATTATACGGGAGGCCTGGTTTTCTGTGATACTGGACACTCAATTTGCAATGATGTGCTCAGCACCTCTGAAAGATAGCACAAATTTGACTCAAGAATGAAAGCAATAAAATGATTTTTTTTAATAAAGGTTGTTCTTGCTAGTATTTGTGTTTTCCTTTTTTGCCAACTGTCACTTAAAAATGTAAACTGTGAAGAAGTCTTCAGAAAGACGACTGTAAAGGCAGAATGTTACGATTAGAAACCACCAGTCCTGTACAGTGAGAAACTAACACAGATTTTGCAACTCAATAAATAGTGTCCACTGAATAATATTTAATAAAATGTTTACCTCAGCAATAACAAACTATGAGAAGTACAGTGTTTTACAGAACAGATACATCAGATGGCATTTGTGCATTTAGTTGCAGCTTTTCTTGCCTAAATACAGAAGATGTTTAAGTGATAAGTGTGCTATGAGCAAGCCAACTCTTAAGGCTCATTTGCTCAAATGCATGAACCCACTAAAAGACAAGATAAACGAACTTCGGTATCTCGAGCAGGCAGGTACTTGTACTGGGCTAACAAACACCTTTTAAACCCCATAACATGCAACACAATCGTATGGATCAATACGAGCAACGCTTAACGTAGAGAGCACTTTGTGGGTGTTGTACGTAGAGCTGTGTGTACACAGGATTTCAGCACATTTTTACTTGAGGTGAACATGCCTCCACATTTTCAGGAATAACTACATACATTTAAGCCTAGCTGAAGGATGAAGCCCTGACCCGACGACTGCAGTCAGGGGGATCTCTGCTGTCGGCTTCGTGCAGTGAAGAAAGCGCATGTGGGATTTCGATTGCTATTTTCAGACTTGCCCTTTGCTTCTCACCCAAGCCCATACTGCTCTGTACTTAGCCCGTACAGCATCGCTCCTTCTGCCCCCTTTCCCACAGCGTACCTCTTCACCGCTTGTCCCGGGGGGAATGAGGTGACCTACTCTGCCTCTGTGCCTGCCTCTCCGGTTGGTGCTGACTGCAGTCACTTTCTCCTAATCCCCCAGTTCAGATCCCAGCAATGTCCCCCATGACAGAAACCAATCATGCATCACATTAACTTAGTGAGATATTAATTACATTTAAGAATCAAGTCCTTCTCCTCTACAAACAGTATTTCAGGAATTATAGTTTGTCTATAGATATTATTTTTTTTAACTTAAATATATATAAGGTGTAATAAATAACATTTTTTTTCTAGAAGTGAGAAGGGAAATTAGGTTTGTGAAGCTGTTGATGTTTCTCCTTGGTTTGCACTGTCTCCTTGTGCCGAGTGAGTCAAAAACTGTCCTGTAGCTCCAATGTACAACCTGGAACGCATCGGCCACTTCTGCAAGAGAAGAGACAGGCACAGCGCTGAGGTACCCAGCATCTTTGCCGTCTGAATGCAGTTCTCAGCAAAGCTTTACATGGTGATGGAATCACAATATGAGAAAATAGGAAACTGTTGCTATCGCCAGAAAGTTCCTGTTTTGTCATTTGTTGGAAAATGTCATTAGAAGCTGGGTAAGGGAACCTCAGCCTGGGTACTGTCTTTGGTAATTAATGGTGAGGCACTGCTCCTAAACCCCCCCTGGACCCAACAGACAGGAGAGGGCCATGCTGACAAGTCACTGTACCATGATGTGTATAGTAGGCGCTCTGTTGGCACAATAAAACAAAGCATTCCTCTTTTCGGTGCCAGGGGTACTAGAGGGATACACCAACGCCTGCAGAGATTGCAGCCCTGTGTGTGTACCCACTCGTGCCGGCCAGCCCCCACTGCACCAGTGGCAGCACAGGGGCTGCTAAAGACTGTCCGTTAAAGAGTATTTAATGGAACGGCTCCTCGGTGGTCCAGCACTGAACTTCTTGTTCTTTGTCAGCTCCAACGATTTCAGATGAGACAATCCATCTTTCTATCCATTGATTACTGGACTAAGCAGTTACACTGGTGTTACATATATGTTCTTAGAGCCAGAGTTTCTTACCCCGGGCAAGTTACTTACTGCAAAGGGCCCTGCAGTAAGGGTGACTGCAGCTGCGTGCCCTTCTCTTGGGAGGAAGCGTTCAGCTCCTGTTCAGTGTGCTGAGTTCATTATTAGAGAGGTGGATGTTTGAAACAACAACTTGTCATACACATCGGATGCAAAAATACCCGAAACACAGCCAGCATGTTGTTCCAAAATAATATAACTTTTTAAAGACACTTTTGGAACAGGCTGGCACCTTTCCTGTGGGTAATGAAAGAGCTCTAAAAACTACGGGGGGCTTAATACTGCAGTTGAGTCTCAGCGCTTCTATTTAAAGGCATAAAGCAGAAGCGTATTCTCAGTTGGAAAGACCGTACGATCTCATTCAGTATTTTTATTTTAAGAGTGATGTTACAAATTTGTCACCAATAAGACATCTGAGTTTCAAGTCACTAACCATATTTTTTTGTTTGGTGCACACACAACTGTACTTGGATATTTTACTTTCCTCACTATTTGTATTTACTGTGCTTGATATATGAGTGTAGTTGCAGTCCTTATCTGTCCTGGTTGTCTCACATCCTGCTCTTTGAGGGTTTTTTTGAAGCATGTACTATGATTTGTCTGCGATACTTCTGTTCTAGCGCCAACTAAAAAATTAATTTACTACGAGGAGTATTAGAAAGATTGGTTAGACTCGGAGTCTTTACAAAACTAAATACAGGTAAATGGCACATGAATAAGATTATAAAAAATAATTGCTAGATGAATACAGTATTGCTGTATTCCAGTAGCCCAAGAAATGTGCATCTGGATCATTTAACTGCTGTAATAACTATTTAAAAGTATTTTTCTGCCAGTAATAGTGGCAGCTGATAAAGAGCACCATAAGAGACCTGTACCCTTTTACTCTAACCAAAGGAACTTACAGAAGCTACTTCAAACTTATTTTGAAATACATCATAATTTTTTTTCTTAAATTATAGCCATCTTCTAATTCATGTAAAGGTTTTGCTTTTTTATGAGCCTGCTAATCATTTAGATGTCCTCGGAAGCCCATGTTCACATCATGCTTTTTACAGCGACCAACACTGTGAACAAGAAGCTCTCTGTGAATTAGTCACTTTATAGGAATTAGAGATTACTTCACAAATTAATCTTAATTAAATAATTCTGAATTCACCAGACAAAAGAAAAAAAAACACCCCAGTGCTCTAACTCATTCCCTGACACCAGAGCCAAAGAAAATAACCCGTGGTATTTAAGAGTCCCGTCAGTCCCTGAGCAATGAAACCATTTTCCAGCCCCAGGTCCTCTCCAAGAGGAGTTTCCCTTCCATATCCCCTCTGCTTTGCCGTGTTTTTTTTTTTTTTGACGAAGGGAAGAGCAACAACAGCTTATACCAACTAGACGAAATAAACGCATCAGAAAAGCACTTTCATAGAAGGAATTAACATAGAAGTAATTAATGCCACTTTCTATACCTTGGCTGCATCAGCAGAGAACCAAAGCAGTCCCAGCCGCGGCTGGGGGACAGCACATCCCCTCAGCCCTGTACATCCCCTACAGCCGGCTCTGATGGGTTTGGTGAGGGATCGCCAAGGTTCCCAGGCAGGCACTGAGGAGGTGCTGGTACTCCTCTGGTGCTGCCCGCCGCCTTCACTTCCAAGGGACCAAGTCCCACTTGGACCTATGCTATATTTTACATTTTTGTGTGAAGTCCCTGAAGCTGGAGGGACAAAGCTCCAGGACATTTCCATCAGGCCCCGAGCACCTAGATGCAACGGTTAGTCTAGGCAGCCTTTTCATGTATTAACTCTAGCAAGGTAAGTAAGCTTGAAATCTTTAGTTTCATCTAAGTATCTTTAACGTCAATTTACTTTTTCACAGAGAAAAGGTGGTAGCTGCTCCTCAGCATTCCTACCTTGACAGGGTGGAGGTATCCATCCCCTCGGAGGGTACCCAAACCCTCTCCTGGTGACTCTTCCTCATCCTGAAGGCTGCGAGTGAGGTGTGCGATATAGGTGGTGGCCAGGAGGAGTACGTCCAGCTTGGAGAGCTTGGTGTCGGGTGGCACAGAGGGGAGAGTCTTCTGCAGCTCGAGGAAGGCATGGCGCAGGGTTTGAACCCGACTGCGCTCTCGGGCCGCATTAGCAGCGGCAGGCCTGCACGGAGGTGCCCCAGCCCGCTGCCCCGCCGCCGAGGGCGGGCAGGAATTGCTGCCGGCAGCAGAAGGCAGCAGGGAATCGGGCTCTGCGCCCAGGCCGGAGATCTCCTCGCTGCTCTCAGGTAAGTGTCCACAGTCCATTGGTGACTTCCCCGGCAGGGAGGGTCCTGCAACCAACAAGAGCATCCCTCAAGCCAGACGCCGCACTGCGCCGAAGCGAATGCTTTCTAAAAACAAAGATTATCAGAAACACAAGTGCTGCCCGTGCCAGGAAAAGCTGGGATGCCGCTGCACGAGCTGCTTTTCTGCTCCCTACTTATAAATTTGATATCACACACAGAAACAGAACTTAAACTCGTAGCAAAGATTGGTATTTAATGTTTTTCTTTTGGACAGTATTACGCACAGCAATTTCTTTGAATCATTAATAGCCCAAAGATCACCCGGCTCTTCTAAGAAAACCCAAAAGGCAGCGCTGAGCAGAACCGCCACGGTGGTTTCCATTTACAGCCAACTAAAAATTAGGCTAAATGTGATATTTTTAAACACATTATTTGTATAATTTGGGATGTGGGACCGTGTGTGTATTTTCTATTTACCTGCCATTATTTTATTGATGGTCTCTTAAGTGATCAGTGCTCCACAGATTACAGAAAGAAAAATACCATTTTTAGATGCAGTGGGGAGTGGAGCCAGAGAGCACAGTACCGAGTTTTTGAAGGGTGAAGCTTGGTCCACAATTTTAGAGGATCAGGAACAGATTTCTCCTCTCCTCCCACCCCTAACGCTACTCAGGAATTTCCATGCTTATCCTGTAGCTTGTAGGTTTTCAAACATAAAAAGCATCTTGTAAACTGGATTTTGGCCATTGGGGGGCAAAAGAACCCTTTGAGAACAGCAGCAAAAAACTTGAGCTAAGCTGAAAATAACGACCGTGAGGTCTTTTACTGACTTTCAGAAAAGACGGTCAGTCAGCTCTGCCTGTCAGAAAACACACACTCCCTTCATTCATCAATTCCACAGTAAAATGCAATTCAATCAATATTCCCCAAAGCGCAGCACATCTTAGCTAGAACAATACCTGATCCGGTTGTCCTCACTCAAGCAGCTCTTCGAGGTGGCTCAGACAGATCCCGGCTTTCACGTGTTGGCACCGCTGTTGCTGTGAGATTCCAGCTAAACAAGGAAGTTACTAAGAGTTATTAAAACTTTTCATTGCATTCAAATACAATGTAATTTAACAAATTTAAATAAAATTGATTCACATGAATATCTGAAGATCTATGTTCACAAAAATTAGGCCTTATTTTGCAAAGCATTTCAACCACACGCTGAAGTCCCACTGAAGTCCCTGTGTAATTGCAGCAGATAATGGCAAAAAAACCCAAGACAATGAACCAAGTCAAAGATTTGTAGCAGGGAAGAAGAAAGGTTTCTAAACAATCCTTTTTGCAATGCTCTAATTTGATGGTCTTTAGAAGACATTATTATTTGGGGTGTTTTATTGTGATTAATTTGCTGCTAAACTGGCTCACAGGGTTTTATCAGGTTATGTTCTCTTAAATAGTAGTACAGTTTAGACTGAAATTATTTGTGAAATACTCTGTGTGCATTATAACTGTAAACCAAAGGAAAAAAAAAAAATCTCATTACTCTTTTCTTATTGTTGTATTTATGACCAATATAAAACAAAACTCACATTAAGTCTACATGAGCTTGTCTTGAGTGAGGGCTGAAAAATGGTCCTTAAATTGGTTATTAAGTTAATAAAAAAGGTCCCATGTGCTTTTTTTCTTGATATTTTCTCATTGTGTTAAAGCATAGTCAGATCTGGATGCATTTTAGTGGCAAAAAAAAATCATCACTATCGCTACCGCAGAGTCAAGACAATCAGGAAAACTGGCAAAACTGTTTCAGGTTTATCAGCAGGATTTCTCATTTTCCATCCCATCGAAATCCCACTGAAATGAGGAATTCTTCCCTGGTTACTGGAAAAGTCTGGATCACCCAAGGATGCAGACAGGCTGGGTTAGTATCAATACCTGCTCATCTGCTGAAATACAGGACTAAGACTGGTTTACAGGCAGTTTTGATTTTGCTGTGTTGGTGTATAACCAGATTTAGCACTGGAATGACTTTGCGTGACATACAGCACATAGAAATGCATATACCTAAAAACCTCATTTCCTTCAGTGCCTCTTGAAGTAGGAGTTTCTGTTTTAGGAGCTTCACACCTACATCGGATTAAATCCTGGGCCTGCGGAAAAAAAGGCAAAATTTCAGCTGTGGCAATGAGAGATTTCCGTCTCAATTAGCTTCTTTGCTCTCAGATTTCCCATCAAATACATAGAGCAAATGGCCTGGCAAAATCCACTATGCAGAAATACAGGATCTACTGCAGGTATGTACACACCTGTAGCCAAAACACAGCGGTTCCTGGGCCAGCATGGCATTTGCTACCCACCGGGGCTGGGCAGTGTGACCCTTCGGGGTGCACACTCTGGGGGCTGTGCTCTCTGCGAACCCAGGAGACACCCAAACCTCGTGGTCCAAAGAAGTGTTGCTGAAAACTAAAGTAAATAAAACACCTCTGGGCAATAGTCGGTTTCCATGTAATCTCCTTTAAAGTTTTACAAGAAAGAGATTTGGTTTTTAAGATAATTGCAATGATTTTTGCAAACACCCACTTGCTGCCTGGTGTGCAGCGAGACCTGGAAATGGGGGTGTGAAAGGAGGTCGAAGTATTTGGATTATTCCTAAAGCATTTCTATTGCAGTATTTCTAATGCGGGCAGATGCATTCGTGTTTTTACATGACATTGCAAAGATATCATCGGTTTGAAATCTGATTAGTTTACAAAAGAAAAGAGCGCAACACTTATTTTAGTCCTATATCCCGTGTGAATGAAACGGCGATGAAGGCAACGTGCCCACACGGACAAGGAGGAGATCGAAAACGCCAGAGCAGAGTACGCAAATGGAAAAGAAATAGGTGGAAACCTTCGATAAACTTGTTCGCAGCCTTTTCAGTTGCTCCTTGGAGGAAAAAAATATAGTGAATCTGGATTATTTTGCATCGCTTTTAAAACAACCTTGCCGTTTGCGTAACTCCGGTGACTGTTAACGAAAATACTTTCTCTGGAGCAGCGAAATAGGAACTTGCCTGTTCCCGTGCGAAGGCAGCACTGGCGCTACCCCACACCGCCGGCCCGCGCAGGCTGCGCTCACTCCCGCCCGCTGCGGCCGCAGCTGCTCCCTCCCCGTCCCGCAGCCCCAGCGAGTGAACCCGGCTCCCCGCCGCCTCGGGACGACCCGCCAGCTCCGACCGGGGGGGAGCTCGCGCTCCCTGGCCCGGTTATGAACTTACCGTTCCCTCCCGGAGGTGGTCTGCCCTGAGCAGCCCCGGTCCGTCGCGTCCGGCCCCGCGGCGGCGCTTATAAGCCGGCGCGGCCGGTGCGTGCGGCGGGGCTGGGTCGCACCTGGCCGCCGGGCTCCCGCCGCACAGCCCGGGCGGCAGCGACCGCCCCTTCCCGGGCGGGTGGGTCATTAATCACGGAGCTGTCGGGGAGCGGCATCGCCTCCCGCTCCCCCGGGGAAGCCCCTCCCAGGTCCGTGCGGGCCCCGCCGCGGGCCGGGGCCGGGGCCGGGGGAGCCCCCCGCGCCGCGCTGCCGCTCGCCCTGTACGCGCTGTTTTTCTTAGGATAAAGTAACGGGTTTGCTGGAGGAGAGTAACTTAATCGCTGGGCTGGGAGCTCGGGCGGTGCCTTGTTAAAAGCGAGTCCTTTCTCCCCGCTCCGTCGCCGCTTCTCTGGCTTGCGGAGGTTCTCGGGGGGGGGGTCCTCCGGGCGAGGGTCCGCCCCGCAGCAGCGGGGGGAGCGGGTGGTGGCTACCCGGGCCCCTCCCGTGGGGACCGACCCACGCGCGTGGGTCCAAACGCGGGGTGGAAACACGAGCGGGCTGAGGCGCGACGGGCGGGCAGAGGGGCGATGTGAAAGTGAACGGGGAGCGATTAAAAATTAGTAACGTTAATGAGGAGGGACAGGCAAAATAAACACCGGGGGTATAGAATTAGCCCAGAAAAACATTTTGAACGAAGCCCGATTGTGCGATAACAGAGACACAATAAATCAAGCCCCGGGCGCAGTATAAAAACAAAGTCTGAGCGTTTCGTTACCGGTTTTGCAGCCAAGAAAATTGAGGACTTAATCTTTAGCGATAATTGTGAGTCCCGGGAAGGGACGAATTAGGGGCGGGAGGGACGAGGCTGGTGAGGACCCGCCGTGGGACGGCTGTGCAGGGGGGGCCGGGCACCCGCCTTCAGCCCGTCCCGCCGGGCGGCTGCAGCCTCCGCCGCTGCCCGGTCCCAGTCCCGGCCCCAGCCCCGGCGTCAGCCCCGGCCCCGGCCCCGGCCCCGGCCCGGCAGCGCCCGGTGAGCGGCCGTGCAGCCGCTGGCCCTCGGGGGCGGCACGAAGCGGGCGAGCCGCCCCAGCAAACCGCTCCGGCCCGAGTATTTGACAGCCCGCGCTGAGGAGGACGAGCAGGAGCTGCCGCGGGCAGGAGCTCCAGCCCCTGCCCCAGCCCCTCCCGGCCCCGACCGCCCCGCCGAGGCGCCGCCAGCCCTCCTGCCCTCGGGCTGGTGTCCACAGCCCCGCGGGGCCGCCTCCGCCAAGATGAGAGGGCTGGATGGCAGGGGATGCGATCGGGCTCTTTTAAAGGAGATGAATTTCATTACCAAACCGAAACTGTGCCTCAACATTCATCTTTGCCTGGTGCTGGCAGCCTCGGTGGGGGTGTCCCTTCTTCCATTAGGAGTTGCTCTGACAACAGCTACTCCGTCAGGATTTACAAGGCCATGATTAGGGGCTTCACCTGCACCATGGACCGGCCTTCAGCCGCCTGGTGCCCAGAAGAACAAAGGCTGCGGCTCCCAGGAAGGCGGAGGAGGTGCCTCCAAGCAGCCCTGTGGAGCCGGCCTTGCACCCCGGCTGGCCTCGCATCCCGGCTGGCCTCGCATCCCGGCCCACGTTTCAGCCCGGAGGATTCCAGGCCTGTCTGCAGCTCAACTGAGCATTGTCAAACCCTTTCTGCAGCTAAAACCTCTTAGAAATTCACTCGACAGACACACCTCTCTCAGCCAGCCTCCAGGGCTCAAACAAGCAGTTCTTGAACACGTCCTTAAACTTGCACTGAAAACACCCTTGCTGATACTGTGGTGTGACATGGGAGAACGAACCCCGGGGAGCAGGAGACTTGCTGTCCAGCTCTGGTTCCCCTGGGGCTCCTCTTTCATTCTGTAATTGCCAGCCGTGCACTGACTGGGTCCAGCACAAAAGTCTGGGGCGCAGTTTTCCCACACCCCAAGGAGGTGTCCTAGGTCTGCCTGCCCAAGAAATGTCTACTCCAAAAGGGCTTTTAACTAGACTTTGGGACCCTCAGCAATGTTAATATGGGTCAGAGGATGTAACAGTAGGTGTCCTAACTGCCTGAGACTTCCCAGCCACCCTAAATTATCAGCTCATGAGCACTGTGCTCTTCTTCTCCTCTGCTCTAATGTAATTAATGACATAAAATATGTATTTTTTGACATTCCCATTGTACATACACTGAGTTCAGCCTCAGTGCAGGAAAGCCAGCAGTAGGAGTTGGAAGCGAAGTGGTGGAACTGCCGTTACTGTCTTTTGACAACTCCTAATCCAGCTTGCTGCAGAGTGCGGTTAGAGAGATTGCATAGTGAGATTTGTGAGTGGGGTTTGGAGAGAGCGCCCTGGCTGCTAACACAGTTACCAAAGAAGAGGTGCATTAGATATATTAAAAAAAAAACAAAGCCAATATATATAAAGGTAGAGATAGTTGTTCTTTGCCCCATCAAGACTTTCTCCCACCACAAGACGACTCCTCCATTGTAGCCACGAAAAGAGATCCAGTGATTATTTTCTTTTATCAACCCACTATTTAAGTCTAAAGCTGTAACAACCTGCTGCAGCTGTTTCTTCTTCTTCTTTCCCAGATAAATGTCTGAGAATGACTTTCCTGCCTTACCTTCCACAGTATAATTCAAATCTAAGAAACGCCAGGGTCACAGAAGAGGCAGATTCCCAGTGTGATTTAGGTAAGGAAAAGTTCTACCAGAGAGAGAGTGATGTTTTTCCAGGTACACTTTGCTCCCTTCATGTCACATTATTTTCTGGTTTTACAGCTACAATTCAGCATGAACATTCATGGTATTTCTTTCCAATTTGTTCATTTTCTCCCATTCCCATTTCCGTACAACGACTGAACACATACGTTTGCCTGCTGGCAAGGTGGAGCGTGGGTATTGGTTCTGCTGGCGGACTGGCACAAACATCGCTCATCCGACTGAAACAGTTACGGCACAAAGTCCCGCACGGGCCGTGTCTGCTCAGGGCCCACTCATTCCAGCTGTAGCTTGGGAGGAAGTCAAAGGTGAGACACAGCCACAGGAGAGTCAAAATATGTTGAAATTCAGAACTTCTGCTTCATGGGGACATCCCAGCATTCACAGTGGTAGTGCGTTCCAAACACAAACAAATATTTTGAAAATTTCCAATTAAATACCTTTTTCCCTTGCTTCAAATGCCATGTTGTTAGTGTGTTGTAGGACTACAGCATCTTCTGCAGTTACGTCAAATATGTTATATTACAGCGTAGCAAAATAATTTTTATTGTATTTTCTAACTTACTAAATGTAGAGCTGCTTCTTAATACTGGAATACTAAAACACATCAGTGCCTCTCCAGTATGCTCTAAGAAAGATTTTTAACATTAAAAAAGAAAATAGGATGAACATTTTTAATTTAATCTCTCCTTCCAAATTTGCTGATCAAAGTAGTTTACCTTCCAAAAATGTTGTCTTAATCAAAATGCCATTTTAAATTACAAAGTCTTTTGATGAACATTTTCATTACAACTCTAAAACAATAAAAAAGTTTAAAAGTTGCTCTCCTACCCCCCTTTAAAATTGTTCTTTCTCTAGTTTTTTCCATCCAGAGTCATATATCCAAATATTTAAAAATAAATGTGGGATTTTTTAAATCACAAACTTCTCAGAGGCAAGTTGCAAAAAGGAAGCCCAAGTGAGTTTACTATTCCATTCTCCCAGCTCCCACCAAGCAGCAGACATCCCCTTCTCTCAGTAATAATTACTTTTTAAATATATCTAAAATACATATCAGAAGGGCTCCATTCTAGTGTGTGTACATAAGTGTTAGAGCATAATATTAAGACTTAGTCTACATTATTTAAAAAGACTTAAGTCCTGCCATAATTCCATTTCACACCCACAGATATTTAAGGAAATACTTCAAAACTATTCCATCCTAGATCCCAAGAAAGGTGTCCAGTTTGGAAGGGTCTCTGTTAGCTCAGCCGCCCTCACTCTAGGAAAAGAGAAAGGAAAACCAGGGTGAAGGATGAGAACCCCAGGAGAGCTGGTGCACAGTTTTCCCTCGCTAGCAGCCACGTGAGAGGAGAGTGGGACCCAAGCAGGGTAAGGGCTGGCTTTGCTGGAGCGAAAGTGTGAATATTTATGCATCAAACGACAGCGTGACTGATTGCACTCCAGGGGAATCGCAGACTTACAATGCAGGGGTTTGGGGCAGGCCAAGGAATGGGACTGAACACACCTGTATGTGGGTGGGATGTAGCCAAGCTGTTACAGCGTACTGCAAGTAAGAGGGAGATTAGCTCCAGGGAGAGCGAGATCCATTTTGCTCTTTCACCAGTGGAAGACTTTGATAGGGGTTTGCTTTTGCTAGACGTGAGTTGCTTGGCTGTAGGGTTTCTGTGTGAAACCCCGTGGCCCGTGCTGTACGGGGAGGGAATAATTCAGTCAGGTCTTAAATATTTTATTTAATGTACAATAAATTAAAATCTTAAAGCCAGAAATGCTCAGAATGTATGATAAATAAGTCACACTCTAGATGGCTTACACGGCATAAACCACATGGAGAAATACTAAAAATCCATTAAACATTTTTAAGTGGGTGTGTGCAAGGCAGAGGGAAGTGTAAGGGTGGAACAGCTTCCTCCGATAACACCGTGCTAGGAAGATCGGGAGGTGACTTTAATGCACTGCGTTGAGTCAATAATCCAGCAGCTGCCACTTGAAACGTGCACCAAAAGTATTGACATTCTTCTCTGGGAACTGCCTAAAGAACAAGCAACTTTTTAAATGTAGGCTTTTCTGTCTTCCTCGACCTGACTGTCATTGATGACGACAGCTAAAACGTGCTTGGTTAATACTAATTTTGGTAATGGACTAGTAATGACAGCTACACATCAGAGCTTTATTTGTTGTTTTCTATTCTCTTACTCTGATGGCAAATCACTGACTAGCTTTAACAGAAGCATGAGGCACCTCAGCGTTACAATACCACTTATTTACTACCTTAGTTTTGGAAATCCGTTTCTTTTATAATGAAGATAAATATCTTGTTGTTCAAGGGGAGAATGCATGCAGGAGTTACATTTATTTGAATTATCTTTATCAAAGGGCAATAAAATATGAACAATAACAAAATACACAAAACATTGAACACAAAAAAGACAGATCCTGATTTCCTTTCTTATTTCAGAGAGGGTCTCAAGCATAAGCTGCTGAGCTGACATTCACACAGAGAAACTCCATTGGGAAAGGTTTTATTCCAGGGGCAGTTTACAGTCTGGGCTTTCCTTATCTGTATGTTTGGAATTTTCCTGTATCTGAAGCCTTGAGCATTCGTTTAATTACTCGAACTGGTGCAAAGCAGTCACACTCAAGTCCCAGTTACTTAAAGCAGAATTTGAAGTATATTTGAAGTGAATTTATATATGAATGTATATATGAGTATATAAAGTAAAATTAATGTGCAATACTCCCAATCCAAAAATTAATCAGCACAGATATCATTAATCTTCTTGTGCCTTCTTTCCTAACTATTCCACATTATTCACCAGAACTTGGAAAAATCCAAATGATGGAAATGATTTTTTAGATCTCGAATGATGGAAATGATTTTTTAGATCTCAAAAATCATGTGCTAAGAGCTCCTTTCTTTTTGAAGTAAGAGACTACAAGTGTGCCTCTGCATAATTGCTAAGAGTATCGTATATGGAAAGCAGCAGCTACTCGGGTATTCAGGTCACAAACTAGGTAAGACCCTGGTTAAAACCAACTCTTTCTCGAGGAAGTTTAAGAACTAGGCAACTGGTTTAGCCTGCCACGTGCTGAGGTTTTTACATGCTTTTAGTACAGAGCATTGCTTCTAAATAAATAAGCAGTCCCCTTGTTTTTCTGAATGCTATTCTGTCTGATTTTGAGACCACAAAGACACAGATAACATATCCAAAGAGATGCCAGGACCTTTCTTTGTAATCTTTGAGGGGAAAAAAAAAATCCAATAATGGCCAAATCTTCATATTCTGTTAACTTCTGGCTTTTAGAACTCAGCTTCCTTCTGCTATTACTTCAGATTCTTCTCCAACCTACATCAGAGAGATCAGAGAAGACAGATGAGATCTTCATGTCAGAACCACACCAAAGCCCTTATTGCTCCTGTCTTCATTAATGCATCCCAGGATCACACAACATTTCTACAAAATTTATAAGCAGTGTTATCAGAAGCTGCAGATGAAAAAAAAAAAAAGCCTTTACCTATTGTGAGGATATCAACTCGTGCAGTGGAAGCCCTGTATTTTTTTCCCAATGCCAAACCTGAGGGCAGACTAATCTGACAATCTGGGGTATTATACATACCCTTATATTAAAACAGACCAGCTTTTTCCCCCACACAAAAATGGTGCCAGTTAACAATTCTGGCCACATAAATTTGTATCAAATACTGATAATTGTCAAGTTCCGGAAGAAACAAAATCTTAGTAATAATCAAAGCAATTTCTCATATAAATGAAATCAGATAAGACTCAGCCTTTTATTCCAAAACATTTTTCTATGAACTACGTGATTATACGCAGCTTTACTGGATGCATAATTAGTGATTACTGTGACAGTCTAATATATTAAACTCTCCAAGAAAGGAAGGTCTTATTGCTCCAAATCTCTTTTTGACTTAAAGTATTAGTCTATTACATGGATCATTTCACAGCTGGCTCTGATTTATCTTGGTTTGGATGCAGCAATTAATTCTGCCCAGAATTAAGAGAACAAAAAGATGTAGTCAGTCATTTCTTAGTCTCTGGTTACAGTGTTATTTGATTGAAGAGGTAGGGTTCAAATACGTATTTTTTTAGCAGTGAACTCCTAGAATCCTTCAAGGCCACGTGACAACATAAAACCTCACTGGTGGTTTTTTTTTCCTAGCAAAGTAAAATCTAGTTGTTACAGTCACAATATATAACATTTATGATTTAGTGACTGCAAATAAGCAGGTTCACGTATTAATTGATTTCCCTCAGAGCTCTGTTAGTCAGGATAGCTACTTTGCACAATATACCGAGATAAAAAATCAGAAGAAAAACAAGGATGGCCCTTCCAGATCCCCTTATTTTTATCAGTTATGCTCTGAATTATAATCACATACTTTCCCATAATAACAGATCACGTGTCTGAATCCTCATCCTGAAAAATCAATGGGCACACCTTGAACACTGAATGTTTTTTTTTGGCTATTTTTTTCCCTTTCTGCCCCAAGCTCTGAACTTTTGGATGGTGTGGCTTTTATAGCTGTATCACAGGCAGCTCTATTCACTGCTTTATACCTGCATATATAAAGAAATAATATAGCATTAAATTAACTTACACCTTGCAGTATTTTTAATGTGAAATTTAAAAAAATAGGAATTTTTAATTGGTTACCAATCTAAAGTTCAAATGTGAACTTTAGATCAGTAACTGAAACACTGTGTGTACACAGTGATTACAAAACTTATGTATCTATACATATATTCTGATTATGGTCAGAACAGTACCAAGGGGAGCTGTTCAGGTGCTTGTGCCTTATTTTTTTCCCTTTTGGTACTTCTAACACACCAAAAAGCTACAATGGTACTGCAGATTGCTCTGAAAGCATCAGAATCTTTACTGGCAAGGTCTGGTCTCACACCTCCTAGGTCCTAGGAACAGTTTTTGGTGGGGAGAAATACTACCAACAGTAGATGATGATGGAGTTAGGAACCACTAAGGCAAATCTGACATATCCAAGTCTTTGCAACCAGATGGGATGCACCCCAGGGTGCTGAAAGTGAATTTGAGGAGGTATAGCTGTTATTAAATAACTAGTGGCAGTAATGCTGTCCTCCAAAATGTAGCATTTCATCTTGCTAGATGAGGGCAAAATCATTGTATTTTTTTTCCCCTCAAGTTTGTTAAAGCAGCTGCTTTCAACTTTTCAGATACAGGAGTATGCCTACAGAACATGTAGTAGGATACAGGAAGGCAAATAGTGAAACAGTGTTTATATCACTGCAGTAAATTAGTTTATTGGAACTGACTTCAACTGAATAGCTTCCAGAATTACACAGGAATTACAGAATTTATTTATATATCCCTATTCAAGTAGCAGTCTTTATTTTAACATCAAATTACTTTTTAAACCTCCCATGCAGATTTCTGTTTTAAAAACCTGAAAACACAGAATTATTTCTTTACTTTGTTAATTTGATTCATGCTTTGTGTATGTAATAGTGATTTTTGTAATTTTGTAAATTAGTTACACAATAAAAAATGTGCAATGCTAACACAGCAGACTAGAAACGTTAGGAAGTTTTGAGTTTTTATCTTAACAGTAGCTGTAAAAGTATTGACAACAAAGGATAGGAAAAAAGTAAACACTGCATACTGGATGTCAGTTTCATTTATCTAGTAACGATTATAATGAACATGTAAC
Organism: Nyctibius grandis; assembly: GCF_013368605.1. Classification (NCBI taxonomy): domain Eukaryota; kingdom Metazoa; phylum Chordata; class Aves; order Nyctibiiformes; family Nyctibiidae; genus Nyctibius; species Nyctibius grandis. Next base: position 74,573,974 of record NC_090660.1, read on the forward strand.
ACCTGAAAAATAGATATGCAAAGCTTTGACTTTGCTTTTTGTTTATGTTACCATCCTAAAGTAGCAGGTCATTCCTGATACAATTTTGATGCAGCCATTTAGAAGATGCAACTCACTCTAAAGTCACTGATTAGCCCTCTCTATATATGCATTCTGTTTAAAACGTTATTGACCTACGGTTGGACTTGGTGATCTTAAGGGTTTTTTCCAACCTAAGCGATTCTAAATATTCATGTATTTTATGTAGAAGGTTTCAAACAGTCTGGGTTTCTATGTTCATGAAAGTGTATTACAGCCTGCAGACCCAGATTATTTGACCTATAACCGGCCAACAAGTTGCACGTGCTATTTGGTCTTCTAAAGGTCTGGGAAACAGCACGTACCTCCTGGAAGAGGCAGCAGACTAATGCAAGCAAATGTGTTCCTGCCAGCTTGCCAATCAGCAGGCATATACCTCCCCACAAGAATGTGTCTATATGATATCTGGTCATCCAGACATGGAGGAGTACATGTGGCCCAGCTGGCAATCTGCTCATCAGGAGATGTGCACTCTCTCTCAGCGATTTGAAAAAGTGTTTATTCTTTTCAAGGGCACGGGGGTCTATCAGTGCATGTGCTCCGTTACTGTATTTTAGAACCTTCCTCTCTCCCAGTTTTGGGCACAGCCAGCAGCACAGAGAACGGGAGTGGGGAAGCATGGACACAGGAAAGAAAGGATAATTTCCAAATCTGTAGTCTCCAGGTAAACAGCAGAATTCATGGCCAAAAAGGGATGCCTTTTGTCACTGCCTTTGTGACGCTGAATGATGAGGCAGTGTTAAGTACTACAGATTCGGCATAAATTAAAACTACTCTTTTTAATTCCCACTACTGAAATTTAGGTTTAGAGAGAAGATACTGCTGTTTGTACATAATCTTGCATGTTTGTAGTGAGAGTTATATTTTTCCTTCTAAACAGATAATGAATTATCATGGGCAGAATCATTCAGCACCACATTCAGCTGAATTAATTCAGCAAGACTGTAACCATGGATAGAGAAAATACCATGAAGATACACAATACTGTAATGTTAAAATAGTCCTACAAATGCACTCACATTCACCTTTGCAAGTAGTGCATTTCTTCCAGAAAAAAGAGAACCAATCACTAAACTGGTGAATTGCCCACTGAAACCTTACATGGGCCACAGTAGCCACAAACTGTTTATACCCCCTCTCCATTCAAATAGCTCTGCTTCAGCAACACCATTTAGTTTCAGAACTTCATCTCTTCATCCTTACACTTTATCTAGCATTACCGCTACTCCTCTCATATCCCATATCGTGGCCGAATAATTCAACGGCAAGTAAATTCCTTACATTTCTCTTCCACAGCCTTCATCACTAACTGCTGATTGATACCTTCTAGACGTCACTGAGGAGATGTTTGCATTTTTCCTTCAACACCACCACCAAGGAAAGGCAGTGAGACACACTATAGCTGCTGGAAAAGGCACTCCAGCTCTGTTCAAAACATGCTCTCAGCTCTGCCAAAGTGCTCCAGCTGATATCTCCAAATATTTAATGCACCTAATTCTGAATCCAGTTGGAGTGCTTGTAGACTGTTCAGTAGCTAAAACCAGCTCTAGGGTGCACAGCTAAAACTACACTGGTTTGTATCTTAACTTTGTATTTCTTCTTCTTCTGAAGTCAAGGTTGAATATTTTTTATTTTTGAATTTTCAGAAGTTTGCTGAAATTGATATTCAGTAAGATAACAAGATCTAAGTTACCTGGAGGTAACGTATTCCCCCACTGCCCTCTCAAATAAGAGAACTATAATCTGTAATACAAAATAAACATGATTGTAAAAGTTATGTTTTGGGTATACAATCATTATAATCTTAGTACCAGCCCTCCTCAAAAAATCTGTCATATAATGGGCCTTAATAATTCTATTTATTATAATGCCAGTTAGATTCATATAAACAAAAGCCCAGTATACATGCAGAACATGTACATTCTTACCTGTTGTCAAATATACATTACTCTAAATAGATTTCAGACCCTGCAAATCACCTCAAGGCATTTATAAACATTTAACTAAACAAATAAATAAATAAAATGTTGCTAAGAGCACCTGGCAAAGAGCTAAGAAGAGCGAGAACTAACATTGCTCACTGCAAGTTCCTTCCCTGGGAACTAGAACTATACAGGATGTGCAGGGTGGCTAGGAGAGCGGCTTTCAATTAGCTGGCACAATCCAGTGTACTTATTATATGCTGACTATATCATTTAAAGACATTACTATATTGCCAGTTACAGAACATACACCGGAGAGACAAAAGTGACTTTCCCACCAAATCCTGAATTGCAAACCTACTACGGTATTTAATTCCATGAGTACGGAAATGTGGGCAGAAACTGCTGGTTATAATTTAAGTTTACAACATCAACATTTCAACAACTTCTCTACTCAGGGAAAATTAATAATAGTGTATCCCATTGGAAGGTATTAGGTAACTTTAAAATAGTTAAGTGATTTGTTTTCTTTTAATCACTTCCTGCCAATATCCATAATTCTCTCTAAATGTTCAAAACTAACTTAAAATCCAATATAAAACTGCTATTGTTTTTATATCATCAAAAAAGAAAGATTAATGACATATTTCAGTAATCTAGTAATAACTGGCTTTTTTCATTGTTCAAGCTGTATGTAATCCTCAGTGGGTCTTAGATGTAGGTTAAAAAGGTATTTAATGCCTGTTTTTCAGTTGCCAAGGTCAAACATCACCTAGCATATATAGGGGAAGAGGAAACATCTGTTGGAGTAATTTATTTGACTAACACAGAGAGCAGGATTAAAATTCACTAATTTCTTTGGTCTGATACTGAATTTCAATTAAACAATACAAGGTATTTTTCAGTTTGACAAAATTTCTTTACGTGAGGGAATACTGTGATTTGTTGTTATTTCATATCTGCGTATACTCTGAGAATGAATATTTCTGTATTTTGATTTTTTTTCCCCAAAAAAACCTTCTAAAGAATTCAAAAACCTTTAGCTAATTCCCAAGACTCTCTGGTTTCCATGGAATTCCACTAATAACAAGATCAGTGGTTACACATGAAAGTGTAATGTACAGCAACCTTCAGCCTCCAAGATAAAAGACCTGCTTACAAGTTATTTTAAAATATTAAATGCATGTCATCTGATTGTAGTTTATTCTAACCTTTATGTGAATCAGAGTAAAATCTTCTAGACTAATAGTAAAAAAAAATTTAAAAAAATTCACTCAAATAAATTGTTTAATTTGCAAATGTAGGTTAATACAAATATAGACATTTTATTCCAATCAAGTACAGAAGACGCAATTTTTGCCTCTCTAGGGTCAAAAGGGATTTCAACAGGGCCAGGATTGTACACCAACTTCTTAATAATGGGAAAATTTTCGTCAAGCAAAGCAGCTCAACAATTGGACACCTTTTTAACACAGGAGAGTAGAATCAGAATGCTTTGTTTCAAAGGAGATAGCGGAAGTCTTACACCAAAGAAAATAACTTTCTGGGAGGTGCTGTACATGCATGTTCCATCCTTCATTAGAACTAAGGGGAATGGTAAATGAAAAGTGTAGTTTTGTTCAGCCTGGTCCAAAAGACAGAATGCTAATAAAGATGAAATGCAAGCTGACACAACACTGAGCATGTGGATAAACTCATTTTACAATGGAATTAAAAGGAAAAAAAAGCATGTTTGCATGGCATAAGTATTAGGCTGTAACCCTCTAAATTTCACAAGCCTGGGCTATGCACTGGAAAATAATAATGTAGTAGTACTATTTTGTGGTAACTAGTGCATTGTTCCTGTAGTTCTTGTTTTTAAACTTCTCCATTGCTATGTGCCTTCTGCAGCAGGAAAAATAATCAAGAATGGGCATATATATGACAAGGTCAGTTTCTTTTTAGGCTGGAATATATCCATTGTCATATGAAGAACAAAAATGATACTTTGGAAGAGAGCAGGTCTGCGCTTTGTAATTCTTCTTCCCTTCTCAAGGGAAAGGGAGCTATTTTTAATCAGAACAAATAATCAGTAGGAACAAAACCGATGGAATGGAAAGTGGTAAGTTGTCAAGAATAAAATAGCATTAAATGTTGCTCAGTTAAATTTTCAAACATACTCATAAATTCTGATTTGAATGTAAAATAAAACACTACACTTAGTAACTTAGTTACAAAAGAATACCTGTGTCAGTTGAAATTATTTATTTATTTGATCTACAGCATTGCACGAATGATGATTTTTTTGTTGGCAAGTACAGCTGATAAATAATAAAAGTTAGGTTAGAAGTAGTATTAAAAGTCTGGAAGGAGTGATATTAGGTCCTAAATACTGAAATAAACTATTACTACAGACAAAACTGGAAAAACTATAGGTCCCAAACTGCACATCCTTATCAGCAGATTTTATTTCCACACAGTTGCATTAGAGTTCACAAGGCTGCTTATCACAGAATCACAGAATCACAGAATGTTAGGGATTGGAAGGGACCTCGAAAGATCATCTAGTCCAATCCCCCTGCCGGAGCAGGATTACCTAGATCATGCCACACAGGAACGTGTCCAGGCGGGTTTTGAATGTCTCCAGAGAAGGAGACTCCACAACCTCTCTGGGCAGCCTGTTCCAGTGTTCGGTCACCCTCACCATAAAGAAGTTTTTCCTCATATTTATGTGGAACCTCCTGTGTTCCAGCTTGCACCCATTGCCCCTTGTCCTGTCAAAGGATGTCACTGAGAAGAGCCTGGCTCCATCCTCATGACACTTGCCCTTTACATATGTATAAACATTAATGAGGTCACCCCTCAGTCTCCTCTTCTCTAAGCTAAAGAGACCCAGCTCCCTCAGCCTCTCCTCATAAGGGAGATGTTCCACTCCCTTAATCATCTTCGTGGCTCTGCACTGGACTCTCTCTAGCAGTTCCCTGTCCTTCTTGAACTGAGGGGCCCAGAACTGGACACAATATTCCAGATGCGGCCTCACCAGGGCAGAGTAGAGGGGGAGGAGAACCTCTCTCCACCTGCTGACCACACCCCTTCTAATACACCCCAGGATGCCATTGGCCTTCTTGGCCACAAGGGCACACTGCTGGCTCATGGTCATCCTGCTGTCCACTAGGTCCCCCAGGTCCCTTTCCCCTACGCTGGTCTCCAACAGGTCTGTCCCCAACTTGTACTCATACCTGGGGTTGTTCTTGCCCAGATGCAGGACTCTACACTTGCCCTTGTTATATTTCATTAAGTTTCTCCCCGCCCAACTCTCCAGCCTGTCTAGGTCTCTCTGAATGGCTGCGCAGCCTTCCGGTGTGTCAGCCACTCCTCCCAGTTTTGTGTCATCAGCGAACTTGCTGACAGTGCACTCTATTCCCTCATCCAAGTCATTAATGAATATATTGAATAGAACTGGTCCCAGTACCGACCCTTGAGGGACTCCGCTAGACACAGGCCTCCAACTGGACTCTGTCCCATTGACCACCACTCTCTGGCTTCTTTCCTTCAGCCAGTTCACAATCCACCTCACTACCCGATCATCCAGACCACACTTCCTCAGTTTAGCTGCGAGGATGCTGTGGGAGACTGTGTCAAACGCTTTACTGAAATCGAGATAGACCACATCCACAGCTTTACCATCATCTATCCACCGGGTTATGTCCTCATAAAAGGCTATCAAGTTGGTTAAGCATGACTTCCCCTTGGTGAAGCCATGTTGAGTGCCCCTAATGATCCCCCTATCCTTGATGTGCCTAGAGACAGCACCAAGGACAAGTTGTTCCATCACCTTTCCGGGGACGGAGGTGAGGCTGACCGGTCTATAGTTCCCCGGGTCCTCCTTCTTGCCCTTTTTGAAGACTGGAGTGACATTCGCTTTCCTCCAGTCCTCAGGCACCTCTCCCGTTGCCCACGACTTAGCAAAGATGATGGAGAGTGGCCTAGCAATGACTTCCGCCAGCTCCCTCAGTACCCGCGGGTGCATCCCATCAGGGCCCATGGATTTATGGACGTCCAGATTGCTTAATTGGTCCCTGACCCAGCCCTCATCTACCAAGACAGATTCCTCCTCTATCCTGACTTCTTCTGGGGCCTCAGGGGTCCGGGGCTCCTCAGGACAGCCTCCAGCAGTATAGACAGAGGCAAAGAGGGCATTCAGTAACTCCGCCTTCTTTTTATCCTCTGTCTCCTTATGTGAGTAAGGAATACATATGCTAAACTTTGAATTGTTTAAATTCATCTAATGTCTAAACGTCTGTAGAGCACACACATCAGATTTTCTTTCTTGATTATCTTGATGGTCTTGAGCTGTTGCTACAGGAAAATGCTCATCAACTGTATAATGCACTGGAACATGTCTATTAGCAGTAAGCTATAATGACGAAAAGTGATAGTTTCTCCTTCTGCATATTACTGCATGCACAGGATCAACCTTCACCAGTGTTGTTGGCAGTAACCGTACTTCCAAGAATTAACTTCCATATTATTTTACCTTTGTGGAAGATTACAATCAAATGTGTATGACAGAAACTAGGAACACTGGAAGTAAAGTTATTACTATTAGCTAGTCTACTGATTTATAACCAGAAACTGAAATCTATTATCCTGTCTTCCAAAGAAATAAAGACAATAAATATAACATGGTTAAAAAAACCTGAAACTGATTTCAGATGAAATTCTACCTCATGTACTTGTTTTCCAACTGATTCAGTAAACTAAGAGGAAGATGTCTGAGGAACATACCTGAGCTTTTACCTGACTTATTTTTTTCCAGGATTCTTGGCAGAGGTTTTCTTTTAACTTTGTGCATCTCAGACAAATCTAAAAAATTTGTTTTTTCTTTCACAGAGTCATTGTAGTGAAAGGGAAGAGTATAATAAGGTGTTTCAAAGTCAGCTGCAGAAAACAAAGAAAAAAGGATTAATTCAATATCCCAAGAACCATATCTATTTTAATATCCAGTACGACTGATCACAGGTTCAAATATATCTTGTGTAATAAGCTGTAGGATAAAATTCTATCTAATTTGATAATTGAGAATGGAAAACTTTGTATGAAATTATGGAAAGTGCTGCAAACACTGATGAAGATGAATATTAAAGCAGGTATTTCCATTCAGGTAGAGTTATTTGAAAGGGAGTAAATTCCATTACATAGCACCTCCTTATATCAGTAGTTATTCAGAAGACAGAATATTACTTTCAGAACCATTGCCATTCACATATGGCTTCCAAACACTGAGCAGACTGCAACTTTCTTGGGCCTGAGGCTGACAGGCTGAGTGCTTTTCACTTCATGTCTTCAAAAATAACTGATCCTCATGAGATTTCATGAATTAATAATTTGAGATAGCATGGCTATAAAGAACATGCTCTCTCCCCCAAGTTACATATCACAGTTTGTCTTCTGAAAGCAACAGTGTAACTGCCACCAATTTTATTTTATAAATATGGTCATTCAAACCATTTTGAGTAATTTGAAGTCTAACGGCTGTTTCCAGATACTGCAAAACGGGAAGACATGATGTTAAGTAATTTATATTTTAATCTGCAGTCAACTCTATAGCAACAACAACCCCTACCCCACCATTTTTTAAAAGTTTATTTCAGGTTTTGCTTGAGTTTCAAAACTAATTTGTTTTCCCGCTTCAAGAACACGTTGCTGTTTCTTTTAGGTTTAAGGCTTTTTTTCCTCCAAGACTTTTTTTTTTCCTTTCCAAATTTAAAACTTTTACTTCTGCTAGACATGTATCTTGTGAAGGCCTTTAAAAGGACTGGAAATTTTCACAGATCAAATACGTATCAACAAATAGATTTTAAAAGTCTGATGTATTTCATGCATATTTATTCTAGAATGCCCAACATTTTTTTTTTTTTAATATGGAAAATAATCAAGAGTATTTACAAACATTCAAAATGTACTAGCTACTCCTTTCCATAATTCTGGGAGATTGGGATGGGAGGAAAAAAACACCACATGAATTAGTGCTAAAATTAAATTTTCTGATGGAAAAGTTCAATTTCTACTCCTGTGTTTTTGTCTCACCACCAGTACAAGTCTCATTCTTAGTATATTTACTGTTAGCTGCCATTTTATTGTTTCTATAATATCGCAAATAAGCATGAAGTAATTGATTAGTTTGCTTACAAAAATGTGGATAGTCTGCACGTTCATTTGTCATTCTTTCTTTGCTTTTTTTCCTAGCAGCTTTGGAGGCTTTCCAGTTCACTAGGAACTGTCTTTCCATTTCTTTAATTTCTTTCCCATCAAGGCATTCTGTCAAAGAGAAGAGAACATTTTCTGTGAAACCTGAAGTTAACTAAAAGGCTGTACAAAGCTGCATGTAATGTGTACCGGTTCTATATTTGCTCTCTTCGAATCTTTTTTGCTCTTTTTAGTCTTTTGGTAAAACAAATACCCAATACAGCTTGATATTCATATTCAAGCTGCAAGAGTGAGTGAACACATCTTAATTACAAAAGAAAGCATCTATTATTTTTATAACTTTCAAGGGAAATATATATATTTCACATTCAGCTAACGTGCAACACCTTATAGAAAGTTCTGAAGAAAAGCTATGCTCTTACACAAGGTGTATATATATGTAGAAATTCAGGTTAAGAGAGAGAAACTGCATATCTTAGCAAGCAAGGAATCCTACTGATCATGAAGACAGACAGATTTGGCTCTTCAATGTTAAATTTATTCACTTAGGTGCCATAAAGCTAATGCTCTGTGTTCCTTGGTTGCATCTGTATCTTTGAGTCAGACCAAATGAAATATCTCATTTGGCCAGAAATTTAGGTTGCGTTAGAACTGTCCTAAGGCATTGTTATTTTCATTGTACAGATAGGCTGCTTGTTTTTCTTAATGGCCAATATTTTGTACTCTCAGAAAAAAGAAAAACAAGTTCTGTAACTACAACTTTTGAGAAAATTGCCACCTTTATCCAAAAAAGTAAAAAATGAGCAGATATTTTTTACTTGTTTCTACAGTATGTATACTTACATATAGAAGACTAAGTTGCTTCCTTTTATGCTAAAATTATCTCAAAATAATAATGTAAAATGCATCACAGTAAGGTTAAGATTAACAAATACATTCATAAGATAAGTGTAAACTGCTTTTAAGTTTAAGGACAAACATTATATAACAAATTAAAACACGGTAAGGTATGACCTGTACAACTGTAACTGTACAACTAAAACACCTAAGCAACTACTACAGGCTGATAGGAGAGTAGACTAAACTTATCTTTGAAAATCAGTTTCACAACATCTGGAATATGAACACAAAAAAGTCTTACTGTCTTATAACAATCTCACCAATCATCTATTATAAAACAAATGATTACTACTACTAATAGCAAAAGCTAAGCAACACAGTTTGTGCAAGTGATTACGTCGAGTAGTTTTAGCTACATTACCTGTACATAAATTAAAAATTTATCCTTTGACATAAATATCTATGGTAGCAATTTACATATATAGTGCAATTCAAGAACAATTAATAGATCAGTTATTTTCCAAAACATTGAGAGTTATGGGTGGGTTTTGGGGCTGGCTATTGGTTTTATTTTTTACCTAGAGTTTGTGACTGTACTACAATCCTGTCCCTGTACTTGGGTTTGTGACAGATGGGGTTTCCTGTAAGATCCATTCTGCGTAGCTTTGTCCATTTGTTTAATACAACCTCCAAATCCTGGAATTGATACAATAATAGAACATTGTGATTATTTTTCCCCCTCCAGAATAAAATTCAATAGTAATGCAATTTGTTCAGCCAGGCCCAAATCCTGCACACGGAAATAACTTCAATGAGACTATTCATGTATTAATATGCACATTAAGAATGTGCATTTTCAAATAGAGTGGTGTGTAGCATTCCCATAATATATCATAATTGCACAGAAGAAATGGTGATGCGGTTGGAAAACTCCACATTTTTGAGGATACAGTTATGCCAGCTGTGGAAAATTACCACTACAAGCCCACTTATAAGCACCTAAAGCTGAGGAATTACCAGCGAAAAAATTTGCATGTTATGTAATATCTGTTAATGCATCCCCATGGTCTCACAGAGCCCTTAGAGTATCAGTGTCTGATTAGATTTTGAAAAATTTGTGGAAAAATAAATACTTTATAGAGAAAGAACAGACTAAAAAAAATCTAAAACTCGTGCAAACCACAGTAGACTGCCTCTCTCTTTATATATATGTAAAACTGTATTTTACAGGAGAAACAGTAATCCCCCCCTACATAACTGTGGGTGGTCAGTTACAATATTGGCCCAAATAGTGAAATTTTTGAAATATACCTTTCTCCATCTGGGTTTCTGTCTGGTTACCCAAGGGCAGTATGACCTAGATAAAACAACTTCTGTCTTTTAAATACAATAAATTCAAGTTAAAAGGATGCAAAGCTTAGCAGATTGGTCCTTTCTACTCAGATACTCTACTTTCTGAAATACTTTCTTTTCAAAATTTCACTTCACTGTCATTCTTGATAGGCTTCCTTATATGTGTGAAAAGCTTAAGCAGGGATTAAAAAAAAATCTGTATGGATACAAGAGGAGAGAGAATTTATGTTCTACAGTTGTAATAATTTGGAAAAAATCTACTAATCATGATGTGACAGATTGCAAACTGCGAAGTCTGTAGAATTCTGTAGCTTGATGCCAATAATGAAGTATCTAGCGATGTAGATATCTCTTAGCTCCTTCAGATTTAGAAAATCACCTGGGTAACGCAAACAGGGAGAATTCTGGTTTTGCAGGCTCTACTGCCTTGGTAGAAAATCCTCCTGGGAATAATCTATGGGTTATATAATACATGTTCAGAAAAAAATCACATGGAAGAGGAAGTGGCAGCACAGCCTCACAGCTCCAAACTATATAATTTTTCGTCTATCAGTGATGACGGGTGATATCATCTATCATCTATTGTTATCCAGTGTTTATAACGCGTTTTTAGAAAAATAGAGAGAAAAAGTCTGGTTCTGTGAGGAGCAAGACTGATAAAACAGTGCAAGAAACTCTGAGGACCAGTCCACATGAAGGAATGTTGATAAATCTCATAATGTTACAAGCTTTATCAGCATGTACCAGAATACAATATGATATGTTTAGGTGCTAATACTTAATCACAAACACAACAATTAGGAGGAAAAGTATTTTAGGCTAGGCTTATTGAAAAAGAAATAGCATTTAGCAAGTGTATTTATTTATTCTTACCTGAGCATTCAGGCATTGTCATTGAAATCTGTAATGTGTTCTAGATATCACTACAAAGGATTTTTTCAAGTAATAATTTTGCAACACAAAATTGTCTATTACTGAAATACAATGTATACAGTTTAACTTTGATGAATGTCTACAAAGAGTCCTGTAGATTTTTGTTAGCTGTTACTTACTTGATAAATGACCCAGAACATGCTTACTCCAGTGTATGTTTATCTAAGAGCACACTAATCCTGTGCTGAAATATGATTACCCTTTCGATACGCTCTAGTTGTTCATTGCCTTCCTGTCTCTAATAAAGTGCTTTCACTTCCCAGCCTTTCAATAAGCTGTACTAAAGGGACCAGACACTCTTCTGGGCAGTCTCCGTTTGATAAATGATCATGTCATGCTATCACTTTGAGGTCTGCTACAAAATACTGACGAGCAAATTATATTCCATCAGGGAGGGGGAAAGGAGGAAGGGCAAGTGCCTTAGTAGGCAGCTGTAGTGCTGGCAATAACGTTTTTGCCAATTAACGATGGACATTTAAGAATTGGTATTTGACCAGTACACTCCAGTTTTTATCGGAAACATCTAGCCCAACTGCCCTAACTACTTCTACAGACAGCAATTTGTCACCATTTTGACTACCTGTCATAATCTGTCTGAGAAAATCTATAATCTTTCTCTTGTTCCTGACTCAATTCTGAAGCGAATTAATTCATCTTTTGTGATATCCTCTTGTCATAATCAATACTGGGCAGAGGCTGAATAAATCAAAGACTTTGGAAATACAGATTTTTAGAGCTATTTATAGCTATATTTTCTCTATCTATCCAAATACTCACACAAGTCATAATCTTCCCAAAATTAATGTAATAAATGAATAAATAATATACTGGCTTTTTGTAAACAGGAATAGTTGTGGGGTTTTTTTAAATAAGAACAGTGTTTTTAAAAAATTCCTTTAGTATTCCAACCCAAATACACTGCAGCCTGGAAGTCCCTGTGAACCTGACTAAAGTAAACCAGAAGCTCGATAGCATGAATAAATGAAGTAGCAAGCAATAGAAAACAAAGAAAAGCCAATTCTATTAAAATCAATTATATTCTTGATAACTGACCTAAGACATGCTTTTTACATGTGGCAGCTAGTCATAGTAAGTTATTTTGCATGAACTGAGAAAAATTACTTAACTTTGTTCTGTCTCCTGTTCAGACTGCATTGTGTAAACTTCAGTCATGTGAAACAAGGTCATATGCCTTGATGTCTGTTAGTTATGCTAACAATGCCCTGAATTAGCCAGAACCTTAAGTGCTTGAATTTACTAGCCCTAATTTTCAACTACGCTAAAATCAACGTCGCATTGTTGAAAAGCGAAGGAGTATGGGTTTTCATAATAATGTGAAAAAAATGAGATAAATGTTTAGATATAAAGTAATTATACTAATTACACAAAAGTAAGAAAAGTCTACATGGGAAGACTTTGTTTCATGCATTTCTTATGCCTTTCACATTTCCCTCTTTTGCAAAGATTCCATATTATTCCTGCTGCCATCCACCTCTGCTACACAGATCACTGCTCAGACATGGATGGCTCCTCTACAGCTTCTCTTCCCACAGGCTGAAGCAGAGCTGGGTACAGAGCTCTCTGACACTTCTCTGTCATGCAGCACCACCACAGTCTCTGATCAATGCCAGACATTCCTGGGGATGTTCTTGATGGCAGTGACAGGGAAGGAAGAATGGGAAAACAGGGGACATAGAGCTTTTGGTATGAAAAAGAGGTATACATCAGAGTTTTGAAAACAGAGGGGCAAGAGGGAGAAGAATGGAGGCAGCTTGTGTGGGAATGAAAGAGCCTTTGCTGTGTGTAACAAGTTCAGCCAGCAGAATCAATTAAGTATATGTAGTACAATTGTATACCCCCTAAAATCCTTTCAGCTGTCACAGTTGTAGAATAATGTAAGCCATGGATCACAAAATTCAGGGTTGCAAAAAAAATGAAACATACTCAAAACTTCTCTTAGCTATTCTTTTTTAAACAGTTAGCGGATGTATAAGATTGTTCTCCTGCTAGATGTTCACTGTAAGTGAGCTAAAACTGATTTTTTTTTTTATACTTTGCATGCCCTACTGCTTTTTAAACAGTTTGCGTTTTTTTTTTTTAATTTAAATAAGAATTTATGTTAGTGACAAGTAGAGCCTACTAAAATGTAATCTCTAAAACACAGTAGTTGTAGCTGGAAAGTTGGATATCCACCTGCATCACATTATATGTTAGACACATACAATATTGTCATTAATTTTACAGGTCTGCAAAGATATGAATAGAAATACCCTATCTGCTCCATATTTTCAAAACTGGGAGATTGTTTAGAAAACACACATGACAGTCACTTTTGAAATTTAGCAGAGCTTGATCCAAGTATGACTGATAGCAGCAGCAAACTCAAATGCTAATCACATAATTCTTCAAAAGCTGTGACTGTGTAACATGGAAATCTAAATGTCTAAGTGATTTGGGTAAATATTAACTCTGGTCTTCCTGATGATGAAATAATGACATATAATAATGATTAAATAATATATACACAGTTACTGAATAATGCAGCCTTTTTGTCCTCTCCTTATTCTGTTTCAGAAGATACTGTTTTTTCCTCTGAGACACTGCAAACGCTGCCTCTGAACTGGCATCCTCATTCTTAATTGGTTCTTTGGCTAAGAGAATCTTAAGATCATCACGACTGAAGACTTTTGTATTTATAAGAAAGAAAAAAAGACAATTAAAAAAGTCACTGTAGTATGTTTTGTTTAGAAAAGGAATCCTTTTCAAAAGGGAAGCTTTGGAGAGACTACCTATTTAAAAAATCTTACTGTTATTTTGATGTAGCCAACACATTCAGTATGTTTTAATTACCCAGCAAAACCTACATCAATTGTATTTATTTCGATATGAATTCAATCGCAACTGCCAGCCAGAAACACAGCTTAAAATACAATACATTAATAATCCTCTAGTAAAAAAGAAATGCATCATTCAACATTTTTTAATATTAAATTGTAAAAAAACTAAGTCCAAATAAAGTATATTGACCTAGATAATTGACAGATTATGCACACAAAATACTGGAATCTCCTCATTAATAAACAGAACTGCCAAATTTAATGTAAAAGATATTAAGTGTTCTAAGAAGTAAAAAGAATAGCCATTTTAATAATTACTAACCAATGAAAGTTAACTTTTCTAAGGAAATAGAATGTATATGTAAATGAGTAATGGAAGAGTTTATTTTAATCAAAGCTTTGTCTTGGTGATTTGGGTTATGATTTAAGCCAATTCATTTTAGTATTTATTAATAAAAATATAAATTTCAAAAAAGCAGAACACTAATGCCTATGGTTTATATTAAATGGAAACAGTGTTTATTAAGTCGTTTATAAAGTTTGTTCCATGCCTCCACCATGCAATGATGGTGCCAGCATACTGTTCAACATAAATTTGATATTCAGTTAACAGCATAACACTAAAATTATTTTTTTAACTGCTCTATGTCAAGAAGTAGAAGATACCATATAATGAGAAGGGACAAGACCAATACACCTGTTCCTTTTTGAGATGATAAGCTGGAAATTGTAAGTCTAGAACATTCTCTTTGAACCACATTCATTACTGCAAAAGGAAGAGCAAAAAAACTTTTATTTCATTTGTTTTAGTGGCTACTGTGGGAGTTAGAGCTCTTGCTTATGAAGACATGTCTTTCCTTAGCGGAAATTTATGAACGAAATTCAAGGTATACTTTCATGACAAATACTTCTTACGCTACTCCAGCAACAATAGTCAAATCAAAAAGTCATTTTGATAGTAAAATGGCTGCAAAATCAACTAGATGATCGGACATCCAAGAAGTGGCTTTTATTTACGTTAGAATAGAGAATTAAAAACTGTAATATGGTAAAATATTGCAAGTTAATTAACAAACAATGGCCACATCATCTTTGCAAATCAAGCCACTGATAGTGACTCAGATGGCCAAAACATATACACTACCTCTACATTTTGGACATATTATATTATAGTTAGAACTTCTGTGCATTTACTAGTCAGTTGATAGGTGCATGCACAGTTGCCACTTTATGTAGGATTAAAGGACATCTAGACACCCTAGATAAACGGTTATCCATTTTTAATCTCAACAAGATTTTCGGATGAGAAAAGACAGCATGCTTGGAAAGTCAGAGGTTCAGTAACTGTAGAAGTATAGTTCATTTTTACTCATTTATTTAGTGATAAAGATGAATTTGACTAATTTATTTTAATACCTTCATATGTTGAAGTTGATTGTCAACTGCTCCAAGATAAGAAAGATTTTCCAAAACTGCCAGTTCTTCTAATTCATCAATGTTGTTATTGCTGATATTCAACACAGACAAAGATTTCTGGAGGAGGAAAAGCAGAAAAATAAAACTATTTTTTTCATGCCATGCATGAGTCAAGTTGTAAATTCTTACAGAAAATTCTATTAAAAGAAGAACACACATATGAAGCAGAAACATGCAACAATCACATATCTCACACGTTGTTTTATGTTGGCTTTCCATCTTGTCCTAAAATGCTGTTTATTTTGGGTTTGAAGTCAAACCAAAGTAAGATTATTTCTCAATTATATCAGGAATTCTTAGTAAATACAGAATTTTTGTTTTCCTCTAAACATGTTCAAATGTTTTACAGAGTTCTGCAAGTGCTACTAACTCTACATTTGAAGTACAAAACAGACAGAAATTGACTGCCTTTACCAAGGTTACAGCTGAACAATCCATATCTGATAGCCACATAATCTCATTTAGCAGCTGGACTATGCTCTTTTTCTTTCAGGCTTGATCCTACAAACCTCTTGCTATACACACCTCTACTCCTTGCCCCTTCTTTGGAACACCAGTGAGTCACATAATGCACTTTGCCTTTTGTAACAGACAATAGTTAGAGAGATCTTTACATTCTAGATAACAAGTCAATGTGTTTCAGGTATTTATCTCAGGAAATACTTAATGTAGTTTCACGTGAAAGGAACAAGAAGTTATATCTCTAGAAGATGAAAAAGGACACCTAATCCAGTGAGTTTAGAATTGTACCAGATATGGGACTTACCATTATTTAGAAAAAGGTCTATTTCAGGCGTGTATAAAGGAAATGTAACCCCCTTCTAAAATCTGACCAAGATCTACATTGCAGGCAGAAATTACGAGTATCATCCTGCTACACACAGTGCATAAACTTAATCTCCTCAGTTAACAGATTAATGATATTGTCATCATCAAAACTTTTGTTTGTAGTACACAGAGAGCTATATGGTCCCATGTTTTTTTCTCTTTCACCTCTGACAGCATTAAGAGCCAGAAAGAGAAGAAGATGAACTAAGAAGTGATGTCTTAAAGAGGGACCAAACACTTAGCACTTGAAGGATAAAAATAGAATGTTTTTACATGTACCTTCCACAAAGATGGAAGAATGGTCAAGAACGGTCATTTGCATTCATGGTCAAGAATGCAAAGTTTTTCTTACAAAACAAAACAAAACCAAACCCACACCAAAAGACCTTAAATAAAAGCCACAAAGAACAAAATGCTAGTGACTCTAGGCCAGGATGCTGAAAAACACTGAAGTATACAAGTTATCATCCTGGGAAGATTATAGCTATATAACCTTCCTCCACTTTCACCATACAGAAGGAACAAAGTAAAAGTGCTCCCACAGGAATGGCTCATTTCTGTTAAAGGAAAATGGCAATACATGTCTTGAATTACTTAATCTCAAAACAGAAAGAATTAGAGCTAGGTCAAATGTTTATGATATATACATGAACAAAAGAACTCACTTTTCAGTGAGTTCTTCGTCTTCACAAAAAAAGCTCATCAAGCCCTGACTACACTTTGGGAAATATAGAGCAAGATGAGGTTTTTTAGTATAGAACTACATCCATTAGTAAATAAAGCCTATTTTTTTAACCACTTCAACAATACATTTGATGTTTACTGAGCAATTAACATGTTGAAAGAAAACTTCAAAAGCTCATGAAATCCTGACATGCCACAACACAGAAAAATTGCAGGATTAAAACTGAATGCTTTTGATTGTGCTGCTCTTAATATCCATAAAAAAAGCTGTTTGCACCTTTTTTTTTGCCATTGCTTTCTTTAGAGAAATACAAAAGGCAGTAAATAAACAGAGAAATACCAAAAAACTAATTCATTACAAACTAAGTAGACAAAGATAACTAACAGTGATAAATTCCTACCCCTTTTTTAGTTTATTCAGGTTCTGCTGGTATAGGGCATTCACACATTTCCTTACGTCCTCTCTCTCTTTATTCTCATTTCCATCCTTCATAGAAAATAAATAAAGCAGTAGAATCTGTGGGACTCCTTGCTTATATGAGAATTGGGATGGGAGTCCCTTGGCAGAATTTGAAAGAATGCCATGAATGGGCAGAAAAGGAAAACACACAGTGATCAAGTCCTAATAACTTCTCTTAAAAATACTGATCTAGTGATTAACAGCTCATGGAAATTCTCAAAATGTACTTACTGCCAGGGACCTAAGAGATCTTGGATCAAACAGAAGCTTTTCACCAAGAGGGAGATGTTGACTTTCAATATGTAGCTCCCTTAATTCTTCTATTTTATCCAAACCCTCTACTACAGTGATGCAGTTGCCTCCCAAATACCTGCAGAATAGAACACAAAATAGATTTAATATCCTTTGAAAGTAAAAGCAAACACAAGGCCTCAATATGTTAAAAAAATCTTTTTTTAAGTATTATTGAATAATACCTGGAAATTATAATAGAAAAAGTAAATAACCTAGCATGCAAGTAGAACATAGAGCTAACAGATCCAAGGTTTTTTAGCGGTTTTATATATCACTATTATTATTATTATTAATTATGATTATTAAATGGCTGAGAAGAGAAAATAATTTAAATGCAAATAAACGTTGATGGTATGTCATTACTTATATCATGCTTCATCAAAAAAATCATAAGCAATTACTTTTATTTGAAAAGCAAAATTTAAGAGCCGAAAGGACCTTAATGACTATGTAATTTTTAAAATTTCTTAGTGTAATAATTATTCTTTTACTAGTAAAATAAATACATTATTTTCAACTTACAGTTTTTCAAGGTTTTTCAGCAATGAGAGATTTTCTATACATGAAATACGATTGTTCTGAAGGTAAAGGTGCGTTATATTTGAAGCAAAGTCCAAGTTCTGGATTTGACTGATTTGGTTATCATATAAATATAGAACTCTAAGATTTTTACACACAGAGAGGTCACCCTGAAATAAACAATAACAAATTAATGCTACATAGTGTTCACTCACTGTCTGCTACTGGAAGCTGTTGATTGTTTTCATAGTTAAGTTCTGCTGCATGATTTATACGTTTTCACTAAAAAACACTTTTAACAACTATGTTTCCTAGAAAAACTGAGTTAGTGTCAGTAATCATCAGATTTAAGATTGAATTCTGTCATTACTATTCTGCCGTACAGAAGCTGAGGACCACAGCCATCATCAGCAGGTACATCACACCCTGTGTGACTTCATTCCCTTCCCTGCCTTCATCAGGTGGATTTCAGAACAGCACAATTGTTAGTGTAGTTGTCTCCATCAAACCTCAGTGATGTAATGGAAACCAGTTCTTGGCAAAGAAACGCTGATTTACACAAAAACTTGCACTTCAATTTATTTTAATATACTTATGAGTCTAAGATTCCACTCAAATGTCAAGTTTCTCTGAATGTATTCCTCTTAAATAACTAAAAGGTCACATGTTCTTATGAGGGTTTCTGTAAAACTTCTCTATGGCATCTGATGAACCAGTCCTAATCAAACGGACTGATCAAATTAGTGACTCGCTATGGCTGTGCGCATTCCTAGGAGTGGGCTGAATAAACCTATTTGCTTGCATGGATCTGTTCACATAGAACAAGCTATTTAATCTTCTCGACTGAAATCACACTTTTAAAGCAGAAATCCACCATACACAACAATTCAGTTGTTCAGGGTTCAGCAAATTCAAAATGTGCTCAGTATCTTGAGGGGATTTGAATTAACTCAGGTCTTACTGAAACCTGTATAAATTTCCTATTATTAAACTCAAAGGATGGATGACTGGGTTAAGTTTGCAGGTTTAGTCTTTGAAAATTAAAAGGTCATAGATTATTTTTTAAATGAATAAGCCCCAGGGAGCAATTTTTTAAAAAAATGTAGATTTTAACCTGACTAATTTGAAAAAGCCACTACACCAGTCCAAATTTGTTAACCTCACTTGGCTTATATCCTGTTCCTGAACTCCCCTTTCCTTTCTCAGACTTCCTCTGAAATCTAAGGAATAAATCACAGACAGATTGAAAAGATTGTGCTGCAAGTTAACAACTCTTTGTAAAATTCCCAAGACTAGAAAAAATATGTAATTAACAAGAGTAAGTGTTGCACTTAATAGTATGTAATATCATTACTACTTCCTTTAAAAAAAATAACATCAGATCTGCAAAATTACTAGTTCCTTACATCTTCTTCTGTTCCGCAGTTCGCATTTTTATAAAGGTAACTATCAATAAATACAAGTCCCTAAATGAAAAAACAAACTGTTGCTGAAAATATGATATTTGGTTTTTAATTTCAGACCTAAAGTCTCCAAGCACACTATAGCTAATTTCAATAGGGCTAGAGCACTGCTGTCAAAGCCCTACACCTACTGATTCAATGGCATCAGCCTAGCTATAATCTATAGGAAAAGTGGCAGGTCTAAATGATTAATTTGAAATATTCTCTTTCTTAAGTGGCTAAAGAGGTAAGCAAGTGGAGTTATCATTTCCATTCTGATGACTTCCTGAAAGCTACTTTACAATGTAGCAACTGTGCGAAATAATCAAAATAGCAAATTGTTCTGATTTTTTTCTTAGAGCTTAAGATTTCTATAATAGTTCTGTGAAATACTGCAAAAAATACTTCACTTTAACACTTCAGTTCGTCTCTGTAATTGCTTACATGAATTTTCTATTTTAGTTAATTAATGGCAAAAATAGTGTACTGATAATATCCTTGTCTGCTACACAGATGATATATATTTCCACAGTTTCAGGTAAGTAAAATACTTCAACAAGATTTTTGCCCCATAAAGAAAAAAGTGTCAGATTGATAATAAGAAACCCTGCAGACTGGTGGAGTTACAGACACCTGCTTTGATGTTTCATATGAAAAGTTACAGCTGAAAGATTATTTTCACATTTCAAATACCACACATTTAAAATCCGTTTAAACACTTTTACATACAAACAGTGTTCCACACAATAACAGCAGTGAATGCTGAAGCATGTTTCCAAACAGATGTATTATTAAGGCTTAATTGCAAGTCAATATAAATGTTAAAACATAATATAGCTGTTATAAAATAGAAACTTGGCTTTGCTTGTTTGTCCCCCCAACTATAAACAACTCATCATAATAGTAACTACAAGACATCTGAGTAACCATGTTAAAAGGAATAAAGAAAAATAAATCTTACAATTGCATCTATATTTTTATCTGATAAATTCAGATGAGTTATTTTTCGCAGATACTGTCCAAAGTCCTCTTCATTGCGATTCTTGTGACTGATGCTTTTAGCAATTAGGTTCATTGTTAGTCGAACCATAGTTCTTTAATAGGCCAAACTGCTCTACCGCTTCTTGTAATTGTGTATTCCACGTGCTCCTGTAAGTAGTTTTATAAAATGCCTTAAAAACAAAACGGGAAAATGTTCCACTACTTGTACCACAGATCTTCAACAAAGCTTACATGTATACTTCAAATCTGATGTTTCCCCTCCAGTTCCCTTTTTGCTTACAGTGATGCATTTATGTATAGTCTTTGCTGCTTATAAAAACCTACCCCTTTCTTGCTGTCGTTTTTTCAAACTTTTAGTGTCTTAAATAACAATTAAAATACATTGTTATATTTGATTTGTTGTTTCAGTGTGCTTAAGAAGGTTGTACCCTAGTCTTCATCTTTTTCATGTAGAAATACGAGCACAATGGTTCACAGCAGAAGTAATTCTCATACATAAATAACTAATTAATGGCAGCTCATACCTAATTATTAGTTAGAAAATACGTCACTCTCTATAGCAGGTTTTACAGGCTGTGAGAAGTGGTATAAAGCTACAGTACTCTTTATACATCTGCACAGCCCTTTTGTCATGCACACAACTGCACATGCATTTGTTATGCACAGTGAAAAACTTGAGTTTTTCTCTCTGAGGCAGTACTGTAGAGGCTCTCACAACAATACCAACTTTTTTTTTTAAACTCTGGCCATTGTTCCAAGTGAGCTTATAAATCGGGGAATGGTGGGGAGTGAAGAAGGCAAGACACGTATTTTGAATTGGATGTGTAAACAGTCTGGGGATAAAAATACCCTAATAAATATAACTTAACAACTCAGAATAAAAAGGTCGTTCTTTTAGCCAGTACATAATACAATGTACATTATGTATTTTAGCCAATACATAATACCCCCACGTCAGTGTATCAAAACAACTGAGGAGACAGCAAAAAGCATCCCAATACTGAGTCATGCAGCTACATAAACCGAGGCACGGAGAATCCTCCTTGCCAGTATTACATCTACCAGAAACTGAGGAAAAGCAAAGATTGAGACTGTGAAGACAGAAGAAACTTCCTTACTTACTAAGCAAGACTGGAGCTCAGTAGTTCCCGCTTGTCCATGCGGGCTTTGTTTTTTGCTTTTTTTTTAAAAAAGGTGGGGGAAGAAGGAAAGCTGAAAGGATATTGGTTGTTTTTTTTTTTTTTACTGAGAAGTGTGTTTGTTTCTTGCTTTTTAAATAAAAATACTTTTCAGAGCCCTTTCTTAGACATCCTTCCAATACAAGCAGTAACAGCAGAGGAAGGGCCGGGCTGCCAGCGCGGGGGCTGTGCGTGAGGCAGGCCTCCCCCGGCCCCCCAGCTCCCAAGGCCGGGTGATTACACACTGGTGTCCCCGGCCCGGCCCCGGCCCCCTCACCCCACCGCACACAGCAGAACGCTTGACAACGACAGGGACCAGCCGCCAGCCAGCACACCCCGTGGCAAGGCTGCTTTGATGTCCCCGCCCGTCAGCGAAAAGGGACGGGCAGGGGGCAGGATCCGCTCCCTGCGCCCAGCCCAGAAGGAAGCCGCCACCCCCGGCCCCGCGCTGCCCCTCACCTCCCGCCCGCGGCAGCGGGACGGCGGGCAGGCACGGGGCGCGAGCACCTCCACCGCCCCTGGTTGCCACGGCAACCACACGCCACCGGCCGAGGAGGCAGAACGCTCCCGCCGCCGGCTGCGGCGCGCGCCCTTCCCACCCAATCAGCGTTGAGGAGAGAGCACGGGAGGGGGGGAGCGCGGGGACTGCGCCTGCGTAGGCGGAGGGCGCGCACGGCCTGGCGCGGCGGGGGCCGGCGCGGGGGTTGTGCGGCGCCGTCCTGTGAACGGCTGCGGCGGGCGGCTTCGGACGCCTGTGGGGAAGGGGTCGCGCGGGCTCGCTAGTGGCCTTGCCTCCCCTGGCGAGACCCCTTATGTGCCCACGGGGGTGAGCTGGGGTGGGGGATTAGGTGTTGCTTTCTAGCCTGCAGTCATGGGGCTGGCTATGCCTCTGAGGCAAAAGAGTGTTGCGGTGCCACAGGTCAGGGGCACAGGCAAGTCCTGCAGTGAGGGTGGCCCCTCGGATGGCTGGGGCCTGTCAGCCCACCTCAGGAGTCTGTAGAAGAGGAAATGCAACAGGGGAATTTCCCAGAAGAAAACTTTGAAACCTGGTAATGCAAATGGACTTTGAACAACAGCTCCCCTACAAAGAGCTAATTGCCTTACTAATATCTTAATAATGCTATTTGTTCTTAAATTTTGTTTACCTGCAGGTTTTCCATCTGGTGTTACCCCTTCTTCCTGCATGCCAGACATTTTTGTGAGTGTGAATTACTGGCAAAACAAAATTATATGGTTCATTTCCCCTATGCTTAGATTAGAAGGGTTAATAGTTTAATAAATAGAGTGGATACTGTATTTAACAGCAATGTTCTATAAAAAAAGGTTAGCAAATATTTTAATACGTTTTTGTTATGAAATCATCTGACCTACGAGGAACGGCTGAGGGAGCTGGGGTTGTTTAGCCTGGAGAAGAGGAGGCTCAGAGGTGACCTTATTGCAGTCTACAACTACCTGAAGGGAGGTTGTAGTGAAGTGGGAGTCGGCCTCTTCTCCCAGGCAACTAGCGATAGGACAAGAGGACACAGCTCAAGCTTCGCCAGGGGAGGTTCAGGTTGGGCATTAGGAAGAATTTCTTTTCAGAAAGGGTCATTAGACATTGGAATGGGCTGCCCAGGGAGGTGGTGGAGTCACCATCTCTGGATGTGTTTAAGAAAAGACTGGACATGGCACTTAGTGCCATGGTCTAGTTGACATGGTGGTGTCAGGGCAACGGTTGGACTCGATCCCAGAGGTCTCTTCCAACCTGGTTGATTCTGTGATTCTGTGAAACATTCCAATTTTGCATTGTCTGTTTTTTTTTAAAAATCAATATTATATCAACCTTTTTGGTGCCTTTTAAAATGAATTAATTAATTGCTAATGACACAAAAGTGGGAGGAGTGGCTGGTACACCAGAGGGTCATGCAACCATCCATAGGGATCTTGACAGGCTGGAGAAATGGGCCAGTAGGAGCCCCAAGAAGTTCAACAAGGGGAAGTGCAAAGTTTTTCACCTGGAGAGGAATGAACCCAGACACCAGCACAGGCTGGGGGATGACCAGCAGGAAAGCAGGCTTGCAGGAAAAGACCTGTGGGTCCTGCTGGACACCAAATTTAACATGAACCAGCAACGTGCTCTTGCTGCAAAGAAAGCAAATGGTATCCTGGGCTGCATTAGAGGAGTATTGCCAGTTGAGGAAGGAGGTGATCCTGCACCTTTATTTTGCATTGGTGAGGCTGGACCTGGAGTGCTGCGTCCAGTTCTGGGCTCTTCAGTACAAGAGATACATGGACGTACCAGAGAGAGTTCAGCAAAGGGCCATTAAGATGGTTAAGGGACTGGAGCATCTCTCTTGTGGAGAGGCTGAGAGAGCTGGGACTGTTCAGCCTGGAGAAGAGAAGGCCCAGGGTGGGTCTCAGCAATGTGTATGAACACTGGATGGGAAGGAACGAAGAAGATGGAGCCAGGCTCTTTTCAGTGGTGCCCAGTGACAGGACCAGAGGCAACGGGCACAAACTGAGACACAGGAGGTTCCCTCTGAACATCAGGAAACACTTTTTCACTGTGAGGGTGACCAAGCACTGGCACAGGTTGCCCACGGAGGTTGTGGAGTCTCCATCCTTGGAGATATTCAAAAGCCATCTGGACGTGGTCCTGGGGAACTGGCTCAAGGGGGCCCTGTGTGAGTGGGTACGTTGGACCAGCTGCCCTCCAGAGGTCACTTCCAGCCTCGACCATTCTGTGATTCTATCAATTAAGCATATGAATAACTCACTGAAGTCAATAAAACTTCGTACATGTTTTGTGCTTGCTGTGTTGGAATATAAAAGTGCATCAGCTGGTCAGTGACAAAATATATTGCTTTCAAGGAAACCAAGATTAGGACTTTATTTCTCTTATAGGAAAAATGACACAAAATCTTGTTACGAGCAAGCATGTTCCATTTTGACCTCTGTTAGAAATGCAGACAAGGTATAAAGAGTCCCATCCTTCCAACCTCAAATTTCCTATATCCTTCTCTCTGAGGATACGAAGGATCATAAAATGTCCTTGCTTCTGTAGTGGAATCCAAACTGAGCATGCCCTGGAGCTGCTTGTTCTGGGAAATGTTTCTGTAAAAAAAGTATATTAATATTCTGAAAGTTAATTTTGGACTTAGTTTGTTCTCCCTCATGGCTGTAGATTTTGCAGGTGTCTAGGGTTGTCTGTAGTAATTTGATTTAAAGGCAGAAAAAGCTATGAGAAGTTTCAGAGAGAGCATTCATTAAGATTTGAAATAGGCTTCTCATCTGGTGGCACACAATATTAAACAATCATCTGTGTACTCTCCAGGATGGCAGTAATTTGGCTAAGTACAAAAAGTCCTTGTCTTCAGAAAAGCCTTTGGAAATACCTGTGTAAAATCATTGATGGCTGTATTTCTTACAGTTCCAGATTGGAACATTGAACTGAAATTTACTTCTAAGGACATAAAACCCCTTAAGAACCTCCCTTGCATAAGTGCTACCATGCATTTGGCATAGAGCTATTTCTGCGTATATGGATCCTGTATGTGGGGTGTGTCATATAACGAGTAAGACAAATATCCTTAGAAGATGCTCACACTTCTAATTGTAAAACATTAGATTCAAGGCTAACAATTTCTGACAAACCTTTTCAGGGTCAGGTTTCAAACTTTTTATTCAGTCAGACTTTTCCCTGAGTATCTCTTGTCTTCCTCTTTTGTGGCTAGACAGCTATATAAAATGGAATCAACAGTTGCTTCAGTATAGTTGTTTCAGTATGTAAAATACGTCTGAAGCAAGTTTTTCCACTGAATTTAAATTTGTTTTGGTTTTTATGTTTTCAAAGGTAGCAAATAGAAGGTTCTCAAAAACATAGGGCAGAGTAAATAGTGCTTTAATTTTAACAAACTTGCAGAGAGCTGTACTGAAATGTCTTTGAAAAATAAAGTTATACGCCATTAAGTCTGATGCTGTCAGCCTGGTTTCTTGAGGATGTGGTGCTTATGCGTTCTTGCTGTCTCTGCCTGTACATACTGCCTAGTGACTTTTAAACCCATCAAGCCAGCTCTGGCTAAAACTGGCAAAGGGGACCAGCATAGGATGGTAATCTACTATTTTTCACAAAATTCAACAACTGGTGAGGAAAAAAAAAGATTCCTATCCTAGCGTCCTCATTTGAGGGGGGGCTGAAGCATGACCTGAAGGGTTACCTGCTCATCTGGCGGGTGGGCATTCGCCTGCCTCAAGCCTTCGTTCAGCCACGACCAGGTAGGCAGAAGGGAGAGTGGGAGCAGCGTGGAGGGCTTGCTATAGACGTGGGGAGGGGAACTCCAGCTATGAACCACTAACCTTTTAGTGACAGTCAACAGGGAATAAGGTACTGCAGGAGACAGGGCGTTGTTATTTTTGTTGCTCATGAATAATCTGGTAAAGATGTAGTTTCCTCAGTTTTGTCCGCACGTCAAACTTATTCTGAAGTAGGTGTATGCCAGCACAACTCTCCATGTTTATATTTCTATCCTGGAAGTGGTTTAAGCGAGACAGGTACGTGGAATAATTATTTATGTAAAGCCCTAACCTCACATGCAGTGCTTCAAGTTCTTGGACTTGTTCTGTTGCATGACAACTACTTGACAGCACCTCTTGATTCTTGATTTCATTTGAGCAGGATCTCATGCACGCATGAGTTACAGATTATGCATTCAAAGTTAAGCTACTTCTTCGCTGTGCTGAGGAAGCACTGGACAGGAGTTCTGTCCCTGCAGTGCCGCCTTCTCCTCGCTGGCCATGCACAGTTCATGTCTCATGCTGCTGCTGTTTCACTGGTTGTACCTTATCACTTCTTCCATGGTTGGATTAACACTTCTGCTCAGTTCTGACTGCTGATACCAACAGAACTGTGCAAGCCTAAGCAAAACAAGAGCTAAAACAGAAAACCGCTAACATGATTAAAATGAGATAGGTAACAGGCTGGCTGTTACGAAAGTTCCTAAAATTATTTCTGCAAATACCACTAAAATCAAGTTAAAATATGTCCAGTACGAAACAAGGTCTGAAGCCCAACAGGGACAATTACTATTATAAAACTTTTAAGGTCTGTCAGTAGTACAAAACTGTTACCATCATTAATATTATTGGCAGATGCCAAAAAGTGAA
The DNA here is from genome assembly GCF_013368605.1 of Nyctibius grandis. Taxonomy (NCBI): domain Eukaryota; kingdom Metazoa; phylum Chordata; class Aves; order Nyctibiiformes; family Nyctibiidae; genus Nyctibius; species Nyctibius grandis. Next base: position 74,601,151 of record NC_090660.1, read on the forward strand.
ATAGCCTTTCTGCATCTCCCAGCATTAAAACCTGTTAGAGCCTGGAGGTAAAAGTGAAGTTATTAGAAAACTATCTGTTTGTTAGGACAAACATTTTATCTTTATAGTGTTTATAATGTTTTTTTTTATGAACATTGTATCTTACCTCCAGCAGAGACTACAATGTTGATTTGGAAAATGCAAGATTCTGTCTCCAACAATGAGCAATAAGAAATAATTCAAAACACACTTTTACAATTTTCACCATAGAGAAAATGTCAGCTTTCCAAATATTGTAATGAAGTTTGGCAGATTAACCAAGAAGAGAAAGTAAAAATTATTATATGCTGCTATTATTCAGAAATAGTCAGAAGATCTACTGGTATCTCAGCATTCTTTTGTCAAACACTGTATAGAGAGCAGATCTGAGTATTCACACGGTCATTCTTCTTTGTTCTTAAATAGATGTAAGATGTTATTTACATCTTATTTGTCCCTGGCTGATGTTTTACATAAATATTTCTGTTAAACTATTTTTTGCCACTTTCAGAATTTTACCTAGTTGTCATAAGCAGAATTTTTAAAGTGGAAAAGGAAGATGTTCCACAAAAACCTGGTATAATGAGGAGCTAGTTTGGAGTTTGTATCACTATATAGAATACATACATCTTCTTTAAGCTGGAAGAATATCTGCCGTTTTAGTACCTGTAGGTTTCTCCAGTTACATCTCCAGCTTTGTGGAACTTGGACTGAAAATGCCTCCCTTAGAAACAGATTAAAAATACAAGCTTAATTCTAACCTCAAATGATATAGTCAGCGAATGCAACTTGTCTTCAGCTGGAGAAGAAAGTTCAGATGGTTGTAATTACTAAAGATTGCATGCCATTAGATGCAGGCACACAAATTAATTTCCTTTTATAATACAGTAATGCCACTGCAGCTATACTCAAGCCCTAAGGTCATTGGGTCTAAAACACAGAAATTCACACAGGAAATGATGGACAAATTACATAGGAGTTGAATGCATGTTTCAGTTGAAAGTAAAGAGTTCCTAAAACAATATATTTATAATCCCCTCAAAGGGCTTAGGCATTTCCTATCTGTGATGATCTAAACAAACTATGCAAAACAGAGTAAACATTCTTTGCTAACAGCATTAGTAAGAATTATTATTTAAGGTGGTGATGTCTGACAAACCGGAGATGTAGCCATGACCTTTAGTGCATAAAAATGGTAATGCTTACATATCCTTTTTCATCTGTATTTTTAAAGGGCTAATGATCAATCTTATTATTTCACAGAGGAAAACAGACACTAGCTCTGACAAAAATGACTTGCTAAAGTTTATGCACTCCTGGTTTGTGAAAAGTCAGGAAGAAAACCCAATTCTCCTGAGATGCAGTCCTGTGACCTATCCACTGGACCATGCTACTTCCCAGAGTACTGTAGTTTTCAGAAAGCCCTGTATGAAGCAATTTTTCATAATTAAAAACAAACCAAACGTCACAGCAAATATTTCATATGTTAGGAGTTTCATCTGAGGGTCAAAATTAACTCTCCTAAATTACATATTTCCTTGTGGATATTATTCCTAGGCTCTGAAAAGTAAAACTACAGCTCATAAAAAATACACCTCGAGGAACAAGATACTTCATTAATTCCTTAAAGGTTTAGCATAATTATTTTTAACTCCAGAAAAATCGTTCAACTGGAGACTCTCTGATGTCAGTTCTTCAAGACTTGACACAAGAAAAAAATTCTACGTGCATGCAATTAATCTTATGTATTATCACCCCATATTTTAATAATTTTCACCTCTTAGGGACTTGTACCCTTAAAACGATGCTAGCTCAACTCTATAGTGTTTAAATTTTGTCAGGCTTTATACTTTTGAAACTACTTGTTTTTATCATTTTATCTTAACCTAGTTTATGGTATGATATACAAAATCTTTTACATTGGGATTTCAATAAATACTTTAAATGTTGTATAAAAACATATTATGTTAATTATATGTTAGCATAATGAGAGTCCAATTCTGATTTGGACTTTTTGGGGCACAGCAATAAAAATAGATAAAATAAACAATATGTTTATCAAAGAGAAAGTAACATACCAAAGTAACATGACTTAAAATAAAAAAATACCAAAATTGAGCAAAGGGGAGAAAATAAGTAAGATAATGAATGTTTACTTATATTTAGTGTATTTTTAACTATATAAACAAAATAGTAACATGTCAGCAATTAGCTTTACATCTTGGATTCTTTGCATTTTTAATAATCAACATTAAATAATCAGCTTGCATTACAGTTGATAATAAATGGAGGAGTACTACAGAAACACTGCATGCTTTGCGGCAATGTACTATGCTGTGTAGGAGTGATCCAGTACCCAAGTTCATGGCAACCTTATACCTTCTAAGGCTGCTATATCTGCAGGAATAGCCAGTTGCACTGAAGTTTCATGAAACACTAGACAGGTTAAGGGAAAAACAATATATCCAAAACCAGACACAGTCGAGGCTTTATAAAGGCACAAGTGATTGAAATGTAAGAAAATTACACTTCATTTACTAAACAGCAAGTTTAAAAGAGCTCATTCTATTTAATCTGAGCTCGTGTGCACAAACTGCCACCAAAGGCAAGGAAAACAAGAGAGTCCCTTGTAGGACAGGGTCTGAACAGAGACATTGAGGCGTAAGGGGAGTTTTCCAGGTGACATCAAAGATAGATGGTGAACAGAGCTGTTGTAGCCAGCTCACAGCTGCCTGTTACCCCAGTACTAGAATCAAAGATAATGTATGAAAAGCTCAAGGAATATTTCTTCTGGCCTGGCATGAATGTACGGTAAGGGACGACTGAAGAACTTGTGACGCTGCTCAAAAGATTACGGTCAGCCTTTTTATTAGCGTTTTCTAAAGCAAAAAGATTTCTTGACTTCAGTGATTGTTCATACAAAGATTGCTTACAAGAGTAAAGATTACAGAGTTTGTAACAAAATCCAGATACTGGTGGCTAACAGTGGCAGAGAGAGATTTTGTGACTGAAACATTTTCTAAAATTTGGGTTTCTTCAGTGTGTCGAGATTATTGCTTAAAACTCCCAAGTAGGGCTAATCCTTCAGAAAGGTTCAGTCTCCAGTAGAGATTTAATGTAAGAGTCCTAGGGAAACACTTAATATCTAGTAACTCCCATTTTCCCTCTGAATAAGTGCTGAGTTTTTGAAAATCTGGGTGCTTAGTGGCACAAATGGGGGCTGCTGGATGCAGAATTATTTAGAAAAAAATTGGCCCTGATCACCTAATTGGCCTGATCACCTAATTTAGCTTTTTACAGTTTTGTTAAACACTATCCACAAACACTCCTAAAGCAAATGCATCCAGAGTGAAGATGTTACATTTTACGGATGAGTTAAGAATATATCTACTGACTAGGTAATCTACTTGTTTATGTGGGACTTCAAAGCAAATTTCACTACCTTAAGTGTCTTGGCTACATATAAAATCTGAGAAATAGAAGTAGTCCTGCTTTATATGACCAGATACCTCAGATATACCATATACATGTACATTTGAAATGTTTCTATTGCCATTAGTCACTTTTAAAATAATCCAAGAATACAACTTTGCAAGTTTCTGAAGTGCTTATTTTCAGGGTTTTTTTTTATATATATATATACACACATATATGGCAGTCAGATACAGTGCAGGCATATGCAAGATAAATGAATAATTGTGTGTGTATGAGTCCTACATCTGCACCTCATCATTCATGCACTAGGCCTGAAACCATCTCCTTCTCCAGTGTACAGCCTTTAGAGAGCAAAACATTCTTCCCTACAGTCACTGCAATTCAACGTTTGTCCTCCAATGTGTTTATTTTCAAAAGTTCGTCCTATAGTTGAGTTACTATTCTGTGTGCAGTATTCTGAATATTCAGAATACGAAACAATGGCTAGACATTGTACTGAATTATAAACACAACCCAAGCTTGAATTTTGTTACGGACAGCACAATATTTCGCATTTGACTTTACCGTCCAAAAGTATGGCAATACTTTCTAGAATATAGTCAGTATCATTGGGGTAAACTCCTCTCTGAAATGACCATGTTAATCAGATGAAACCCTTAAGAGTGAAAGATAACTGAATATCTCAAAGTTTCCAGCTGGTAACTTGGCTCTTCTGGGTAGTCAAATACCGCGCTGTTGGTGAGGAACTCCAAAAGGATCTCACAAAACTGAGTGAGCAAAAATGTGGCAGAGGAGCTTTGACGTAGATAAATGCATCTTGGGAAAAGCTGAGCCACGCCTACACAATGCTTTCCAGAGTTGTACCTACCAATTCAAACTTAAGCAGTTTTTACGGTTTTGAAATCAACAGCTTGATGTGCAGCAGCAACCAAATAAGCCACCAAAACACTGGGTGTGACCAGGAAGGATACTGAGAACAAGGGAGAACTATTTTGCCTCTCTAGAAAACTCTGGTGCACTGAAATCTTGAGTACGGTGCAGTTCTGGGCTCTGCGTGTCACAGAAGAAGCAGGATGAGACATGGTATGGAGGGCAACTGAAATGATCAAGTGGGTGAAGCGGCAGGTTTGTAACAATAGCATGGAAAAGCTGAAACTTCTCAGTTTGGAGGGAAGGGTGAGGTGATGATACGATAAAAGCTAATAAATCATAAAGGTGGAGGATAAGGCAAACAAAACTGTTAATCGGCACATGCCACAGTATTAGAACTAGAAATACTCTATAAAGCTACTAGATCCATTCAAAACAGGTAAAAAAGTGGCCAGGTTAACATGCTCTTCCCCAGCAGCCCTCCTATGGCTGCTGCTAGAGATGGCCAACCAGCAGGGCATCTCCCACAAGCACTTACCTTCTCTGCCTGTTTGCATTTTTGGTAGACTGGAAGATAGGACAACAGGTGAACAGAAATCAAAGACAGTCTCACAGCTGCATTACTCCAGTTAGTAAATTTAAAAGGAAAAAAGCAAGAAAAATGATGTCTTCTTTTTCTGTTTCCATGTGGCAACAGCAGCACAACCATTCAATCTTCAGGCGAGAAAATTAATGTATAGGAGCTGCCATTCCAGTACCTACCAAACATTTGAAGGAACTTCAAAGGAGAAGGAGGTCAATGAAGCATCTTTGACTGTCCCAGTAATCACAGAATAAAGCTGAAAGGCTCTTCTTAAAGCCTGTGCACAATAAAGGCAAACTGGTACTCTATCAGGAATTACAGCTTAGTCCTTGGTATTTGATTTTTACAAATATGCATATATTTCTTTGGATTTTGTTGAGATTAGAATGTATAAATTGTTTACAAATGCAATTTGCATACATGAGAAAGGTGAGCGTACAGGACAACTTGAAAAAGGAAAAACAAAAGAACAGGAGAGGGAAGAAGTTCAAACACAATTCAGCATTTTCAGCATTCCATAATTTTAGTATGTGTTGGCAAATACTGTTAGATGAAGAAATTAATTGTAGTCATCGAATTAGATTTTTATTTATTAAAATGTCAAAGGCATTCAGAATTTTTGTATGCATGCTTGTGCATGTACGGAATTACTTTAGCTGTCAAAATAATTATCTGATATGTGGCACTCATTTGCATAAACTAATTTCTAAATAAAAAGTGGGTGCAAATGTGGAAGAACAAATTCATGTATTTGTTGATATACAACATGTATGGTTCTCAAGAATACCTTTATTCCTAATATTTTTAAAGTCGCAAAACTATTTGGTAGAATTAAGGTGTACTTTCTATCCCTTCATGACTCTCCATCGTTTAGGATACACTGTGTGCATGTGTGTACATACTGGATGACTCCTTTGTGGTGATCATCTTCAATGCATGGAATTCTGATCTCCGCTAAGGAAGAATTAGGAATAACTCTAGCATGAAAAATGGTTGATCAAAGACAAGGGCACTGTTATTTTGGTTCCTGAACACTGCAGAAAGGATCCTGTACAGGGCACAGGTATAGCCACACTACATGTATGATTTTAAACTGACTTATAACACTATATGCTCACCAAGTAACAACACGTGTAACTCAATGGGCAACTGTTTACATCAGCATTCAAGCATCAGCATTCATATTGCTATAGTTTACAAAATAACTTGGTATTTTAAAGCCAACTGTGACTAAAAACATTCAGTCTGAGCCTATGTGCATGAAATTCCAGCTCATTGCTATCACAAATGAGTACAGTTTAAATATGCTAAACAGACTAATATGAGATTAAACTATGATTTTGTATTTCAGGTAGATACAAGATGTCCAAAACTTTTGGATCATGTTATGCAAAGAGAATTCTATGAAGTGGCAACATAGGTTATATTTCCAAATAGGCACTTATCTCACAAAAGCAGTGTACTTTGTGTAAACACATATTGAGTGCGACAATGGCTGTGTGCTAAAAAATTTGAAGTCTCACAAACACCCGTGGAAGCAAATAAGTAGGAAAAGTTATTGGCCAGGTACACTCGCTCTGTCTTCCTTGAACTTAAAAGGTACTGCTGTGGGCTTATGTACTGTGCTTGCTTGTACAGAAGTCTGTTGCTGCCATTTCCAAGAAAATTAATAGCTCTGAATATTAAAATACCACAGCTTGCTTCTCCTCCCTCCCCACTACCATTGTCATGCTGGAAGAAGCATAAAATTGTTCTCCTATCAAACTGCACATCTGATAAGTATCTCAACTTTACTAGCTCCGATTAAATGTATTTTTCCTATACTGTTGGATGCTGCTGCTTTAAAACTCTTGATGAATTTCTGCTTCAGGGTATCTGCATTTCCCTGCTGAATGATAACTTTCCCTTGTGTGACTTGCATCTTAGCTTCAAATACAGTGGAGTCCATTTGGATGAAAAGCCACAAATGAGTAATAGCTATTAAAATTTCCAGACCAAAACAAAAACAAAACCCACATCACGGCAGAGTTAAGGTTGAAAAGGAATATCAGTTTCTTAAGGTATAAAGCATAATGGCATATTGTATAAACCATAAATTATCCCAAAAGTAAACATTCCCAAAACCCCAGGAAACTCAGGATTAAGGATAAAAATTTAAAAGAAATCCAAACATCTTGAATTATTGAAACACAGTATGAAAGCCTCCAAAACAAACTTAAATCAGCCCTGCAGCAGTGCCATGTTGTAAGCCAGCAATTATGATTAATGCATTTTAGTATCTGTGGCCCTAACTTAGCCTAATGCGTAATTGAGAGATAAGAATTTTTCATTTTGTTCCTTTACATGCAACAAGTGACTTTGACAAGCAATAGAAGGCAAGCAGGAGAAAAATAATGGTATATAGCCATATTATTAGTTACACTGCAGAACTGGTTGTTACTTGTCTACTGAGAAATATAAAATGTCCATCATAAGTGTAAAGCTACACGCAAAATACTGTTGTATCATGCATAAATGTTTCATCACTGTGAGAAGAAACCATTTCTGGCTGGACCAGTAAAACTAAATCAGGAAAGGCTCCATTAGATTTAATAACTTGTTAAAAGCAAAGCAAATGGGATTTCAATTCTTAAAATTTAATACAGAAATGAAAATCTGAGAAACAAACTTCATACACTGCACAGGTTACCTATCTAATCTAACCGAGCGGACAGAACTTCTCTATGGAACAATAAGGCAAAGAGTACGAGGAGATGAATGTTTGCCAAAAAATTCAAGCCTCAAAACACTCACTCATTTTCAAAATTGTTTTATTGCAGTTGGATAATAGAGATAAATACCTAAGAGCAAAATGCAGTAAGTCACATTTATTTTTCTTTTGGAACAATTGTACAGAGTGGTTGTGTTTTATGATAAACAACAAAAAGTTGCACTACATTTCAGAACATTTTGTTCTTTAAAACTGGTCAGACAGGTGGGAATTATTAAAGTACTACAAATTAAATGAATAATTTTCCACTCCAGCTTCATTTCCCAAATTGAACAAGTCCAAGTGAAAGAAACCATGACTTTTTCTGCTTTGGAGATGCGTATCAGCTGGTGATGCACTTCAAGCTATATTAATTTGATTAAAAAGTTTATCCTTAATAACCTGAGACATCAATCCATGTATAGCTTCTATGGTGGTCTTGCAGCTGAAAAACAAGCATAAATTCAACGTTGGCAAAACACTGAACTGAACTGTTTCTGTTCTGGAAGTTCAGGGTGCCCATAACCCCATGAATCTTAACAACTGTCCAGAAAGGAAAAGTCACACACAGCAATTTAGCCATTGTTGCCAATAGCTTTTTGTTACTTAAAAAGCAAACTGACGAGCACTATACACACAAAGACCAATTCCAGAAAACTTCTTTGTCTGGCAATTTAGGACATCTTGCACTAACAACAGCAAGTGAGCTCTAAGGACATCTGAACCAAAAAATAATAAAAAAAAAATCCCTGGGGGAACAGAGCTACCAGCTGTTACCAATACCTGAAGGCTCTCCCTGTTCTCTACCCTGTCTCCTTTGCCCAACCCCAGGCCAGTAGGGCACAGTACCCATAGCTCCTCTGAGAAACTTTACAGAGAACATTAAAGGAAGAGCCTATAGAACTAACCAGTTATTAGTCAAAATACGTAACATGTGCAAAACCCCCAAACAGCTGAGAGGATTCCTACTGATCCCAGTTTCATCCAGTGTCCCTGGCTTAGGGGGATGTAGTGTTAAACTAACAAATAAAAATGTCTCGAAACAGAATATACAAATGCAGAAGATGAATCACCCCTGAAGGCAGGGAGAATAGGGACAAATTACTACTAGACAGATAAAGGAATCCTAGGCAAAGGAAGCTGACTTGCAGCACAGTTTGGCTAATGCATATGTACTCTTAGAAAATTATTCTGAGATGTTTATGTACAGTAACAGAAGATATCATATAGCCAAGTGTAAGCACCTTTATGCTAATATATTACTGTATTGTTTTTCCTAAAACAGGTACACCCAATAATCCTTTAGCAAACTTTGCAACCTTATTTCTTGAAAGTAATTTAGGTGCTACTGAATCAATTGTCCTGGTGTCTGCGCAAGTCATCTTCTGTCTTTTCTCTTTTCTTAGGAAAGATTATTAGTCGGATTAAAACATGCATCTGTAAAAGTGTTACAATCTATTTTGGGAACTACAGTAGCCTGTTACACAGGAAAGCACAACTGATGAAAACAACAATCCTTTCCAGTCTTCTAAACTACTGATGATGACTAAACAAAAACAGAAAAGAAAAATCTTTAAAAACACTGCAAGAAATAATATAGTAGGATGATCAGAGGAGGAGTTATTTCTTAGAATAACTGCAAGCACATGAAAGGAACGTGAAAATAAAATGCCGTCAGTATTATGGGACACCAAACAGGGATCAAAATCAAACCAAACTTGTCAGCAACTCCATCCTTCGCATGTCTTTAAAGCATTGCTACTGTAATTGTTTCACTACAGGAACTGGGAGGTATCACTTAACCTGGCTGTTGGGAGTTAGCAACAGCCTTAACTCCATTGCAAATGTATTCTGCAACTAAAGTAGTCTAAATGGGTATTACCTTCTATAAAGTCAACCCCCCTTCAACTCAATCATGTTTGTAGAAGACTTGTAAGAGCTGTTAACTTTCCATAATAAGGAAAGAAATGCACAGAGGACAGTAGCACAAAAGCGACTCTGATTCTATTTAGCAATGACCATATTACATTTGCAGGTATTCCCCCACGGCTTACTGTGGAACTGTCCAACACAAGCTGACTCCTCTCTTTATTAAGGCAAAGCCCGTGTTCACCTGAGTCATACTGAGCAAACTTATTTATCAATCAGTCTCTTCACACACGGCCTCCTTTTTGTCTCTTGATTTTTTTACCTATCATTAAACTCATCACTCATCTGGTATCTTAAAAATCAGCTCCTTAGTAAAGTTTGTACTATGGCACATATCGCTAATGGCGGCGGGGGGGAAGAAAATACACAAAAACTGTTCTACATATCAGGATAAAATGATGAGGAAGAGGACCAGAAAACCTCCAAATCTGAAACGCAGAACATCCCAGATTTTATTAAATTTTTGCAGTCTGTTCCAAGGGATTCTATAGAATTGTTCCTTATTAAATAGAACTATATCTCACTCAGAACACTCCTAAGATTCATGCAAGTGAGTCCTGTCTTCCTCACAGATGGACCTGAGATTGCACGAGCATGTACACTGCAGTACTTCTTGGTTTTCAAAGTCTGGAATTTGCCAAATACAATGTTCTTGAACAGTCCAAGATACTGTATGACTTGTTAAAGATTGTACTTGGAAACATGGTGACTATAATATTATATACATAGTCTAAGCACACATTATCATTCTTCTGACTATTGGGAGAGAGATGCAAGTATTTGTAAGAAGGAACTTCTGTACGTCAAAGCTCAAAAAAGGAAAGAGCTGATTGCCAGCAAACATACAAGGAACACTGAGGGAAAACACTACAAGTTCTTTGAAATAATGCTGCACAGCCAGTGATGATAAGTTCATTAACTGATAATAGCAAGTATTTGCTATCAAGCAGGGTAGCTAAATATCAAGGCCAGAATGTCTGTAATCTACTTCTTAAAAACAAAAAACCCCACAAAACAACAAAAAACCCTTTTCTTCATTTGTGGAAAAAGTATGTATTAATTACGAAATATGAATAAGGGAGTACTTAATTTTTAAGTGAGTGAAAGTATTACACAGGTGTAAACTAAACTTACTTGACTGTTAGCACTAGTTCTTAAAATCATGTTCTATATAAGAATTTTATTTACTGTTAGTTCAAACCTGATTGACCACGTAAGATGTACTATTTTCTAGCAATTCTACCATTTTGCACTTGACAGAAAACATCCTTTTTTGGTCTGCCGTATACTGATGGAATTTAACAGGGATTTTTTGTTTAATAAATTATAAACTAGAGTTGAATTTATTTCAGAAACAAAGACTGAAAAGCCACTGTATGTTTAATGAAGGCAACACTTTCTTAAACTCTCAACAATAACTAGTGACATTTGGAGTCTCTCATTCCTATCTATAATCTAATCACTCTTATGTATAATCTTGGCAGATTACAATTTAATTGGTTGGTTACAATTAAAGGCATGATAAAAGTTTAAAACAAAATAACACTTTTTACAGGCAAGAACACAAGTATGCGTTATCTTACCTGTCTCTTGTTGCTTTTGCAAGTTTGTCTTCTGATTTCTTATCATGAGTCTCTAAACCCAGCATGAAACTGCCCCTTCCAAGCTGAGCTTCTGACTGTTCTAATTTTTCAGACAAATCAAAGACTTGCCCAGTGGTGTAGTCAGCATTCTGAGGAAAAAGAAGGCAATAAACATACTGAATTCCAAGATATAAATTTAAGCATTTATACACAAAATAAACAAAATCTGAAAAGAGCCTTTAAGGCTGTAGTACTGCACATTTTAACTTATATCTGCAATTGAAGTGATACACAACAGGAGTGGCACACGAGTGGTGGCTGAGAGAACAGAAGCTGAACATCTGACAAATGCTCTATACCTAAAGCCTGCAATGGGCACGCTTTATTACTTTCTGCCCACGCCCTAAGTTATGAAGGAGTTAAGTAAAACTCAGTTGGTTTTGACCAAAAGAAAAGGTATAACACTGGCTTTTGCAGAAGGAAGGTTTTGATGCTGAGCTGTTACATTGAAGGTCTACCTGCAGTATTTCTGTTGCAACCTCGTTTTAACAGTTCCATTTTTTTTTTTAAAAGGGGTTACTTGTTCAATACCATTATTTTGAGGCATACTATTCATTACAGTGCTGTAAAGAGATACAAGGTTAAAAGGTGTTTAAGACAAAATCTATGCATATAGACAACTCAGTAAAATTAAACGTAAGTTACTCCTACCTTCTACTTTTAAAGAGCAGATACAATGAACATTTCAGCATTTATGATTAGGAAAACCTTCCTTCCTTGTTTAAACTGACAAATAGATTCTTAATGTAGGATCTAGATCTCAGTGTCCCATTAAGCATTTTACAGTAGAGGGTCTGGGTTTCAGCACTAATGAATTAATGCACATGATAGCATACTGTGGTACTTACAGTAAGCAAACTAGAAGAACTGAGAGTGTTCACCCAGTACTTGTTCCACAAAAGCTCAAGTAATTTACGATCCAAAGATGATTTAAAGTACGAGACTTCTAAAGCATAATACCTTTAAAAACAAACATGCAAACAAAATAAGCTTCCATCTAAATGTGTCTTGTTTGGCTGTGACACCCAAAGTACATCCAAAAAATCCTTATCAATGGCAAATCTCTTCAAAAATTCAAAGCACTGAGCAATAAAAAAGTTACCCCCAGTTCCAATTCTAACTCTAAAAGATTTTCGATAAATATTTCATATATAGCTTTAACAGAGGTATACGTAATCCCCACACATACTGCTGTGTTCTATTTAATGAGATTGCAAGGTTTTTTTAATTATTCGCTTAACAACTACTTGTGCGATGCAATGATGCCCTGTTCCTTGCTTGGGATCTTCAATTCTGTAATAATTGTTACTTACAGACGACTACAGTTTTGCATATATCACCTCTAATTCACTTAGGAACGTTTGATAGCAGTAAATGTTAACAAACAGGCAAATAATCTTATGTTCTACCACACCTATATCAAAAGCCAGGCTTTAGTGGTGCTACAGAATTCACAAGAAATGATAAAGCAGACAGAAAGCTGAGCTATGCAAAGTCATTAGTGTAGGTGAATTACAGCAACATTAAAGAGCTATATTAAACTTTATTTTGATCAGGAAATTCTTGAGCAGGTTATCAATAATCCTATTATCTCTTGATTTCTCTGGAAACTTATTTTGCTTGGCATTTCTCTAAGAAATTCCATCTGAGATAACAATGCTTTAAGATCTACCAACACACCACACTAGTATTTCTGTGATAGAACAAATACCCTTATTTCACATATGCTAAGAAAAATGAGGTACGAAGTCAGTTCTTCAGAGAGATGTGTGGCAGATTCAATATTAGAAATCCAAGTTGTTTGAAGAATAGTGTAAGAAACTTACTTAAAAAGATTAAATGGAAGCAGTTTCACATTGGGCATTGAACACCAATTGAAGGAGAGAAGTTTGATTAAGATTATCCAGATTGCTACTGTGAAGCAATTAGTAGTCACTGGCATTCCAGACAGTCGGGATCATTAAGGTACTAGAGCACAAGTCCTCTGAAGAGCAGCTGAGGGAACTGGGGTTGTTTAGTCTGGAGAAAAGGAGGCTGAGGGGAGACCTTATCGCTTTCTACAACTACCTGAAAGGAGGTTGTAGCGAGGCGGGTGTTGGTCTCTTCTCCCAAGTAACAAATGGTAGGACAAGAGGAAATGGCCTCAAGTTGTACCAGGGCATGTTTAGATTGGATGTTAGGAAAAATTTCTTCACCAAAATGGTTGCCAAGCATTGGAACAGGCTGCCCAAGGAAGCGGTTGAGTCACCATCCCTGAGGTATTATCAGTAATTCAGTAGCGTGACAGATTTCCAGTTTTAATTCCCTCTCTTTGCTTAACTGCTGTTTCCTTCTAGGAAAGACTGGAAAATATTTTCTTGGTTTGGATGGAAAGAAATGGCTTGTACAAGAAGCCAACTTTTTGAGACAGAGATTATAACAGTAACTATCAAGCACTTCCAACTTCAAAAAAAAAACCACCAAATGAACTCTCCCAAATTGACCACCTCTAAAATAGAAAGGATAAAACATACCCTCCTTTCATGCTTAAAAGCATGGGTTTATGGCCAATGCCAGACTCATAAGGACTGCTCTGAATGACACGAACATTACAGTTCTACAAAGATTTCTGCATAGCTACTGCTCTGGATTTTTCCTCAAATAGGATAGGAAGACCAATTCCAAATGTTTTAATTTCTTCGTCTCCTCAGGGTCAGACTTTGCACGCAACTATAAATGCATTGAAGAACAGATATCCATGCACCAAAAACGTGAAAAAACTACGCAATTGCCTACAGGACACACTGGCATCAATGAGATCTTCCAGTTCTCTGTACACAGATGCTTAAGCTGTAGTGCTTGTCAAACAGCTGAAGGTAGAATTGAAACCAGGCCATTATTGAAAGAAGTCTCCCTAGCTCTGCTGCTAAATCTACATCTGACCCTTTCCTCCCTGCCCTAAGAAAGCACCACTACTTAAAGGTGTTCAGGAATCAACTGCTAAAGCTTTTAACCAGGTTCATCTTCATCTTTGTTAACAATTCTCCCTCAAAATATCCCCTGATAAACGACAGTAACACTTTTTCCCAAAGCCAACAGTGCTAAAGCAACAAAGAACTTCAAGATTTGAAACACTCCAAGAAATGTACTTTTCCGTTCTGAATCACTAACCTAAACACAAAAATTGAGAACTTGTGCTACAGTTAATAGTTTTTATGTTACTTACTGTTTACAATGTACACCAAAGTCTTCTATTTTATTAAGCGGAATAGTCTGGTATTCAGAAGGCCCTTCATCTGGAGGTTTATAGCCCTAAAAATTCAACAAAGAGCAAAGATGACACAGTAATTTGGGACTTTTTAAAATGCCTAAACTCTTTGAAAGAACTTCACAAAAATTCTAGCTTATGCAATTCTAGTTTATTCCTAGGGAAAATGAAATTTCCCCCAGTAGCCTGAAATTTGGAATTTTCTTGGATCTCAGATTTATGCTTGGCTTTACAAGCAGTCATTACATTTGCAGGTCTATCAAAAAGCATGTTGGAAGCAACCTAGTGGTCATAGTTGCAATTTTTCAAACAAGTAAGATGGCAAGCTATGATCAGATCATTTCTTAGATCGAATAAACAGCGAGCTGCTTCTAAGATATTTCTCTACCTATTCTTGTAAGGGATTTCAATCTTCTTTTGAGGGAAGATAGGAGGCATGAGAAGAGGGAAGAAACATCCATGCCTTGGATATGCCTTAGGGATACCTAAAACTTCAGTTACTTTTTTAGCCAAGATGGTGCCACTCACAGCTACTGACTAGGCAAGAACCGCCTGCAGACCACTGTGAGGACTCCTTAAAAATATGCTTCTAACGTGCATTTCCTATATACGATTTGGTTTTCAGGTGCAGATTCTTCTTCCTGCTCAAAATTCTGAAAATATTTAAGAAGTGATTTTGCCTACAGAAGTGATTATTCTGAATCACAAACTGTTCTAAGCAGCTCTCGTATATTTCCCAACACAAAAATAATGCTTGAATGCAACTTCTCACAAACATTTTTGTTAATTACAGTTTGACTGGATGTCAGCCTGGAGTTCTTGATGAGTCAGTAATAACTGAAAATTTGAAGGATATACTTGAACTTTATTAGATTAAAATTAAATAGCACAGTTATATCTCTGCCAGAAGTATAAACAAAAGACTGCATTTGGAGATCCAGATCTCCGATATCTATGTGATTTTCTAGTTTTTAGCCTAACCCTTCTGTGTTGTTTAATTAACTTGTTTTCCTGTATGTTATTTTGTGAAGATTCATAATATTTATTTGAAAGAGTTAAGTATATAGTTTTGAATCTTCCTTTTCTAAAATGAAAAGCAGATTACAACATATTAAACATGCTATTAACATTTGGGTTTAGGTCTAAAAAATTATAGAGAAGAATTAACATAAATCTATTTTGACAAATACTACATACAACTATATTCATTAAAAAATGGCTATATGGAGCTATATAATTTTAGGACAGCTCCACTATCTAGACAGTCTATTTAAAACTGCTAAAAAATCTATGAAAAACAAACTAGAAGTCAATCTTTGTAAATGTAATCAATATCCAAAGACCTGCAATAACCAGTGTATCAGCACGTCTTTCTTTTAGAATGAACAATGACATACAGTACAGCACAGCAGATCAAACTGCCAGATGATCAAACTACAGTAATCTTTAGAACCAATCTATTGCTTATTTAAAGACAGCTTAGTGATCATGTGCTAGATAATTTTAACTATTTACCTTAGGATATGTCCTAAATGCTCCAAGATTTACTTTTCCTGCAGATATTGTTCTTGTTGGATCAATCTGTAGAAAAACGGGTAATGCTTGTTATATGCATTTTATAGATTATTACAGGCATAAATGAACTTTACAGTAATTGTATTTCAGAAACTTAATTAGTGCAAATTGCAGTAGTTTTGTCATAAACAGTATTTTTTCAGTTGGCATCTGTTGGTATGAGACTCTCTAAAAAGATAGGAATATCAATAGCCTTCTATGCACTGTTTTTTCAAACTCATTTTCCTTATTTCCCAAATACTTTAAAGAAATTGCACTTAAGAGCAATCAATAAACCATAATAAAAATCTGCATTTTAATCTTATAACCACTAGAAGTAAGAAAAAGTATTATGTGATCTGCTGCATTTTGGTGGAAAATACAGGAAACTAATGGGAATCTCCTTGCTAACGTATGTACTAATGCCCTGTTTAATTTTACAAGTAACTAAAAAAAGAAGGGGGAAAAAAAAGAAAAAAGCAGTCCCAAGGAAAGTGTTCTGAATCTGTGAAATTATGTCATAACATAGGAGAACTCACATGGTAGAAATACTTCTTAACGTTCATTTATCCTTTTCTAATGTAATTCTTCCATCAGAGTTCTATTCCTTCTTTCTGACTAATTTCAGTCTCTTTTCCTTTATTTCCTTCAGTAGCAATGGTTATACAAGCAGTATCTGAAGGAAGGTTTACTTTTGATTTCAACTGTGATCTGAAGCCTGGAAAACCCTGAATGGCCCAAAGAGTTTCTTCAGAAAGAAAAAGTTTCTCCAAAGACAGATTTCCTAGTGTCTTCTACCTTGTACTATACCATTGATTTAATTTAAAAGGCCTTTTAGATGCAAAGTAACAGAACTCTGTGAACACGCTTTGCTCTATTTTGACAGAAGCAGCAACAAAGAGATCAAAAGAAACAGATTTTTCTTCTGTTGCAGGAGGTTCAATATGGATCGCTCTATACAGTTTTTTGCAAACTTAAAAGAAATGTATGGATTTGTACAGAGCTACCATACCTGGAACAATGCACTGAAAATGGCCTTGGTAAGCAATACTACTGGTTTGACTAGTATATGGCCAGCATAAAAGGAGCGATACCAACTTAAAATTTGGATCTAACACTTCCCTCATACAAAATACACACTACTAGAATATTAACGGACAGAAATCTAAAAATTATTCCCCCCTCAACATAATTTGCTATGCAGTTTAATCAACTATGAGCCAGTACTTACAACCACTGCTACAAAGGGTTCTTGAAATTGCTGATTAAGCATCTGGGTACTGACGTCGATCCCAGAGAGCCAGCAGCCATAGCCAGGGTGACTGTGATACCAGCCGATTGCGTTTTCTAGCCGACCGACCTAACAGCAGTGAAGGAAAACAAATCCAGTGTTAATCTCCATTCCGAAAGTACCAGCTGCCCTCTATTGGGCCTTCCAGCATACAGCAACACGCTGAGCGGATAAAAAAGAATACACGCACAGCCCCGCGATGCTAACTTGCTAATACTAAACTACATACCAAACATGCACCTTATTTTGCTGAACTATTTTCTAGAAACCATACAATCTGTCGTATTAGCATTCTCTGTTACAGCTACTACCACAGAACAAACAACTCCAAGGAGCCAGGAGCTCCTCCTTCAGTGACAGCTGAAATACAGGAGAGATTCCATGTGGTGAGATGGTAAGTAAGCTGGGACTCTTCAGCAGGGAAGAGAAATTTCTTAGAGTGGATATGATGTAAGTATATATAATCTCATGTAATGTATGGTATGTCAGTAGAGAATGCATGTTCATTATTTAATACAGTAACACATCTCAGAGACATATAGAGAGATTATTGCTAGGTTTAAAAAATAACTTGAGAGAAGCATGTTTTCAAACACCAGAAGTGACAGAAATTATTGCCAGAGCATGCTGTGAAAGCTAAAAGATGAATTTTTGAGATTTTTTAGGATCAGAAAAACTCACAACAGGAGTTTCCAAATAATACCCCTGGTTATCTCTACAAATACTGGAAGAAAAACAAACAAACCAACCAAAACAAAACCCCAGGAGAATGAACACCCATTGCACCTAATTTTGTAATCCTCTCTCAGGAAATTGCTTACTGGCTGTTCCACACTGAGTTGAGTAATTTTGGTATGACCCTATATGCCAGTTCTTAACTGAGAGTTGTGTGTTTCGATGCATCACATGCTTGGTTTTGCCAAATACTGGATGTCAGGAAGGTTAAATCAGAAAAATGTTAAGATGAGACAGAACACACAAACTGCCTACTGAATGAAACACTTGTTTTATTTTTGAACTGGTGAATAATATTTATATTTTCTTTACATCTCCCATAATAGAGAAGAAGAGACCAACAAAACACTAAAGAACATGTGTTATTTTTCAAAGCCAAATAACACATTTTGACTGTATTAACACCAGATCCTGCCCATGGAGAAGCAAATAACTGGAACATTGGCATCTGTAAAGTACTTATGCAGGGGAATATATCAGCTTTCAAAATGATATTAAAAAGAGTTATTCCAGGAACAACTGCTTGCCAAAAGCAAATGTGGAACAGCCAGCATGCAAACTCTGCCAGAGCACCAGTAAAGCTGAGTTATTATATTTGCACACAAGTTCAATTTAAAAATTGTGAAACCAACTACAGACAAAACTATACAATATGAACAACTAGAAAAAAAGTTTCTTATCATATGAGTACTCCTACATAAACCTGTACTGTTTTAAACATAAGACAATAACTGTATATAAAACATACTACTTTTATGCTATTACTTAATATTTTGAAACCCATTACTTCTACTTAAGAACTGGACAGTATGAATGTATCTTCAGGTAAAGATATCTTTTCAAGTTGCCTACTTTTTTGCAACAGTATTAGCATCATGACATTAAGTTTCCAGATAAAAGGAACTAGATTAAATAAATGACTTCTAAATTTTCTCATAAACATGATGAATTATTAAAAAGAAGTCCCAGAACATACCTACTTCTGGATTATGTTTACTCTTTTCTGATGTTATGATCCAGCCTAATTCACATCTATTTAAATATCTCTAACTGTATATAAGACTGTGACTGTAAGTACAACTCTCCATAATAACCCAAATACTGCTCTGTTATCTCCAGTGAATAAGTAAGGGGCCTCTAATTTTAGCTGGTTTAAGATACTTCGACAATTAAAGAAAAATCAAAGGGTAAACTAGGCCTCAAAACTATTTGAGCTTGGAGAGTTAGAGTTATTTCAATGCTTATTCGTAGTTTAGGATTGCTCAGTATTGGAAGAAGCATGCAGCAGGTGCTCTGATGTGCCGTGCTGGTTTCTACGTCAGCCACAGAGCAGATTTGTATTTGACACCCTTCTGCATGTGAGAATTTTACTGCATAGTCAGGCTTAATATGACACGGATCTCTGAGTACAGGGTGACGAAGTGGAGGAACAGACATCTGAGTGAGTTCATCTAAATTTCCAGATTATAAATATAAATAACTAAGTTGCACTGAAACTTATTCCTTCATTGGCATTTTCTTCACAAATATATTTTCTTTATTTTTCAGAAAGCAAGAAGGTAGGAATAAATGTCATATTCCTGATCTACAAATAGTAAGCATCTCTGACACATACATGTTTTATATTTAATTTTGCATACTGTTTTTAGAAACATGTATTGTATCAGTTATTTTAGAAACACACCCCCTCCTTGTTCCATCCACAAGCCACCAGCTGCAACCACAAAAACACTTTCTGAGCAATGAAAATCACTTATAAAGGAGAATCCAGTACTTGATGACCTACTGTAAGATATACAAATACATACGTGAAAAAGTTTAAAGAGGTCTGTGTTGTTTGGCTGCTGACACAGTTCTCTTAGCCATGTCTGAGAAGAAACAGGGCAACTAGACAGCCGCTTTATCACTGGGGGAGGCGGGAGAGCCTGCTAACCCCAGAACATGTTCCTGGGTGATTAGCTTATAAAACCAGCAGCTCCACCACGGAAGAAGAGAAACACTCTCTGCCACTTCTTACCTGCTTCGCGTTTTCAATGTACGCAGCCATGTACTCGTAGGCGGCCGCCTGAGCGTTGACGCGAGTCTCGGTGCCCTCCACCGGTAAGGCGAAGCTGTCCATGATGATCATGGTTTCCCCGTCCACCTTGCCCAGCATGAGCCCCATCACCTCCAGGTTGCCCCCTGACCTGGCGTGCATCACCATCTTCAGGAGCGCCAGCGCCGAGATCTTGCAGTACTTGAAGTAATGGTGACTGCAAGAGAGAGGCCGCGGAAGCCATCAGGGCCGGCCCCGCCGCCCGGCCCGCGCCTCAGGCCCCCGCCGCCCGCCCGCCTGCCCCTCCGGCCCAGCCCGGCCCGGCCCGGCCCCGCTCTCGCTCACTCTTTGGTCCAGGGCTTGGCCGCCAGGATCTCCTGCTGCTGCTTGCGGTCGTACTTGTAGATCTCGTCGATGCTCTGCGCCTCCTGCATGTTGTTGGCCAACTCCCACGTCTTCTGCGCCATCCCGCTCCCGGACGCGCCGCTCCCTGCCGCCGCCGCCATCGCCCCCCGCACCGGGCCCGGCCCTGGCCCTGGCCCGCGCCACAGCCGCACCGGGCCGCCGGCGGAACCAAGCGAGGCGGGGGGGTGTTTCGGGAGGAGGTGGTACGGTCCGCGCAGGCCCGGGGCGGGCGGCGCTGCGCCCCCAGCGGGAGCGCTGGGCTCTGCGCCTCGGCCGGGGCAATGCAGCCGCTGTCAGAGCCAGCGGGCGGCTGTGGGGCGGCTCAGCCGGTTCTCGTTAGAGCACGTGGCGGCCTGACAGAAGCGTTCGGGGGCCACAGAGCGCTCTCCCTCCTCGCCGTCGCCCGGCCGAGCGGTGTTTCACGGCGGGCGACCCACAAAGGCCCCCGACGAGGGGAGACCACCGCCGCCTCCCTTCCCGCTCCCTTTCGTCAGTTAAAGCCGCGCCAGGGCGACCCCGGCCCTGCCCTCGCCTGGGGAGGAGGCGGCCCCGCTGGCGGCTGCGGGCCACAGGCGGGATGGAACGGCCGCGTCGCGCCGCCCTCCGGAGCAGCAGGGGGCGCTGCTCGGCGCCGCCCGCCCGTTTCCGGGGAGGCGGTAACGCGCGCGGGACGCGGAGAGAGCTGCGGCCGCCGGTGACCGGAGCGGTCGGGACAGCGCCCGGGAACCCTCCCCCGCAGCCCCGGTCTGCCGGCCCCGCCGCGCGGAGGCCGAGCTGCCGCCTTGTTCACAGCCCAGGGTGGGCGGCGGGCGGGACGGAGGCGGCTCACCGGGGAGCGGAACGGGCCTGGGAGGCGGTGCAGGGAGCGGGCTGGGGCTGGGGCTGGGGCTAGGGCTGGGGCGCGCCGGCCGGGCCCTGGGCCACGGTGCCGGGCCCTGGGCCACGGTGCCGGGCCTGGGTGTCCCCGCGGGGGGCAGCAGGGCTCCGCGAGGCCTTCCGGCGGGGGCCGTTTGTTGTGCCGTCGTTGCCTAACAACGGCGCCGCGCTCCTTAAAGGGGCCGAGTCCGGAGTGCCGCCGCCTCCTCTCGCCTCCCCGCGGCCGCGCCCCACACCTGTCCCTGCCCCCGGGGGTCAGTGCTTCTGGGACGGCCTGAGAAATGCTGCTGAGGAGGGAAGGAAGGAGGCGGGGGCGGCACCGGCACCGAGCGCTGTAGGCCGGGGGGAAAGGCGCTTCCCCGAGCGGTCACGCTTGGAGAGATAAGTGTGATCTCCTGGCTTCGGAGGTTTTCCTAAATTAATGTGTTTTTTGGACCAGAGTACGTGTTCCGGAAAAGCAGATAAGCCCTTATGGCGAGCGGAAGTAACTCGCGAAACTCGTTGGTTGGTTGTTCTGAGCGTTAATTGCCTTCACAGTTACGAAGAAGTCGTGTTGTTTTCGTCAGAGTTTATTACTTGTGAGCGTCCAACCCTTAGATTTTTTTTTTTGTGCTTTTTCAGATAAGAGTTGAAAAGAAACGAAGGTGAAAGGTGCAGGAAGTGTGTCTCTGACAGCAAGAGCTTATTCTAAGTGCCATTCGCAGGGACAGAGAAGCAGCCAGTACTGGCTGTTCAGACAGCTTAGGAAGTTTGGGTGAAACTTTGAAGACTATTTCTTAATGACATAATTATGTGACTGTATAATCTGTAAGTATGATTACTAAACATGGCACACAGTTGCTTTTTTAAAGCACTTCCGTCTTTGCGACCCTTGCTGCAGTTCATATCGATGGGAATTGCCGTTTTCCCAATTTTCTTGATGTTATTTTAGTATTATGGTATCACAGAATAGATGAAATCTGTCTGCTTACACGTGCTGAATTTAAATTTTGTGCCCCGTTTTCTTTAAAAAATAGGAGAGGAAGGGCAAGAATAAAAAGGAACACAGTAAAAATTCCTTTAGATTATAAAGTAGATAGTGTATCTAGCTGTGTATTGTGTACTTGCAGTACAATACATATGTAAATAGTTGTTTTGAATATCTTGAATACAGAGACATGCATTGTGAACTCTGCTAGGGCATAAATCCAATAAAATATCATGTTCAAACTTGACTTATTTTCTTGAATATCTACATACTTGCTATTGCCCAGTGTATTTAGCTAAGTTGAAGTCTATCTAGCCGGCTCTGTAATTATTCAGAGTTGCTTTTGTGAAAACTTCCAGTTTAAAAGAAAAAAAGGTTATGAAAAACTAGAATCTTCTTGAAAGTAAAAATATATAAAATTTATTTTTTATGGGATGCTTTCAGACAGTAATTGAGTATATAGCAGCAGTAGTTTTAATGTAATTTCACTTTGAATAATACAGTGTTTTAGGAATGCAAATACATCCAAGATTTAAAGATTCAGTAGTCAAAGGAACAGCTGATAGATCTGTGCTAGCAAGCATTTATTAAAAATAATATTTACAAAATACTCTGTTTTCCAAAACCCATGAAAAATGTGTCCTTTGCACCTTCTAATATTGGGGGCATATGGTTTATCCTTGGGTTTTCAAATGTTTGCAGCATGTTCTGACTTTCCCTTCTGCTCTATGCACATGCCCATGGAGCAATGTCTCCAAGCTTAGTTCTGAACCTGCTACTTTTACTAGTAATAATTGCAAGGGTCTAGAAATGCACAAAATGCATTCAGACACATTGCTAAACTGAAAATAGATTATTTTATTTTGAATGGAAGTAGTTTTATAGTGGCAGGCTTTACTTACACTTCGGCCACAACAACCCCATGCAGCGCTACAGGCTGGGGGAAGAGCGGTTAGAAAGAGGCCCGGCGGAAAGAGACCTGGGGGTGCTGATCAACAGCCGGCTAAGCATGAGCCAGCAGTGTGCCCAGGTGGCCAAGAAGGCCAATGGCATCCTGGCCTCTATTAGGAATAGCGTAGCCAGCCGGTCTAGGGAAGTGATCGTCCCTTTCTACTCGGCACTGGTGAGGCCGCATCTTGAGTACTGTGTCCAGTTCTGGGCCCCGCACTTCAAGAAAGATGTTGAGGTGTTGGAGCGAGTCCAGAGGAGGGCGACCAGGCTGGTGAAGGGTCTGGAGGGTCTGTCCTACAAGGAACAGCTGAGGGAGCTGGGGTTGTCTAACCTGGAGGAGGCTCAGAGGCGACCTTATTGCAGTCTACAACTACCTGAAGGGAGGTTGTAGTGAAGTGGGAGTCGGCCTCTTCTCCCAGGCAACTAGCGATAGGACAAGACGACATAGCCTCAAGCTTCACCAGAGGAGGTTCAGGTTGGACATTAGGAAGAATTTCTTTTCAGAAAGGGTCATTAGACATTGGAATGGGCTGCCCAGGGAGGTGGTGGAGTCACCATCTCTGGATGTGTTTAAGAAAAGACTGGACATGGCACTTAGTGCCATGGTCTAGTTGACAGGGTGGTGTCAGGGCAACGGTTGGACTCGATGATCCCAGAGGTCTCTTCCAGCCTGGTTGATTCTGTGATTCTATTTGTGCAGTCATATGAAGCCAGTTTGAAGTTAATGGCTCATGGTGAGTTTAGTGCTGTCACCTCTGAGATAGTTACCTGTGTAACTAAGGACTGCGGTAGCACTCTTTTCAGGTAGAAATGTATGGTTTCTTTATTCTATTTTGATTAGTCATGATCTCTTCACTTGATACAGTTGATGATAAAATTGATTAATATTCAGTAAGATATTTGCTTACATACTGGTATATTTTCTGAACTTAGTAGTGTATGCTTCACATTCAAATTGTCAGTCTCTTGCTTAGAATATGTAAGAATTCTTGATATTCATTGTGTTCCTCATGCTAGATAGAAAATATACTGCAAATATTCCTTTCCTTTTACCATCTCTCAGAATAGGTTTGGTACCATTGGAATACAGTGATTTGGAAACAGTCCTAGAGTTTATAAATATTATTGTAAGTAGAGGTAAGAAATGTAGATGTTACATTCATACGCGCTTTTGAGAAGGCTTCTCACAGTGCCTCCTTCTACATGCAGTAATTTTGCTCTTGGTGGGTATGCAGCATTGGACAGGTGATGAAACCAACTTTTAAATTCTTTAGTATGATGGATTGTTTCACCCCTTCAGAACAGGTTTTTTGTTATTCTTATGTAACCTAATAGGCTAAATAAAATTTATCAGTGCCTGGAAACTTACCCTCTTTTAGATTTCTTTTATCCCTTATCAGTGTGCAAAACTAATGAGATTAAAGATTAAGGACAAATCAGATGGGGGAATTTATTTTTGGAATTGGTTGTCCTGTATTACCACTAGCAGTTGTAAATAGGTTGTCCTAGTTCTGCCTGCTTTATAACAATATTATAATTTGTACTATGAATCAAAAAATAGCATTAATGTAAGACAGAAAGTTTAAAGGAATAGATTTTAAGGAATACATCAAGCAGATGTATTCCTTAAATTAAGTTAGCATGCAATTACTTGAATTCATCTGATGGAATTTTGACATTATTTCTCTTCGTCTTACTTTTCCCAGTAAGCATTTATCTCGGTCTCTCTGGACACATTTTATGTTTACCTATGTAGTACCTTATTCCGCTGGTCTTGTGAGGTGGGGTTTTTGTTTGATTGTTTTTTTTTTAATTCTTTGATCTTCTTCCTGAAAATGTTTTCTGATATACTTTTATCATTTGCCTATTGTTTACTTCATACAATGTGTGTGAAGTAAAGATACAAATTAGCCTCAATGAAATTGCTGTACAATCTGAGTTTAGATACTGGATGTGATGGGATTGCTTAGGAACCCGCATAAGCAATCCTATTGCTTAAGTTGTGTGGGTAGTATTAGAGGGATTTGAGGGTCACAATTTTCTTCTCAGTTTCATGCTTCCTTTACGTGTGGAATGTAACATGGATTTTTTTATCTGTAGGCTTGGTTTTGCAAAACTTCTCCTCCAGTGGTGTTGGTGAAAATGCTGAGTAGAGATTAGGATGAGTAGGCTCGTATGCAGTCGTTCTTTTTGTGCTTGTCTTTCTTCTTTCCATGGTTCCTTAGTATGCAGCTTTGCAGTAGTTTTAGTTCTGGAAGACTATCCTAACAAAAAGCATTCAAAGTCTGAGTGTGTGCCTTAACTTCTGTACAGTCCCATTGTAATAAATTTGATGCACTTTAATTTTTATAAGAGGTTATCTAGGAGCAGCAATATACAATACATTGCACAAATAAAATGCTCTGAAGGGCTTTCAGCTAAATAGGCAAGATACACAACAAGTGGAAGAGAGGTAATCAGCTGTTCCTTGGTACTTGTTTTCTTGCAGATGAGTGGCTTGTCTGATTGCAAGTCAGTACTGCCCAATATCCACGATCTTACAATTATTGCAGAATTGTAGCTGTTCTTATTGCCTCTGTTTTATTGGTATAGGAGGTAATGATACGCTGTTGGCTCCAGGTTTTTTTGTGGTGTGTGTTTGTTTGTTTGGGTTTTTTTCCGCTTTGTTGTTTTTTTGTGGTTTTTTTTTTTTTTTTTAGTTTTGAATAGGCTTGATGATTTTTAAGACTTCTGGTGATAGTAAGTTAAGCACAGAACTGGTTGTATGATTTGGTCCTTGGTTTAGAGTATACATGTATTTTGCACTTTTTGTACTTTTTTGTCTAACGATTCCTTTATCTTGTTTATTTTTTTATGTTGTCTTAAGTTTGATTTTATAATTCAGTAACAATAACCTTGTGCTAGTGTAGTAGTGAAGGGCCATTGGTAGACTTGCAGTTAAAAAAAACAACCCCAAAACACTTTAACCAAGTTAGAAACAAAGATTAGAGAAATATCTTCAGTTTTATAATCTGGAATCTTTGAGTTTTCTCTCTGGTGAAACATCAAGTAATCTCCTCCATGGATGGGTTTCCTGAGTCAGGTGTTTCATTGATCCAGCAAACAGCTTAAGATTTGTTGTTCTGAGAGAGAAACTTGAGTATTACTTAACTACTGTCTTAAGCAACTGTAATTGAGCTTTAAATTTTTGAGGTTCTGATGTAGAGGCAATGTTCTATGTCTTTTTTATAACCTTAGAAATGATGGCAGATGATTTAGACAAACTTATTGAAGATCAGAAGGCCAAGCTGGCACAAGATAAGGCAGAACTTGAAAATGATCCACCTTACATGGAAATGAGGGTAAGAGTATTAAATAGTTTATTACTATTAATAGTTTATTAAGACTTTATTAAGTATTAAATAGTTTTCCACTTCTGTTGCTTGGGTCTTGATTTAAGCTTGCTTTTACTGTGTTCTTGAAACTGTATTTGTTGTTAAAGTATATATTAAAGATTTACCTATTCAAAGTAATTTCTAACTTAAATACTTCATATCTGTATTTATATAGATTTTTAAAAACCTGTTTGCCACCAGGCATATGCAGTAATGTTTGTATTTTACAAGTGGAAAAACTCTTCTAAATGGTTATCTATGTTCCTTCCCCACTCCCTAGGGAAGCTGACTAGCAGTGATCTGCTTTCTGCCCACTCCAGAGCATGGGTGTTGGGATGGGGATGGAAGGTATAAATATCCTCAAAACTTCTGTTACGGAAACTAGGAAATATAAAAGGCAAATTACTTAATCCAATCAATTAAACACAATCTGTTCTTATCACAATTTTCCTATTAGAAATTTTAGTACCTAATTCTAAAGCTATAAAGATTTTATAATTTGCAGATCACCATTAAGTTGTTTAATAGTGCCAATACCTGGCAAAAAGTTATATCTAAATAATTCAACCTAGCTAAGTGTTATGGTAACTAAATAAAGTCCTCAGTAAAAAAAAAGAGTTTTAATTTGTCTGTTGTTTGACTTACAAAGCCCCGAACAGCTTGAGCTTTTAACAGCAATTGTAATGTTGAGTTTTCACTCCCTCTTTTGTTTCTTCAGAAGGTTATGAGAATTCATCTTTCCCCTTCTGTGGGTAATAAAATTATTTTTACGTAGTTATAATAATTGTCTCCAGAAAGTTTTATTAATTCACACCAGAAAGTTAATTCTTAGGTAGCTGTGAGGAGTTGGGCTTCCTTTATTTTTGCCTCCTCTGCTCAGAGCAAGTTTAAAGACAAGGAGAATGTTTCCAACCTATAGTTCGATAAAGTTCTAAGCTGTATGGTGAAAGTGTAGTTACAGGGAACAGGTGTGTTAAACTTGCCATGTAATACCCTGTGATTCTTTCACAGTTTCAAGCAGGGTGCAGTATGTCAAATCAGCCCCCATAAAAAACCGGAGAGGATATGTGTAAACTATGAAACAATTGTGGATTAAGACATACGGTTTATGACATAAGTCACAATATGTATTGTCAACATATTTCATGACATCAAATATATTGAATATATTGAACTAATAATTACTGTGTCGTAGAGGAGAACTACTTTTTTGGTAGTATTAATGAAATGCATAGGTTCTTAATGTGTTAATCCAACATCACTTTCAATCTCTCTGTTTTCCAGTGCTAATAATTACGTTAATAATGTTGTTTTTATATGTGATATTTCTTCTACCTCGTGATATAGCAAAACGTTTTGTTTTGTTTTCAGAATAAGGAATTAGAGAAGCTTTCCGAGACTAACAAAATGTTAATCTCCATGACTAAAGAAAATATACCTCCAAATAGTCAACAGAACTATCCTTTAGGTATAGTATATTTTTTTTATGTGTCTTCTAGATTTAAGTAGCGTTTAATTACCTTTGAGAATTTTTGGAATGGAATTACTGCTTTGGATCTTTAATTATAAGATGATCATTATAATACAAGTGCCTACCAATTATTCAGTCTTCCAAACGTTTTGGGACTGTGTGGAATTTTTTTTTGTAGTTACGCTTTTTTTTTTTTTGAACAAGGAAAATATGCCAAGCACTTTCTTTTTCTTCTTGTGAAGATAGCTCCATTAAAAAAACAAAACAAACAAAAAAACAGGAAAAAAAGCTGCTTGCTAGTCCTTGAGAGATGATCTGTCCTTTCCTGTTGTATTTGGGTGGAGCAAAAGCTTTGGAAGACCGTCTTTCATCTGGACTTTACTGCAAAAGGATATGTTCCCTGTACTTTGTGCCAGTGAAGTAAGGATGCCTTTTCTTTCAGCCTCTAAGCTTAAGAGTCCTCGTCCAACTGGGCTAAAATGCACACAGTTAAAATAATTTTTCTTTTAAATGCTAAGTGTCTTTTAAATGTTTAGTCATAGAGTACTGAACTGATGGTATTGCTTTTGTAATTTTGTTACAGTGTAGTCATTTATTATACAAGGAAAGAACAAGCACTTAGTTTTGGTTGACATCTTAACCAAGTGAAATGGTTAGATTTGTTTTGCTGTGACTATCGGTTTAATCACAGTTTTCTTTAAAAATATATATTGTCCTATTCTCTTCTTTTCTCTGTGTTTGTGATTTCTGTTTGAAAATGTGTGATAGTGTTCCTTTCTCCATTTTGCTGTTCTGTAAAGTGCCACCTTTCCTTACTTGTCCTACCATCTCCTTTCTGTAGGCACTTCTGTTTTTCTTTAGTTACACTTGTGTAGCTCAGGTTTGTCTTGACAGCTTCAGCTTTTCTGTATGCTACTTCTTGTCGATAGGTGACTCTTTTCTGTCATGTGTAGACACTTTGGTTTTGTACCTCATTAATTTTCATACTGTGCTTACTGTAATTCTGGTGTAATTCTGCAGCTTCCAGGGGGAGTAAAAGCTGTCCTTTTATTTTAAAGAAGATACGTCAATGGGTATTTGATGTTGTTTACATAATACCAATCTAATCTATCTTTTAAATAAGTACTCCTGCTACACTTAATTTTATATCCCCTCTATAATTGTAACAGAATTTGTGACCAGAAAAGTGCGTGTCTTAAATTAAAAAACGGAGCCTGAGCTTGTGAATCTGAGGGCCTGAATTGATCTTATCTGCATAAATAAAAACATGTTTTTTATAAGGATGTTGTATAAGTAGAACTTCCAGCCATCAGCAAGGCAAGCTCCTCTAAAACCTTTACAGGAAAACTTCACTAAAAATTACCTGAAATGATAATTGAATATTTCTTGCTGCCAGAAGTCATAATAGATAAACTTGGTTAGAGGACAGCACTTGAATAAGTATCTACCTCACATTTTTGGCAGTTTTATTGTGATCAACAGGTTAGTCCTGGTATTGATAATTCTCTGCTTAAGTGTGGAAACGTGATACAGAAAATATAATGCAGTAGATAGTATCCCAATGGCTGTGACAGACCACTACATAACACTTAAGCTATTTTAATATTAAAATAATTTTATCTCTTGTTGGAGAGTTATAATAGCATGTCATATTGTGTTTATTATTATAAGTTGGGCTTAACTGTTGACACCTACATATAGTAACACACATAATGACGTATTACAGATGAGAGGCATTCAGGTGGTCTTAAATGAAAAGCAGCAAGTAGGTATTGCTGTGTAGTGATTTAACCCCAGCTGGCAACTAAACACCACCCAGCTGCTTGCTCACTCCTCCCCAACGACATGGGGGGAGAGAATCGGAAGGGTAAAAGTGAGAAAACTCATGGGTTGAGATAAAACAGTTTAATAATTGAAATAAAATAATAATAATAAATAAACTGTAAAAAAAGGAAAATAACAAAGAGAGAGAAATAAAACCCAAGAAAGACAAGTAATGCAAATGAAAACAATTGCTCACACCAATTGACTGATGCCCAGCTAGCCCCTGAGCAGTGGTGTCCCCACCAACCTCCCCTCTAGTTTTATTGCTGAGCATGACGCCATATGGTATGGAATATCCCTTTGGTCAGTTGGGGTCAGCTGTCCCGGCTGTGTCCCATCCCAGCTTCTTGTGCACCCCCAGCCTACTCTATGCTTCTCACACCACCCCACCAGCAAAGGCCTTGACTCTGTGTCAGCACTGTTCAGCAATAATGAAAACATCCCTGTGTTATCAACACAGTTTTCAGCACAAATCCAAAACACAGCCCCATACCAGCTACTGTGAAGAAAATTAACTCTCTCCCAGCCAAAAGCAGCACATTGGATAATAATAATTTGGGCGGTGAACACATTTGGCTATCAGTGGATGGTTGTTGATATTATTGGCTGGTTCTGCTTTAAAGCAATGTAATTTCCTTGGGATTAAATTAGACAGGGACTTGCTCCTTGGTATCTGCTAAGTATGTTCTATAGTTCTAGCAGTAGTGTTGAGAAGCAGGCTAAATGAAGTTACAGTTATTTCTCAACATATTAAATGCATGCAAACTTTTATGTAAAAATGCATTAAAAACCTTAACTTTTTTCCTAAAAAAAAAGGTTGTCACTGTGATTTTGTGTGATTATCAGAATGTGAAATGGCAAATAAATACAGCAAATACAGAATAAACAAAATCATAGAATCATAGAATGGTTTGGGTGGGAAGAGACCTTAAAGATCATCTAGTTCCAACCTCCCTACCATTGGGGGTTGAGAAAAAAAAAAGCAGAAAACGAGTGAAGAAGGAAGTATATCTCATTCTGATGGAAGAATGAAGACAGATTGTGCACGAAATTAGGATGAATGTATGTTAACTGGAGTATTTTTGACCTGCTAGGCTCTCTTAAAGTAAGTTTTTGAAGTAGGTAGTTTTCAGCTAACTTCTAAATGGCTACCCATAATTGTTATCTCAGTGCTTTTCTGGTGGCCAAAAAAGGTATTCTGTAATAAAAATAACTTTAAATCCTCTTTTGTTTGAATACTTCACGTATGGGAATCAAAGCACTTGATTCTCGCTGATTTTTTTCTGTACTAAATTTTTCTGGCATCTGTGAAGTTACTGAATGAATCTTCTTCACTCTGATGTGTTAGGTGCTTTTGATTTTTTTCTTGGTTTCCTGTAGTTAATCCAACAATAATTTCCTGTGAAAAATTGGGACTGATGTAAGAGCAAAACTTGAATATCACTCTCTTCCCTCTTACTCCTTGCTACTCATTTTACACAGGCTACAACATGTAGAAATGCTTTCAGATAAACCATAGGAAATAAAAAAAACAGTTGCAATCTATGTCTCTTGTTGTGTGGTTTTGTGTGGAGAGCGGTAAAAGTGGCTGCACACCTGGGCTTCTGGGGCAGAGGATATTTCTTAATAGAGTACTTTAAAATGTATTTTGGGAACAACAAGCAACTTGCATAGCATTATATTTTAAGAGTGCAGCTGTTATGAGACCTGACAGTAATCTTGGAAAAGTACTAAATGTGTATTTTGGGTCTGCTACAATTAAAAACACTGAGGTGGAAGGAAAAACTGATTACTATTATCATATGGTCAGATTCCTTATAGTTGTGTGGGAGCCAACATATTTTTTATATGCTTCGTGCTAAACAAAATGTTTGTTGCTTTCTGCTTGTGAAGTATATTTTATAATGTGTGATAAGCGCAGCTTAGAATATCAGAGTAGTTTAGAAACTAACACGTCAAAGGAGATTTCCTTTGAAACATACATTGACAGAAGAAATACCTACAATATTTAGGTTATTTTATACTATTTGTCAAATTATCCAAATAAATTCAGTTTATGTTGCATTTTTTTCCTACTGGGGAGCAAAAGCGCAAGGACTAGAGGAAACCTAACATCCAAAAACCAATCCATTTTTCTGTGCTTCCCACCTAACTACTCATACAGAGAAGGTGGTTTTTGTTTCAGCTGTTTTGTAATTGCTGGTTGCATAGTTAATTTTTTTTATTGCTGATGTTTAATAAAAGTCCAGATGTAGCTTTTGCAGGATGTGCTTTGTATTGATACAAAATAGTAGAATAATAATATTTAATGGCGTTAAACTTTCAGGTGACTATGGCTTGAGTTTACCTCTTGGAGAAGAATGTGAACGGAAAAAACATAAACTCAAAGAGGAACTTAGACAAGATTATAGGCGGTATCTTTCTCAGGTAAATCTTCTTGTCTGGTTGCCTGAATTTAGTGAATCTTTTAAAATGACTCACTCATTTTAATTGAATGAAAATTAATCAAACCTGTGGAAAATCGTTATAAGAAGGCATTCATTATGAGCGATGGCTGATTTCGAAGACTTGAGTAAAAGTGATTTCAAAATGTCACTGCTAGGAAGGGTTATATATTTTAGGCTTCTACAGATCTCATTGCCACGAGACTACATACTACGTACTGCATTTTATTCTGAATACTTTCATTTATTTGTCTCTACTTCTTTCTTAGTTTTTTCTTAAGAATTTAAAATATCATCTGTTACTTCCTTAAGTACTTATGTATTCTGTGGTCTGTAAGTCAGGTAAGAATATTCCTATAATTAGTGTGACTCCCTTTGACAGCTTCTTTTCCATTTTAGAAATAAAAACCCCTTGATGTTCTGCTTAGCATGATTTATTAAATATCACAGTAAATTTAAAATTGAAATGGTGTGTATGAAATGTCATAATCTTGGGAATATTCTGTATCCCTTCTTAGTCAAACAGAAAATCAGGAACCAAATGATTTCTGTTGTCTGAAAATGCTAATTATCAGTGTCTTTAGTTATTAAAATGAAAGAATGGATTGGCTTTAAGAAAAGAAGTCTTTTTTGTTAAGTCAAATATTTTTGAATGAAAGACTCTTTTTGAATAGTATCTTTTCCCTTACTTTTAGGGTATTTCACAGGCAAAAAGAAAGGTAGGGTGCCTGCAATATCTTTTTTTTTTTCTTCAAATTAGTTGCTTTTTGCTTTATTTGAAAGCTTTGTGCTCTTTGAATTTAAAAAAAAATTACTATTTTGTGCTTCGTGCATTTGTGCATGCTGTAGTGATTAGTTGTGATTAACAGCATTGTTTGCTTTGTGCAAAATAATTGCTTATATTTAT
The DNA here is from genome assembly GCF_013368605.1 of Nyctibius grandis. NCBI lineage: Eukaryota > Metazoa > Chordata > Aves > Nyctibiiformes > Nyctibiidae > Nyctibius > Nyctibius grandis. The sequence continues at coordinate 74,634,459 of NC_090660.1, forward strand.
TATTTTCCATTAATAAGATTTTAAAACATTTGTTGATTTCTTTTTTTCCTTTGCAATTGCTATTGTTGCAGTCTAATGCTGACTCTACAAAAGTTTTTCTTTTAGTAGACATTTGCTTCAAGGCTTACAGTTACATAGATGTTATGAGTTCAGATATTTTTTTCTTGATATACGTGCTTTATAAAGCTGGAATAAAATCATAAACTCTGAAATATAATATGTCTTCAGAACCAGAGGCAGGGCTTTTTTCTTCCCTACCCCTGTGAAATCTCATCAGTGGTGCTTATGAAAGGGGTAGAGCCAGTTCTTCAGCACCTAGTGGCCAGAACGCAAGAATACAAGTATTGTGAGGAAAAAATAATACCAGAGGCACATTTTTGCAAGCTTTGTTCAATTACAGTGATTTTTAATTATTTATATAATTATACTGCCATGTATATATAATTTTCAAATTTAACACTATCCAGGTTGTTCGAATTAAGCAACTTCAGTAAAGGACTGGGAGGTAACATGATAGAAACACAACCTTCTGTTTTTTCTGAATAATGTACATATGATACAAATTAACTACAGTAGCATGCACTAGGATTCCTGAATAACAATAGTAACAGCAAAATTAACTGGCTTCTTAACCTGCAACCAAAATGATTCTTATATAATTGTTGCTTCTTGTTTAATCTTAAGCTTCAGATTATTTTCAAAGTTAGAATATTGTGTTAAAACTTAATGTTTTGTAATTCTCACCAAAGTACCCAAATAATATAATTTTTACATTAACTTCTAGTGTTTTTTTCTCAATTGAACTTCAGTTTTACAAATTTAGGTTTACAAGGGTGGGGGTTTTTTAATGCAGTACACGTTAGCTGTATTAAGCTTGTAAGGCCTGAGGAAGTGATAGGATAACAATCTCTAATTTCTTTTCCTCACATAAAGAGATAGTGCAACTTTTAGCAGCTCTTACGGTGATAATATTTTGGTTAATAACTTGTCTGTCTAGTCTCGCTTACATAGAAAATACAGGTTCCGTATCAGCTTCTGATTTTTGGCAAATACCTTTTTAAGATCAGAGCTAATCTCTACAGATGTGTTTAAAGTGTGAAAGGAATTACTTAATAATGAGGATTACAATTTATTTACTTTTTCTGGTAAAAATAACTTAGCTCTCCATATTAATCTAGTTGTCTCAGTGCTTGAATATTTGCATGGTTATTAAATCCCTTAAATCTTTTAATGTGTAGTTGTGAAATATAATTCACAATGATGTGGTTTTGTACTGGAACAGGTAGAGCTCTTACCTGTTGACATGCCTCTAAGCTTTTAAGCTCTGTTGTGATGCAGATAATGGAAGGAAACAATGCTAGTGAAATACCATATCTAACCCATTCCCCTCATCAACCCATGCCACACAAATAGATGATCTTTTTATTAAAGATAATCGGATTTATAAAACACAGGTGATTGAGTATGGCCTGGGGATGCTTTTAGTAAATGAGTGATGTATGAAGAGCCACTAGACCTGGAAGCTAAGGACCTGTTCCAGCATTGGCGTTTGATTTGAAAGGCTGGTACTTTGACTTGCTGCGCAGCCCGGTTCGCAAGCTGCGGCACAGGGAGCTATATGGAGCAACAACATAGTGGTTTCAACAGAAAGTTCTGTTCTGAAAGTGACTGATGATCTGTAAGGAATTGCAGGATTTGGTGATGGGTCATTATCCTGAAAAGTTTGGGGAGTGCTGTTGTAGAAAACAGTGCTGAGATGCAGAGTGGTGACTGTGCTAGCGTTAGGATGGATTCCATCTATTAAAATAAGAGGTAGACATATGTTTTTTGCAGTTAGAAAAATCAATTTTTCATCTCAAGTAAGGTAGTGTCTTGGAAAATTCCTCCTATGCTTGTACAGATGCTTGTGCTTATGCTACTTGCTTACAGGAGAATTGAGTAATGGTGGGGTTTTTTTGAATAAAAAAATTTTTTTTTAATATACAGACACTAATTTATGTAATCCTTGAACTAGTGTAACAGCAAAGAAGTTACAAACATTGTCAAACTCAAGCTTAAAGCTTGACAAAGCCACATTCCTTGACTTCATTTTATTCATGTGTTCTAAAAACATCCTACATTTTCAAAATGTGAAGGTTGTCTTCAGTCTTTATTTCATTATTTCAGAAAAATATAATTCCTAACAACTATTCAGCAAGTAAGATGTGGTGTTTTAAAATATATTGAATGATTTTTATTTTCTTTAATATAGAAAAATTATCTGACTACTGGTGAAGTAGATCCGTATACTCAGGGATTATCTCTTCCTATTGATGAGCGAAGATCTGCCAAGGTAAATATCTGGAGGAAATTAACTAGGTGGTGTACAACTTGAAAATGAACCTGGATGTTTAAACTGTTCTGGAAAAATTATTTCCACTTAAGTTTTTTTTGTTTCATTGGGTTTTTTTACACTGTTTACAAGTGAACATTTTTGGAGGTGGTCATTAGAATAGTTTTCAGAAAAGTAAAGTCTTTAAATTTTGTTAATGTTTTTAAATTTTTAATCCTATGTTACCTGTATTCTTACTTTTTAGATAATGACGTGTAATTATATACTGATACTACTTTGTGGTTTGCTACTTTTAATTCACACCTGCAGGGCACTTGGTGTGTTCCAGAGCTCTAGTGGTTGTGCTTGGGTTTTGTTCAGCAATAAATATTGATCTAATAAAGGACATTGTTTTTCTTATAATTATATATATACTTTTCTAATTTATTACTCTTCTTACAGCAGCCTGGGGATAATTTTAAAAATATTTGCCTGTAGTTGTTTCTACAGAGATATTCTTAATCAGTTCCTACCAGAACTAAAGGAAGTGTGCTTTCTGCTGTACACAATTTGTTTTGATGTCTTTATGTACACTTAACCTACCTGCTTATGCTCATGTGATTTTTTTGAACAGAGAAATCCAGGAATCTAAACAAAAGCTGATCTGGTATTTCACGTATTACCTTCTGTTAATATAGGAATCTTCCCAATTTCCAATCTTACTTTGAGAGCACAGATACTAATGTGTTTTGTGAAAGGAGTACACGTTTTCTCTCTGCATTTAGCCCCTTTGATCTCCCTGAGGTTTCTTACCAGTTTATAGTCTTGCCTTCATATGTTGGAGAAAGATACCAGCCATAACAGTCTCTGCTATTGGAGGTTCATGGAGGTTAGAATATGAAGATGCAACATGCATGTGTGGATTTTCTTAACCTCTGATCCATTACTCTGATGCATAGTATGATTCTGTGAAAGCCTAAATCAGTCATACAGGGGTCACCTCTCCTTCTGCCCTCACACTGTTGGCCTTATATTCCCAGTTCCTTTCTTGTGTTTGCTTGTAAATTGATCCAGGAAGTTGATCAGCAGAAACATTGTAATTTAGCAAATATTTTTGCTGACTCGGCAAACACCACTGCTTGGTTGTTAGGCTCAGTCAAGCCCCAACAAGATGCAAGGCAGAAAGAAAAACTGTGTTGCTGGAGGAGGTCTGGACTCTTGCACTCTTGGGGGTTTTATTTGGTTTTGTTTTTTTTTTTTTAAGCTGTGTTGCCTTGCAGTTGTATTATTGCTCTGTGTTTGGGACTATGCTATCACTGTTGTCTGGTGCAAGACTTCTGCTATGGAATGTGTTGGTGTTGCCCTTGCTGTGCTTGCTTATGCTTTCTGCCTTTCTTCTGCTGGTGATAATGTTTGGCCATATGAGGAGCAAGGTGAGAACTGAAATTAGGTGAAAATTGCTGTTATGAAATAGCCCCAAACTCCAAATTATACTGGTGTTAATACAAAGGAAGACAGCAAGAATGAAATGCCTAGAAAGTGGAAAGGACTCCTTCTCAGTAGTAGCGTGCATTTGTGCTGAGTTTATGTTAGCTTCAAGTTCTCGTGAACCTTGTGTTAAGCCTTGTGAGTACGTATGCTGAAACAGTGAAAGATAAAGTATCTTTGATTAATTCTGTGGAAATTAAAGACTTATCTGAACTGGGAACATACCTGTTCACTGATGGTTTTATGTCTTAGTGACTCAACGTTCGTTGAGATTTTCTGTACAAGTGAGTTATATCCATTTTACCCATTTATTTATTGCTATTGCAGAACCTAAAAGCTGCCAGAAGATGTCACACTGTGCCCTGCTAAACGGTTAGCCTCTGGGCAGATAATGATTAGAGGTTAACACATCTGCATTTTGGTTTCCTCTATTAGGTAAAATGTGCAGTCACGCAGCATATTGAATTTTCTGCTGAGTGTTTTGCCACCTGTTAAAGACAATGCTAGTTTCTCAGCTTTGGAAAATACCCCTTAGGCAGCTTTCATAGCTGTCTGCAGGTTTATATTGTCACTGTCAGAAAACCTATAGACACAAATTTTGGAAAAAAAATCAGTTTTGGAGCACATTGGTCTCATTTGCAAAACTGTTATTAAGCTCGTATTTCCATGGTGTTTGAGGCGTAAATTATTTTTGTTTGAAATTTGTTCATGGGAAAATAAATTTATATATAATGTTCAGATTTTTAATACCTTTTAATTTGTATTAGAAAATACTGCAGTGGAAAAGAGCATGCTTTGTAATATTGTAATATAATTCTCTTTTTTTCATTTATATGATGGTTGGAATGAGATAGTATAAGACATATCCCATGCTCTAAACATAAGGTACTAATATCAGGAAATAATGCAAATTAGAGTTTGCTTTACCTGGAGACTTTTGTATTTCATATTATATTACTAAGCTATTGATGTACAATTCCTGCATATTTTTAGACCTGAGCAAGCCGGTTATAAATGTTGTCACCTTGCAAAAGCAGCTAGGACAAGGTGGATAGATCATGTTTTTCTTCATTTTCCTTGCATTCTTTGTGCTTTTGACTCTTTTTGCAGTCAGCTTAACTGCTTATTTGAATTCGACTGTTCAAGTTATATCCTAAGCTATAATTGACACATCTTGTTTATACATGTATTTGTTGTCCTGTTTTAATTATGAGTGGGGCAAGTCACAAGTAACCTTAACACACAAAAAAATGTCATTTGTTTAAAAATAATTTGTAAATACATTCAGATTGGAAATTAGAAGGTGATTTGTAATTGTCAAAGGAGTGAGGCTTTGGAACAATTTTGGAATAGATTTAGCAGGAGGAAACCTAACTGGTTTTAAGATGGAACTTGATACACAGTAGTATTACTGGGGACTAGACTTCATGGCCAAGAAGCTGACTTCTACTTAGAGATTTCAGATTAAGAGAAAGTACTATGTTCAAGAATGAACAAAAACCTTAAAGCAATTCAAGCCCTATTTGTACAACACAAAGAAGGGGGAGGGCAAGCACACAGCTCGCTTGTATTAATTTAGTACTGCAGTTCGATCAAGTTAAAAGACACTCCTCAAAAATGCAAAATTATAATGCCCTTTTCAATGCCTGTTTTAGGAGAAACTACGGCTTGAAAGAAACAAGGAGTACAATCAATATCTCAGGGATAAAGAAGAATGGAATGAAAGGCTAAGGAAATTAGGGAAGAAAAACACAGAGGTAATACAGTTTTACTGAAGCTGATACAAAGAAGAACATAAATGATCTTGTCAATTGTTTTATCATTGACTAAGATATACAGAGTAAGACAGAAAAAGCAAAGAATGTTGTTCAATTAGGCCACAGTTTTACTAATATATCTAGCAAGTGCTGGTTATGAGTCATACAGTACAGTTTTTGATTCCTACTTCAGTCATGTCTGTCTGGTAGAAGGATGCTTTCATTCTTCTGTGTGTCTGAAGTAAGTCCCTGCATTGTTCTTGGTCATAAGTGGTGGCCAAAAAAAGCTGTCTCTTTGGACAAAATGTTGAGCTCCACACAGTGTTCTTTAGCTTTTATTTGTAGTTGCTTTTTCCTCAGTCTGTCTCCAGTTCATAAGAAAGCAAGGCAAGTGCTAGTTGTCCAGTATATGGTGCTGTGCAGTTGTGAATTAAAAAAAAAAAAAAAAAAAGTCTTTACTACTGAAAATGAGCTAGGCACATGCATAATTGAACTTAGATTCTGAGCTGAGGCCTTTGGTTTGTGTGGCAGTAGGCAGCTAAGCACCATCCAGCCATTCGCTTCCCCACCCCCGGTGGGATGAGGGAGAGAATGTGAAGGTTAAAAGTGAGAAAACTCGAGTGTTAAGATAAAGACAGTTTAAGAGGTAAAGCAAACGCCACACGCGCAAGCAAAGCAAAACAAGGAATTCATTCACTACTTTACCTCAGCAGGCAGGTGTTCAGCCATCCCCAGGAAAGCAGGGCTCCATCATGCCTAACGGTTACTTGAGAAGTCAAACACCATCACTGTGAATGTCCCCTCCTTCCTCCTTCTTCCCCCAAGCTCTATATGCTGAGCATGACGTCACATGGTATGGGATATCCCTTTGGTCAGCTGGGGTCAGCTGTCCCAGCTGTGTCCCCTCCCAAATTCTTGTGCACCCCCAGCCTACTTGCTGGCGGGGTGGTGTGAGCACTGCTCAGCAGTAACGAAAACGTCCCTGTACTATCAACACTGTTTTCAGCACAAATCCAAAACACAGCCCCCTACTAGCTACTATGAAGAAAATTAACTCTATCCCAGCCAAAACCAGCACAATCAGGTTGGTCAGGCTTTGTCTGGTTGAGTTTTGAAAGGATGGAGAATCCACGGTTCCTCTGGGCAACCTGTTCACTGCTTAACCACTAGATCTGAACTTCTTTCCCTCTGTATCACATTGGAATTTCCTCTGCTGCAATTTGTGACCATTGGTTCTTTGAAAAACACGATTCTGGCATGTCTGTAACCCCTCGTTAGGTAGACACTGCAATTACTAGTTCCTCCTGCCCCCATACATACCCTCCTTAACCTTCTTTTTCCAGGCTGAACAAACCCAGCTCTGTCACCTTCTCCTTTATGAGCTCAAGTGCCTTAACCATCTCAGTAGCCATACTTTGCACTTTCTCCAGTTCATCAGTATCCATGGGGAGACGGGGAAACTGGGCACCCTACACCAGAATCTGAGTACTGAACAAATACTGAGCAGAGGAGAAGGATCTCTTCCCTTGACCTGCTGATGACACTTTTGCTAATGCAGCCCAGGGTGTGATTGGCTGTCATCACTGCCAGGGTGCTCTGCTGACTCATGTTCAGCTAGTTGCCCACCACTAACCCAGGTCTTTTTCTGCAAAACTGCTTTCTAGATGGTCAGTGCCCAGCCTGTACTGGCGCATGGTATTATTCTGTTTCAGATCCAGAATTTTGCATTTGTTGATCTTCATGAGCTTTTTGTCAGCATATTTCTCCAGTTTGTCAAGACCCTTCTGAGTGGCAGTCATACCCTCTAGTATATTGATCCCTCTTCCCAGTTTGGTGTCATTTGCATCTTTAATTTATTTTTCATTACATTTTGTAAAGAATGAGTTACTGTTACCGTTATTCCACAGATGAAAGATCAGTGCACAGAAATACTACAAGATTTATCCAAAACCATGCTGTTTGATAGAACTGTGTATTGAACACTGGTCCAGTGTGTCATAGGGTTGCTTTTTATCCACTAAACTATCCTTTCTCATAGTGACATCTCCTGGGGAACAAAGAAGTAGATTAAGAAATGGTCAGGTTAAAAGGTTGTGTTCACAAAGAAGAAGTATTACCGACTTGCCGGAATCTGGATAGAATAAAGATACCTAGTCTCTTGATTTGGTATAAAGTTCAAAGTGTTTTTTGATTCTTTGCACCTCTGAATCTGAAGGTCAAATTGAAGTTTGTAAAAGGCTCGTCCAGGATTGATAGCCATTCTTCTGAAAAACATTAGATAAGAGAAAGAGTGCTTTTTTTTTCCTCAAGAAAAAAAAAAAACCCTAGCTTTTAAGTCCTCCTCGAAGTATTTTTCTTGCTCACCTTCTATCTTTTCTCCAATACCTGTTTAGGGAATGTTTGAAGAAGTACAAAGTCAAGTTTTTGCTCAATGTGATTTGTTTATATTCAGATCTTTTAATACTCTTTTTCCATTAAACAGAATGAGATGGACAGGAATAAAAAACCTATTGCTGTTACCAGGCTTCAGTCAGAACTACATACAGAAGTACAACCCTGTAATACAGGCACAGAACCTCCCAAGAAGGATGCCTTTACTTCCACAGAAGGTTATGAAGAGCTGCTAAGTAAGAGATGGCCAGAGGAAGACAGGTATCATAGGCTAGATGATGAAGTTGAATTAAGAAGTCGACTATTAAATAAAAGACTTGATGAAGATTTGGATGTTCCCAATCGAAGATATCGTGGATTTGCTAGCCAATCTGTAATTCCTGTTAGGAAGCATCACAGACTTGATGAAGATCGTGATTTTGGTAGAAGATACTACAGAATGGACTATGATCCTGAGATAAGTGAAGAAATGGACCCTAGATTTAGATGTGAAAGCGCTTATGACAGAAAAACTCCCCGTGTTTTTTGTGGTGACAGGTACTCTTAATTCTTCTTTTATCCTTTATTTCTGTATTCTGTTTGTTGACAGCCATGATTTGCTCTCATTGAAAATCATAGAAGATTCACATGTGAAAGGAGGATTTTTGTACTTTAAAAAGGAACTTTGCAATAATTTTTAGAAAAAAATATTTAAAAATTGGACCAGTACCTAAGATTATAGATCATACATTAGGGAGCTTTTTATATATTATGGCAAACCAAGGATACTAGAGAAATTACCCCAGAAAAAGAAGTCCACAATTCATTTTTCTGAAGAGTAGTCTGTCAGAAAACATGTTAGTATTTGAGAGCAAACCCCTGCTCTGGGAACCCAAGATTACATGTATTTTCTTAGTCTGTAATAGTTATAGTAAGTCAATTTTAAATTCAGATTCAAAATTAGTTTGAGCTTCAATTTTTGGTACATGCCACTATGTGTTAAAATGTAAAAATATATTTTTAAAAAATTCTTTCTTTTTACTGCATGTCTTGCTAAATGGCAGACTTTAAACATATGCACAGTTGAACCAAGTCCTGAGGGTGTTGATAGATGCTAATCTCAGTAATAAGTACACAATTTGAATAAACATTTAAGAAAACCCAAACCAAACAGAAGAGGGTGTTTTAGATAAATCATTCAGGAGGAAAACTGATGTTATGTACTGTTTATTATTAAATAGACTTTACTGTGTTAACTGATAAATCAGTTTGGTTACTTTGACATAAATTGTTAATCTTTCTCTTCCAGCTCTCTCATTTAAAAGAGGGGAAAAAAAAAAAGCATAACCTTCCCTCATTCAGGGTTTGGCAGTCTGGCCACCTTTGGTTATGCCATTGCAAGAACTGGTTGCTTTCAAAAACAGATGGGTTGTGGTGTAAAATAGTACCAAACTTGAAACAGATGTGCTTTATATAGCTAAATTCAAATGAAAGAAAGCAGTAAAGTTTCTTGTAAATAAATTGGAAAAAGGTGCTTGTAGAGTGTTCATTTGTTCACTTCACAGATCTTGGGAACATGAGTGTTGTAGATGCTTCTCACCCCCGCTGCCCGCCCTGTTCCATATTAAGCCTGTTGCCAGAATTATTTTACTGCAGTTGCTTCAGTGAAGGAAACATCACTGTCTTTCTCTTGTTAGGCAAAATATCCACTTACAGAAAAAACAGAAGGCAAATTGTACCAGTCTCAACAGTGTTAAATATTATGATCATGTTTTGCTGTTAATTGCTGGTGGACTTTTGTTGTTAATTACTGGTTAAATGATCTTTTGAGTCATTGTTTACAGGGATAATTTTCTGGATAGTACTGCAAATTAATAACTGGGAAAAACAAACCCTAAAATGCTCTTCTAGTGAGGAAGTGTTTTCTAAATGGAATGAAGTCATGCTGCTTTTCCAGTTTCAAATGTCAATAGTATTAAAATAACTTCTCTACAAAAATAGGTTTTGTTATTCTTTCTCAGCCTTTTTAAAAAAAAAATCATAAAAGAATTAAGTAACCATGGAGAAAGTGAAATGTTTGGAAGTATTTGGGAGATGCAGGTTAAGTAAATGAATTATTTCAGAGTTTCAGATTGTATGTTCAGATATGCTTCTAAAAGCATGTATTTATTCATACAATGTTTCTGAAAAAGACTACCAAATGGAAACAGTGGTTAAATAGATAGCAGGAACGAGATTGCCCATTTTCTGCTGAGTGAGATTCAGAGGAGAGAATGCAAAATACAAAACTTGTCCCATCCTGTCATGTAATATTGGTAGAAATAAGCAAAGGAGGTTTTAGGGTATGGTCTTCTTGTCCTACAGCCTTTCAGAAAGAAAAATATTCGAAGCTTGACTTGGTGTCTAACAAAGATAACCAAAATGTCCATATTTTTGAGACTAACAGCAATGTTAATCCACTATGTTAATTAACACCCAGAAGGATGAATGGCCTCTTTTTACTAGGTAGCTGTTTGCCATTTTCTAATGCAATTGGACACAGAGTCTAATATTTAAATAAAAATGACCATTTCATAAAGTTTGAGGGTTTACTTTGTTTCTCAAGGAATATGTACAGAATTATATATATAAAATATCAGCGAGGATGGTGTTTGAACCAACAGTAGACCATATCATGTTGAATAGAAGTATACTAGTTCTTAGTTATTCCAGAAAACACTGATGGTGCTTATGAAAATGTCTGTGACCAATATAACACTAGGCAATTAATTGCTTATTTGGAGAGGCCTTGAAAACAGTTTTAGTTCCATTTTTCTTTTAAAAGAAAGTATAGAAGATAGTCTTGTCTTTGTTCCTGGCAAACCTGGTGCATCTTCTTAAAAGAAGTTGCTGGACCATCGCCTGAATTGCCTGAACTTAAATTTGTACATAAAATCAAGATTGTGGGTTTTTTTTAGTGTGTATTTTCTACTTTGCTGAATTTTTATTGAAAATTACTTTTCTTTTTCTTTTTTTAATTAAATGTGCTTTGTAATGTAGTACTTTTTTTTTCTCCTTTGCAAGTAGCTTCACTTAACCTTTTATGAACTAATTTCAGTCTCTCTTTAAGAAGGAGAAACAGGTCTATTAGTTCCTGGCAGCTCAGTTTCTGAGGAGTTAACATTTTTTTTCTACATTTCAGGCAAAGTCAGCTTTTCCAGAACACATTCGATTCATGACAGAAACTAAATTCATAAGGAGGAATATTTTTATTTGCTATACTGAAGTTTTCGTGTTTTTAAATGGGCTTTATTAGTTTGGAGAGGCAGGTGTTTGTAATGGGACTTTTCAGAAAGGTTTCTGTTTTGATGGAGGCACAAGGACTGTGGCATATTTCAGCAAATAGAAATGGTGACAGGAAAGTGAGAGGAAGTGCAGAATGTTTGGTTCTTAAGAGTCAAATGCATTAGTCCATCCCCAGCAGCCAGGTCTGTCCTATAAACAGGATATAACAGATTGAATTGGGCCAAGACGTCTGGGCCTGCCATGCTAAGCTTGCTGCTTTCTACAAAAAAGCTTGCCTCTTGAATTCCAGCGTTTGTTTCTTTGCTTCATCCCTACCTTCTTTCATCACGCCATGGACTAGGCTTTCTGTTTCCTGACTGTGTTTCAGTCTTACATGGCCAGCCTTGTAAGTAGCAGATTGATCATTATCAAAAAGATCTTGATCATGAAAGAAGATCAAGTTATGCCAAGAGGATGGACGTCATTCTTCCATGTTGTTCTTGTGGGTTGTTAAGATGCCGAATCAATGTTTAATAATCTGCTTGCATCCTTTCCCCTTTGATTATTGTCTTTTATTTAAATTACAGAGATGGGCAGAGCTGTGGATCTTTTTGTATAAAAGAGCAAGATGGGTTTTTTTCCTAAGTTTACCTAGTGGTTTTTTTTGGTTTGCTTAATAGGAAGTCCATGGCTCTGTCCAGGTCTGGAAAATACATAACTTTGTTAGCATCTCTTGGGTACTTTATTTTCCATTGAATACCTATTCATGCCTTATTTTATCAAGATAACTTGAAGTCCTTATTAAAGAGTAGTTAATTTATAAGGCAAGAAAACGCTGTAAATTCAGCTACCTCAGATCTTTTCAGGAAGAGCTCCCTTATGTCCACACAATTTTTGGCATCTTTGGAATTATTTGAAGTTTCAATTGTATTACTTCATATGTAGATGATTCAAATTTTAGCTCCTGAATTTTTGTATTCACCATGTTACCTGTCTTTTATCTTGATCAAAAGTCACCTCTCTCTTTTAAATGGTATCAGATGAATAGTGAAGGGTAGCTTGTCATTAAAGTAGCTTTTCATATCTGAATTAACTGTTTTACCAGACTTGCCTAATAGCTGTATGCTGAAATCTATTGTAGACTTTGTTGGCTCCTGGGGATTAAGGGCAGCAAGATCTGTTTCAATTAATGCAGTGTGAATGCTGAATGCTCTTCAGCTTTCAAAACTCTTAACCAGGCTCAATAGATGAAGGCTGCATGAAAGCAGGCTTGGGAATTCAAACTCCAGACAGAGAGCTTCCTTGACAATGCTAGCAAAGTGAATTATTTCTAGAAATTGTGTGTGCTATTTTCAGAACTGGTTCTGCTGTCCAGTGTGCAATCAGGCTGAGGATCCATTTGCACGGAACTGCTGCACCTTCCATTTCTGATTGGATGTTTTTAGGCAAGCATAGCTGAATGTTTTCTGTTTCTTTAAGGCCCCATCTGGACGGAATAGTAAGAGATCTACCTGCAGATTATGAAGATGAATTAAAGGAGAGAGCACGTGTGCAGCAGATCTCAAGAACTGGAAATTCTAGGTGTGGTATACAGTGTATTTTATTGATAATTGCATTACAAAATCATGGTGAAAGGAAAATGTTTATTTAAAATCCCAAATATGTTGTCTGAAATTGCTGATAGGTCTTTCTGCAGCTAGTAGAACAAGAAAAATTTGTTTCCTTTGAGAACAGCTATTGAAGCTTGCATGCCAGTTTTCTTTTTGAAGGGATAGATCACCTATTCTCCAACTGAAGAGTTTTAATGATTAGAATAATGTGGAATCGTTTTTTGATAGTACCTTTAAAATTCCTTTTTTTTCCTCTTGTCTTGGTTTTGCAAGTCCTGAAATGATCCAAGTGGATGAAGCAAAAGCAGAACACTTATAAAGCCCTTACATAAACTCTTGACTGGCACCACCCAGTCTGTCAACAGTGTTGAAGTGCTCAATTGAGTCAGTGTTTCTGATGACTTCAGAAACCGCAAATGAGAACTGTGAGAAATGCCTTTTTGCCACACAGTTTCTTCTTTTGCTTGTGATATTTCTTTGGATTTTAGGAAAGCTGTTTGTCATAAATGTATCACGTGGTGGTATAAGTGCATCTATCATATTTCACATAGACTGCAAGTAAATTCTCGGGTTTGATCTTTCCATTTCTTTTTTGTCTTTGCCAGGAATCAGATGCAAATTAGTTCTTCAGCTAGTGAACAGGCCAAGTCTGCAGCTGAAATGCCGTATGCAACAGGCCTTGTTCTTGGTATGTATAAAAACCTAACCAATGACACTGAGTTAGCCTTTCTTTGCATATTTTATTTTTCTTTAGGAATAATTAAAACCTAGAAAAAGTAGCTTTTTCTTTGTGGTAGTTGTCCCCAAGACTGGTAGGTAAATATTGTTTACATAGAGAAAATGAAAAAAGAAAAACATGTTCGTTTCACCCTTAAGGTAATAGGGCCTTCTAAGTAATTTTGAAGAGCCCAGGTTTCTACTTAGATTTCATTAACAGTTTAAGGGCCAGATACATTCTTAAATTTTTACAAAATCCAATATAGGAGAAATATTAACCTCTATTGTTAAAGACATGACTTGCTATTGAATTTTAATTGCACAAATATGGGAACTGGTACTGTTTATCTTGTGCAGTTCTTGTGCAAGAACAAATGATTCTGATCATCTCTTACTGCTTATGTGCAGCCATAAAATTTATCAGGGAACATTATTATTGAGTGTGATAGAGAGAAATACTGTTGAAAACATAGCTTTCCTAGCTAAAGTCAGAAAATTATAAGGCAAGAATAAAAGAACTGTAGTCGTTCTTCAGATGGGAGCCTTTGAAGGCAAGCTAGGTTTGAATTGTAGAAAAATTAACTAACAGTTGTCAGAATAATTTCTATTTATTTTTACATTTGAGATTACCTGATCTTCGGTGCTCTATGTGGCAGGTCAATTTTTTGGAACTATTTGAAGGCAGCATTAAAACAGTGGTGTTGTAATGGTCAGTCAGTCTGATCTGTTCAGTCATTTATAGTAACTTGAGTACATGAAGTTATGAATTTGT